>NC_086446.1:375676409-376276409 GCF_028390025.1 Pseudophryne corroboree | reverse complement strand
CACAGTATCCTAACTGAGGCTTGGAGGAGGGTCATAGGGGGAGGAGCCAGTGCACACCACCTGATCCTAAAGCTTTTACTTTTGTGCCCTGTCTCCTGCGGAGCCGCTATTCCCCATGGTCCTGACGGAGTCCCAGCATCCACTACGGACTACGAGAAATAGAATTATCGGTAAGTAAATTCTTATTTTTAAGGCCCTGACTACGTCCAGTAACTTGGAATCTTCCAAGTCCCTAGTAGCCGCAGGCACTACAATAGGTTGGTTCAAGTGAAAAGCTGATACCACCTTAGGGAGAAACTGGGGACGAGTCCTCAATTCTGCCCTATCCATATGGAAAATCAGATAAGGGCTTTTACATGACAAAGCCACCAATTCTGACACACGCCTGGCCGAAGCCAAGGCCAATAACATGACCACTTTCCACGTGAGATATTTCAAATCCACAGTTTTAAGTGGCTCAAACCAATGTGATTTTAGGAAACTCAACACCACGTTGAGATCCCAATGTGCCACAGGAGGCACAAAAGGGGGCTGAATATGTAGCACTCCCTTTACAAATGTCTGAACTCCAGGCAGTGAAGCCAGTTCTTTCTGGAAGAAAATCGACAGAGCCGAAATCTGGACCTTAATGGAACCCAAGTTTAGGCCCATAGTCACTCCTGACTGTAGGAAGTGCAGAAAACGACCCAGCTGAAATTCCTCTGTTGGGCCTTCCTGGCCTCACACCACGCAACATATTTTCGCCAAATACGGTGATAATGGTTTGCGGTTACTTCTTTCCTGGCTTTTAACAGCGTAGGAATGACTTCCTCCGGAATGCCCTTTTCCTTTAGGATCCGGAATTCAACCGCCATGCCGTCAAACGCAGCCGCGGTAAGTCTTGGAGCAGACAGGGCCCCTGCTGTAGCAGATCCTGTCTGAGCGGTAGAGGTCATGGGTCCTCTGATATCATTTCTTGAAGTTCTGGGTACCAAGCTCTTCTTGGCCCATCCGGAACCACGAGTATCGTTCTTACTCCTCGTTTTCTTATTATTCTCAGTACCTTTGGTATGAGAGGCAGAGGAGGGAATACATAAACCGACTGGTACACCCACGGTGTCACTAGAGCGTCCACAGCTATTGCCTGAGGGTCCCTTTACCTGGCGCAATATCTAGTTTTTTGTTTAGGCGGGACGCCATCATGTCCACCTGTGGCCTTTCCCAACGGTTTACCAACAGTTGGAAGACTTCTGGATGAAGTCCCCACTCTCCCGGGTGTAGGTCGTGTCTGCTGAGGAAGTCTGCTTCCCAGTTGACCACTCCCGGAATGAACACTGCTGACAGTGCTAAGACGTGATTTTCCGCCCATCGGAGAATCCTTGTGGCTTCTGCCATCGCCATCCTGCTTCTTGTGCCGCCCTGTCGGTTTACATGGGCGACTGCCGTGATGTTGTCTGATTGGATCAGTACCGGCTGGTTTTGAAGCAGAGGTCTTGCCAGACTTAGGGCATTGTAAATGGCCCTCAGTTCCAGAATATTTATGTGTAGGGACGACTCCTGACTTGACCAAAGTCCTTGGAAATTTCTTCCCTGTGTGACTGCCCCCCAGCCTCGAAGGCTGGCATCCGTGGTTACCAGGACCCAGTCCTGTATGCCGAATCTGCGGCCCTCTTGAAGATGAGCACTCTGCAGCCACCACAGTAGAGATACCCTGGTCCTTGGAGACAGGGTTATCAGCCGATGCATCTGAAGATGCGATCCCGACCACTTGTCCAAGAGGTCCCACTGAAAGGTTCTTGCATGGAACCTGCCGAATGGAATTTTGCTTCGTAAGAAGCTACCATTTTTCCCAGGACTCGTGTGCAGTGATGCACCGATACCTGTTTTGGTTTCAGGAGGTCTCTGACTAGAGATGACAGCTCCTTGGCTTTCTCCTGCTGGAGAAACACTTTTTTCTGTTCTGTGTCCAGAACCATCCCCAGGAACAGTAGGCGTGTGGTAGAAACCAGCTGTGACTTTGGAATGTATAGAATCCATCCGTGCTGTTGTAGCACTTCCTGAGATAGTGCTACTCCGACCAACAACTGCTCCTTGGACCTCGCCATTATAAGGAGATCGTCCAAGTACGGGATAATTAAAACTCCCTTTTTTCGAAGGAGTATCATCATTTCTGCCATTACCTTGGTAAAGACCCTCGGTGCCGTGGACAGTCCAAACGGCAGTGTTTGGAATTGGTAATGCCAATCCTGTACCACAAATCTGAGGTACTCCTGGTGAGGATGGTAAATGGGGACATGTAGGTAAGCATCCTTGATGTCCAGGGATACCATGTAATCCCCCTCCTCCAGGCTTGCAATAACCGCCCTGAGCGATTCCATCTTGAACTTGAATATTTTTATGTATGTGTTCAAGGATTTCAAATTTAAAATGGGTCTCACCAAACCGTCCAGTTTCGGTACCACAAACAGTGTGGAATAGTAACCCCGTCCTTGTTGAAGTAGGGGCACCTTGACTATCACCTGCTGGGAATACAGCTTGTGAATTGCCTCTAGCACAGCCTCCCTGCCTGAGGGAGTTGTCGGCAAGGCAGATTTGAGGAAACGGCGGGGGGGAGACGCCTCGAATTCCAGCTTGTACCTCTGAGATACTACTTGAAGGATCCAGGGATCCACCTGTGAGCGAGCCCACTGATCGCTGAAATTTTTGAGGCGGCCCCCCACCGTACCTGGCTACGCCTGTGGAGCCCCCGCGTCATGCGGTGGACTCAGAGGAAGCGGGGGAAGAATTTTGATTCTGGGAACTGGCTGACTGGTGCAGCTTTTTCCCTCTTCCCTCGTCTCTGTGTAGAAAGGAAGCGCCTTTGACCCGCTTGCTTTTCTGAAGCCGAAAGGACTGTACCTGATAATACAGTGCTTTCTTAGGCTGTGAGGAAACCTGAGGTAAAAAATTTTCTTCCCAGCTGTTGCTGTGGATACGAAGTCCCAGAGACCATCCCCAAACAATTCCTCACCCTTATAAGGCTCTATGTGCCTTTTAAAGTCAGCATCACCTGTCCAGTGTCGGGTCTCTAATACCCTCCTGACAGAATGGACATTGCATTAATTCTGGATGCCAGCCGGCAAAATATCCCTCTGTGCATCCCTCATATATAAGACGACGTCTTTAATATGCTCTTATGTTCGCAAAACACTATCTGCAGGTCTCAGTCTAGTACCTGAGTGTGTAAATACAGACTTCAGGATAGCCTCCTGCTTTTTATCAGCAGGTACCTTCAAAGTGGCCGTATCCTAAGACGGCAGTGCCACCTTTTTGACAAACGTGTGAGCGCCTTATCCACCCTAGGGGATATCTCCCAGCGTAACTTATCCTCTGGCGGGAAAAGGTACGCCATCAGTAACTTTTTAGAAATTACCAGTTTCTTATCGGGGGAACCCACGCTTTTTCACACTTCATTCACTCATTGGATGGGGGAACAAAACACTGCCTGCTTTTTCTCCCCAAACATAAAACCCTTTTTTAGTGGTACTTGGGTTAATGTCAGAAATGTGTAACACATTTTTTATTGCCGGGATCATGTAACGGATGTTCCTAGTGGATTGTGTATATGTCTCAACCTCGTCGACACTGGAGTCAGACTCCGTGTCGACATCTGTGTCTGCCATCTGAGGGAGCGGGCGTCTTTGAGCCCCTGATGGCCTTTGAGACGCCTGGGCAGGCGCGGGCTGAGAAGCCGGCTGTCCCACAGCTGTTACGTCATCCAGCCTTTTATATAAGGAGTTGACACTGTCGGTTAATACCTTCCACCTATCCATCCACTCTGGTGTCGGCCCCACAGGGGGCGACATCACATTTACATACCTCCCAACTTTAGCCGCTTGCAAAGAGGGACACACGCCCGGCGAAGCCGCGCGCGCTCCCGAAAAATGGGCGTGGCCTATGGGAAAGGGGGCGTGGCCTCGTGGGAGGACTCGCGATCGCGAGCCACGCCCCTGAATTCATCATTGAGGGGGCATGCCCAGCGCTCCGTGAGCTGCTGGCATGCCCTCTCTCCCTCTGTCTGCACTGAATAGACGCTGTGCGCATGCGCACAGCGTCTATTCATCGCTGCTCTGCTAAGCTAAGCAGAGCAGCGCGTGCAGGAGCCTCCCAACTGCCCCCCCCCCCCACCGCGGGACACTGCGGCCCGCGGGTGGGACAGCGGGACAGTCCCCAAAAAACGGGACTGTCCCGCGAAAATCGGGACAGTTGGGAGGTATGCATTTATCGGCATCTGCTCTGCCACCACATAAGCCTCCTCATCAAACGTGTCGACACAGCCGTACCGACACACCGCACACACACAGGGAATGCTCTGACTGAGGACAGGACCCAACACAGCCCTTTGGGGAGACAGAGAGAGAGTATGCCAGCACACACCAGAGCGCTATATAATTTAGGGATTAACACTATATTGAGTGAATTTTTCCCAATAGCTGCTTGTATATACAATATTGCGCCTAAATTTAGTGCCCCCCCTCTCTTTTTAACCCTTTGAGCCTGCAAACTACAGGGGAGAGCCTGGGGAGCTGTCTTCCAGCTGCACTGTGAAGAGAAAATGGCGCCAGTGTGCTGAGGGAGATAGCTCCGCCCCTTTTTCGCTGACTTTTCTCCCGCTTTTTTATGGATTCTGGCAAGGGTATTAATCACATATATAGCCTCTGGGGCTATATATTGTGATATATTTGCCAGCCAAGGTGTTTTTATTGCTGCTCAGGGCGCCCCCCCCCCCCAGCGCCCTGCACCCTCAGTGACCGGAGTGTGAAGTGTGTATGAGGAGCAATGGCGCACAGCTGCAGTGCTGTGCGCTACCTTGGTGAAGACTGATGTCTTCTGCCGCCGATTTTCCGGACCTCTTCTTGCTTCTGGCTCTGTAAGGGGGACGGCGGCGCGGCTCCGGGAACGAACACCAAGGCCAGTTCCATGCGGTCGATCGCTCTGGAGCTAATGGTGTCCAGTAGCCTAAGAAGCCCAAGCTAGCTGCAAGCAGGTAGGTTCGCTTCTTCTCCCCTTAGTCCCTCGATGCAGTGAGCCTGTTGCCAGCAGGTCTCACTGTAAAATAAAAAACCTAAAATAAACTTTCTTTCTAGGAGCTCAGGAGAGCCCCTAGTGTGCATCCAGCTCGGCCGGGCACAGAAATCTAACTGAGGTCTGGAGGAGGGTCATGGTGGGAGGAGCCAGTGCACACCAGATAGTACCTAATCTTTCTTTTAGAGTGCCCAGTCTCCTGCGGAGCCCGTCTATTCCCCATGGTCCTTACGGAGTGCCCAGCATCCACTAGGACGTCAGAGAAATAAGATTTTAAACCTACCGGTAAATCTTTTTCTCCTAGTCCGTAGAGGATGCTGGGCGCCCGTCCCAGTGCGGACGAAGTTCTGCAAGACTTGTATATAGTTATTGCTTACATAAGGGTTATGATACAGTTTTGATCAGTCTCTGGCTGATGCGGTTTTGTTTCATACTGTTAACTGGTTCGTAGGTTCCAGGTTGTACGGTGTGGATGGTGTGGGCTGGTATGTATCTTGCCCATGGATTAACAAAATTCCTTTCCTCGTACTGTCCGTCTCCTCTGGGCACAGTTCTCTAACTGAGGTCTGGAGGAGGGGCATAGAGGGAGGAGCCAGTGCACACCCATTCTAAAGTCTTTAGAGTGCCCATGTCTCCTGCGGACCCCGTCTGTACCCCCATGGTCCTTACGGAGTCCCCAGCATCCTCTACGGATTAGGAGAAAAAGATTTACCGGTAGGTTTAAAATCTTTTTTTTTTTTTTTACAGCCACAGAGGTGTAGGTAAAATATCACGTATGATGTCCTGTGTGTGTGTGTGTGTGTGTGTGTGTGTGTGTGTGTGTGTGTATATATATATATATATATATATATATATATATATATATATATATATATATATATATATATATATAAAATCTCCTATACACAGTGATGTATGGGATTTATGGTAGCCATACCCCAGGACGACTTGTATTACATTTCCCTTCAACCTCCTGGCAGTCCCGGACACACGAGTGACACACAATGTGCTTAAATGATCGATTATGTGCCTCACAAAAAAAAAAAAAAAGCCCAGGAACATGCCAGTCAAAATCTTACGATGCATCGTATGCGCATAAAACATGGTACGATGTGCATACGATTACGATGGATAATATGGGCTGCACGTATGATCTGAGAATACGACTTTTGATCCATGGGAACGCACATCGTATTGTAATCGTACCCAAACATGCGCAATGTGCACACGATGCATCGAATGAGGCGTTAAAATTGTATATTTGTACGCGATATTGACCTAGTGCAGCGGTTCCCAACCTGTGGTACGTGTACCCCTGGGGGTACGCTGCGGACTGCTCTGTGGTACTTAAAAACAAAGCCAGCAATGGCGGAAGTCTCTAGTGTCCCCCCGGCGTATGCGCTGTCGCGCTTAGAGGATTCCAGGCAGTCGTGAAAGTGTGGCGCCAAACACTGCCTCCAATTTCCGGCCTGCTGGTAGCACGACTGTGATGTAATCACGCTCTCACGGCTGGCGGAGAGAAGACCCTGGGGGCTGGCTGTCACCAGTGCGTCTTGTTTTCTTCTTGCTGGAGGGGGGGAGGCTCGGACCAGGGCGGCAGGAGTCAGGACTCTGAGGTAACTGAAAGAATTTTAATCACTCAGCATTGTGAATTCTGTGAAATTGTGTGTGTGTGTGTGTGTATGTGTGTATATATATATATATATATATATATATAGAAAGAAGACAAGCAGACTGCGGCACTCCAAATGTATAAAGGTTGTATTCAAATTACAGGGTTATGCCAGCACTGCATTAGGCAACGTTTCGGTACTCGCAAGTACCGTTTTCAAGCCCCATGCTGACAACCTTCAGTACAACAGATAGCATAAACACAAGTGACAAAACGACACTTACCTAAATACCCCCGTGCCGCTGAAGGAGGCCGGGGAACGGTGGCGTCCCGCGTGACATCCGTCCGTCGCGGGCGCCAGCTGGTGACGTCATGCTGCTGCGCGTCAGGCAGAGATCCAGGCCAGCGTCTTGCGTTGCCTGGCAACCGGGCGCACTGTGCGGCGTCGCCTCCCCGGCCTCCCACAGCGGCTAAAGGAGAAAGGCACAACATGGGTCAGTTCCACCAATGAATGCACAAAAGAAGTGACAATCAAACAAGAAAATGAATAAATAATGAATGAAGCTACAGTGCACATAATATTGGTGCATGAAAATGCATAAGCATTATATCCATAATATGAAACAAAAGAGTTCAGGTGGTGAGAAGCAATTAGAATAAGTGCAGCTTACCACTGTGCACAAATGTGATGACAAAAGGCCAACACACACTAATCAACACAGTTGAAAACCGACCACCTCCTCATACAGCAAGAACAAATTAATATATTAATATGGCTGTTGATTACTAGAACAGCCAATAAACAAACAAACAATAAAAAAACATGTCAAATATATGGCCACTAATTTAGAGAAAAATGTTCCAGTTATGACGCTCATTCAAGCCAGCTGGCGATACTGTATTAAGGCTGCGGATCCACTTCATTTCGCACTTTAGTAGCTTGCCACTGCGATCACCACCTCGTAAAGAAGGCGGAATGTGGTCAATGAGCATATGTTTGAGGGAGGATAGCGGGTGGCCCATCTGTTGAAAGTGCCGGGCCACAGGCTGGTCTGAACTCCCACAAGCGATGGCTTTACCGATAGAGGACCGGTGTAACGCCATACGTTCACGCGCTGTTCGAATTGTTTTACCCACGTAGTACAAATTGCATGGGCAAATGATGATGTAAATTACATGGGTGGAGAGGCATGACAAGGTGTGTTTGAGTTGAATGTTTTTTGAGGTGTGGGGATGTTTGAATGAAGGGCCCGTTAGCATATGGTTACATGTGGTGCAGCGAGGACACTTGTAGCAGCCTGGCGGCTTGGTCATGAAATGAGGAACAGGCATAGCTTTAGTGAATCCTGTGATGTCCGTGTGGACGACCATGTCTTTTATATTACGTCCTCTGCTAAAGCAGGCCATTGGTCTTTTAGATTTGAAGCATGGTAGATTTTTATCTGACGCTACAATGGGCCATAAGGCACGGCTAGCTCGCTGGACTACTTGGCTTGATGTTGAGAACTCCATCTTCCAGGGGATTGTTGTTGTAATATCCTTCACTTTGGGTGTAAGCAATTGGGACCGATCAAGTGCTAACACTTCCATTTTCTGTTGCCTTAAATCAGTAAGTTTGTATCCTCGAGCAACAAACTTGTCGATGATCCCATCAATGCTCTTGGATGCAGTTGCTTTGTCGCTGGCTATTCTCGCCACACGCATCATCTGGGATTTTGGCAAACCCCGTTTCAGAGGTTTAGGATGAAAACTGGAAGCCAGAAGTAGGGTGTTGCGATCGGTTGGTTTACTAAACACCTCAGTTTTAAGCGCGTGGTTCTCAATGGAAACAAGGACATCCAGATAGTGAAGTGATGATCTACTATGATTGAAAGTGATCCTGATGGTAGATGGTCGTGAATTAATGGATGCAATGAGATCTAACAGTGCCTGTTCGTCCCCTACCCAAAGGAGGAACAGATCATCAATGTAGCGCATGTATGTAGAAATGTACCTGGCATTGGCGGGGGCAGAGAAGAACATATCTTCCTCTTCAAAAAACATGAAAATGTTGGCGTAGCTGGGTGCCACATTGCTACCCATGGCACAGCCCAAAAGCTGGCGATAGAAAGTGCCATTATAGATAAAATAGTTGCGCGTAAGTGTCAATTCAAGCAACTGCATAAATAAGTCAACATTCAGGTCTGAAATCCCCTCGCTGATGTAGAAAGTTCGAACTGCAGAGAGTCCATGTGCATGTGGTATCGACGTGTATAGACTATTGATGTCTATGGTCACAAGAATGGCATCGGCTGGAATATCCGTAATGCCTATCAAGCAATTAAGGAAACTGGTGGTGTCTTTGATCAATCGGGGATGTCTAATCACATACGGTTGGAGAATCTGGTCCAGGAACATTGCAATGGGCTGGTAAAGAGAATCACGAGCCGAGATAATGGGGCGTCCGGGGGGGTGAGTTGGATCCTTATGGATCTTGGGGACAGTATATAGAATCGGGCTCACCGGGAAAGGTTGTTGTAAAGCCTGGAGGAGGGCGTCATCCAAGAGGCCATCTGATCGTGCTTGGTGAAGAATACTGGTGAGTTCTGCTTGATATTGGTGGGTCGGATCAGCATCCAATTTCTGATATACAGCAGAATCTGCTAGTTGTCGCTCGATCTCCGCCATATAGTCACCCAAGTCCTGAACCACAATGGCACCCCCCTTATCTGCTGGACGTATAATGATGTCACGGTACTCGGACAAATCTTTAAGGGCCAATCGTTCACTTTTACTTAAATTGTGATGTGGTATGGGTTGTGCATCCACAAATTTCTGAACCGAATCATCCATCAGTCTGGAAAAAGTTTGGATGGAAGTATTATGAGAACTCGGGTCAAACTTGGAACAGCTTCTTTTTCTCAAAAATTGTTGTGTGGGAGATACAGCAGGTGTTTGAGTAACATGTTGGAAATGTTCTTGCAACCGGAGTGTCCGGGAAAAACGGTAGAGGTCAGTGTTCCACTTGAGGTCATCGTGTCTATTGGTCGGTACAAAGGAGAGGCCCTTGTTAAGGACATTCTCCTCCACCTCGGATAACACACGGGAAGAAAGATTATAAATCATTTTTTCTTTTGGGAGGGAGTTTCTCTTTTGGCGCGTGTTTTGACCCCCGCGACGGGTGGCTTTGATTTGACGGCCTGATCTTTTGGTTTCTTGTTGTGGCCGCCTGCCGTAGTAGTGGTTCCCTCTAAAGGGTCATCAGAATCTCTGATTTGGAAATCACTGTCACTATTTGAAGTGGCAGTGTCTTTTCCCCGGGCTTCTCGGCGTTGTCGCCAACCCTGGCGGGAACCACTCCTCTGTGAACGCGGTGGAAAGCGCTCACCTCCCATGAGCCAATGATAGACTCGGTTGGTCTCGTAATCTTGAACCACGGTGTCATACTTTCTGAGTTTGAATTTTGTCAGATCCTTCTGGTAGGATTCCATGGTGGATTTGATCTTAGAAAGCCAGTCGGTACCAATGTCAGCAGACAGTGTAGAGGTGTTGTTTGCTTGAAACTGGTTGATTTTAGCTCTTACAAGATTAAGTTCTTTTTCAGATTCCTTAATAACAAGTAGCATTAGATCGAGACCACACTTGTTCACGATCCCTATCCACTGCTGACAAAACTCTGGACTGTAACGGCCGATAGTTGGTACATTGCGGCAGCGGAAGCCTCGCGGTATCATTTTCTCTTTAAAATACTTGGTTAAGGTAACTCCATGCATTAAATAGTCAGTTTCACGTTTCTTCAACTTAATAAGTTGTTGGTATATTTCCTCAGCAGATAATTCTGACTCCAAAGAAGGCCATGGCTCCTTGGAAAGTATAGTTTCGGCTTCTTCATCTGTAAAGCTGCATAGTAAGCCCTTAGCTGTAGGCATGCTGCGGCAGCCCGCAGCAAAGTTACCGCTGTCGCCCGGCTGTGATTCCATCATATGGTGTGCCAAAATTCAAGGGGAGCAAGAAAATTTCAGCTAGTGGTGCAGGGTTCCGTGCGGAGTCTGAACGACTCACAAAAAACAGTCCAATGGATGAACCCGCACTCAAATGCTTGCAATGATATTTAAAAAGGTGGGTGCCTTCAGTAAAAAAATGTAGAAAGAAGACAAGCAGACTGCGGCACTCCAAATGTATAAAGGTTGTATTCAAATTACAGGGTTATGCCAGCACTGCATTAGGCAACGTTTCGGTACTCGCAAGTACCGTTTTCAAGCCCCATGCTGACAACCTTCAGTACAACAGATAGCATAAACACAAGTGACAAAACGACACTTACCTAAATACCCCCCTGCCGCTGAAGGAGGCCGGGGAACGGTGGCGTCCCGCGTGACATCCGTCCGTCGCGGGCGCCAGCTGGTGACGTCATGCTGCTGCGCGTCAGGCAGAGATCCAGGCCAGCGTCTTGCGTTGCCTGGCAACCGGGCGCACTGTGCGGCGTCGCCTCCCCGGCCTCCCACAGCGGCTAAAGGAGAAAGGCACAACATGGGTCAGTTCCACCAATGAATGCACAAAAGAAGTGACAATCAAACAAGAAAATGAATAAATAATGAATGAAGCTACAGTGCACATAATAGCCCTTATGGCCCATTGTAGCGTCAGATAAAAATCTACCATGCTTCAAATCTAAAAGACCAATGGCCTGCTTTAGCAGAGGACGTAATATAAAAGACATGGTCGTCCACACGGACATCACAGGATTCACTAAAGCTATGCCTGTTCCTCATTTCATGACCAAGCCGCCAGGCTGCTACAAGTGTCCTCGCTGCACCACATGTAACCATATGCTAACGGGCCCTTCATTCAAACATCCCCACACCTCAAAAAACATTCAACTCAAACACACCTTGTCATGCCTCTCCACCCATGTAATTTACATCATCATTTGCCCATGCAATTTGTACTACGTGGGTAAAACAATTCGAACAGCGCGTGAACGTATGGCGTTACACCGGTCCTCTATCGGTAAAGCCATCGCTTGTGGGAGTTCAGACCAGCCTGTGGCCCGGCACTTTCAACAGATGGGCCACCCGCTATCCTCCCTCAAACATATGCTCATTGACCACATTCCGCCTTCTTTACGAGGTGGTGATCGCAGTGGCAAGCTACTAAAGTGCGAAATGAAGTGGATCCATAGCCTTAATACAGTATCGCCAGCTGGCTTGAATGAGCGTCATAACTGGAACATTTTTCTCTAAATTAGTGGCCATATATTTGACATGTTTTTTTATTGTTTGTTTGTTTATTGGCTGTTCTAGTAATCAACAGCCATATTAATATATTAATTTGTTCTTGCTGTATGAGGAGGTGGTCGGTTTTCAACTGTGTTGATTAGTGTGTGTTGGCCTTTTGTCATCACATTTGTGCACAGTGGTAAGCTGCACTTATTCTAATTGCTTCTCACCACCTGAACTCTTTTGTTTCATATTATGGATATAATGCTTATGCATTTTCATGCACCAATATTATGTGCACTGTAGCTTCATTCATTATTTATTCATTTTCTTGTTTGATTGTCACTTCTTTTGTGCATTCATTGGTGGAACTGACCCATGTTGTGCCTTTCTCCTTTAGCCGCTGTGGGAGGCCGGGGAGGCGACGCCGCACAGTGCGCCCGGTTGCCAGGCAACGCAAGACGCTGGCCTGGATCTCTGCCTGACGCGCAGCAGCATGACGTCACCAGCTGGCGCCCGCGACGGACGGATGTCACGCGGGACGCCACCGTTCCCCGGCCTCCTTCAGCGGCAGGGGGGTATTTAGGTAAGTGTCGTTTTGTCACTTGTGTTTATGCTATCTGTTGTACTGAAGGTTGTCAGCATGGGGCTTGAAAACGGTACTTGCGAGTACCGAAACGTTGCCTAATGCAGTGCTGGCATAACCCTGTAATTTGAATACAACCTTTATACATTTGGAGTGCCGCAGTCTGCTTGTCTTCTTTCTACATTTTTTTACTGAAGGCACCCACCTTTTTAAATATCATTGCAAGCATTTGAGTGCGGGTTCATCCATTGGACTATATATATATATATATATATATATATATATAATCCATAAGGTGGCCAGCACTCAGAGACTTGGCAAACAAATAGGTGAACAAGCCCCGCAGGGCAAACTTTTAATGTGACGTTTCGGGGTATTCTCCACTTCCTCAATCTGAGGAAGGGGTGAAAACCCCGAAACGTAAAAGTTTGCCCTGCGGGGCTTGTTCACCTATTTGTTTGCCAAGTCTCTGAGTGCTGGCCACCTTATGGATTATATGAAGCAGTGACTAAAAGCTCTGAGGGAAAGGCACCTGAGCAGGACAAACGTAAGTCTGGAGTGCCGGGCTTCATTTTTGTCTCAATATACACTGCTCAAAAAAATAAAGGGAACACTAAAATAACACATTCTAGATCTGAATGAATGAAATATTCTTTCTTATTAAATACTTTGTTCTTTACATAGTTGAATGTGCTGACAACAAAATCACACAAAAATTATCAATGGAAATCAAATTTATTAACCCATGGAGGTCTGGATTTGGAGTCACACTCAAAATTAAAGTGGAAAAACACACTACAGGCTGATCCAACTTTGATGTAATGTCCTTAAAACAAGGCAAAATGAGGCTCAGTAGTGTGTGTGGCCTCCACGTGCCTTTATATTATAATAATATTATAATAATATTGATCATTTTTGTGTGATTTTGTTGTCAGCACATTCAACTATGTAAAGAACAAAGTATTTAATAAGAATATGTAATTCATTCAGATCTAGGATGTGTTATTTTAGTGTTCCCTTTGTTTTTTTGAGCAGTGTATATATATATATATATATATATATATATATATATATATACCTAACTAACAAAAAATAAGAATTTACTTACCGATAATTCTATTTCTCGTAGTCCGTAGTGGATGCTGGGGACTCCGTAAGGACCATGGGGAATAGCGGCTCCGCAGGAGACTGGGCACATCTAAAGAAAGCTTTAGGACTATCTGGTGTGCACTGGCTCCTCCCCCTATGACCCTCCTCCAAGCCTCAGTTAGGATACTGTGCCCGGACGAGCGTACACAATAAGGAAGGATTTTGAATCCCGGGTAAGACTCATACCAGCCACACCAATCACACTGTACAACTTGTGATCTGGACCCAGTTAACAGCATGATAACAGAGGAGTCTCTAGAAAAGATGGCTCACTACAGCAATAACCCGATTTTTTGGTAACAATAACTATGTACCAGTATTGCAGACAATCCGCACTTGGGATGGGCGCCCAGCATCCACTACGGACTACGAGAAATAGAATTATCGGTAAGTAAATTCTTATTTTCTCTAACGTCCTAAGTGGATGCTGGGGACTCCGTAAGGACCATGGGGATTATACCAAAGCTCCCAAACGGGCGGGAGAGTGCGGATGACTCTGCAGCACCAATTGAGAGAACTCCAGGTCCTCCTCAGCCAGGGTATCAATTTTGTAGAATTTTACAAACGTATTTGCTCCTGACCAAGTAGCTGCTCGGCAAAGTTGTAAAGCCGAGACCCCTCGGGCAGCCGCCCAAGATGAGCCCACCTTCCTTGTGGAGTGGGCATTTACAGATTTTTGGCTGTGGCAGGCCTGCCACAGAATGTGCAAGCTGAATTGTACTACAAATCCAACGAGCAATAGTCTGCTTAGAAGCAGGAGCACCCAGCTTGTTGGGTGCATACAGGATAAACAGCGAGTCAGATTTTCTGACTCCAGCCGTCCTGGAAACATATATTTTCAGGGCCCTGACAACGTCTAGCAACTTGGAGTCCTCCAAGTCCCTAGTAGCCGCAGGCACCACAATAGGTTGGTTCAGGTGAAACGCTGAAACCACCTTAGGGAGAAACTGAGGACGAGTCCTCAATTCCGCCCTGTCCGAATGGAAAATCAGATAAGGGCTTTTACAGGATAAAGCCGCCAATTCTGACACGCGCCTGGCCCAGGCCAGGGCCAACAGCATGACCACTTTCCATGTGAGATATTTTAACTCCACAGATTTAAGTGGTTCAAACCAATGTGACTTTGGGATCTCAATGTAGTTTTTTGGGTTCCAAAAGTGCCACTGGAGGCACAAAAGGAGGCTGTATATGCAGTACCCCTTTTACAAACGTCTGAACTTCAGGGACTGAAGCTAGTTCTTTTTGGAAGAAAATTGACAGGGCCGAAATTTGAACCTTAATGGACCCCAATTTCAGGCCCATAGACACTCCTGTTTGCAGGAAATGTAGGAATCGACCCAGTTGAATTTCCTCTGTCGGGCCTTACTGGCCTCGCACCACGCAACATATTTTCGCCAAATGCGGTGATAATGTTTTGCGGTTACATCCTTCCTGGCTTTGATCAGGATAGGGATGACTTCATCCGGAATGCCTTTTTTCCTTCAGGATCCGGCGTTCAACCGCCATGCCGTCAAACGCAGCCGCGGTAAGTCTTGGAACCGACAGGGTCCTTGTTGGAGCAGGTCCCTTCTTAGAGGTAGAGGCCACGGATCCTCCGTGAGCATCTCTTGAAGTTCCGGTTACCAAGTCCTTCTTGGCCAATCCGGAGCCACGAATATAGTGCTTACTCCTCTCCATCTTATCAATCTCAGTACCTTGGGTATGAGAGGCAGAGGAGGGAACACATACACTGACTGGTACACCCACGGTGTTACCAGAGCGTCTACAGCTATTGCCTGAGGGTCCCTTGACCTAGCGCAATACCTGTCGAGTTTTTCCCAACGGTTTATAATCATGTGGAAGACTTCTGGGTGAAGTCCCCACTCTCCCGGGTGGAGGTCGTGCTGAGGAAGTCTGCTTCCCAGTTGTCCACTCCCGGAATGAATACTGCTGACAGTGCTATCACATGATTTTCCGCCCAGCGAAGAATCCTTGCAGCTTCTGCCATTGCCCTCCTGCTTCTTGTGCCACCCTGTCTGTTTACGTGGGTGACTGCCGTGATGTTGTCCGACTGGATCAACACCGGCTGACCTTGAAGCAGAGGTCTTGCTAAGCTTAGAGCATTGTAAATGGCCCTTAGCTTCAGGATATTTATGTGAAGTGATGTCTCCAGGCTTGACCATAAGCCCTGGATATTCCTTCCCTGTGTGACTGCTCCCCAGCCTCGCAGGCTGGCATCCGTGGTCACCAGGACCCAGTCCTGAATGCCGAATCTGCGGCCCTCTAGAAGATGAGCACTCTGCAACCACCACAGGAGGGACACCCTTGTCCTTGGTGACAGGGTTATCCGCTGATGCATCTGAAGATGCGACCCGGACCATTTGTCCAGCAGGTCCCACTGGAAAGTTCTTGCGTGGAATCTGCCGAATGGGATTGCTTCGTAGGAAGCCACCATTTTACCCAGAACCCTTGTGCATTGATGCACTGAGACTTGGCTCGGTTTTAGGAGGTTCCTGACTAGCTCGGATAACTCCCTGTCTTTCCCCCCCGGGAGAAACACCTTTTTCTGGACTGTGTCCAGGATCATCCCTAGGAACCGAAGACAAGTCGTCGGAACCAGCTGCGATTTTGGAATATTGAGAATCCAATCGTGCTGCCGCAACACTACCTGAGATAGTGCTACACCGACCTCCAACTGTTCCCTGGATCTTACCCTTATCAGGGAATCGTCCAAGTAAGGGATAACTAAAATTCCCTTCCTTCGAAGGAATATCATCATTTCGTCCATTACCTTGGTAAAGACCCGGGGTGCCGTGGACCATCCATACGGCAGCGTCTGAACTGATAGTGACAGTTCTGTACCATAAACCTGAGGTACCCTTGGTGAGAAGGGTAAATTTTGACATGAAGGTAAGCATCCTTGATGTCCCGAGACATCATGTAGTCCCCTTCTTCCAGGTTCGCAATCACTGCTCTGAGTGACTCAATCTTGAATTTGAACCTCTGTATGTAAGTGTTCAAAGATTTTAGATTTAGAATCGGTCTCACCGAGCCGTCCGGCTTCGGTACCACAACAGTGTGGAATAATACCCCGTTCCCTGTTGCAGGAGGGGTACCTTGATTATCACCTGCTGGGAATACAGCTTGTGAATGGCTTCCAAAACTGTCTCCCTGTCAGAAGGAGACATCGGTAAAGCCGACTTTAGGAAAACGGCGAGGGGGAGACGTCTCGAATTCTAATTTGTACCCCTGAGATATCACCTGAAGGATCCAGGGGTCTACTTGCGAGTGAGCCCACTGCGCGCTGAAATTCATTGAGACGGGCCCCCCACCGTGCCTGATTCTGCTTGTAAAGCCCCAGCGTCATACTGAGGGCTTGGCAGAGGCGGGAGAGGGTTTCTGTTCCTGGGAACTGGCTGATTTCTGCAGCCTTTTTCCTCTCCCTCTGTCACGGGGCAGAAATGAGGAACATTTTGCCCGCTTGTCCACGAAAAGACTGCGCCTGATAATACGGCGTCTTCTCATGTTGAGAGGCGACCTGGGGTACAAACGTGGATTTCCCAGCTGTTGCCGTGGCCACCAGGTCTGAAAGACCGACCCCAAATAACTCCTCCCCTTATTAAGGCAATACTTCCAAATGCCGTTTGGAATACGCATCACCTGACCACTGACGTGTCCATAACCCTCTACTGGTAGAAATGGACAACGCACTTAGACTTGATGCCAGTCGGCAAATATTCCGCTGTGCATCACGCATATATAGAAATGCATCTTTTAAATGCTCTATAGGCAAAAATATACTGTCCCTATCTAGGGTATCAATATTTTCAGTCAGGGAATCCGACCACGCCAACCCAGCACTGCACATCCAGGCTGAGGCGATTGCTGGTCGCAGTATAACACCAGTATGTGTGTAAATACATTTTAGGATACCCTCCTGCTTTCTATCAGCAGGATCCTTAAGGGCGGCCATCTCAGGAGAGGGTAGAGCCCTTACAAGCGTGTGAGCGCTTTATCCACCCTAGGGGGTGTTTCCCAACGCACCCTAACCTCTGGCGGGAAAGGATATAATGCCAATAACATTTTAGAAATTATCAGTTGTTATCGGGGGAAAACCACGCATCATCACACACCTCATTTAATTTCTCAGATTCAGGAAAACTACAGGTAGTTTTTCCTCACCGAACATAATACCCCTTTTTGGTGGTACTCGTATTATCAGAAATGTGTAAAACATTTTTCATTGCCTCAATCATGTAACGTGTGGCCCTACTGGAAGTCACATTTGTCTCTTCACCGTCGACACTGGAGTCAGTATCCGTGTCGGCGTCTATATCTGCCATCTGAGGTAACGGGCGCTTTAGAGCCCCTGACGGCCTATGAGACGTCTGGACAGGCACAAGCTGAGTAGCCGGCTGTCTCATGTCAACCACTGTCTTTTATACAGAGCTGACACTGTCACGTAATTCCTTCCAACAGTTAATCCACTCAGGTGTCGACCCCCTAGGGGGTGACATCACTATTACAGGCAATCTGCTCCGTCTCCACATCATTTTTCTCCTCATACATGTCGACACAAACGTACCGACATACAGCACACACACAGGGAATGCTCTGATAGAGGACAGGACCCCACTAGCCCTTTGGGGAGACAGAGGGAGAGTTTGCCAGCACACACCAAAGCGCTATATATATACAGGGATAACCTTATATAAGTGTTTTTCCCCTTATAGCTGCTGTATTGTTAATACTGCGCCTAATTAGTGCCCCCCTCTCTTTTTTAACCCTGTCTGTAGTGTAGTGACTGCAGGGGAGAGCCAGGGGAGCTTCCCTCCAACTGAGCTGTGAGGGAAAATGGCGCCAGTGTGCTGAGGAGATAGGCTCCGCCCCTTTTTCGCGGACTTTTCTCCCGCTTTTTTATGGATTCTGGCAGGGGTTAAAATTCATCCATTTAGCCCTGGGGGCTATATGTGATGTATTTTCGCCAGCCAAGGTGTTTTTATTGCTGCTCAGGGCGCCCCCCCCTAGCGCCCTGCACCCTCAGTGACCGAAGTGTGAAGTGTGCTGAGGAGCAATGGCGCACAGCTGCAGTGCTGTGCGCTACCTTGGTGAAGACAGGATGTCTTCTGCCGCCGATTTTCCGTACCTCTTCTGTCTTCTGGCTCTGTAAGGGGGCCGGCGGCGCGGCTCTGGGACCCATCCATGGCTGGGCCTGTGATCGTCCCTCTGGAGCTAATGTCCAGTAGCCTAAGAAGCCCAATCCACTCTGCACGCAGGTGAGTTCGCTTCTTCTCCCCTTAGTCCCTCGATGCAGTGAGCCTGTTGCCAGCAGGTCTCACTGAAAATAAAAAACCTAAACTAAAACTTTCACTAAGAAGCTCAGGAGAGCCCCTAGTGTGCACCCTTCTCGTTCGGGCACAGAGATCTAACTGAGGCTTGGAGGAGGGTCATAGGGGGAGGAGCCAGTGCACACCAGATAGTCCTAAAGCTTTCTTTAGATGTGCCCAGTCTCCTGCGGAGCCGCTATTCCCCATGGTCCTTACGGAGTCCCCAGCATCCACTTAGGACGTTAGAGAAACAAACCTTTCTGGGGAGGACGGATGGGTGAAGGGAATTTATGAGGCAAGGGGGTACTCATAAATGAAAAGCCTAATCAAGGGTTAAGAGAGAGAAAAAAGGTTGGGAACTACTGACCTAGTGTATGGCCAGCATAAGAGTAAGGGATAATTTATATCAGATAGTCTTCCAACTCATATATCAGAAATAAATGCTTCTGTGTCACGTTACTGGATATATACAGTCAGGGGTTAAAGTGAGCTGGAACGGGGCGGAACTGTGTTCCGTCAGTCAGTACCACTTGGAGACGGTACACAGTTCCACCTCCTCCGGCTCACCTCACCCGATGTGTGCCGTCGCCGCAGGGAGAGGCCGGGCGCCCGCTGAGATTGTGTTACTAGCGGCGCCCGGCTCTCCCTGCACAGCGGAAACCGGCGGCAGGAGCTCACTATTGAGCTCCGGCTCCCGGCTATATCAGTGCGCGCTATGAAAGAGACGTCATGACGTCTCTCTCATAGTGCTGGGGAGGATCACAGCGGTCGGACGCGGGAGCGGGGCTTGGTAAGTATGGTGTGGTTTGTTTGTTTTTTAAACATGTGTGACTACTACTGGGGGCATAACTACAGGAGGGCTAAACTACAAGGGGGCAAACTATAGGGGGGCATTACTACTGGGGGCTAAACTACTGAGGGCATTACTACTTGGGGCAAACTACAGGGGGCTAAACTACAAGGGGGCAAGCTACTGGGGGCATTACTACTTGGGGCAAACTACTGGGGACAAACTACATGGGGATAAACTACAGGGGCGCATTACTACTGGGGGCATAACTACAGGGGCGCATTACTACTGGGGGCATAGCTACAGGGGCTAAATGGGGGCATTACTACTTGGGGCAAACTACATCATGGGGCTAAACTACAGGGGCGCATTTATACTGGGGGCATAACTAAAGGGGCGCATTACTACTGGGGCCATTACTACTGGGGGCATTACTACTTGGGGCAAACTACATGGGGCTAAACTACAGGGGCTAAATGGCTGGGGGCATTACTACAGGCGACATTACTACTGGGGGCAATACTACACAGGGGCATTACAATTAAGGGCATTACTATTGGGGGCACTACTAATAAGGGCATTGTAAAGGGGGCACTTCATAAGGGGCATCACTCCTGGGGACATGAGGGGCACTGCTACTGGGGGCATTGCATAAGGGGCACCACTACTATGGGCTCTATATAAGGGGCACTACCACTGTGGGCACTACCAGTACAGTGGATATTGCATAAGGAGCACTACTACTGTGGGCATTGTAAAAGGGGCGCTACTGCTGTGCGTATTATGTGTATTAGGGGTGCTACTACTGTGGGCATTATTACTATTGTGTGACCACGCTGCTTTCTTTTTGAGATCACGCCCCTTTGCAATACCTTTATGGCATGGGCGCCGGGGACAGAGGGGGGGGGGGGGGGGGGTGAGTTCCACCACCTCTCTAGGACCACTTTAAGCACTATACAGTATGTGCCTGGAATATCATGCATCATATATCCCCTGTACCTTGAGTGTCTGTAAAAAAAACATTTTGAGGTATTTTTGGCCTCATATTTTGGATTACACTTTATTTATATGTATGTGTGTTTACTCCTAAAAGAGTTATTGTTATGTTGTATATAGCTTTAATGCATATCAATACATTTCATTAATTTTAATAACTGTATATTCTTTAGGAGTCTCCCCACAAAGAGAGTTTCTCTTTTGTCTTCTATGCATCTACTGTAACGGGCCTGACGGCATATAACTGATAACCTGTGTCTGAAATTAGAATGATACATTACAATGAGTAACAAAGTGTGCGGATATGCAATTCTGAAGGTGTTTCTTCACAGAACTTTTTCACCGTCTAGGATTTCATGAATTTAACATTAACACCTACTTGAGCCAAGGTACACAGGAGGTTCATAGTCTGCAGTAAGGTGCTAACGGCAAAATGTTTAATTAGCAAAATGTATATAAAGTTAGTTCTTGCTGAACTTTCACTTTTAGACAGGAACTGCAGGCTGCAAGGCATAATGGGTGCACAAAACAAACAGGTACATATATGATAATTATAATAATCCCTATTGTGATAAGATCATGTCTTAATTGGAATGGTATACATCTTTCAGTTATCCTATTTGAGTATTAATTAGATTTAACACTTGGCAGCATTCAAATCAAAATGCACTTAATCACTTTCCTGTGGAGGACGAGTGTGACGCTTCCTGTTCAAACATTACAGGAATGGAGCCTCTAACTTTGCTATAATTCAGTAGACTTATTTTTTTCCTGTCAACACTAATCAAATGGAAATGAAAAAATAAAAGGCAACAAATTATCGGTATGGTAAAATGAGCCCAATGAAATAAGGATTATTTTACACACTAAACACAGTTTCCCCCTTCCAACATGACTGAAAAAGAGGAATCAACTGAAAATGTTGGTTCAGTCATGTATAACATGTAACAGGTAACATGTAACTTCTATGGGCTCATTCATCCCAAGTGTGAGATGCTCTGTTCTACATGGATGATGATGAGGTGGGATTAGTATGATATCCCGGCTGACGGGATGCTGGCTGTCAGGATTCAGACAGCGGCATTCCGCCAGCAGTATAAAAGGCAGCGAGTCCCCTCCTGGGCCTGCTGCACTTCGGGTCTGAAAGCTCGCCATGAGTTCTGTTTTTCCTCGGAGGGTGGCGTGGACCCACTACCCAAGTGGGAATACCGGGGAGCGATCAGTATTTCGACCGCCAGCATTTTACCGGCTGTCGGGATTGCGGCTTCAACATTTTTACTGTCAATATTTACAGTGTCAGCTGTATGAACATGTTGATATTGTGTCGGCAATGACGTTATGGATGCCGACATTTTCAACATGTCAACATTCTGTATGTTGACATTCAGAACATGACAACACTTTGGTCTTGACATTTTTATTTTCGACATTCTAAATGTTGACATATTTACTAAGGAACCCAGAGGAGAGTATAGGGAAAGCCTATGTGACCCTGAGTTATCTCTTTGCAGATTGGTCTGTCCTCTGAGTGTGTTTCGTCTGTGCCCTATACAAAATGCAACAGGCAAACACAGGAGAAGAACTTCCATATGAATGAGTCCTAATAGTTAGGGATCAGTATACTCTTTAGGCCTCACATTAACTTAGTGTTCTATAAATCTATTGAAGGTCATAGCCCCATAAATAATAATACTGAGATTAAAAGAAATGTTTTTGATACATGCGTTTATTAACAAGAGTGAACAGAATTGTATTTCCTGGCTTGTCACTAGGTAGCTTAACAGCGCACATCTGATATTAACAGCCTCAATGGGAAATGGGACATATGTAAAATTTTAGGTTTTCTATATTTTGAATATCTGTCCCATTATATGTCTGACCTATGTGTAACAAATAAGGCGTGCCCCTTACCTCAACATTTTATAATAATGCCTACCTAGCCATGGACTCTTAGGCTACGGCCACACATAGCGGCCAAGCGCTTGGCCAGGAGGGGGGATTTGTGTGCACATGGATCCTGTTCTGCAGGATGCCGCAGAACAGGATCCGGCCAGTGACACACGGGATTTTAATGGAACATAGCCGCACTGTGTGAACACATACATTGAAATGTATGTGTTCACATTGCATCCCGCCGTCCTGTCATCCGGCCCGACCGCAGCATGCTGCGTTTGGATCCGGCGGCTGGGGGACTGCCGCACATGTGTGGGAACCTGCAGGCGCCCATGTGCAGGCCTGCCATCAGGGGGGTGCTGCGGGCACAGCTGTCCTGGGCCCAGCCCCTCTAACAGAGAGGGAAGGGCCTGGGCCGCTCATGCCGCTGCCGTCCTCCGTCCTCCTGCCACCGCTGCTGCCGGGCTCCTGCAGGCTATTGAAAAGTCCCTCTCAAGATGAACGCTGCCTCAGAGGAGACAGTTATTAAACATACTAGAGGAGGCCCTAGTATATATAATAACTGTCTCCTTCGAGGCGGCGGCCATTTTGGAAGGGACATTTTCTATAGTTTTATTTGAAACAGGCTGCCGAACAGTCTGCAGCGGCTGCAGGGGGGGAGGACAAGCAGAACCCCTGACAACAAGCAGTACCCCAATGAGCAGTTACTGAGGCATTACTGTGTGAGGCATTACAGTGTGGTGCATAATATGGTGCTGGGGTTAAAACTCTTTCTGCAAAGTACACTGGGCTCCACAAGGAATGGACAATGGGGCGTAGAGTAGGATCTTGATCCGAGGCACCAACAGGCTCAAAGCTTTGACTGTTCCCAGAATGCATAGCGCCGCCTCCTATATCACCCCGCCTCCCTGCACAGGATCTCAGTTTTTAGTTAACCAGTCCAATGCAGTAGCAGGAAAAGAGACGACAACGCTTAGTAGCCACAACACTGCATTCTCACGACAGGAGTCTTGTCAGCAGCTAATGCCATACCAACCCAAAGAAGCTAAGTGCGTCAGGGTGGGCGCCTTGTGGAGCCCAGTGTACCTCGCAGAAAGAGTTTTAACAAAGGTAAGTTCTTACCATAAAACTCGTTTTCTGCTGCGGGGTACACTGGGCTCCACAAGGAATCCACAATGGGGATGTCCTAAAGCAGTTCCTTATGGGAGGGGACGCACTGTAGCGGGCACAAGAACCCGGCGTCCAAACAATGCATCCTAGGAAGCGACAGTATCGAAGGCATAGAACCTTATGAACGTGTTCACAGAGGACCACGTAGCCGCCTTGCACAATTGTTCAAGGGTCGCACCACGTTGGGCCGCCCAAGAAGGTCCAACAGACCGAGTAGAATGGGCCTTAATGTGATCAGGAGCAGAGAGACCAGCCTTCACATAAGCATGTGCAATCACCATTCTAATCCATCTGGCCAGAGTTTGCTTGTGAGCAGGCCAGCCCCTGTAACGCCTCCAAAACCACGACAAGTCCCAAGGAGCCACAGGCGGGACATAGGGAGGTTGGATACGCAACACGCTCTGAGTAAAGGTATGCACATCAGGTAAGGTCGCAATTTTTCTCTGAAGCCACACCGACAAGGCAGACATTTGAACCTTGAGGGAGGCCAGACGCAGGCCTAAGTCCAGGCCCTGCTGAAGAAAAGCCAGTAACTTGGCTATACTAAACTTGGAAGCGTCATAATCGTTAGATGCGCACCAAACAAAGTAAGAATGCCAGACCCTATAGTAAATCCGAGCCGAAGCCGGTTTCCGGGCCCGCAACATAGTTTGAATGACCGCCACAGAAAACCCTTTAGCCCTTAAGACGGTCGGAGGGAACACGTACAGCAGCCGAAACCTCCACGGCACCGCCAGCGCATCCACGAATGCTGCTTGAGGATCCCTTGTCCTTGCTCCGAAGACCGGAACCTTGTGATTGTGTAGAGACGCCATCAGATCTACGTCTGGAAGGCCCCACTTTTCCACTAGGAGTTGAAACACTTCTGTATGGATGCCCCACTCGCCGGCATGCACGTCCTGACGACTGAGAAAGTCCGCTTCCCATTTCAGGACTCCCAGAATGAATATTGCCGATATGGCGTTCTGTCCACTGTAGAATCCATGAGACTTCCTTCATTGCTAGGCGGCTTTGAGTGCCGCCTTGATGATTTATGTAAACCACTGTGGTGGTGTTGTCCGACTGTACTTGAACAGGACGGTTCTGAATTAAATGCTGGGCTAGGTTCAAGGCATTGAAGACCGCCCGCAACTCCAGAATATTGATCGAGAGGAGGGACTCCTCCTTGGTCCACCGCCCCTGAAGGGAGTGTTGCTCCAGCACCGCGCCACAACCTCTTAGACTGGCATCTGTCGTCAACAGGACCCAGTCGGATATCCAGAACGGACAGCCCCTGTACAGTTGTTAGTCCCGGAGCCACCAGAACAGCGACAGATGGACCTCCGGAGTCAATGAGATCATTTGAGACCTGATCCGGTGAGGCAGGCTGTCCCATTTGGCTAGAATCAGCCTCTGGAGAGGGCGAGAGTGAAATTGAGCGTACTCCACCATGTCAAATGCTGACACCATGAGGCCCAGCACCTGCATCGCCGAATGTATCGACACTTGCGGACGAGATAGGAAGCAAAGAATCCTGTCCTGAAGTTTCAGGACTTGCTCCTGAGACAGGAACAACCGCTGGTTGTGAGTGTCCAATAGTGCTCCCAGCTGCACCATGCTCTGAGCAGGGATCAGGGATGACTTCTTCCAGTTGATGAGCCACCCGTGGGCTTGCAGAAACGGGACCGTCACATCTAGATGACGCAGGAGAAGTTCTGGGGAATTTGCCAGGATTAACAAGTCGTCCAAATACGGCAGTATCCTGACCCCTTGACGACGGAGTACCACTGTCATCACCGCCATGACTTTTGTAAAGACTCGCGGAGCCGTTGTTAAACCAAAAGGTAACGCCCGAAACTGGTAATGGCAGTTGCCAATCGCAAATCTCAGGTATTGCTGATGAGACACTGCTATAGGAATATGCAGGTAAGCATCCTGTATATCCAGGGAGACCATGAAGTCCCCAGGTTCCAAGGCCAGAACTATAGAGCGAAGGGTTTCAATTCGGAACTTGGAATCCTTCACAAACCTATTCAACGCCTTGAGATTGAGAATGGGCTGGGAGGACCCATTCGGTTTCGGGACTAGAAACAGCGGAGAATAGTACCCCCGGCCCCTCTGCGCAAGAGGCACTTGTACTACGACTCCTGTATCCAGGAGGGTCTGTACCACCGAATGTAGAGTGTTTGCCTTTGTCTTGTCCAACGGGACATCTGTCTGGCAAAATCAATGAGGGGGTCGGTTTTTGAAGGCTATGGCGTAACCTCGAGTGACGACTTCCCGTACCCAGGCATCTGAAGTGGTCTTCAACCATTCCTGGGTATACGCTAGAAGCCGGCCCCCCACCCTGGGATCCCCCAGAGGGAGGCCCGCCCCGTCATGCGGCAGGCTTATCTGTCTTAGAAGCTGGCTGACGGGCCGCCTAGGCTCTTTTGGGTTTAGGCTTACCAGGTTTGGAAGTGCGGGCCTGCTTGTTGTACGCCTGACCTTTTGCTTTACCTGAAGGACGAAAGGGGCGAAAGGAAGTACCTTTAGCCTTCGACACAGAAGGAGCAGTACTTGGCAGACAAGCAGTTTTGGCAGTAGCCAAATCAGCCACAGTCTTATTTAAATCCTCCCCAAACAGAATATCTCTCTTAAAAGGGAGTACCTCCAGGGTTTTTCTAGAGTCCAGATCCACAGACCAGGATCTCAGCCACAATATCCGACGAGCCAGGACTGACGTAGTAGAGGCCTTGGCTGCCAGGATACCGGCATCAGAAGCCGCCTCTTTAATATAACGAGAAGCTGTGACAATATAAGACAAGCATTATCTAGCATGGTCAGAGGAGATTTCAGCATCTAACTCTAAGGCCCATGCTTCAATGACCTCTGCAGCCCAAGTAGCTGCAATAGTGGGCCTTTGTGCAGCACCCGTGAGGGTGTAAATCGCTTTCAGACAACCCTCCACACATTTATCCGTAGGCTCTTTTAGAGACGTGACGGTGGTGACCGGTAGAGCTGAGGAAACCACCATCCTAGCCACATGTGAGTCCACTGGAGGAGGCGTTTCCCAATTCTTAGCTCCGGCGCGAGGGGATAGCGAGCCAGCATCTTCTTTTGAAGCACAAACTTCGTACCCGGGTTTTCCCAGGGTTCCAGACGTATATCCACTAGGTGGTCAGAGTGAGGTAAAACTTGTTTAATCACCTTCTGACGCTTGAATCTATCCGGTTTCTTAGGAGGAACGGATGGCTCGGGATCATCCGTAATCTGTAAAATTAACTTAATAGCCTCCAAAAGATCAGGAACATCCACATGTGAACCACCCTCCCCATCAGCCGTATCTGAGTCAGAACCTGTGGGGTCAGTGTAAGTGCGTCTTCATCCGACGAGGTGTCAGTGACAGCAGTGGATTGTGAGGAGACAAGCGCTCGCTTAGAGGACCCCTTGGACGTAGGCGAGCGACGGTCAGACTTTTTAGTAGTCAGGGACTGGTTCAACTTCTTTGTTTGAGCAGATAAATCGTCCGCCCACGGCGGGTTAGCTGCAGGGACCACAAACGGATGCACCGGCATTGGGGGTCCCATAGGGGGTGTTAGTTTCTGAACTAGCGTATGCAGAAGAGTGGAAAAAGCGGCCCACGGCGGGTCATTATTTGCCCCCGTTGCCACCGTCCCACTGGGGGGCAAGGAGCCTCCAGAACCAGAGCCCAAAGCTGCTATATTCTCCTCATAGGTATCTGCGGCTTCAGCAATACCAGCAGTGTGTTCAGCCCCAGAACCGTTACCCTGAGAAGCAGACATGATATAACTTGTAGTATGAGGTAACACAGTACAATTTGTCAGCAGCACAATACCTCTAGCCCAAACCCCTGCGCAGTGTAGTCAGCACCAGCAGAGATAAAGGAGAGATATGGTGACTAAATCACAGAGAAAAATACGTAATACAGTATATCTTTGTGAAAATCCTATATTAGATAAAACCTGACGCCAGTGCCGTAACTAGGCATTTTAGCGCTGTGTGCAAGAAACGACATTGGCGCCCCCCCCCCATGCAAGATATGGGCAGTGCGCGCCGCAGGCGCGCGAAAAATATATAGGGGCGTGGCTTCGTGGGGAAGGGGCGTGGTCACAAAATAATAGCAATTCATACTACGGTGCACAGTAGTCTCCATTATTCAAATTACGCTGCACAGTAGCGCCACTACACCAGGTAGAGCCCCTTTTATACATTACAGCAGACAGCGTCCCCCTTTTTACACATTACAGCAGACAGTCCCCCTTTTTACACATTGCGGCAGCCAGGACCCCTTTTTTACACATTGCAGCAGCCAGGCACCCTTTTTACACATTGCGGCAGCCAGTCCCCCCTTTTACACATAGCGGCAGCCAGTCCCCCTTTTTGCACATTGCGGCAGCCAGTCCCCCTTTTTACACATTGCAGCAGCCAGGCCCCCTTTGCGGCAGCCAGTCCCCCTTTTTACACATTGCGGCAGCCAGGACCCCTTTTTACACATTATGGCAGACGGTGTCCCCCTGAGAGAGAGAGAGAGAGAGAAAGAGAGGGATATACTTACCTTCTCCCCGCTGACAGGCTCCTCGTGCTGGCATCTCCCTCTGTGCAGTGTGCAGGCATCGGACAAGGAGGAGGAGGGAGGGGGACTGGAGCCGCAGCAGCGCTATGTCATTGGTATATAAGCGCCGCTGCAGCATCCCCCTCTCCTTCCGTATTGGTTGCCTGGCGCTGCTGTGGATGCTGGGATGGAGGAACCGCATCCCAGCATCCACAGCAGCGCCGGGCAGCCTATACGGAAGGAGAGGGGGATGCTGCAGCGGCGCTTGCTACCAATGAAATAGCGCTGCTGCGGCTCCAGTCCCCCTCCCTCCTCCTCCTTCTCAGCTGCCTCCGGCGCTTCTCTCTCCTCCAGCGCGGCTGCGGCGCACGGCGCGGACTTCAGAGGCGGCATGTAATGAGTCAATTTGACTCATTACATGCCGCTGGCCGTGCGCCCTCAGGGCAACTGCGTTGTGTGCCAAGCCCACTTGGCACACACGTAGTTACGGCCCTGCCTGACGCACCAAGCCCCCTCAGGTTATAGAATATAGGGATAGCAGGTTGAGTGAAAGACACGAAATGGACACCACTCAGCTATCAAATGCACACACAAATAGTCACAGTCTGTACAATGCAGAGGTTATTACTAACAATAATACTGCACTGGACTAGCTTACACAGCTATATAACAATAGATATAACAGTACACAGTAAGAACTGGATGTATATCACAGGGTAATTGTATTAGGAAACCCTGACTAAGTGCACTCTTTCTTACTAACACTGACTAAAAAAGGCAGGTAGAATACTTAAGTGTCTTGTAAAGTCACAGCACTGACAACCAGGCGGCTTTACATAGGAGGATTTGCCCAAGCATTCCCAGGAACAGTGAGCTGAGGGATAATGGCGCCGCTGACACTGCCAGGGAGTGAGGGAGAGACAGATATGCAGCTCCAGGGTGGGAACGTTTGCAGAAAATGGCGCCCTGGGGCTGGGGGAGGGGCTTCAGGTCCAAGCTCTATCCCCCTGCTGGCAAAACCACTGGGTACTGCGGGCTCTAATAAAACGGTTTATAGAGAAAACCTGACCTGTCTCATGCCCTGGTGATCTAGTGGGATCGCCTGTACTGCCACAGTGTCCACCGCCAGCGCGCGGCCCGCCTCCCACTGACCGCGCCAGATCGCGAAAAAGACCGGGTCACGCAAGCGGGACCAACTTACCACCTCCCGAAGCGCGGCCACGCGATCCCGGAGAGCCCCCGTCGTGTGTGCCTGACAAGAAGAAAACCGGTGCCTCCTGCTGTAGTTACCCGGCAACCAGGGCTCGGGAGTGTACAGCGCCGCTGGGGAGAGACGGAGCTGCAGCCGTGAATGTCCACTGACATGTAACACTGCTGCTGCCCTTGAAGTCTTCACTCTTTTCCTCAGAAAAAAGCTCTTCTTAGGGCTGCCTGGAGCAGCCCCTCTGTTAAGTGCCTGCTGCTGCAGCACCAACTACAAAACTGAGATCCTGTGCAGGGAGGCGGGGTTATAGAGGAGGCGGCGCTATGCATTCTGGGAACAGTCAAAGCTTTGAGCCTGTTGGTGCCTCGGATCAAGATCCTACTCTACACGCCATTGTCCATTCCTTGGAGCCCAGTGTACCCCGCAGCAGAAATATATATATATATATATATATATATATATATATATATCGTCAAAATGTATAAGTGTGCGCTCATGTGGATCAAATATAATCTGTAGTAAAATATTAAAATATTTTCTTATAATTAAAATATTTTCACATGCATTCCTCACAAACGTGGGTGGCAGCTGATAACAAATTATGGCGATTAGAATGTGTAAAAAATAGAAGTAATTAGCGCCTAATAATGCCCAGAAAATGACGGTGGGGACATAGAATTAAATTTAGTGAAAAAAATGGGACAAGTACTTATCTCAGATAGGAATCTACGGTCCTCAGACCAATATCATCACAGTGATATGCAAAAGAGAAAAAGAAACAACCAATAGTGTGTACCGTTTAAACCTATATGTACTTATAGCATTTTTCTATTTAGTGAGTGTTAATTGGAAATGCTCCCAGAATATCACACTCCACAATAGCGTAGTAGAAAGATAATTTTTCACATTTAATTAAGTACATAAAATATATCCACGATTTAAAACGAGCAGGTATCGCACGTACAAGAAACAAATGATATAGAAGCTTATCTATCCATAAAAATAGGGTCCAGGATATCTCCCTTCACATTTACTTTAGTATAGGGGTGGGCAAAATGCGGGCCGCGGGCTGGATGCGGCCCGCAAACCGATCCTGCCCGGCCCACTGCCTCCCACCAGCGAGCAATGACAAGCGGCCCGACCGGCTGAGCTGCTTGTCATTGTTCTGCACTGCAGTACCTCCAAGCTGCCGACAGCGCCTCTCTCCCCTGCTGCTGCTGCTCCACGGCGCCTGCGTTGTAGCAGCCTCCTCCTGCCGCCTCCAGAGTCCTCAGTGACAACGTCTGTGTTCAGCCGAAGCGGGGCTACACGGGACTTCAGGGGGTGGAGCTACACGGGACAAGTGCCAGACTGCTACAGATCCATCCTTCCTGCCACTGCCAGCCAGATCAGTAAGTTAACGGGAAAAGTGAGTGAGAGAAAGAATGGGTGTGTGTGTGTGATAGTGTGCGTATATTTGTGTGTGCGGGCAGTGGCGTCAGACTGTTTTTAGGTTTGGGGAAGAGATCTTTAGCTCTCGCTGTACCAACCCATCCCGTGTTCTGTCACTGTCACCATGTCACCCCCGTGTTCTGTCACGTGTCACCCCACCCGTGTTCTGTCACTATGTCACCCCCCCCCCCCCGGGTTCTGTCACCGTGTCACACCCCCGGGTTCTGTCACCGTGTCACCCCCCCCCCGTGTTCTGTCACCGTGTCACACCCCCGGGATCTGTCACTGTCACACCCCCCATGTTCTGTCATTGTCACCCCCCCGTGTTCTGTCACCATGTCACCCCCCCGTGTTCTGTCACAGTGTCACCCCCACCGTGTTCTGTCACTGTGTCACACACCCCGTGTTCTGTCACTGTCACCCCCCCTCCCCATGTTCTGTCACTGTGTCACCCCCCCCCCCCCGTGTTCTGTCACTGTGTCACACACCCCGTGTTCTGTCACCGTGTCACACCCCCGGGTTCTGTCACCGTGTCACCCCCCCTCCGTGTTCTGTCACCGTGTCACACCCCCGGGTTCTGTCACTGTCACCCACCCCATGTTCTGTCATTGTCACCCCCCCATGTTCTGTCACTATGTCACCCCCCCGTGTTCTGTCACTGTGTCACCCCCACCGTGTTCTGTCACTGTCACACACCCCGTGTTCTGTCACTGTCACCACCCCTCCCCATGTTCTGTCACTGTGTCACCCCCCGTGTTCTGTCACTGTGTCACACACCCCGTGTTCTGTCACTTTCACCCCCCCTCCCCGTGTTCTGTCACTGTGTCACCCCCCCCCCCCCCCTGTGTTCTGTCACTGTGTCACACACCCCGTGTTCTGTCACCGGCACCCACCCTCCCCGTGTTTTATCACTGTGTCACCCCCCCCCCGTGTTCTGTCACTGTGTCACACACCCCGTGTTCTGTCACTGTCACCCCCCCTACCCGTGTTCTGTCACTGTGTGTTTCCTCCCCCCCCCCCCCCCCTTCCCGTGTTCAGTCACCGTGTCACACCTTTCCCCAGGGGCATAAGACACTGGATAATTTGCCTGCTGCACAATAATTATCCTAAATAAATTGTTAATGTGTAAAAGGGGGCTCTACCTGCCGTAATGTGTGTAAAAGGGGTACTACCTGGTGTAATGTGTGTAAGTGGCGCTGTGTGGTGCAATTTGAATAATGGAGACTATTGTGCAGCCTAATATGAATCTGTATTATTTTTTGCCCACACCCCTTCCACATGAAGCTATGTCCCTATATTTTTGGCAAGTGGGGGGAGCTGCTATTTTGTATGTGGCCCTTGGATACTGACAGAAAATGTCAAGTGGCCCCTCAGCTGAAATAATTGCCCACCCCTGTTTTAGTACATAAATTAAACCCACGGTTTAAAACAAGCAGGTATCACACATACATGAAACAATTGATATAAAAGCTTATCTGTCCATCAAAAGAGGGTCCAGGGAGTTACCCTGGACCCTCTTTTGATGGACAGATAAGCTTTTATATCAATTGTTTCTTGTACGTGTGATACCTGCTCATTTTAAACCGTGGGTTTAATTTATGTACTAAAGTAAATGTGAAGGGAGATATCCTGGACCCTATTTTGATGGACAGATAAGCTTCTATATCAATTGTTTCTTGTACGTGCGATACCTGCTCATTTTAAACCGTGGATATATTTTATGTACTTAATTAAATGTGAAAAATTATCTTTCTACTACGCTATTGTGGAGTGTGATATTCTGGGTGCATTTCCAATTAACACTCACTAAGTAGAAAAATGCTATAAGTACATAAAGGGTTTAAACAGAGGTTCTCAAACTCGGTCCTCAGGACCCCACACAGTGCATGTTTTGCAGGTAACCCAGCAAGTGCACAGGTGTATTAATTACTCACTGACACATTTTAAAAGGCCCACAAGTGCAGCTAATTATTTCACTTGTGATTCTTTGAGGAGACCTGCAAAACATGCACTGTGTGGGGTCCTGAGGACCGAGTTTGAGAACCTATAGGTTAAAAGGTACACACTATTGGTAGTTTCTTTTTCTCTTTTGCATATCACTGTGATGATATTGGTCTGAGGACCGAAGATTCCTATCTGAGGTAAGTGCTTGTCCCATTTTTTTCACTAAATTTCATTCTATGTCCCCACCGTCATTTTCTGGGCATTATTAGGCGCTGATTACTTCTATTTTTCACACACACACACACACTTTTGTTTAATTATTATTATTTTTATTATTATTATTTTTTGGGGAGGGGGGCCCTGCCTATTTTGTCAGTCCCGGGCGCCGTAATTTCTGATGGCAGCCCTGTAGTCTCCTTGCAGCCAAGCGGGTCCTGCTGAACGGGACCCGCTTGGCCGCTATATGTCGTCGTAGCCTTAAACAACCAATTATAGCTGAGTTTGCCAGCAGCACCTGTACACTGTGTCAGATACCCTTAGTACCAATATATTGTAGGTATTTGTGCCTTTTTCCAGACCACCAATATCTTGAAAAGTTAGTTCCCCAAACAAGAAGAAACAGGCCCCTCAATCAGGTAGTTTGCGCATTGTAATGTATTTGTGTTCCTCAAGATGTTTTAGTAAAATATGCCAATTGCTCTGATCATCTTTGTCTAAAATGCAAAGGCCTATTTCATGACCATGGAGGCCACGGCTGAACAACCTTATGCCGTAAGTTCTGGCACTATATCTCCCCTACCCCCTCCTCCAGTGCCTTCAACCCAGTCATCAAGCCTTCAAATTAAGCAGTGTTTTTGCAGCTGTGCTCAATTAACAGAGGTAGGAAATATCTGCATTTGTGTGTAACAGACTGTAGAGTGTGCATGTCTTTTGGAGAGGGTCAGGTAGGCAAGTATGGTGTACACACAGACACACACTGCAGAAGTAAATGTACTCACAAGACTTGTTTCAAATAATAGAAAGTAGCTTTATTCTCCCATGTTGGAGAGAGAAGTCAGGTCAGATCAACATTTCAGTCTACATGTAGACCTTTCTCAACACCAACATCACAGGATTAGCAACAGAGAAATATATGGGTAGAATGTGCAATTTCTCACACTGCTAATGTGTCTGAACTGAGAATATTCAACTATGAGCAGCTGCTGGCGACTTGTGCACATCTCTGCTGCATCTCCACCTGCAGCTTAATGGGAGTAATATGGCAACATCTAAGTATGAGTTTGTGAGTATGCACAAATGGGTCCGTGCCCCCCCCACCCACCCACCCTGCTTACACTTACTTGCACCCAGAAACTGGAAATCAGTGATCTCGGAGAGCAGCCGGTTAACGGATCCTGTGCTCCACTGTGACCTCCGATGCTGTAATGAGAGGTGCTGCATCACTTTACTGCACCGTGGGTCACAGCATCAGCACAGGAACAGATGACCGGCTGCCCTCACTGGATCACCGATCAGCAGTCCCTGGGTGGTGATAAGTGATCAGCCTGTATGTCCATCAGATACACATGGCTGATCAGACTGGCCAGATCCGAGCACAGCTTCCACTGATAGCAGTCAGAGAAGGCTGTGCATGAGCAGGGGAATCAGAGGAAAGCCCTGGATAATGCTATCTCAGGATAGTGCTATTATCACAGGGTTCCTTCCAGTAAATTTGGGCAGATTGCATTTATTTATTAAGTTTCTTATATAGCGCAGCAAATTCCGTTGCGCTTTACAATTGGACACAGTGATAAAACAAAACTGGATAATAACAAACAGTCATTGAGGTAGGAAGGCCCTGCTCCCAAGCTTACAATCTATAGGGAAATTTCCCATTACAGGTATGGGAAATGCAATCTGGAATGCACATTTAAGAGCTTGGAAGAGAATTTTGCTAATTCTCCTCAAATTGCCATTTAGTCCATTCTGGTGATACTAAAATAATGTGAAAAGGGTGTGAATTTTTTTTCCACATTATTTAAGTAAACATAATTTTGATAAATATGCCCATTAGATGTGTATTAGTGGAATTGTTATACAGATGACATTAGCAGCACGTTTGTGTGTTGCGTGTAGGTCCAACATGGTGCTGTAAATTTTTCTGACATAATAATGTCGACATGAGAATTTTAACATGGTCATCATGACAGACAACATGTTTACACATTCACCACGTCAACATGCATCATATACTGACATTCAGCATGTCATTGTCAACACAAATGACGTGGACATGGTGATAATGTTGAAGAGCTGTTTTTAAGCTACAGGCCTAACACCTGCCCTAACACTACTGTCAAGATTTACATTATGTCGACATCATAACATTCTACATTCTGGTGTCGGCATGAATGTTGACAGTCTGACTGCATACCACACCATTTTCCATTTCTTATTGTGCCAATTAAACATAACACCTTTTAACATCAATTATTTTATTCAGTTCAGGCTGGTCTAGGTAGGAGCAAAAAAGTAGCATACAGGAGTAGAGCAATGTGCTCCAGGCAAAATCAATGGGCGCTATGATAGTGGAGTTTGCAATTATCTTACACAACGATAAGGGGTTAAACATAGAAACATAGAATTTGACGGCAGATAAGAACCACTTGGCCCATCTAGTCTGCCTAAAGGATATAAAGAAAAAAAAAAAAGGGCAATCTCAACCCTTTTTGAACCTTAATTCTTTGTAAGGATATTTATATGCCTATCCCAAGCATGTTTAAATTGCTCTACAGTCTAAAGGTGGGTACACACTAATAGATATATCTGCAGATCAATTGATCTGCAGATATATCTATGTACGGATCGGGCAGTGTGCTGTGCATACACACTGCCCGATCCGTCGGGGGACTGACGTCATGAACTGGGCGGGCGCCCGCCCGCCCAGTTCTCCTGTCAATCACCGCCGGCCGCCGCAGCATGTGTACGGGCGGTCGGACGACCGCCCCGTACACACACAGCGACGCGCCAATATATCGGTAGATATATTGGCCGTCGGCTGTGCTGCGCGGCCGACGTGATACGTCTGTGAACGACAATCCCGCGATATATCGGCCGTTCAAGAGAACGGCCGATATATCGACCAGTGTGTACGGGCCTTTAGCCTCTACCACCTCTGATGGGAGACTATTCCACTTATCCACTACCCTTTCTGTGAAGTAATTTTTCCTTAAATTTCCCCTGAACCTCCCCCCCTCCAGTCTCAGTGTATGTCCTCGAGTTCTAATATTTCTCTTCCTTTGCTCTTTATATTATCAGAACTATTATATAATAAGGGCTGTATTTTACATTTGCAGAGAACATATAAAACCAAAATAAAGCAATGTGCTGACCAATATAAAGTTTTAATTAGGGCAAATAGTTCCAAAGTCAGAAATTCCTAACCAATATGTTATATTAAGCCCCAACTCTTTCTACAGTCTTGTTCATTTGTCTCTGAAACCTTCCCAATCTCATCTCAACACCCATTTGTAAACCTCACATCTGCATATACTATTATAATGTAAATGCTACCACTTGTGCCCCTTTTGAAATATAAGCAGACCCTCAAACCTTCCCTTCCTCCCACTACAAAAGGCTAAGCTCCGTAACTACACACATAATATACTATTACAGTTAAAGTACTTTACGCATTACCAATAATTATTTCAACCACTTCAACAAACGACAATAGTAAATTTCAGGAGCAGATCATCTTGTACCAAATGGAAGGGGATCCGGGATGGTGGTTGGGATCCCGGCAGTTGAAATTCTGACGCAGGTATCCCTACACTACTCAGATTGCAGAATTGGGTCATCTGCCTGGCGCTGGAATCCCAACCAGTGGGGTGGGTGGTGGAGGAGGTTAGGTTTAGGCTGCGGGGGGAGGGTTAGGGTTAATCTGCGGCCTGGGGGGTTAGGTTTAGGCTGTTGGGAGGGGGGTTAGGCCCCTTCCTGGAGGGTTAGAGTTATGCTGCAGGAAGGGGGTGGGGTGTGGGGGTTACATTTAGGCCATGGGCAGGGGGGTTTAGGTTCAGGCGAAACCACGGAGGGTTAGGGATAGGCTGCAGGGGGTGGGGGGGTTTGGGTGTCATGTGGGGAAGCTAAGTATACTTACCTTCCAATGTTGGGATTCTGCTTGTCAGGATGCCGCGGTCGGTATTATGGGGTTATGCTGGAGGATATGTTAGATAGATATGTATTCCACTATTTGTAAGCATCCTATTTTACAGTGCTATATTTATTCACTTTACAGATAAGTAATAATAATAGACACCAGCAGTCAATGAGTTTTCTTGTACCATCCATCCCAAATACTGTATCTCTCTGTGGTTCATTGTAAAAGGATCTAATCCTTATGTGTGCCATAGTCACTTGTCTGGTTTCACTGCATATCACACAAATATACAGCAGTCCTGGACCACCTCCCCCACACAGCTAGCACGTTATCTAAGTCACATACCTCATACAATGGTGACAAGACCTACAGAGGTTTGGGAGCCAAATGGCATTCCTTCTCTCCACAGGGGTCCATCCTAGCTAACTGGAGGGGATCATTCCCAGCACTCATACTGGTCTTTCATAAACATATTGGTGCTGCACAATATCAGCCCTATCAGCATGTGTTACAGCTAATGTGTTACTGAAATTAACATGACAGTATAAGCATTCTCTGAGGCCGGTAACATTTAAGCAACAGTCAACTTGCAGCTCAGATTTTAACTGCATGTACAGTTTTGTGCTGGACATATCTCATCTTATAGCAACAGCACTTTGCTAAAATGTTTACTACAGTATTATTATTATTATTATTATTATTATTATCCTTTAATTATATGGCGCCACAAGGGTTCTGCAGCACCCAATTACAGAGTACATAAGCAAATAATCAAAACAGGAAAATAGCAACTTACAGTTGAAGACAAACATAGCTACATCAGCAGATGACACTGAAATAAGTAGCAGGTAGTCAGGATCCCGGTGGGCAGAATACTGATGCCGGGATCCGACTGTCAGAATGCCGGCACAGCTATTCCCACTCCTGAGTGTCCTCGGCACCTATGGAGTGGGAATAGAACCTGTGGCGAGCGCCACCAAGCTCGTAGCAGGGGGCTTCGTTGCGGTCACCCCCCTGCAGGCATTCTGGCGGTTGGTATTCTGACCACCGGGATTTCGATCGCCAGGATCCCCTATAACCAACCCGTATCAGGGTGGCAGAAAACCGTAGGATTTGGTGCAGTTGAGGATTATTAAAGTAAGAAAAGGATAAACACATGAGGGAAGAGGGCCCTACTCCTGAGAGCTTACATTCTAAAGTATATGCTCTACAAGGGCCTAGCTAGTGCATAGCCAATAGGAAACTACCAGTGGTGTCATCCAGCTAACTGGGAATAGTTCTTTAAAACTATGGCTTATTTAGAATATGAAATGTACTTTTTTTCATAACTGTCCTTTCATATATGTCCCAGGGTTTATGGGCAAAATCTCAGAATAATAATTTCTCTAACCTCCATTCTGCTGTTATGTTTTACAATTACTGGCTTTCAGGTTTATAACCCAAAAATGTATTTCACATGTAAGGCACGTGGTATAGCTAGAATTTACTGGACTCCAGTAACGGTATAACACCCACTGTGACTTGTTCCATCAGAGAACAATACCCTGCAATGTTATACAGTAATTATATAACTACCAACGAGGACCAATTTCTGGCATGTACCTTCCTCATAACTTTAGTTGTTGCTAAATAAGATAATTGATTGAACATTCTTTATGCAGTTAAACTAATGAAACCATCTTCTGCAAAATGCCACATTTCTCTTTGGGGCGCTCTTCATCAGCTTGTTTAATCCTAATGTCACTGTTGTAAAAAGCCTTGTATAATCCATTCTGTTATTTGTGAAAGGCTTTACCATCAGAAAAATCATGTAGAAATCAGTGCTTTTTAGGTTTATATTATACATAGCTGTCCCCATGTACTCTATGGAGGGGAAGCAGTTAGTTTCCCTGGTGTTGGGATTCTGGCGGTCAGGATATCGACGCCGGAATCCTGACAGCCAAGGGAAACCTGGCGGTTGGAATCCCAACTAGGGTCCGGAATTCCCACTCCGAGAGGGGGAATATATTAGTGTGGCGAGCTAAGCTCGCCACCTGGTCCGAAGCGTGGCAAGCGCAGCGAGCCCGCGAGGGGACATGCTGCGCTCTCCGTCAGGATTCTGTCCGTCGGGATTTCGGCGTCAGTCTTATGGGCGAGATCCCATACTGAATCCCTATAGGGACATGGCTAATCTCTATATAGTGAAAGGTTCTGCTCTTCACCACTAGGTAACACCGTTACCTATACATTTCCTATGGCCAGCAATGGGGACCAGCAAAGCCTCCCCAATTTCTGAAGATCGCCACTGGGTTATACATTGACTCTTTGCCAACAGCGTTAGGCTGCTGGCAACCAAGAAAAGATACCTGAGGAAGGAGACACCGCTGCATGTTGCTGGACATGTGAGTGTTGATAAATAAAGGTGGTGCAATCCAGCGACATATGGTCAGGTTAACTATAAATATGATAAGAAAAATATAATTATATTCTTTGTATTATTCTAATCATTTTTATAGTCAAGCCTCTGGAATATACTGGTCTATGACAGGTGGGGAACTGCCTCACCTGCCTACCTTGTCCGCACATCTCTGATCAAAACTCACCAAATGACCATCTCTGATACTAGCCAGTGCCTTCCTCACCACACGTCACTGGTGTAATCGTATGTATTGCTGTGGAAGGTGGTGATAGATACCAATGGTTAATACAGGGCCATAGCAGGGCAATATTCCACTGGGACTAGGAAGGTGCTGAGCGACTGCAGTGTCCCAAGGTTGCTCCGGGCAGCTCTGTGCTGACATCAAATGCTTGTGCCACTGGGGAGCGATGTCACTCCCTAGGCCCAGCGTCCTGGGGGCCCACTGCTAGTTATGGCCCTGTGTTATAGGTTACCATATTTATTGATAAACAGAGCCCATGGTCCTGGATGGACCCCACATGATACTGGAGACTCTTGGGTCAAGAAAATATTGATCTTTATATTTAGATCAGATGGATACAGTTGTGTCCTCATACACTATTGCCACAGTCGTGCCAAACTGCCCTTCTTGGCGCGCCAGGTCCCATGCAATTCAACTTGTGTTGAACATCTTTGTTTCTCAAATGTGCATCTTAGTCGTAATAGACAAGGGGGCTGATTCAGAGATGGACGCTGCCGCGCATCCATACGCAGTGGCTGCGTCCATGTGGTCTGTGCATACACACTGGCCACTGTGCACAAGTTCGACCCTTCTCCTTGCGGCCGCATCTAGGAAAGGATGTGGATGCAAAATGATTGACAGTGGCAGGCATTCGCAGGGCGGCGAAACGGTGTTGGGGGGGGTATGGCAGGCTGAAAGGAGGCGCGCCGTGAATGTTTTCAGGGCGGCTGCGTGACGTCACATGCAGCCACTCCGTTTTAAAAAATGGTGGCCGTCCGCCTGACAGCGTAGCCAGGCTGCGCTGCCAGGGGTCATCCTTAGTTTGATCCATCCGCAATCTAATTGCGGATGCATCGGGAGGTGGCCTGTCATACATGCTGGTCGGCCCCCTGCATGTGAGGAGATGGACGCAGATCTGGCTGCGTATGCTGCGATCTGCATTCATTTCTGAATCACCCTCAAAACTGCCTATTGAGACTGCACTGATTACTTTGATATGCACCATGTACATCTGTTTGCGAATGAGTCTGATTCTGTATATGAGTGCTACAATCGGTGGCTGCAGATTTTTTCCACGGTAAATTCTGTTGTGCTTTATCTGTGAGATATTAAAAACTAATTCCTGTGCAATTAAAGTCACAACCCAGCAACTCTGGTACAGATAGAGCAATATTTTGCTGCATGTGCAGTGTGATTAAGTATGCAAATTTAAAGAAAAAGTCGATATGCTACACCACAGTGGGGATCACTCAGCGCCGTCCATTTTGCGCTGTATGATATATTGAGGCTTAGTATACAAGGACACATCTGTATGTCTAATGAAGGCTTCATATTCTAAAACTGTCAGATTAATTGCCTTGCTATAAATGGTATACTTTAATTTACAACTGGTCATTGTTCTATGTATGCCAAAAAACATTTTTCTCTGACGTCCTAAGTGGATGCTGGGGACTCCGTCAGGACCATGGGGATTAGCGGCTCCGCAGGAGACAGGGCACAAAAGTAAAAGCTTTAGGATCAGGTGGTGTGCACTGGCTCCTCCCCCTATGACCCTCCTCCAAGCCTCAGTTAGGTTTTTGTGCCCGTCCGAGAAGGGTGCAATCTAGGTGGCTCTCCTAAAGAGCTGCTTAGAGTAAAAGTTTGTTAGGTTTTTTATTTTCAGTGAGTCCTGCTGGCAACAGGCTCACTGCTACGAGGGACTTAGGGGAGAGAAGTGAACTCACCTGCATGCAGGATGGATTGGCTTCTTAGGCTACTGGACACCATTAGCTCCAGAGGGAGTCGGAACACTGGTCTCACCCTGGGGTTCGTCCTGGAGCCGCGCCGCCGACCCCCCTTGCAGATGCCGAAAAGTGAAGGTCCAGAAACGGCGGCAGAAGACTCTTCAGTCTTCATAAGGTAGCGCACAGCACTGCAGCTGTGCGCCATTGTTGTCAGCACACTTCATAGCAGCGGTCACTGAGGGTGCAGGGCGCTGGGGGGGGGGCGCCCTGGGCAGCAATGATAGTACCTTATTCTGGCTAAAAATACATCACATATAGCCCCTGGGGGCTATATGGATGTATTTAACCCCTGCCAGGTCTCAGAAAAACGGGAGAAGAAGCCCGCCGAAAAGGGGGCGGGGCCTATTCCCCTCAGCACACAGCGCCATTTTCCCTCACAGAAATGCTGGTGGGAAGGCTCCCAGGCTCTCCCCTGCACTGCACTACAGAAACAGGGTTAAAACAGAGAGGGGGGGCACTTATTTGGCGATATGTATATATATATTTCTCTATCGTCCTAGTGGATGCTGGGGTTCCTGAAAGGACCATGGGGAATAGCGGCTCCGCAGGAGACAGGGCACAAAAAGTAAAGCTTTAGGATCAGGTGGTGTGCACTGGCTCCTCCCCCTATGACCCTCCTCCAAGCCTCAGTTAGATTTTTGTGCCCGGCCGAGAAGGGTGCAATCTAGGTGGCTCTCCTAAAGAGCTGCTTAGAAAAGTTTAGCTTAGGTTTTTTATTTTACAGTGAGTCCTGCTGGCAACAGGATCACTGCAACGAGGGACTTAGGGGAGAAGAAGTGAACTCACCTGCGTGCAGGATGGATTGGCTTCTTTGGCTACTGGACATTAGCTCCAGAGGGACGATCACAGGTACAGCCTGGATGGTCACCGGAGCCTCGCCGCCGGCCCCCTTGCAGATGCTGAAAAGAGAAGAAGGTCCAGAATCGGCGGCAGAAGACTCCTCAGTCTTCTTAAGGTAGCGCACAGCACTGCAGCTGTGCGCCATTGCTCTCAGCACACTTCACACGGCAGTCACTGAGGGTGCAGGGCGCTGGGAGGGGGGCGCCCTGGGAGGCAATGTAAACCTATTTTTTGGCAAAAAATACCTCACATATAGCCTCCGGGGGCTATATGGAGATATTTAACTCCTGCCAGAATCCGTTGAAGAGCGGGAGACGAGCCCGCCGAAAAAGGGGCAGGGCCTATCTCCTCAGCACACAGCGCCATTTTCCCTCACAGAAAGGCTGGAGGGAAGGCTCCCAGGCTCTCCCCTGCACTGCACTACAGAAACAGGGTTAAAACAGAGAGGGGGGGCACTAATTTGGCGTTAGAAATATATAAAAAGATGCTATAAGGGAAAACACTTATATAAGGTTGTCCCTATATAATTATAGCGTTTTTTGGTGTGTGCTGGCAAACTCTCCCTCTGTCTCTCCAAAGGGCTAGTGGGTCCTGTCCTCTATCAGAGCATTCCCTGTGTGTGTGCTGTGTGTCGGTACGTGTGTGTCGACATGTATGAGGACGATGTTGGTGAGGAGGCGGAGAAATTGCCTGTAATGGTGATGTCACTCTCTAGGGAGTCGACACCGGAATGGATGGCTTATTTAGGGAATTACGTGATAATGTCAACACGCTGCAAGGTCGGTTGACGACATGAGACGGCCGACAAACAATTAGTACCGGTCCAGACGTCTCAAAAACACCATCAGGGGTTTTAAAAAGAAGGGGACTATATAGTGTCCCGGGACATCGGGGATGCTTACCTCCATGTCCCAAATTTGCCCTTCTCACTAAGGGTACCTCAGGTTTGTGGTATAGAACTGTCACTGTCAGTTTCAGACGCTGCCGTTTGGATTGTCCACGGCACCCCGGGTCTTTACCAAGGTAATGGCCGAAATGATGATTCTTCTTCGAAGAAAAGGCGTCTTAATTACCCCTTACTTGGACGATCTCCTGATAAGGGCAAAGTCCAGGGAACAGTTGGAGGTCGGAGTAGCACTATCTCGGATACTGCTACAACAGCACGGATGGATTCTAAATATTCCAAAATCGCAGCTGATCCTGACGACACGTCTGCTGTGCCTAGGGATGATTCTGGACACAGTCCAGAAAAAGGTGTTTCTCCCGGAAGAGAAAGCCAGGGAGTTATCCGAGCTAGTCAAGAACCTCCTAAAACCAGGAAAAGTGTCAGTGCAAGGGTCCTGGTAAAAATGGTGGCTTCCTACGAAGCAATTCCATTCGGCAGATTTCACGCAAGAACTTTTCAGTGGGATCTGCTGGACAAATGGTCCGGATCGCATCTTCAGATGCATCAGCGGATAACCCTATATCCAAGGACAAGGGTGTCTCTCCTGTGGTGGTTACAGAGTGCTCATCTTCTAGAGGGCCGCAGATTCGGCATTCAGGATTGGATGCTGGTGACCACGGAGGCCAGCCCGAGAGGCTGGGGAGCAGTCACACAAGGAAAAAATTTCCAGGGAGTGTGATCAAGTCTGGAGACTTTTCTCCACATAAATATACTGGAGCTAAGGGTAAATTTATAATGCTCTAAGCTTAGCAAGACCTCTGCTTCAAGGTCAGCCGGTATTGATCCAGTGGGAAAAACATCACGGCAGTCGCCCACGTAAACAGACAGGGCGGCACAAGAAGCAGGAGGGCAAAGGCAAAAACTGCAAGGACTTTTCGCTGGGCGGAAAATCATGTGATAGCACTGTCAGCAGTGTTTCATTCCGGGAGTGGAAACTGGGAAGCAGACTTCCTCAGCAGGCACGACCTCCACCCGGGAGAGTGGAAACTTCATCGGGAAGTTTTTCCACATGATTGTGAACCGTTGGGAAATACCAAAGGTGGACATGATGGCGTCCCGTCTGAACAAAAAACGGGACAGGTATTGCGCCAGGTCAAGAGACCCTCAGGCAATAGCTGTGGACGTTCTGGTAACACCGTGGGTGTACCAGTCGGTGTATGTGTTCCCTCCTCTGCTTCTCATACCTAAGGTACTGAGAATTATAAGACGTAGAGGAGTAAGAACTATACTCATGGCTCCGGATTGGCCAAGAAGGACTTGGTACCCGGAACTTCAAGAGATGCTCACAGAGGACTTATGGCCTCTGCCGCTAAGAAGGGACTTGCTTCAGCAAGTACCATGTCTGTTCCAAGACTTACCGCAGCTGCGTTTGACGGCATGGCGGTGGAACGCCGGATCCTAAGGGAAAAAGGCATTCCGGAAGAGGTCATTCCTACCCTGGTCAAAGCCAGGAAGGAGGTGACCGCACAACATTATCACCACATGTGGCGAAAATATGTTGCGTGGTGTGAGGCCAGGAAGGCCCCACGAAGAAATTTCAACTCGGTCGATTCCTGCATTTCCTGCAAACAGGAGTGTCTATGGGCCTCAAATTGGGGCCCATTAAGGTTCAAATTTCGGCCCTGTCGATTTTCTTTCAGAAAGAATTGGCTTCAGTTCCTGAAGTCCAGAAGTTTGTCAAGGGAGTATTGCATATACAACCCCCTTTTGTGCCTCCAGTGGCACTGTGGGATCTCAACGTAGTTCTGGGATTCCTCAAATCACATTGGTTTAAAACCAGTCAAATCTGTGGATTTGAAGCATCTCACATGAAAAGTGACCATGCTCTTGGCTCTGGCCTGGGCCAGGCGAGTGTCAAATTGGTGGGTTTTTTCTCAAAAAAGCCCATATCTATTTGTCCATTCGGACAGGGCAGAGCTGCGGACTCGTCCCCAGTTCTCTCCCTAAGGTGGTGTCAGTGTTTCACCTGAACCAGCTTATTGTGGTGCCTTGCGCCTACTAGGGACTTGGAGGACTCCAAGTTGCTGGATGTTGTCAGGGCCCTGAAAGTATAGGTTCCAGGACGGCTGGAGTCAGGAAAACTGACTTGCTGTTATCCTGTATGCACCCAACAAACTGGGTGCTCTTGCTTCTAAGCAGACTATTGCTAGTTGGATGTGTAATACAATTCAGCTTGCACATTCTGTGGCAGGCCTGCCACAGCCAAAATATGTAAATGCCCATTCCACAAGGAAGGTGGGCTCATCTTGGGCGGCTGCCCGAGGGGTCTCGGCTTTACAACTTTGCCGAGCGGCTATTTAGTCAGGGGCAAACACGTTTGTAAAATCCTACAAATTTGATACCCTGGCTAAGGAGGACCTGGAGTTCTCTCATACGGTGCTGCAGAGTCATCCGCACTCTCCCGCCCGTTTGGGAGCTTTGGTATAATCCCCATGGTCCTTTCAGGAACCCCAGCATCCACTAGGACGATAGAGAAAATAAGAATTTACTTACCGATAATTCTATTTCTCGGAGTCCGTAGTGGATGCTGGGCGCCCATCCCAAGTGCGGATTATCTGCATTACTTGTACATAGTTACAAAAATCGGGTTATTATTGTTGTGAGCCATCTTTTCAGAGGCTCCGCTGTTATCATACTGTTAACTGGGTTCAGATCACAGGTTGTACAGTGTGATTGGTGTGGCTGGTATGAGTCTTACCTGGGATTCAAAATCCTTCCTTATTGTGTACGCTCGTCCGGGCACAGTATCCTAACTGAGGCTTGGAGGAGGGTCATAGGGGGAGGAGCCAGTGCACACCACCTGATCCTAAAGCTTTTACTTTTTGTGCCCTGTCTCCTGCGGAGCCGCTATTCCCCATGGTCCTTTCAGGAACCCCAGCATCCACTACGGACTCCGAGAAATAGAATTATCGGTAAGTAAATTCTTATTTAAAATGCTATAAGGGAAAAACACTTATATAAAGGTTGTCCCTGTATAATTATAGCGTTTTTGGTGTGTGCTGGCAAACTCTCCCTCTGTCTCCCCAAAGGGCTAGTGGGGTCCTGTCCTCTATCAGAGCATTCCCTGTGTGTGTGCTGTGTGTCGGTACGTGTGTGTCGACATGTATGAGGACGATGTTGGTGAGGAGGCGGAGCAATTGCCTGAAATGGTGATGTCACTCTCTAGGGAGTCGACACCGGAATGGATGGCTTATTTAAGGAATTACGTGATAATGTCAACACGCTGCAAGGTCGGTTGACGACATGAGACGGCCGGCAAACAAATTAGTACCTGTCCAGGCGTCTCAAACACCGTCAGGGGCTGTAAAACGCTCATTTACCTCAGTCGGTTGACACAGACACAGACACGGACACTGACTCCAGTGTCGACGGTGAAGAAACAAACGTATTTTCCTTTAGGGCCACACGTTACATGTTAAGGGCAATGAAGGAGGTGTTACATATTTCTGATACTACAAATACCACAAGAAGGGTATTATGTGGGGTGTGAAAAAACTACCTGTAGTTTTTCCTGAATCAGATAAATTAAATGAAGTGTGTGATGATGCGTGGGTTTCCCCCGATAGAAAATTATTGGCGGTATACCCTTTCCCGCCAGAAGTTAGGGCGCATTGGGAAACACCCTTTAGGGTGGATAAGGCGCTCACACGCTTATCAAAACAAGTGGCAGTACCGTCTCCAGATAGGGCCGCCCTCAAGGAGCCAGCTGAGAGGCTGGAAAATATCCTAAAAAGGTATATACACACATACTGGTGTTATACTGCGACCAGCGATCGCCTCAGCCTGGATGTGCAGCGCTGGGGTGGCTTGGTCGGATTCCCTGACTGAAAATATTGATACCCTTGACAGGGACAGTATTTTATTGACTATAGAGCATTTAAAGGATGCATTTCTATATATGCGAGATGCACAGAGGGATATTTGCACTCTGGCATCAAGAGTAAGTGCGATGTCCATATCTGCCAGAAGATGTTTATGGACACGACAGTGGTCAGGTGATGCAGATTCCAAACGGCACATGGAAGTATTGCCGTATAAAGGGGAGGAGTTATTTGGGGTCGGTCCATCGGACCTGGTGGCCTCGGCAACAGCTGGAAAATCCACCTTTTTTACCCCAAATCACATCTCAGCAGAAAAAGACACCGTCTTTTCAGCCTCAGTCCTTTCGTCCCCATAAGGGCAAGCGGGCAAAAGGCCAGTCATATCTGCCCAGGGATAGAGGAAAGGGAAGAAGACTGCAGCAGGCAGCCCATTCCCAGGAACAGAAGCCCTCCACAGCTTCTGCCAAGTCCTCAGCATGACGCTGGGGCCGTACAAGCGGACTCAAGTGCGGTGGGGGGTCGTCTCAAGAGTTTCAGCGCGTAGTGGGCTCACTCACAAGTGGACCCCTGGATCCTACAAGTAGTATCCCAGGGGTACAGACTGGAGATTCGAGACGTCTCCCCCTCGCAGGCTCCTGATGTCTGCTTTACCAACGTCTTCCTCCGACAGGGAGGCAGTATTGGAAACAATTCACAAGCTGTATTCCCAGCAGGTGATAATCAAAGTACCCCTCCTACAACAAGGAAAGGGGTATTATTCCACACTATATTGTGGTACTGAAGCCAGACGGCTCGGTGAGACCTATTCTAAATGGGAAATCTTTGAACACTTACATACAAAGGTTCAAATCAAGATGGAGTCACTCAGAGCAGTGATAGCGAACCAGGAAGAAGGGGACTATATGGTGTCCCTGGACATCAAGGATGCTTACCTCCATGTCCCAAATTGCCCTTCTCACCAAGGGTACCTCAGGTTCGTGGTACGGAACTGTCACTATCAGTTTCAGACGCTGCCGTTTGGATTGTCCACGGCACCCCGGGTCTTTACCAAAGTAATGGCCGAAATGATGATTCTTCTTCAAAGAAAAGGCGTCTTAATTATCCCTTACTTGGACGATCTCCTGATAAGGGCAAGGTCCAGAGAACAGTTGGAAGTCGGAGTAGCACTATCTCAAGTAGTTCTACGACAGCACGGGTGGATTCTAAATCGCAGCCGTTTCCGACGACACGTCTGCTGTTCCTAGGGATGGTTCTGGACACAGTCCAGAAAAAGGTGTTTCTCCCGGAGGAGAAAGCCAGGGAGTTATCCGAGCTAGTCAGGAACCTCCTAAAACCAGGAAAAGTGTCAGTGCATCATTGCACAAGAGTCCTGGGAAAAATGGTGGCTTATTACGAAGCGATTCCATTCGGCAGATTCCACGCAAGAACTTTTCAGTGGGATCTGCTGGACAAATGGTCCGGATCGCATTTTCAGATGCATCAGCGGATAACCCTATCTCCAAGGACAAGGGTGTCTCTCCTGTGGTGGTTACAGAGTGCTCATCTTCTAGAGGGCCGCAGATTCGGCATTCAGGATTGGATGCTGGTGACCACGGAGGCCAGCCTGAGAGGCTGGGGAGCAGTCACACAGGGAAAAAATTTCCAGGGAGTGTGATCAAGTCTGGAGATTTTTCTCCACATAAATATACTGGAGCTAAGGGCAATTTACAATGCTCTAAGCTTAGCAAGACCTCTGCTTCAAGGTCAGCCGGTATTGATCCAGTGGGACAACATCACGGCAGTCGCCCACGTAAACAGACAGGGCGGCACAAGAAGCAGGAGGGCAATGGCAGAAACTGCAAGGATTTTTCGCTGGGCGGAAAATCATGTGATAGCACTGTCAGCAGTGTTCATTCCGGGAGTGGACAACTGGGAAGCAGACTTCCTCAGCAGGCACAACCTCCACCCGGGAGAGTGGGGACTTCATCGGGAAGTCTTCCACATGATTGTGAACCGTTGGAAAAGACCAAAGGTGGACATGATGGCGTCCCACCTGAACAAAAAACTGGACAAGTATTGCGCCAGGTCAAAAGACCCTCAGGCAATAGCTGTGGACGTTCTGGTAACACCGTGGGTGTACCAGTCGGTGTATGTCTTCCCTCCTCTGCTTCTCATACCCAAGGTATTAAATTATAAGACGTAGAGGAGTAAGAACTATACTCGTGGCTCCGGATTGGCCAAGAAGGACTTGGTACCCGGAACTTCAAGAGATGCTCACAGAGGACTCATGGCCTCTGCCGCTAAGAAGGGACTTGCTTCAGCAAGTACCATGTCTGTTCCAAGACTTACCGCGGCTGCATTTGACGGCATGGCGGTTGAACGCCGGATCCTAAGGGAAAAAGGCATTCCGGAAGAGGTCATTCCTACCCTGGGCAAAGCCAGGAAGGAGGTGACCGCACAACATTATCACCACATGTGGCGAAAATATGTTGCGTGGTGTGAGGCCAGGAAGGCCCCATGAAGAAATTTCAACTCGGTCGTTTCCTGCATTTCCTGAAAACAGGAGTGTCTATGGGCCTCAAATTGGGGTCCATTAAGGTTCAAATTTCGGCCCTGTCGATTTTCTTCCAGAAAGAATTGGCTTCAGTTTCTGAAGTCCAGAAGTTTGTCAAGGGAGTACTGCATATACAACCCCCTTTTGTGCCTCCAGTGGCACTGTGGGATCTCAACGTAGTTCTGGGATTCCTAAAATCACATTGGTTTAAACCGCTCAAATCTGTGGATTTGAAATATCTCACAGGGAAAGTGACCATGCTGTTGGCCCTGGCCTCGGCCAGGCGAGTGTCAGAATTGGCGGCGTTTGTCTCAAAAAAGCCCATATCTGATTGTCCATTCGGACAGGGCGGAGCTGCGGACTCATCCCCAGTTTCTCCCTAAGGTGGTGTCAGTGTTTCACCCGAACCAGCTTATTGTGGTACCTGCGGCTACTAGGGACTTGGAGGACTCCAAGTTGCTAGATGTTGTCAGGGCCCTGAAAATATAGTTTCCAGGACGGCTGGAGTCAGGAAAACTGACTTGCTGTTATCCTGTATGCACCCAACAAACTGGGTGCTCTTGCTTCTAAGCAGACGATTGCTAGTTGGATGTGTAGTACAATTCAGCTTGCACATTCTGTGGCAGGCCTGCCACAGCCAAAATATGTAAATGCCCATTCCACAAGGAAGGTGGGCTCATCTTGGGCGGCTGCCCGAGGGGTCTCGGCTTTACAACTTTGCCGAGCTGATACTTGGTCAGGGGCACACCCTGACTGAGGAGGACCTGGAGTTCTCTCATTCGGTGCTGCAGAGTCATCCGCACTCTCCCGCCCGTTTGGGAGCTTTGGTATAATCCCCATGGTCCTGACGGAGTCCCCAGCATCCACTTAGGACGTCAGAGAAAATAAGAATTTACTTACCGATAATTCTATTTCTCGTAGTCCGTAGTGGATGCTGGGCGCCCATCCCAAGTGCGGATTGTCTGCAATACTTGTACATAGTTATTGTTACAAAAATCGGGTTATTATTGTTGTGAGCCATCTTTTCAGATGCTCCGCTGTTATCATGCTGTTAACTGGGTTCAGATCACAGGTTGTACAGTGTGATTGGTGTGGCTGGTATGAGTCTTACCCGGGATTCAAAATCCTTCCTTATTGTGTACGCTCGTCCGGGCACAGTATCCTAACTGAGGCTTGGAGGAGGGTCATAGGGGGAGGAGCCAGTGCACACCACCTGATCCTAAAGCTTTTACTTTTGTGCCCTGTCTCCTGCGGAGCCGCTAATCCCCATGGTCCTGACGGAGTCCCCAGCATCCACTACGGACTACGAGAAATAGAATTATCGGTAAGTAAATTCTTATTTTTTTGAGCCAATTTAAATGTTGAGAGGTATACCTGGCAACATGCCTTCCCATATTCCAAATTTAACAAATGTAGCAACTTCCCCTGAACCAATTAGGCATTTTATTTACCAGTTATTTATATAGTGCACACATATTCCATACTTCCCAACATTGGGAGATGACGAGGAGGGACACCATGGCGCGGTAAAGCCGCACCTGCCCTAAAAGGGTGCATGGCCTATACAAAAGGGGGCATGGCTTTGCAGGAGTGCCGCTATTGCAAGTCACACCCCGATTTTCTCCGGCAGGGTTCACAGGTTATCCACAGGATAACATTTGGATATGATGAAGCAACAGCGGATTTGCACCAATCAGTCAAAGCTTTTCGGCCTCCCAGCATGCAACGGACCCGTCCATATATCCCCGCCTCCTGGCTCAGGCAAATTACTTTTTTGTTTGGTGCGGCAGGAGCCGAACCATGGTCGGAGGGCTGCTGGTTTTTAGAAGCCCTAAGCTTTCTTATTTTATTTTGATAGTCTTACTATTTTCTCTTGAGTGATCTTTCTAAAAAGTGTCTTATACGTACCTTAGAAAGAGTCGCTCCAACAACTCTCCGCCGGGTCGCGACAGCGCTTACCCACGAGTACAGTGCTGTTTCGGTGGGCGTCTGTGTCGTATATACTAGCAGGTACAGCAGACATTACCTTCTCCCCGTGCTCCGGCCACAGCCTGGTAAGGCATCGGTTCCACTTAGAAGGGGAATACGGACACAGCCGCACTGTTTTGGGAGGAGACTACCAAACAGTCGATGATGCGGCTGCCACCTTAAGTGCACCAGCGCTAGGCCTTAGGGATCATAGGCTCCAGGAATAGTATGAGCCCGCGATCCCTAGGGTTGATGTCAGCAGTGGGGAGTCAGACGCTTTCCTGGTCGCCCCTCCCCCCGGTTCATGACCAGTTTCCTCCGAGTCTCCCACCATGAACGGTTTTCCTGCTTCTGTCTGAGACGCTGTATATGAAGGGGACCCAGTCGCAGCATAGGCGGCTGTGTGACTGATGCGTCTGTGTTCACTGAGCATCTCTGTTCACTATAGGTTCATGTAGCGGCAGTGTACACTAGTAGCGTCTGAATCCACTTAGCTTTCGCAAACGTATTGATCAATCCTGGAAGCGGGCTGAGTCTCCCTGTATCTCACTTTACTGAGTATGGGCTATACAGCACTATATCTCTATCTACCTTTTGAGTACGAATAGTTAGATAAGTGCCTATTGCATATGAGTCTGTATACTATTACTGTTGTTTCTTTTGCTATGCGTCTGAATACGGTAGATCCGTTTAAATATGATTTAGTAATATGTTCTCCTACATACTTGAAATGTAGTTGTAGTTGATGATGTGCTCATATTGCTTATTATACTAATGTATAACATGTGACTGACTGCTAGTGTGATTGCTGACTTTACTATATATTCTGTCAGTTTTTTTCTATTCCGATCCTCAATGCTGGTGCATGGGTAGGGTCGGAATGTAGGTCACTTTAAAAAGCTTAAAGTGATTACAGTCACAAATTGTGTAGTGCACTGTGGAAGTGTTGATTATTTATCATGTCTAAGAGCGGCAAGGGTGAGGAAGATACATTCACAGCAACACCAACATTCATATCATGTTTGTCTTGCAAAGTTGTGTTAACCTCTCAGGATCTGGTTCAGGATGGTTTGTGTGCAAATTGTTTTAGCTTTCACCAGGGTCTCTTAAAAAATACAAGGCAGATTCAGGTACAGGTTGATCCACCTTGGGCTATGTTTGCACAGACATTATTCAGTATAACTGAACAGATAATTCCTCTAACTCCTGTACCAGGGATAGGTTACATGATTAACCCTTATATGCAGCTTCCCACCTGCGGTTTATCACTTCCAGCAGCAGCCTCTCAAAATAAACAGGCTGATAAGCCAGTGGTAAATAAATCTTCATCCTCACAGGCTGCACATGTTTCAGATGAGGATTCACCGGAGGATGAAAGCTCAATAAATTCTATTTCGGCATACAAAGAGGAGGAAAAAGGTCTCGGCTCAGTGGATATAGCCGAGTTAATTAAAGCAATGACAGCCATTCTATCCTTAGAGGATTCAGCAGAGCCTGTGTTAAAAACCAAGGCACCTCTGTTTAAACGGGTGGTCTTCAGGTTGCCGAATGTCGGGATCCCGGCGCACAGAATACCGGCGCCGGAATCCCGACACCCGGCATACCGACAGATATTCTCCCTCGTGGGGGTCCATGATCCCCCTGGAGGGAGAATAAATAGCGTGGCACGCATAGTGCACCACCATGCCCGCAAGGGGCTCATTTGCGCTCGCCACGCTGTTGGTATGCCGGCGGTCGGGCTCCCAGCACCGGTATGCTGGTCGCTGGGAGCACGGCCGCCGGCATACCATACTACACCCGTTTAAACGTCCCAAAACAGTTAAAACTGAGATTCCAGGGCCAGATCATCTGACGGAAATCATGGAAGAGGCTTTGGCTACGCCCAATAAGAAGTTTAGAATTCCTAAGAAATGGAATTCCAATTATCCTCTTCCAGCTGAGGATTATTTAAAAAGGGAGGTGGCTACTAAAGTAGATACGCATATGATTCGATTAGTGCGAAAATCTACATTACCTTTGCCTTCAACATCATTAAATGATGTCATGGATAGGAGAGTGGATGGTTAAAAAAAATTTTTTTTTTATCCCTGTCTGGGGCAGTCATAAGGCCAGCCATGGCTTCAGCTTGGATGGCAAAGGCAGTGGCTGCCTGGGCTGATGCATTGGAGGGGGATTTTTCAATAGCATCTGGAGAGCAAAAATCCCATATACTGTAGCACATATAAAACAGGCTGCAATCTTCTTGGAAGAAGCAGCATTGGATATGGGTACTATTGCCTCGAGGGCTTCAGCTTCAACAATCACTGTTCGCAGAGCAGTTTGACTACGTACGTGGAAAGCTGATTAAAGAATCTAAGAAGGTTTTGGAATCTTTGCCTTTTTCTGGAGATATTCTTTTTGCTAAAGAATTGACAGAAATTCTGGAGTCAGAAGCAGACTCCAAGAATGTAAAGTTTCCTTCCACATACAATTTCAAACCTAAAGTTTCGGCTTTTCGGCCCTTTCGGTCTCAAGGAAAAGCTAAAGGAAAAAGTAATGGCAGGCAGTCCCAATACAACAAGTCTGGTAAGACTAAAAAGCATTGGGCTACCAGAGGACCGGTTGGTAAAACAGATAATAAGCCATCGGCCTGATGGTGCGGGCCTTCCCCTGGGGGATCCGGGGGGGGGGGGGCAACTTCTTTAGTTTGCACAGATCTGGCAGCAGTCTACAACAGATGCCTGGGTGCAGGAAGTGGTATCTCTAGGTTATGCTTTTGCCTTCAAGAAGCACCCTCCTCAAAGTTTTTTTTGTACCAGCCCATCTCGGGTACAGACGAAGGCCAGGGCTTTACAAGAGGCAGTTTAGAAATTGCTTCAGTCAGGAGTAGTCATTCCAGTTCCTCCTGCGCAACGAGGACAGGGTTTTTACTCCAACCTGTTTCTAGTTCAGAAACCAAATGGGTCATTTCGGCCCATTCTCAATCTCAAAGTGCAGAACAAGTAGATTTGGGTACCTCGGTTTCATATGGAGACTTTACATTCCATAATTTTGGCCATGGAGCTAGGGGATTATATGGTATCCCTGGATATACAGGATGCTTACCTACATTTTCCTATAGCACTATCCAACCAGTGCTATATCAAGTTCGCTATCCTCCAACAGCATTTTCAGTTCCAGGCCCTACCTTTTGGGTTAGCCACAGCCCCCAGAGTATTTACCAAGATTATGGTGGTAATGGCAGCTTATCTCCGCCAGCAGGGGATAAGAATTTTTCCATACAGCGATGATCTTTTAATCCTGGCACAGTCACAGGAATTGCTCCTATGTCATCTGCAACAGGCAATTACGTGTCTGCAAAGGCACGGGTGGCTCATAAATTGGGTAAAATCATCTCTGATTCCGTCACAGTGGATGACTCACTTGGGGGCTGTACTGGATTCAAATCTTCAGAGAGTAATTTTACCTCTGAACAAGATATCCAAGGTTCAGTCAAGGATTCAGGACTTGCTACAAAGTCAAAAGGTATCCATTCACGCAGCAATGCATGTGATGGGATTGATGGTGTCAGCATTTGACATGATGGAGTATGCGCAATTCTACTCGAGGCCTCTGCAGCATCTGATTCTTGCCAAATGGAATGGGTTGCATCAAACGCTAAAAAAGCAGAATATGGTTCTTACGATACAGACATCCCATCTGGGCAAAGGGAGACCTTTTTGAATATCAGATTGTGAAATTCTGACAACAGGTGCCAGTCTCCGGGGCTGGGGAGCAGTATCAGGAAGGTTGTGTTTCCAGGGGAAATGGACCAAGGAAGAAGGTTGCCTGCCAATAAACATATTGGAACTTCGGCCCATATACATGGCACTGATTCAGGCAAAGGACATTCTTCAGGGAAAACCAGTTCAGATCCGCTCGGATAATGCGACAGCAGTAGCGTACCTCAACCATTAGGGAGGAACTCGCAGCCGAAAAACGATGAAGGAGGTAAGTCACATACTAAAGTGGGCAGAACTTCATCATCCAGCTGTGTCCGCAGTGTTCGTTCCGGGAGTCATAAACTGGGAAGCGGATTTTTTCAGTCGACACGCCATTCAGGCAAGCGATTGGGCTCTACACCTGGAGGTCTTCCAGACTCTAGTAGACAAGTAGGGGTTGCCAGAGATAGATCTCATGGCATCCCATCAGAACAACAAAGTTATCGCATGTGGATCAAGAACAAAGGATATTTGAGGAAATAGGGATGACTCCGCACCAGTCAAGAGTGCATACAAGCTTATTAATGAATTAGGACCAGCAATTCACATTTTATATGGCTGATTGCTCACTATTAAACCTGCTGGTGCTGCACCAAAGAGTCAGTAATCAATTTGACGTACAGGGAAAGAAAAAGAAAGAAGACTCTTGGTTGGTGCACTCTTGAAAAAAGGACGTATGTCAGTATGTATAGTGATAGAAACATTACATTTTACTTATTATTAACAATAAAATATAGTCCCCTAGCAAAAAGAGATTAAGAAAACACTAATGAATATCAGTGTGAATGTAAGCGGCAGTGGTGACGGGAGTTAATAATCCGTGTGAACAATCATAAATTGAATTGTTCTGCGCAACCTGTGTGGGCTTGTGCTATCCTGTGCTGCTGGTTAACTATTGTCACAAACCTGATTATCCACATACGAGGTATGGTTCCGATTGTATTAAAAAATCATCAAAGTCACAATCCTTATCCAAACAAAAATATATGGTTAAGGGGCATGTGGATTGGCCGCCAATGGTAAGTGTTGGAGGAGAGTGAAGCAACAGAGTGAATCTGCTGTCAATGTTAGACCAGAGTGTCCCCAAATCTCCAGCCTACTACACAGAGTTTTCTCAGGTGGTCTCCCGCCTGGTACTGGCATGGCCCTATACTGTATAGCTTCCAAGATCGGACGAGATTGGGCACATGCAGTATGGTGTGATAGTAGGTCAAAGAAATACTGAATGCCCTCTCTCCGGAATCATTGATGAGAGTTCGTAAAAAATGGAGATATTGAGAGGAATAGAGCGGGATCTGCTGTTGGTGTTAGGCAATAAGGTAAGCCTACCAGTTGGAGAACTGCCGTAGGTAAGAGTACTGGATCACCAATGAGAGTCCCTGAAAAGGAATACAAGAGGAGTTATCCTCTGATATACCTGTTGGCGGTGAAAAAAACACTCATATGGCCCGATCTAAGGACTGGGGGTAAAATTTATTAAGGCTTAATAAAGCTAGTACCAATTTAGACAAAATTGTACATATAACAATTGCACCTGTGGATAAGCAGTTGTAGTTGTGACAATGGTGCAGTAATCACACGTAAAACACTAAAAAGTTATGACAACACTAATGTATAGGCACTGGGACATGGGATCCAATTTAGACAGAATTATTCAAGTAAGCAATTATGGTTGTGCCAATGGTGTGGTAATCGCACATAAAGCAATAAAAGGATTTACCAGCACTAAATGTGTAGACCCAGGGACATGAGGTTACTTCAGTACCCTCAAAAATAATTTTTTTGCCTGAGGTTGGCATAACCAATGATTTTTAGCGATATCTGTGTGTTGGCATAGGGGTATAGTGGGGCTATGATAGGCGGTGTCCCAAAGGGATATCAGCTGTATCAGTAAAGCAACCACTATCCTTTTTCTTGTGAACAAGCAGCTATGAGACAGGTTTTAGAACAGCACTAAGTATATGAACACAAAACATTGGTGGTCATTCCGAGTTGTTCACTCGCTGCTATTTTTAGCAGAATTGCTAATAGGCTAAAATCCGGCAGTTCTGCGCATGTGTATGCACCGCAGGGCGCACGCGCTAACAATTTCACACAAAACTATGCTATTTTACTCACGGGCGAACTAAGCTTTTCAGTCGCTCTGTTGATCAGAGAATGATTGACAGGAAGTGGGTGTTTCTGGGTGGTAACTGAGCGTTTTCCGGGAGTGTGCTAAAAAACACAGGCGTGCCAGCAAAAAACGCAGGAGTGGCTGGAGAAAATGGGGAGTGGCTGGCCGGACGCTGGGCGTGTTTGTGACGTCAAACCAGGAACTAAACGGACTGAGGTGATCGCAATCTAGGAGTAGGTCTGGAGCTACTCAGAAACTGCAAGGAAATACTTAATAGCAGAATTGCTAATCTTTCGTTAGCAATTCTGCTATGCTAAGATACACTCCCAGAGGGCGGCGCCTTGGCGTTTGCATTGCTGCTAAAAGTAGCTAGCGAGCGAACAACTCGGAATGACCACCTTTGTCATCTCAGTACACTCAAGATATATCTACACCTGAAATTGAAACAAACAAACAAACAAACAAACAAATTGAACAGTGTCTGTGTGTAATCATGGAGAGAATTTACCACTTGCGTATAGATACGAAGGTAGAATTGCCGTGGTTTGCTCAGAGCAGTCGCATAGTCAAACCTATGGAATGAGCAGCTGAAATACCTCTGTAGGTATGTGCTGTCTATAGGTATGCAGTGAGCTCCAAAGTGCTCTTCTCACATCTATAACAGCACATATGAGATTAGGCCCACAAATAGATATACAGTATGACATCAATGTATAGATGACTGAATAAAGCTGTAAAGGATTTATAATAGCTACAATGCCTTCTTATTCAAACTAACTTGTATGGTCTCAAAGATGAATCGCCACTGATCATCAAACCGTTAGTGAGAGGTGTGTCTAAATTGACACATAGGGCTGGTCATACTGTGTAGGGATGAAAGGGTAAAAACAGACTACCTAGGTTCTTACTAATAAGCTTATCCTCTGCTAGCCCCTGCAAACGAGAGATGGACCAGGGGATAGGTCAGAAAGGACCCACTGTGGTAAGAATAGCATGGGCTAAGTAGTGGCCCACCCATCCTAGTTCTATTATTCACTGGATTGTGAGGGGAAAGCGCCACTGATGCCGTCTCAGAACCCAGAAAACACCAATTGTGGGTTGAAGGCCTACTGAGTTGCTGCAGTGACTACTGAAAGAAGTGACAATGGGAAAGTGGAGAGGAAGCCTGCTGATGTTCAGCTAGGGGGACTGCATACTGACTAACATTGACAGCAGAATCACTCAGTTGCTTCACTCTACTCCAACACTTACAATTGGCAGCAAATCCACATGCCCCTTAACCATATATTTTTGTATGGGTAAGGATTGTGACTTTGATGATTTTTTGATACAATCGGACCCATACCTCGTATGTGGATAATCAGGTTTGTGACAGTAGATAACCAGCAGCACAGGATAGCACGAGCCCACACAGGTTGCGCAGAACAATTCAATTTATGATTGTTCACACGGATTCTTCACTCCCGTCACCACTGCCGCTTACATTCACACTGATATTCATCAGTGTTTTCTTAATCTCTTTTTGCAAGGGGACTATATTTTATTGTTATTAATAAAAGTAAAATTTTATGTTTCTATCACTATACATACTGACATACGTCCTTTTTTCAAGAGTGCACCAACCAAGAGTCTTCTTTCTTTTTCTTTCCCTGTATGTCAAGAACAAAGGATCCCAGAGTAATCTTTGTGGATGCCCTGTGGGTGAGATGGGACTTTCATCTGGCTTGTGTGTTTCCTCCAATCACCCTATTACCCAGGGTGGTGAGAAAGATGCAGCAAGGAAAAGATGCCGTGATACTAATAGCTCTAGCTTGACCCAGAAGGCATTGATACATAGATCTGCAGAGAATGTCGATGGATGCTCCACTCCTGCTCCCTCAACGTCCAGATCTACTGATGCAGGGTTCTTGTTATCACAGACATTTGGATCGACTGTCTTTGATGGAGTGGCTCTTGAAACCTCTATCCTGAAGTGAAGAGGAGTCTCACAACAGGTAATTCAAACAATGCTCAGAGCAAGGAAACCTTCCTCAGCTCGCATTTATCACCGATTCACTGAATATGGCAAACCTATATTCATTGGTGCAGTGAACGGAAAATGGACCCTAAGTCTTTCATAGTTTCCAGGGTCTTAGCATTCCTTCAGGCAGGAATGGATAAAGATTTGAAGGTGGCTTCCTTGAGAGTGCAAGTGTCGGCATTGACTGTATGGTTCCAAAAGAAAATTTCCAACTTACAGGACGTGCGTACTTTTTTTCCATGGAATGCTGCATATTCAACCTCCTTTTGTTCCTCCTACAGTGCCTTGGGACTTAAATTTAGCCCTAAAGGCTCTTCAAGTTGCCCCATTTGAACCACTTAATAAATTGGATCTTAAAAGGTTGACAACTAAAGTTCTCTTTCTACTGTCCATGGTGTCAGCTAGAAAAGTGTCAGATTTAGGAGCATTGTCATGTCGTTCCCCATTTCTGACCTTTTTATCCAGATAAAGCAGTTCTCAGAACTAGATCTGGGTATCTTCCAAGGTGGTGTCTAATTTCCATCTAAACAAAGAAATTGTAGTCCTGGCTTTCCAGGTACCGGGTCTTTCTGCGGGAGATGCATCGCTGGACGTGGTCCGTGCCTTAAAGATCTATGTGGATCGTACCAGTGACATCAGAAAGACAGATTCTCTCTTCATTCTCTACGGATTTCTGGCCTGCTGATAAGCAGACACTGGCAAGGTGGCTTCGGATGACAATTTCAGATGCATATTCTCAAGCTGATCTCCCTGTTTCGGCTAATGTCTCTGCTCACTCTACTCGTAAGGTAGGTCCATCATGGGCAGCACAACGTGGTGCTTCAGCAGAACAGATATGAAAGGCAGCCACATGGTCTTACATTAACACATTCATTAGACATTATGCTATGTATACCTTTGCCTCGCATGACGCGGAATTCGGGTGAGGGATTCTCTTGTCCAATCATGAGTGTCCCCACCACTAAATTGCTTTGGGAAATCTCAATATTATCTTGTGGATAACCTGTGGACCCTGCCGGAGAAATATATACGTTATGGTAAGAACTTACCGTTGATAACGGTATTTCTCCTAAGTCCACAGGTTCCACAGGAATCCCACCCTGCCGCACCTGATTTGAGGATCATTTTACTCACTAACCTCTTCCTGCTTGTACGGAAGGGTGCGCATGTGTGTTCTTATCGCCTGATTAGGGCTATCTATGATGCTCCTGCCTTGTGCTTTAGAATACAACTGATTTGCCTGAGCAAGGAGGCAGGGATATATGGACGGGCCCGTTGCATGCTGGGAGGCCGAAAAGCTTTGACTGATTGGTGCAAATACGCTGTCGCTTCATCATATCCCAATGTTATCCTGTGGAACCTGTGGACTTAGTAGAAATACCTTTATCAATGGTAAGTTCTTACCATAAAGTATATTTGCATCACTATAGGGGCATGGCCAGTGCTCTGTGAGCTCTGGCATGCCTACAGTCCCTCTGACTTCCATGAATAGACGCTGCCCCCCCCCCTCTCCCCCCCACAACGGGATACTGCGGCCTGTAAGTGGGACAGTGAGACAGTCCCAAAAAAACGTGACTGTCCCGTGAAAATCTGGACAGTTGGGAGGTATGATATTCCACAGCACAACACAGAGTATATTCAGTTATCGGTTACTGCTCTAGTAGAGCTTACAGTCTAAATTCCCATCCACATGAACACACACACGAGTAGCTTACACATACTGTACTTACCGACTCTCCTGGAATGTCTGACAAACTCCCATAGTTTTGAGGAGTCCCATGGACTCCTGGTAGAGTAGGTTACCCTCCTGTATCCCACTCACTTTCTATTGAAATGGGAAGGACGGGGAGCATAATTCTGAGAATCACTGGAAGAAAGGAAGAACAGAAATGTTGCCAAGTATGAGCTTACAGTACAGTTTAAATAAACTCAGTTGCAACTTGGAGTTAATTGAAATGCAGTAAATATGTTCATGGCCATCTTAACAGCATTGCAGGCCCTGGGCAAAGCAATGCTCTGGGGCCCCTACACATCCATTCAAAGTAATAAATGAAATAAAATATCATAACTTACCCCTCTTGCAGTGCAATGCTGTCTCTCAACGTGATTATATACAGTGAATGGCTGTCAGCGCTTTGATTGGCGGAAAGCTTCAGCCATCCACCGATCAGCATGCTGACAGCCATGCACTGGCTGCAGTCTGGGTTGCAGATAGAGAACGCTGTCTGGCCATTCTGATTGTTTGTAATTCACAATCATAGTGGCTAGCATTCTCTATCTGCCTCCAAAGCTGCTTTTTCACACATGAATGTGTCTTATCCACAAAGTTGTGACTAGGACACACCAGGAGACTGTGCTGATTATTTCATATGCAATACTTGCATATCTATGTGCGTCTGAGTCTCTCAATCTGTATACAGGACGATGCAGCGGCAGAAGCATTTCTCCATGCCAAGTTCCATTATGCTACTGTAAACGCTGGTTTACATACAGGACTAAAAGCGACACTTTAAAAAGACATTTCATAAACTTTAAATGAAGCCGCTGCGGCCGCTATACTTAATCCACAACCTACGTACTTATTACACCATTAGCGTACAGAGTCCCGTACCGTGTACGGACTTTGCGTACAAACGCCGCGCTGACTGTACAAAGTACACGCAGCGCGTACACACCCAAAGATACACTGTGAACCCTTAACAGCTATGCATGCGATAGTAATACACTTTAAACCTTAGCAGGGAAAGGAAAACACGACACCAGATTGTATTTAAACTGCTGGGTTCCAACACCACAACATATTATTACTGAAAGGGGCTTACAATAACAAAGCAATACAATACAAGAGAATAATGGCTACAGTCAATGGTACATACTTGTTTGGATTTCGCCGCGCTACCCAGTCTGGTCCTCGGTCATCTAGATAGATAAATTTGAGAGTCTTGTCTGACCAGGCCTGCAGCTGGCTCCTTTCATACAATCTTCCAAAACTTAACACAATGGATACTGTAATCTCTTTGTCCATTGGACATAGGGATTGTCATTTACAGTACAGGAGAGGTCATAGGTTGGTTTGAATAAGTGGGCGATGTCTGTTCAAGAGTCTGTTCAAGATGCACTTGTGGGTGGTCTCCTCTGGGTTCCCGCCGCATACCTAATGTACAGTAAATACAGTTTATATCTATATTCCGCTCCTGCACATAACTATTCGCAGGAACGTGCGATCTTCTGCAAACCAACACCGGAATATTACCCTTAAAATATCCTACAGCTGGATACCAAACACCACCTTATAACCTTGTTCTGTCCCCTTCTATCCTGTAAAGGTGAATCCCTTTGTTCTGATACCATTTAAACCAGGGCTGGCCAAACTGGTCCTCGAGATCTACCAACAGTTCATGTTTTCCAGGCCTCCTGGAGATCTGTAGAATTGTCAGTTAGGAACGAATGCAGCACATCTTAATTAGTAATGACTACACCTGTGCACCAGCTAGGTGGTCTGGAAAATGTGTACTTTTGGTAGATCTCGAGGACTGGTTTGGCCAGCCCTGATTTAAACTGTTGTAACTTGCTGGTGTGATGCGAGGAGACTATGGGGTACATTTACTAAGATTCGTATTTTCCAGAATCATGTCCAAGTTCAATCACGAATGACATCGACAGTGTAAAACTGCAACTTTTTGAATTGATTACGATGGATTTACTAAGCTGTCGTATTCGGGTTTTTCTTTTCTTCCGATGTCGATGTCATTCGTGGTTTTTTACCTATTTTTACGGCAGTGATTAGCAAAACACTGCCGACTTTTTTTACAATCAATCTCGGCCGGATCTGTGTGATCCGTGCTGGGGTTTATTTTTTTTTTTTTTTTAATTAAACACTGTAAAATAATAAAAAAAAATGCGTGGGGTCCCCCCTCCTAAGCATAACCAGCCTCGGGCTCTTTGAGCCGATCCTGGTTGCAAAAATATGGGGGAAAAAATGACAGGGGTTCCCCCATATTTAAGCAACCAGCATCGGGCTCTGCGCCTGGTCCTGGTCCCAAAAATACGGGGGACAAAAAGAGTAGGGGTCCCCCGTATTTTTAAAACCAGCACCGGGCTCCACTAGCTGGACAGATAATGCCACAGCCGGGGGTCACTTTTATATAGTGCCCTGCGGCCGTGGCATCAAAAATCCAACTAGTCACCCCTGGCCGGGGTACCCTGGGGGAGTGGGGACCCCTTCAATCAAGGGGTCCCCCCCCCCCAGCCACCCAAGGGCCAGGGGTGAAGCCCGAGGCTGTCCCCCCCCATCCAATGGGCCGCGGATGGGGAGGCTGATAGCCTTTGTTGTAAAAGAAAAGATATTGTTTTTAGTAGCAGTACTACAAGGCCCAGCAAGCCTCCCCCGCATGCTGGTACTTGGAGAACCACAAGTACCAGCATGCGACGGAAAAACGGGCCCGCTGGTACCTGTAGTACTACTACTAAAAAAATACCCAAAAAAAGACAAGACACACACACCGTGAAAGTAAAGATTTATTACATACATCCACACAAACATACATACATACTTACCTTATGTTCACACGCAGGTCGGTCCTCTTCTCCAGTAGAATCCAAGGGGTACCTGTTGAAGAAATTATACTCACGAGATCCAGGGGTCCAGGCTCCTCGGGAAATCCAGGGGTAATCCACGTACTTGCATAAAATAAGAAAACGGAAAGCCGAGCCACGAACTGAAAGGGGCCCCATGTTTTCACATGGGACTCCTTTCCACGAATGCCAGAAACCCACTCTGACTGATGTCTAAGTGGGTTTCTTCAGCCAATCAGGGAGTGCCACGTTGTAGCACTCTCCTGATCGGCTGTGTGCTCTTGTCCTCACTGACAGGCAGCACACGGCAGTGTTACAATGTAGCGCCTATGCGCTACATTGTAACCAATGATGGGAACTTTCTGCCCTGCGGTTGACCTAAAGTGACGTCACCGCTGAGCTGAAAGTTCCCATCATTGGTTACAATGTAGCGCATAGGCGCTACATTGTAACACTGCCGTGTGCTGCCTGTCAGTGAGGACAAGAGCACACAGCTGATCAGGAGAGTGCTACAACGTGGCGCTCCCTGATTGGCTGCAGAAACCCACTTAGACAGAAGTCAAAGTGGGTTTCTGGCATTCGTGGAAAGGTGACCCATGTGCAAACATAGGTCCCCTTTCAGTTCGTGGTCGGGACACCGTTTTTTTTTTTTTTTCAAGTACGTGGATTAACCCTGGATTTGCCGAGGAGCCTGGACCCCTGGATCTCGTGAGTATAATTTCTTCAACAGGTACCCCTTGGATTCTACTGGAGAAGAGGACCGACCTGCGTGGGAACTTAAGGTAAGTATGTATGTATGTGTGTATGTATGTAATAAAATTATACTTTCACGGTGTGTGTGTCTTGTCTTTTTTTGGGTATTTTTTTAGTAGTAGTACTACAGGTACCAGCGGGCCCGTTTTTCCGTCGCATGCTGGTACTTGTGGTTCTCCAAGTACCAGCATGCGGGGGAGGCTTGCTGGGCCTTGTAGTACTGCTACTAAAAACAATATCTTTTCTTTTACAACAAAGGCTATCAGCCTCCCCATCCGCAGCCCATTGGATGGGGGGGGACAGCCTCGGGCTTCACCCCTGGCCCTTTGGGTGGCTGGGGGGGGGGGACCCCTTGATTGAAGGGGTCCCCACTCCCCCAGGGTACCCCGGCCAGGGGTGACTAGTTGGATTTTTGATGCCACGGCCGCAGGGCACTATATAAAAGTGACCCCCGGCTGTGGCATTATCTGTCCAGCTAGTGGAGCCCGGTGCTGGTTTTAAAAATACGGGGGACCCCTACTCTTTTTGTCCCCCGTATTTTTGGGACCAGGACCAGGCGCAGAGCCCGATGCTGGTTGCTTAAATATGGGGGAACCCCTGTCATTTTTTTCCCCATATTTCTGCAACCAGGATCGGCTCAAAGAGCCCGAGGCTGGTTATGCTTAGGAGGGGGGACCCCACGCAATTTTTTTTGAAAAAATAAGCACTTTCCCACCCCTTCCCATTGATATACATGCACGGATCTCATGGATCCCTGCATGCCTATCTAATCACGGGGGAAAAAAAAAGGTCTGGTTTTTTTTAGCACTTTTTTACGAGTTGTAATTTTTCACGGCAGTGTTTGTTCTTTTTTTGCTTTGCACTTCTTAGTAAATGACCGAGATTCATACTTAAACAGCCGCGTTTTGACCGATGGTGTATTCATTCGTAATTTTTTACCTGAACTTGCAAAAAATTACGAATGCCCTCATCACTGCCGTGATTAGTGCTTAGTAAATTACCGAGATGACACTTTGATGAAAAAACGGCATCTCGGTCAAAATCGGGAGCTTAGTAAATTTCCCCCTATGTGTACATTGTGCACTATTTGGATTAAACATGTAATGTGTTTTGATAGCTTTTCCATGCGTCCACAAACTCTACCGTAAATACTCATACCACGCGCCAATGCGCAGGACCGCGGGAGCGACCATACGCAAATTGCGAATATGCGCAGGCACAGCAGAACAAGTACACGCACGGAGGCCATCTGTGTGTAGTTTGTACATGATGTGTGTACTGCAATATTTTTCGACTTTGACACTACATACACAGATCACAGACTTATTTGCAGTGATTGGAATTGAATTGAAAGCTCTGCATTCATTCACTAACCTACAATTAAGTCATCTCAGCAGGGCCATATTAACCCATGGCCGGGCCCCTAGGCTTTCAGGTATTTTGAACCCCCTTAGTGTCCATCTCCATGTTAAATTCACAGGCAAATGTTTTGGAAGCAGAACTTATGCCATAATTTACACTTTCAGTATTTATACTGTCACACGGACACCGATATCCAGTTGAAATAAAGTCTGCTGACCTCTTTTCTCACATCACAATTGTTCTTCCTTTCTTTTCTCCTTGGAAATCCGGACTTCTGCTTGTATATGTTGGCTGCCATTTGTTCTTTTTAAAATGTTAAAAATAGTACCTGTTTTGAAGAGCCCCTAGCCCATGCGGGGCCCCTAGGCTTTAGCCTAGTCAGCCTTATGGATAATATGGCTCTGCGGTCCCAGTGGTATATATATTTCAATACCGTGTAGTCTGCCTTTTCTAGACTCATTGCAGTTTTCTTTGAGTTTTAGACAGTGGCCGGACAGTACAGGGTTCTCCTATCACATGTACAGTGTATTAATGTGGTACATATGGATAGGATCACCATCATGTGCTTAATTATTATACATATCCTTCAGAAGGGGGGTTGGTGGTAGCACTGTCAACACTGTTCTGCAGAACAACCGGTGAATAATTGCCATATTTACAGAAATTATCTTGTCAGGAGACGGGCTCTGATAAAACCATGGCCCTCATTCCGAGTTGTTCGCTCGGTAAAAATCTTCGCATCGCAGCGATTTTCCGCTTAATGCGCATGCGCAATGTTCGCACTGCGACTGCGCCAAGTAAATTTGCTATGCAGTTAGGAATTTTACTCACGGCTTTTTCATCGTTCTGGAGATCGTAATGTGATTGACAGGAAATGGGTGTTACTGGGCGGAAACAGGCCGTTTTATGGGCGTGTGGGAAAAAACGCTACCGTTTCCGGAAAAAACGCAGGAGTGGCAGGAGAAACGGAGGAGTGTCTGGGCGAACGCTGGGTGTGTTTGTGACGTCAAACCAGGAACGACAAGCACTGAACTGATCGCAGATGCCGAGTAAGTCTGAAGCTACTCAGAAACTGCTACGAGGTGTGTAATCGCAATATTGCGAATACATCGTTCGCAATTTTAAGATGCTAAGATTCACTCCCAGTAGGCGGCGGCTTAGCATGAGCAAATCTGCTACAATCCGCTTGCGAGCGAACAACTCGGAATGAGGGCCCATGTCCTGGTGACGAGCTTGAAGCAGTCACACTACTTCCTGGTTTTGGTCCCCGGCATCCAATGCGCATGCACATTCCAAAATAGTAGCCTATAGACTACAATATGGTAACCTTTGTTTGGTATTATCCTTTATTTATATGGTGCCACAAGGAATCCACAGCACCCATTACACAGTACATAATCAAATGAGCAAACAAGAAGACAACACTTACAGTTCAAGATAATACAGGACAGGTATGGAAAACCAGGGGTTAGGTGCCATCAGACTGAGGATGGAGTATAAGATAGGTTAAGTAAGAAAAGGATAGGCACATGAAGAAAGAAGACCCTGCTCTTGCGAGCTTACAATCTGAAAGGTGAAGGGCTGATATACCTGGGGTGACACAGACTAGGAAGACAGTGAGCATAGACAAGATGGTTAGGAGGATAGTTGGCTGGGTTTGGTGAAGAAGTGGGTCTTGAGAGCCCTTTGAAGTTTTGTAGAGAGGTGGAGAGTCAGATGGGGAGAGGAAGAGAATTCCAGAGATAGGGAGCAGCATGTGCAAAATCTTGCAGGTAGGAATAGGAGGAGGTAATCAGTTGGCAGGAGTGAAGAGGACGGGTGGGAAGGTAAAGAGAGATAAGGTCAGAGATATAAGAGGGAGAAGAGCAGGTGAAGGTGGGTGTGAGAAGCGTGAATTGGATTGTGATTGGGAAGGGCAGCCAGTAAAGTGAGGGTAGGTGGATGTAGTACATTTGGTGAGGAAGATGAGATGGGCAGCAGCATTGAAGATAGATTGTAGTAGAGAGAGGCGTTTTTCAGGGAGGCCAGGTAGGAGGAGATTACAGTAGTCCAATCTGGAGATGACCAGTGAGTGAATGAGGATCTTAGTAGTGTCCTGGGTGAGAAAGGGTCTGATCCTGGAGATTTTTTTGAGATGGAAATGACAGGTTTGTGATAGGTACTGAATGTATGGGTTGATGGAGATGGAGCAGTCAAGGATTACTCCAAGACAGCGCACTTGTGGGCTATAGGAGATAGTAGTGCCATCAATAGATAATGAAATTGTGGTAGGAGAGGTTGTGCGGGAGGGAGGGAAGATGATCAGCTCAGTCATTTTAAGTTTAAGAAAGCGCTGGGACATCCAGGAAGAGATAGCAGAGAGACAGTTGGAGATATGAGTGAGGAGAGCAGGGGAGAGGTCAGGGGAGGAAAGGTAGATTTGAGCATCGTCAGCGTAGAGATGCTATTGTAAGTCAAAAGAGATAATAAGATCACCTAATGAGGATGTGTCGAGAGAGAAAAGGAGAGGGCCAAGAACAGAACATTGGGGGACACCTACTGGTAGAGGAAGTGGGGGGGGAGGTGGAGTCATGAGAGGAGACAGAGAAGGAACGGTCAGAATGTAGGACGACAGCCAGTAGAGAGCAGTATCAAGAGAGTAAAGGATTTTCAGGAGGAGAGGATGGTCCACAGTGTCAAAAGCAGCAGAGAGGTGAAGGAGAATAAGCAGAGAGTAGTGGCCCTTGGATTTAGCAACAAGAAAGGGTCATGCAGTGAGTGGTAGGGAAGAAAGACAGTGAGGCAGTTGTAGACAATACGCTCAAGGAGTTTGGAGGCAAAAGGAAGGTGAGAGATGGGTCGGTAGTTGGAGAGAGTGGTTGGATCAAGGGTAGTTTTTTTCAAGAATAGGGGAGACAAGTGCCTGATGAGAGATTGAGTAGATGGGCAATTTGGGAACAGGCAGAAGAAGAGAGGAAGCGGAGAAGGCGGGAGGGAAAAGGGTCAAGTGGGGTGGTGAGGACTGGATGAAGACCATGACTTCCCCTCCAGCTACAGGAAAGAAAGATGTCAGAGTCGGAAGGAGGGAAGGAGAGGGGGGTCGGGGAATGGAGGAGGGGGGTTGCTCAGGGTCTGGTTCGATATTATGTCCTGACGAATGGAGTAAATTTTGGATGAATTTTAGACATATCCTCACACATATCCTTTGGACACCCCCCCTCCCCCCCCTGCTATACACATTAATAATATGCCACACTATATTATATTATGCCACACCATATTATGCCACACACCGCAATGCCTGTGATACAGTATGCCCTACAGTAAAGCTTCTAATTACTTTTACATTACCTGCTCATTGCCAGGGGTTTCATGCGCTAGGTGTCATGCTCGTTGCCAGGGGTTTCACGTACTGGGTGTCATGCTCGTTGTCAGGGGTTTCACGCATTGGGTGTCATGCTCATTGCCAGGGGTTTCATGCGCTGGGTGTCATGCTTGTTGCCAGGGGTTTCACGTACTGGGTGTCATGCTCATTGTCAGGGGTTTCACGCACTGGGTGTCATGCTCGTTGCCACGGGTTTCATGTACTGGGATCCATGCTTGTTGCCAAGGATAATGATCACTGCCAAAGGGGTATATAAAGTATATTCGCTCTAGCCCGTCAGCGCTTTTATTCTGCTCCCCCTTCTCCTTCTTCCCTAGTACTCCGCTTGGGAGAACGGAGTTTATGCGGTTGCATCGTGACGTCACGATGCAACCGCGTCATTCCGTGAAACTCTGTCCCCCCAGCAAAGTACTAGGGAAGAGAGAGGAGGGGGAGCAAATGGAGACAGAAAGTGCTGCGGCGGGCGCCCCGTGTGATCACATGGCTCGCCACCCACAAGAAAGAGCACTGCTTGGTATATCCAGCAGCACAGCTGCTCCATAGAAATCTATGGGGGCTGCATTTGTAGATAAAAATTAACATACCACAGCATAGTACATCTGGTGGATTTATTTATTTTATTTATTTACAGTTTTCATATATAGCGCAGCATATTCCGTTGCACTTTACAATTGGATACTTAATATTTGAGGATTCTTCCCTGAAAACATCTGTTTTTGGGGAATATCTCACAAATATTTAATGATAAGTAGGCCCCTAAAACATTTGTTATCAGAACAATTGTTGCTACATATGACTTTTACAATGTTCTAGCTGTGAAAGGGTGAAGATAAACAGCTGCCTGAGAGACAAATAGGCAGACAGGGTGATGGGGTTGCAGTTGTCCTCTTCTCTGTTGCACTATATTTTTCCCATTCCTTTTTCACAAGTCCTTAAGAAAGTCTCCACTTCCTAATGGAATGCTGTCTGTTTTTACTCCTTATTATTCAAGATGTCTAACTTACAACCTTCCCCTCTATCATGCCCCCACCCACCCCTGTAAGGTCTCATTCACATGGGAATGTGCTATATCATGTAACGCCTGCATAAACTGCCTCCCTAGTATGCACGGGGGGGTAATTCCAAGTTGATCGCAGCAGGATTTTTGATAGCAATTGGGCAAAACCATGTGCACTGCAGGGGAGGCAGATATAACATGTGCAGAGAGAGTTAGATTTGGGTGTGGTGTGTTCAATCTGCAATCTAATTTGCAGTGTAAAAATAAAGCAGCCAGTATTTACCCTGCACAGAAACAAAATAACCCACCCAAATCTTACTCTCTCTACACATGTTATATCTGCCTCCCCTGCAGTGCACATGGTTTTGCCCAATTGCTATCAAAAATCCTGCTGCGATCAACTTGGAATTACCCCCTCTGTGTATACTATAGAGATGTTTTGGGTTTCAAAGCTTAAAGCCAAACACAATGAGCTGGAGAAAACATGCTCTGTCTCCCTGACCGAGAACCATGGCTGGGATTGCTTTAGTCCAGGGGTGGCCAACCAGTTAGTGACAAAGAGCCCAAAAACCTTGTTGGGTGCGTCAAAAAGCCGACATTGAGCCGATGGCGCGCATGCACAAATTTAATGTGGCCTTGTGCCTGCTAGACCACACCCCTGGTATTAAATACATTGAAAAAGCCAGAAAAAGACATAAAATAAATTTTTTTAAGCCAAATCCATTGAAAAAGCCACTTTCACATAATAAACTTCAGCTCCCCCATGTGTCACTCCAGCCAGCTCCCCCATGTGTCACTCCTGCTAGCACCCTCTTATGTCACTCCAGCCAGCCCTCCCATGTGTCACTCCTGCCAACACCCTCCTGTCACTCCAGCCAGCTCTTCCATGTGTCACTCCCTCTACAACCCTCCTATGTCACTCCAGCCAGCTCTCCCATGTGTCCCTCCTGCTACCACCCTCCTATGTCACTCCAGCCAGCTCTGCCATGTGTCACTACTTCCAGCACCCTCCCGCGTCACTCCTGCTAGGACCCTCCTGTGTCTTACCAGCCAGCTCTGCCATGTGTCACTCCTGCTACAACTCTCCTATGTCACTCCAGCCAGCTCTCCCATGTGTCACTACTTCCAGCACCCTCCCGCGTCACTCCTGCTAGGACCCTCCTGTGTCTCACCAGCCAGCTCTGCCATGTGTCACTCCTGCTACAACTCTCCTATGTCACTCCAGCCAGCTCTCCCATGTGTCACTACTTCCAGCACCCTCCCGCGTCACTCCTGCTAGGACCCTCCTGTGTCTCACCAGCCAGCTCTGCCATGTGTCACTCCTGCTACAACTCTCCTATGTCACTCCAGCCAGCTCTCCCATGTGTCACTACTTCCAGCACCCTCCCGCGTCACTCCTGCTAGGAACCTCCTGTGTCTCTCCAGCCAGCTCTGCCATGTGTCACTACTTCCAGTTCCCTCCCGCGTCACTCCTGCTAGGACCCTCCTGTGTCTCACCAGCCAGCTCTGCCATGTGTCACTCTAGCCCACCCTCATGTATCACTACAGCCCCCCCCATCAACTCATGCCATTGCAGCAGTCCCTAATGTGTTCTCTGTTTGCTTGTGGGTGTCTCACCTCTAGTATCTGACTCCTTCAGTTTTCAGTCCCTGTAGTGCTGCTGCGTGTCTGGCTGGAGTACAGCGGTTTTTGTATCTGTTGTGTTCACATGATTTAGAGTGTTGGGAGCCACATTTGAATAAAGAGAGAGCCACATGCGGCTCAAGAGCCACAGGTTGGCCACCGCTGCTTTAGTCAGTGTGGAACTGTAATTAATAGCAGCTCCAGGGCATAAAGATGAGATTCTGGAGCTGCTCCACTTTTTGCAGCTTTTTCTCAGTACACCAAACCCGCATTAAAAGCATATGCCTATTTTTAGATACGTTTTACAAACACATTTTCTTGCAGTCATCAAGTACCTTAAGTTAAAACAAAGCCTACCCATAAAAAATTGCGGCGTACTGTGTGGCGTACCGTATATAAGCCTCTCTACTGTGTGGCGTACCGTGTATAAGCCTCTCTACTGTGTGGCGTACCGTGTATAAGGCTCTCTACTGTGTGGCGTACCGTGTATAAGGCTCTCTACTGTGTGGCGTACCATGTATAAGGCTCTCTACTGTGTGGCGTACCATGTATAAGGCTCTCTACTGTGTGGCGTACCATGTATAAGGCTCTCTACTGTGTGGCGTACCGTGTATAAGGCTCTCTACTGTGTGGCGTACCGTGTATAAGCCTCTCTACTGTGTGGCGTACCATGTATAAGCCTCTCTACTGTGTGGCGTACCATGTATAAGCCTCTCTACTGTGTAGCGTACCATGTATATGGCTCTCTACTGTGTGGCGCAACGTGTATAAGGCTCTCTACTGTGTGACGTAACGTTTATAATGCCCTCTACTGTGTGATGTACCGTGTATAAGGATCTCTACTGTGTGGCGCAACGTGTATAAGGCTCTCTACTGTGTGACGTAACGTTTATAATGCCCTCTACTGTGTGATGTACCGTGTATAAGGATCTCTACTGTGTGGCGCAACGTGTATAAGGCTTTCTACTGTGTGACGTAACGTTTATAATGCCCTCTACTGTGTGATGTACCGTGTATAAGGATCTCTACTGTGTGATGTACCGTGTATAAGGATCTCTACTGTGTGGCGTACCGTGTATAAGGCTCTCTACTGTGTGGCGTATCGTGTATAAGGATCTCTACTGTGTAGGGTACCATGTATAAGGCTTTCTACTGTGTGGCGCAACGTGTATAAGCTTCTCTATTATGTGGGGTATTCAATTTCGACTAGCCGAAAAAACTGTATAATTCGACCATGGGTATTTAATTGCGGGTTTTTCGCCCATTTTTGAATCCCTTTTCGCCCACGACGTTTCACTTTTTTTGTCGAATTGGCATGGGAGAAAACAGACCCAAAAAACGGGCGAAAATGCCTGGAAATTCGTCAAAACAATGGCTCACCAGGAAATTCACAGATCCACGTGGTTTTCGTTAGTGCTGGATTTTTTGACCAGTTGAAAAATCCTGCACATGCATTGAATAGGGGGAATGTAATTCGCCCTAAAAATGACCAATAATTGACGATTTTTAGACTGGATGAAAAATCCGGCAATGACTGAATACCCCCCTATGTGTTGTAACATGTATAAGCTTCTCTACTGTGTGGCGCACCATATATAAGGATCTCTACTGTGTGGCGCACCATATATAAGGATCTCTACTGTGTGGCGCACCCTGTGTAAGGCTCTCTACTGTGTGACGTACCGTGTATAAGCTTCTCTACTGTGTGGCGCAACGTGTATAAGCTTCTCTACTGTGTGGCGCAACGTGTATAAGGCGCTCTACTGTGTGGCGCAACGTGTATAAGGCGCTCTACTGTGTGGTGTACTGTGTATAAGCTTCTCTACTGTGTGGCGTACTGTGTATAAGGCTCTCTACTGTGAATTGGGAGTACTACTGTGTGGCGACACCCCTTGTTAGTGAGATAAAACACCGTATTTTGGGCGACGCCATTTCCCTGTTTTTAATATGGGAGGGGGCCCAATGCATATTGTTGCACCTGGGCCCACCATTCTCTAGTTCCGCCACTGAGTCTAAGTATGGATTTTTCCCAATATTCAAAGGTCAGAAGTGTAAACAAGCCATTAGTCTTTTCTTGTGCATGCATGTGACTGTTTGCTCCCCAGCTATGTTTACATGCTTGTACTGCATGGCGGATGCAAATACTATAGATAGAAAACTAATATAACTAGAATAAGCAAATAGACCATGTGACTCTTAGGCTGTTTCATTGCTTGATGTCCATGGCCTGTTTCCACTGGGGCCAGTGGGACTTTCATGGTTTATGCTTTTGGTACTTTGATAAATGAATCCTATGTGAATAGAACCAATGTTTATGAAACTGAAGACTTTGAATTAAATAGAAACCAGTGACATCACTGAGGCATGAAGTCATGTGATGATAGCAATTTCTGGAGAATGGAAAGGCTGCATTCTCAGTGGTTCAGCTTATAAAATGTCTGCCTCCACTGTGTGCAAGCATCAGGGGGTAGATGTACTCAAGGCATACTTGCCTACTCTCCCGGAATGGCCGGGAGGCTCCCGAAAATCGGGTGTCGCTCCCGCCCCCCCCCCCGGAAGAAAAGGCAAGTCTCCCGGACGAGTGCCCAGCACCCGCAACCCACCCGCATCACCTACATAACCCCCAGCGGCGCAGTTCAAAGTGCGCGGTCTGGGAGTCAGATGACGCAATTCGCGTCATCCTGGCCCTGCCCCCTGCCTTGCAATGCCAATATTAACGGCATTGCTAGACAGGGGGCGGGGACACGATGACGTGATTGTGCAGCCACGTCTCCAACCCCGCCCCTAAGCGTCATCAAGCCGCATCTCCACACCCCTGCTGCTCCGACCTGACTGCCTCCTCCCGGAGGGGGCAGCCAGATTGTCGGTAAGTATGACTAAAGGGCAGTTTTTGGTGAGGATTGACACACATCCATAAACTCCTGCTCGGTGGGTGCTCAAGCACCTCAAATATGGTCAGATACAGGACTAGGGGTCTATTCATGAAGCAGTGAAAAGAGCGGAGAAGTGAGCCTGTGGAGAAGTTGCCCATGGTAACTAATCAGCTGCTCCGTACAATGGTATAGTATGCAAATTATAAATGTTACTTCAATGCTGATTGGTTGCCATGGGCAACTTCTTCACTGGCTCACTTCACACTTTTCACTGCTTCATGAATAGACCCCCTAGAACTCAACAGTACAGGTATTAGGACTAGTGATGAGCGGGTTCGGTTCGTCGGAATCCGAACCCCCCCGAACTTCACCCTTTTTACACGGGTCCGAGGCAGACTCGGATCCTCCCGCCTTGCTCGGTTAACCCGAGCGCGCCCGAACGTCATCATCCCGCGGTCGGATTCTCGCGAGATTCGTATTCTATATAAGGAGGCGCGCGTCGCCGCCATTTTTCACTCGTGCATTGGAAATGATAGTGAGAGGACGTGGCTGGCGTCCTCTCAGTTTTATTCAGGTGGCTGCAAATATCTGTGCTCACTGCGTTATTGTGGGGACTGGGGACCAGCAGTATTATATAGGAGGAGTACAGTGCAGAGTTTTGCTGACCAGTGACCACCAGTATTATACGTTCTCTGCCTGAAAAACGCTCCATATCTGTGCTCAGTGTGCTGCATATATCTGTGCTCACACTGCTTTATTGTGGGGACTGGGGACCACCAGTATTATATAGGAGGAGTACAGTGCAGAGTTTTGCTGACCAGTGACCACCAGTATTATACGTTCTCTGCCTGAAAAACGCTCCATATCTGTGCTCAGCGTGCTGCATATATCTGTGCTCACACTGCTTTATTGTGGGGACAGGGAACCACCAGTATTATATAGGAGGAGTACAGTGCAGAGTTTTGCTGACCAGTGACCACCAGTATTATACGTTCTCTGCCTGAAAAACGCTCCATATCTGTGCTCAGTGTGCTGCATATATCTGTGCTCACACTGCTTTATTGTGGGGACTGGGGACCACCAGTATTATATAGGAGGAGTACAGTGCAGAGTTTTGCTGACCAGTGACCACCAGTATTATACGTTCTCTGCCTGAAAAACGCTCCATATCTGTGCTCAGTGTGCTGCATATATCTGTGCTCACACTGCTTTATTGTGGGGACTGGGGACCACCAGTATTATATAGGAGGAGTACAGTGCAGAGTTTTGCTGACCAGTGACCACCAGTATTATACGTTCTCTGCCTGAAAAACGCTCCATATCTGTGCTCAGTGTGCTGCATATATCTGTGCTCACACTGCTTTATTGTGGGGACTGGGGACCACCAGTATTATATAGGAGGAGTACAGTGCAGAGTTTTGCTGACCAGTGACCACCAGTATTATACGTTCTCTGCCTGAAAAACGCTCCATATCTGTGCTGCATTGTAGTATATAGTAGGAGTACAGTGCATAATTTTGCTGACCACCAGTATATAATATATAGCCGTACGGTACAGAAGGCCACTGCTCTACCTACCTCTGTGTCGTCAATTATACTATCCATCCATACCTGTGGTGCATTTCAGTTTTGCACAGTTTGCTGACCACCAGTATATAATATATAGCAGTACGGTACAGTAGGCCACTGCTCTACCTACCTCTGTGTCGTCAAGTATACTATCCATCCATACCTGTGGTGCATTTCAGTTTTGCACAGTTTGCTGACCACCAGTATATAATATATAGCAGTACGGTACAGAAGGCCACTGCTCTACCTACCTCTGTGTCGTCAAGTATACTATCCATCCATACCTGTGGTGCATTTCAGTTTTGCACAGTTTGCTGACCACCAGTATATAATGTATAGCAGTACGGTACAGTAGGCCACTGCTCTACCTACCTCTGTGTCGTCAAGTATACTATCCATCCATACCTGTGGCATATCAGTTTTGCACAGTTTGCTGACCACCAGTATATAATGTATAGCAGTACGGTACAGTAGGCCACTGCTCTACCTACCTCTGTGTCGTCAAGTATACTATCCATCCATACCTGTGGTGCATTTCAGTTGTGCGCAGTATATATAGTAGTAGGCCATTGCTATTGATACTGGCATATAATTCCACACATTAAAAAATGGAGAACAAAAATGTGGAGGGTAAAATAGGGAAAGATCAAGATCCACTTCCACCTCGTGCTGAAGCTGCTGCCACTAGTCATGGCCATCAACGTCGTCTGCCAAGGCCGATGCCCAATGTCATAGTAGAGAGCATGTAAAATCCCAAAAAATAAAGCTCAGTAAAATGACCCAAAAATCTAAATCAAAATTGTCTGAGGAGAAGCGTAAACTTGCCAATGTGCCATTTACGACACGGAGTGGCAAGGAACGGCTGAGGCCCTGGCCTATGTTCAAGGCTAGTGGTTCAGCTTCACCTGAGGATGGAAGCACTCATCCTCCTGCTAGAAAACTTAAAAGAGTTAAGATGGCAAAAGCACAGCAAAGAACTGTGCGTTCTTCTAAATCACAAATCCCCAAGGAGAGTCCAATTGTGTCGGTTGCGATGCCTGACCTTCCCAACAATGGATGGGAAGAGGTTGCGCCTTCCACCATTTGCACGCCCCCTGCAAGTGCTGGAAGGAGCACCCGCAGTCCAGTTCCTGATAGTCAAATTGAAGATGTCACTGTTGAAGTACACCAGGATGAGGATATGGGTGTTGCTGGCGCTGGGGAGGAAATTGACAAGAAGGATTCTGATGGTGAGGTTGTTTGTTTAAGTCAGGCACCCGGGGAGACACCTGTTGTCCGTGGGACGAATATGGCCATTGACATGCCTGGTCAAAATACAAAAAAAATCACCTCTTCGGTGTGGAATTATTTCAACAGAAATGCGGACAACTGGTGTCAAGCCGTGTGTTGCCTTTGTCAAGCTGTAATAAGTAGGGGTAAGGACGTTAACCACCTAGGAACATCCTCCCTTATACGACACCTGGACCGCATTCATCAGAAGTCAGTGACAAGTTCAAAAACTTTGGATGACAGCGGAAGCAGTCCACTGACCACTAAATCCCTTCCTCTTGTAACCAAGCTCCTGCAAACCACACCACCAACTCCCTCAGTGTCAATTTCCTCCTTACACAGGAAAGCCAATAGTCCTGCAGGCCATGTCACTGTCAAGTCTGACGAGTCCTCTTCTGCCTGGGATTCCTCCGATGCATCCTTGAGTGTAACGCCTACTGCTGCTGGCGCTGCTGTTGTTGTTTCTGCTGGGAGTCGATCGTCATCCCAGAGGGGAAGTCGGAAGACCACTTGTACTACTTCCAGTAAGCAATTGACTGTCCAACAGTCCTTTGCGAGGCAGATGAAATATCACAGCAGTCATCCTGCTGCAAAGCGGATAACTCAGGCCTTGGCAGCCTGGGTGGTGAGAAACGTGTTTCTGGTATCCACCATTAATTCACAAGCAACTAGAGACTTGATTGAGGTTCTGTGTCCCCGGTACCAAATACCATCTAGGTTCCATTTCTCTAGGCAGGCGATACCGAAAATGTACACAGACGTCAGAAAAAGAGTCACCAGTGTCCTAAAAAATGCAGTTGTACCCAATGTCCACTTAACCACGGACAAGTGGAGCAGGGCAGACTCAGGACTATATGACTGTGACAGCCCACTGGGTAGATGTATTGCCTCCCGCAGCAAGAACAGCAGTGGCGGCACCAGTAGCAGCATCTCGCAAACGCCAACTCGTTCCTAGGCAGGCTACGCTTTGTATCACCGCTTTCCAGAAGAGGCACACAGCTGACAACCTCTTACGGAAACTGAGGAACATCATCGCAGAATGGCTTACCCCAATTGGACTCTCCTGGGGATTTGTGACATCGGACAACGCCACCAATATTGTGCGTGCATTACATCTGGGCAAATTCCAGCACGTCCCATGTTTTGCACATACATTGAATTTGGTGGTGCAGAATTATTTAAAAACGACAGGGGCGTGCAAGAGATGCTGTCGGTGGCCCGAAGAATTGCGGGCCACTTTCGGCATTCAGCCACCACGTGCCGAAGACTGGAGCACCAGCAAACAGTCCTGAACCTGCCCTGCCATCATCTGAAGCAAGAGGTGGTAACGAGGTGGAATTCAACCCTCTATATGCTTCATAGGATGGAGGAGCAGAAAAAGGCCATTCAAGCCTATACATCTGCCTACGATATAGGCAAAGGAGGGGGAATGCACCTGACTCAAGCGCAGTGGAGAATGATTTCAACGTTGTGCAAGGTTCTGCAATCCTTTGAACTTGCCACACGTGAAGTCAGTTCAGACACTGCCAGCCTGAGTCAGGTCATTCCCCTCATCAGGCTTTTACAGAAGAAGCTGGAGACATTGAAGGAGGAGCTAAAACAGAGCGATTCCGCTAGGCATGTGGGACTTGTGGATGGAGCCCTTAATTCGCTTAACCAGGATTCACGGATGGTCAATCTGTTGAAATCAGAGCACTACATTTTGGCCACCGTGCTCGATCCTAGATTTAAAACCTACGTTGTATCTCTCTTTGCGGCAGAGACAAGTCTGCAGAGGTTCAAAGACCTGCTGGTGAGAAAATTGTCAAGTCAAGCGGAACGTGACCCGTCAACAGCTCCTCCTTCACATTCTTCCGCAACTGGGGCTGCGAGGAAAAGGCTAAGAATTCTGAGCCCACCCGCTGGCGGTGATGCAGGGCAGTCTGGAGCGAGTGCTGACATCTGGTCCGGACTGAAGGACCTGCCAACGATTACTGACATGTCGTCTACTGTCACTGCATATGATTCTGTCACCATTGAAAGAATGGTGGAGGATTATATGAGTGACCGCATCCAAGTAGGCACGTCAGACAGTCCGTACGTATACTGGCAGGAAAAAGAGGCAATTTGGAGGCCCTTGCAGAAACTGGCTTTATTTTACCTAAGTTGCCCCCCCTCCAGTGTGTACTCCGAAAGAGTGTTTAGTGCAGCCGCTCACCTTGTCAGCAATCGGCGTACGAGGTTACTTCCAGAAAATGTGGAGAAGATGATGTCCATCAAAATGAATTATAATCAATTCCTCCGTGGAGACATTCACCAGCAGCAATTGCCTCCAGAAAGTACACAGGGACCTGAGATGGTGGATTCCAGTGGGGACGAATTAATAATCTGTGAGGAGGGGGATGTACACAGTGAAAGGGGTGAGGAATCGGACGATGAGGAGGAGGTGGACATCTTGCCTCTGTAGAGCCAGCTTGTGCAAGGAGAGATTGATTGCTTCTTTTTTGGTGGGGGCCCAAACCAACCAGTCATTTCAGTCACAGTCGTGTGGCAGACCCTGTCGCTGAAATGATGGGTTCGTTAAAGTGTGCATGTCCTGTTTATACAACATAAGGGTGGGTGGGAGGGCCCAAGGACAATTCCATCTTGCACCTCTTTTTTATTTCATTTTTCTTTGCATCATGTGCTGTTTGGGGACTATTTTTTTGAAGTGCCATCCTGCTTGACGCAGACACACCTAGCACCCCTAGGGGTGAGGCAGCAGCACAGGGTTTTTCAGCAGTCAGCATAACTCTGGAATGCATGTAAGCTCTCACGAGCAGGGCCCTCTTCCCTCATGTGCTTATCCTTTCTTACTTTAATAATCTTCAACTGCACCAATTTTATCAATCTTCTGCCACCTGATACTTATTCCAGTGTCATCTGCTGATGTAACTATGTTTATTTACCCTGTACTTGTCCTATACTGTCATCAACTGTAAGTTGCTGTTTTCCTGTTTGATTATTTGTTTATGTACTCTGTAATTGGGCGCTGCGGAACCCTTGTGGCGTCATATAAATAAAGGATAATAATAATAATAATAATAATAATAATGCCTGGAGCAATTTACACCAAACTTGCTACACATATGACTTTCACCGTGGGAACAAAGACTGTGAGGGTAACACACCACTAGCACCCCTAGGGGTGGGCCAGCAGCACACACTATATCAGGACATGCATGATATCTCAGTGATGACAGGGCTGCATGTGACAGGGCCAGTGACATGATGTGAGGAGGGGAATGGAGGCAGCAGGAAGCCACAGACTGAGAGTTGTATAGTGGGAAGAGCAGGGTCCCTTGGGGGACCAAAAAGGGGCCCGTCCAATACACAAAGTGCATCAGGGAAGCAAGATATGCCTATATACTGTAGTTATACTAGGTCTCCAATCAACGTAAATTAACAAACTATCATTCTAATTTACCATCCTCATCCCATACCAAAGCAAGGGTATTCAGCTATCTACAATGTTATTTATACTGTGTGTTTAATATCATTTATTTTTGTAAACAAACATTCTTAAAATCCGGGGTAACGCCGGGTACTCCAGCTAGTATATACTTAATCATCTGTCACAGTAGCAATATTCTGAACATATTGGAAGTCTCGCAACAGAACATTTATAGATAGAGTTTAAGATCATACATGCCTTAACATTCAACAATATGCTATGTAGGCATGCCCTCTTATGGAGTCTATGTAAGTCATTAACAAAACCAAATGCTCCGTCTACATACAGTACAGCGCAGGCACAAGGTGGTCATGTAATAAGTGATATGCCGGCCAGACTTTTATATGTAAGTTTCCTTTTGATGCTTGATCCAAATAATGACATTACTGTGAAGTGAAGGAGAGATGATGAGGATGGTCACCTGTAACACACGTGCAATGTTTCTGTGACATGGAAAAACAATGGAAGAAATGTTATGAAGTCACCTTCATTGTCGTCCTAGTTGATAGGATAACCAGAAGAGAAGCTTTGGGTGGAGTGTCATGAGATGAAATGAAAACCAAAAAGTTATGTACCCTCCAGGTTTCCGTTCTCAGAAGTCTGGCTGTCGGTAGAATGGTGCCACGTGGTGCCACAGGGCACAGCCACGCTCACTGTCCACTCAACCTCTTTCTAACACGTCCAGCGGGTGTGAACAAGTCGAGTGGATGTCATTACCTATTCCCTGTGAATGTCACCTTGCGTGCCCGCCTTACAGTTTTATATACGCTGGTATTGAATAATACATTTCTAGTGCGCCACAAAAAAGACAACTCTTATTTCTCTAACGTCCTAGTGGATGCTGGGGACTCCGTAAGGACCATGGGGAATAGACGGGCTCCGCAGGAGACAGGGCACTTTAAGAAAGAATTTGGATTCTGGTGTGTTCTGGCTCCTCCCTCTATGTCCCTCCTCCAGACCTCAGTTTGAATCTGGGCCCGGACGAGCTGGGTGCTACTTAGTGGGCTCTCCTGAGCTTGCTAAAAAGAAAGTATTTTGTTAGGTTTTTTATTTTCAGAGAGATCTGCTGGCAACAGGCTCTCTACTACGTGGGACTGAGGGGAGAGAAGCAGCCCTACTCACTGAAGATAGGTCCTGCTTCTTAGGCTACTGGACACCATTAGCTCCAGAGGGATCGTACACAGGATCGCACCCTTGATCGTCCGATCCCGGAGCCGTGCCGCCGTCCCCCTCGCAGAGACAGAAGCCGGTGTCAGAAGCAAGAAGACTTCAAAATCGGCGGCAGAAGACTCCAGTCTTCATATGAGGTAGCGCACAGCACTGCAGCTGTGTGCCATTGCTCCCACACTAAACCCACATACTCCGGTCACTGTAGGGTGCAGGGCGCAGGGGGGGGCACCCTGGGCAGCAATTAGAGACCTCTTTGGCAAAAGTTAGCATAATATACAGTTGGGCACTGTATATATGTATGAGCCCCCGCCAAAATTGTACATGAAAGCGGGACAGAAGCCCGCCGTCGAGGGGGCGGGGCTTCTTCCTCAGCACTCACCAGCGCCATGTTTTTTCTCCACAGCACCGCTGAGAGGAAGCTCCCCAGTCTTTCCCCTGCAGTTACACGGTAGAAGAGGGTAAAAAGAGAGGGGAAGGGCACATAAACAGCAGCTACTGGGTTAACATTAAGTTACTGTGTTATTCCTGGGTTAATAGCGCTGGGGTGTGTACTGGCATACTCTCTCTCTGTCTCTCCAAAGGGCCTTATGGGGAAATTGTCTTCGGATGAGCATTCCCTGAGTGTGTGGTGTGTCGGTACGTGTGTGTCGACATGTCTGAGGTAAAAGGCTCCCCTAAGGAGGAGATAGAGCAAATATGTGTGTGTGAGGGTGTCTCCGTCGACAACGCCGACACCTGTTTGGATATGTGTAATTAAGTGCTAAGGTGAATTTATTGCACAAAAGATTAGAGAACAGACAGGAAATCTACCCATGTCTGTCCCTATGTCGCAGAGACCTTCAGAGTCTCTCAATGCTCACTATCCAAAATAATAAACACTGATATCGACACGGAGGTTGACTCCAGTGTCGACTACGATAATGCAAAGTTACAGCCAAAATGGCAGAAAAGTATTCAATATGATTATTGTAATAAAACATGATTTGCATATCACTGATGACTCATCTGTCCCTGACACAAGGGTACACATGTTTAAGAGGAAGAAAGCTGAGGTAAATTTCCCTCCTCTCATGATGAAAAAGAGCGGGAATCTCCAGACAAGAGACTGCAGTTTCCCACAAAGCATTCTCAGGCAGTATCCATTCCCCACTTGGGCCAGGATAGGATGGGAATCTTCCCCTAGGGTGTCACGTTTGCCCAAAAGGTAGCCCTGACGTAACAGCTATTCTCAGGGATCCTGCAGATAGCGTGCACATTCTGGTACACTACTCAGACCGGCGATTGTGTCGGCATGGGTTTATATCGCTGTGGCAGCGTGGACACAGTGGCGTAACTACTGCCCCCGCAGTCCTCGCGGTGGCTTGGGGGCGAGGGGCTGCGGGGGCGCCACTGACTTAGAACAGATTGACATGCGGACGAGCGTCCGCATGTCAATCTGCGGTCTCCTTCCCTCCGCTGCTGTAAGGAGGGACACGGAGCGCACATCGCGCGCCTTTCCTGTGTCCCTCCCTGGCTCTCCCCCGGCCTGTCTAATAAAGGAAGTGCCGTTCGTGAGCTCTGATTGGCTCACGAACCAGAACTTCCTTTATTAGACCGGCAGGAGAGCCAGGAGGGACACAAAAGAGGCGCGCTATGCGCTCCGTGTCCCTCCAACACAAAGGAGCGGGGGGTGGGAGCAGGCACTGTGGGGGAAGATCTGGCACTGGGGGCATATACCTGGCACTGTGGGGGAAGTTCTGGCACTGGGGGCAATGGGCATATACCTGGCACTGTGGGGGAAGATCTGGCACTGGGGGCATATACCTGGCACTGTGTGGGAAGATCTGGCACTGGGGGCATATACTTGGCACTGTGGGGGAAGATCTGGCACTGGGGGCATATACCTGGCACTGTGGGGGAAGATCTGGCACTGGGGGCATATACCTGGCACTGGGGGCATATACCTGGCACTGGGGGCATATACCTGGCACTGTGGGGGAATATTTGGCACTGGGGGGAGCAGGCACTGAGGGGGCACATGTGGCACTGTGGGGGAATATCTGGCACTGGGGGCATATACCTGGCACTGGGGGCATATACCTGGCACTGTGGGGGAAGATCTGGCACTGGGGGCATATACCTGGCACTGTGGGGGAATATTTGGCACTGGTGGGAGCAGGCACTGAGGGGGCATATCTGGCACTGGGGGCATATACCTGGCACTGGGGGGAGCAGGCACTGAGGGGGCATATGTGGCACTGTGGGGGAATATTTGGCACTGGGGGGAGCAGGCACTGAGGGGGCATATGTGGCACTGGGGGGGGTATATGTGGCACTGGGGGCATGTACCTGGCACTGTGGGGGAATATCTGGCACTGGGGGCATATACCTGGCACTGTGGGGGAATATCTGGCACTGGGGGCATATGTGGCACTGGGAGCATGGCCCTAGCAACAAGCACTACCCCCTAGCAACGAGCATGACACCCAGTGCATGAAACCCCTGGCAACAAGCATGACACCCAGTGCATGAAACCCCTGGCAACGAGCATGACACCCTGAGCATGAAAACCCCTGGCACCGTGCATGGAACCAAGAGTATGAAACCGCTGGCAACGAGCATGACACCCAGTGCATGAAACCCCTGGCAACGAGCATGACACCCTGAGCATGAAAACCCCTGGCACCGTGCATGGAACCAAGAGTATGAAACCGCTGGCAACGAGCATGACACCCAGTGCATGAAACCCCTGGCAACGAGCATGACACCCTGAGCATGAAAACCCCTGGCACCGTGCATGGAACCAAGAGTATGAAACCGCTGGCAACGAGCATGACACCCAGTGCATGAAACCTCTGGCAACGAGCATGACACCCTGAGCATGAAAACCCCTGGCACCGTGTATGGAACCAAGAGCATGAAACCCCTGGCAACGAGCAGGTAATTTAAAAGTAATTAGAAGCCTTACTGTAGAACTTAATGTGTAATGGGCATTACGGTGTGTGGCATAATGTATCACGGGCATTGCGGTGTGTGTCATAATGTGTCAGGCATTACGGTGTGTTGTATACTGTATCACGGGCATTGTGGTATGTGGTATAATGTCTCAGGATCATTGTGGTGTGTGTCATACTGTGTCACAGACATTGTATGTGCTATAATGTATCAGGGGCATTGCAGTGTGTAGCATAATGTATAACGGGCATTGCGATTCCTGTCATAATGTGTCACAGGCATTACGGTGTGTGGCATAATGTGTCGGGGGCATTACAGTGTGTGCATATTGTGTCATGTGCATTATTGTGTGTGGCATAATGGCTAAGGCCATTGCAGTATGTGGAATAATGTATACTGGGCATTACTATAAGGAGAAAAAATGACAAATAATGTAAGGGGCATGAATCAGGATTATTTTTCTTTCCTGTGGTGGCTAACGTCTGGGCGTGCAGGTTGCAAAACTGGGGTATAAGGTAGTCTTTTCCTGCAATGCCACGCCCCTTTACGTGAAGCCACGCCCATTTCAATGAAGCCACACCCCTTTTTTGGCGGCATATTTGTCCCTTTACTAGTGCCAATTATGGGGGGGGGGGGCGAAGGATTTTTTGGCTTGGGGGAGAAAAATTTCTAGTTACGCCACTGCGTGGACAGGTACCTTAGCAGCAGAGATTGAGACCCTTGGATGTGGCTGTTACTTGTGTCTCTTTCCTGGTGGCTGCAGGTTCAAATTTAACAGACCCTGCATAAAAACTGAAAAGAGTTCATTAACTAGCTGAATACCCTTAAAGGCGTATGCGTTTATGCTTGGTTTTACCATCCTACAACCATTCTGGGTGAATTATCCATCTCTATTAAAAGTTGGTCCTATATATATGGGCTATGGATGTTTTATATCCATGAAGGCCTTTGTTCCTTCCTTTTTTTGTGATACCATACAGAAACCCCTGATGAAGTCGTTCTGACGAAACGCGTTGGGTCGAATCCGTTACGGTCTCTTATCTAGTTCATTAATACACCCTACAGAATATACACCTATAAGGGTAAGGGTGTTCTCTAAAGGCTTGAACAGAAAACCTATTGACTGTATCTGGATGTTTTTCTTTTAAGAATGTTTATATGAATGTATGGAACCTTTTATCTGTAAAAAAATGTTCATATGAATTTATGGAATTCTATATGTTTTTTAATCAAAACAAATTGGTATCATATCTAATTTAGGCCATTCTGGCCATCTTTTTGTTCGGGTGTGTTCTCTGGTGTGAGGGTATACTTGCAGGTGATACCAGTTATAAGAATCCACACCGTGGAAGAACAGCTACTGGAAATACTAAAATCTGAGTGTTTTAAAGTTATACCAAGCGCAATTGGTTATTGTTTTTGTTTATATAGAGATATATATATATATATATTAAAGATGCTGTCTTAAGATATATATATATATATATAGCAAAGAGGAAATCAGCGGCACTCTGCAGACTGTTCAATAGAGTAAAAAGTCTTTAATCCGGTCCTACGCCGTTTCGGGGACTGCGCCCCGTCTTCAGGGACAAGTGATACACAGTCCCAAAAGTGCACAAGTCATTGACTAATCCCCCAGGACGTCCGATTGTATCGGCCAGAAATTCCCTATACCATCCAGTGGCAATCTTCCTGGATGCATATTTAAATCCGTGCATCCAAGCGGTACCTTCATACTTGAAGGATACCACCTCCTTGTTAGTTTATCTAAAACAAATGGTGCTACCGGCTGATCACTTAACATTGTGTAGTGCAGATGTCACCAGCCTCTACACCTGCATCCCACATGATGCAGGTGTGGAGGCTGTACGGCATCTCATTACTGATAACCCATTGTACAAGGGTCCCCCAATTGATGTTTTTTTACAGCTATTAACATTAGTATTGACGCGCAATTATTTCACATTTAATGGGCGCATGTATTTACAGCTAGCTGGCTGTGCGATGGGGTCCCCAGTGGCCCCATCGTATGCTAATGCCTACATGTATACTGTGGAGACTGCTCTGTTTGGTTCTAACGCACAATCATCTATGTATTTCTACAAGAGATACATAGATGACTTATTGATCTTTTGGAGGGGTAGCGCTGAGACCTTATCGGCATTATTAGATGGGCACAACGCCACCGATGGGCCAGTTAAGCTTACTTACCAGATGTCTGAGACCCAGATTCACTTTTTAGATGTTGCCATTCAGTTATCATCAGGGCAACTACATACCAACCTATATGTCAAACCTACTGACAGGAATTCGGCACTACATCATGCCAGCTTTCATCCATATTCTACACGTAAGGGTTTGCCATATTCGCAAATGCTGAGGGCTAGACGTATTATTTCTGACCCACAGCAATTAGAGGAGGCACTAGAACAGATGGTGGATAAATTTCAATTAAGAGGGTACCCACGAGAGGAACTTTTGGCTAATAAGCATAAGGTAATGCGTTTGACCAGGGAGTCTTTATTGACTTCTGAAGCAGCTTCCCCGATAGCCACTACACACGAGGCCCCTAAAATCCCGTGGGTTAACCGTTATACTACTGCCACCACCTCCATAGTCCGTCAGGCCAAGAAATTATGGCCACTGGTAAATACTGACCAATCATTACCATCTTTATTTGGCACTCGATTACTCCCTAGTTACACCAAGGGACCTAGCATCTCGGATAAAGTAGTTAAATTGGATGTATTTCCACTAACCAAACAGATATCATCTCATTTCTTGCGCCCCAAAGCGGGATGCTTTCGTTGTCTGGGGTGCTCGACCTGTAACACACTAATGACAGGCCCAACATTCAGTCACCCCACCACAGGAAAACAATATAAGATTCATCACAGGGTTACCTGTACTACAACACATGTAATTTACATGCTGAAATGTCCCTGTGGACTGGCCTATGTAGGCAAGACACAAAGACAGTTCAGAGAAAGGATGGCACTACACCGTAGTGCCATAAAACAAGCGTTTGAAAAAGGCGAGAGTGAGCAGCCCATTGCCCGTCACTGTCTGGCTGCAAGACACACGATAGCCAGCATGAGAGCAATCATAATAGACCATGTCCCTCTTTCACATCGTGGTGGGGACCGTAATAAAATCCTCATGCAACGTGAAAGTAGGTGGATATATACCCTAGGTACTTTGTCACCAAAGGGACTAAATGAAACATTGGGCTTGCAATGTTTCTTATAATGACTGTTAGGATTTAGCATCCTCATGGTAAGACATATCTTCTTATTACTAATTACTTTAATCTTGCCATTAGAAGGTATCTCTAAACGCCATTAATTGAATTATTTAGTTGCTTAAAAATAACAACATTATTCAAAGTGAATGCTATCACGGTTGATTGTCTAAGCAACTTAAATTTACGTTCTAGGATTTTAGTATCTACTGTGTAGCTGGGAATTGTTTAGCTAAAACATCTGCACCATGTCTTTTAATTGATGTATGTTAGTGTCTGTTTGTCCAGTGTGATCAACGATGTGATTGTCAGCGTTTTTAAGTTCTGTGTACAATGCATGAGAGTAACCGCGGTGTTGTTTTGATTACAGCGGTTACTAGGCAACGTTTCTCACACTGCAGCGGATTGGCTCCCTGCCCGTCGCGGCCTCCTGACGTCATCGCACGGAGACGCGAGCATTCGGTCAGAAGGGTGGGACGCGGGCGGCAGCGCGGGACAGGTGAGTCCAATCCAGGTACTGAGTACCTACTTGGGTGTGTATATAAGTGTGTTCTATCTGTATTGTATTTGTGTATCACTTGTCCCTGAAGACGGGGCGCAGTCCCCGAAACGGCGTAGGACCGGATTAAAGACTTTTTACTCTATTGAACAGTCTGCAGAGTGCCGCTGATTTCCTCTTTGCTACTATGGATCTTGCTTGATTCCCAGAGGGCACCGCAGCAAATAACCATACCCACGATAGTGAGTGCCGAGCCATACCTGCTACCTATATATATATATATATATATATATATATATATATATATATATATATATATATATATATATATATATATATACATGCCCAAAGAGACATGAGTATACTGGGTCCTAGAGTCAAAGGTATGTCGATTTCTGCTTGACGTGTCCTGTAGAATATGCAATGGACAGATTATGCCGACTTAAGAGGCATATGGAAGGCTGAGGATTGTGTGGAGAAGGGTTCTCGGACCTGGTCTCCACAGCTATAGCTGGTAATTCTGATATTTTGCCTTATATTCCTACACAGCCTAGGAAAGCACGACATTATCAAATGCAGCCTTTCGAACAAAGAAACAAGAAAGTCTGAGGTGCGTCCTTTCTTGCAGAGGAAAGAAGCTGCACAACACAGCTAGTTCCCAGGAACACAAGTCCTCCCCGGCCTCTACAAAAATCCACTGCATGTCGCTGGGGCTCCACAGGCGGAGCTAGGCCCGGCACGCCTTCGTAAGTTCAGCCACAAGTGGGTTCACTCCCTGTTAGATCCCTGGGCAATAGATATTGTGTCTCAGGGATACAAGCTGGACTTTGAGAAGATGCCCCCTCACCGACGGCCCTGCCGGCTTCCCCCCACGAGAGGGAAACAGTGTTAACTGCAATTCACAAATTGTATCTTCAACAGGTGGTGGTCAATGTTCCCCTCCTTCAACAAGGACGGGGTTATTATTCGACCATGAGGTAGTCCCAAAACCGGACGGTTCGGTCAGACCCATATTGAATTTAAAATCCCTCAACATATACCTGAAAAGGTTCAATGGAATCGCACAGAGCGGTCATTGCAAGCCTGAAAGGGGGAGATTTTATGGTGACTCGGGACATAAAGGATGCATACCTTTATGTCCCCATTTATCCACCTCATCAGGCGTACCTCAGAATTGCGGTACGGGATTGTCATTATCATTTTCAGACGTTACCGTTTGGTCTCTCCACGGCCCCGAGAATGTTCACCAAGGTAATGGCGGAAATGATGGTGCTCCTGCGGAAGCAAGGTGTCACTATTATCACGTACTTGGACGATCTCCTCATAAAAGCGAGATCAAGAGAGCAGTGGCTGAACAGCGTATCACTTTCTCTGGAAGTGTAACGGCAACACGGCTGGATTCTATATATTCCAAAGTCGCAGTTGGTTCCTACAGCTCATCTGCCTCTCCTAGGCATGATCCTAGACACAGACCAGGAAAGGGTTTATCTCCCGAAAGAGAGAGCTCAGGAGCTCATGACACTGGTCAGGAATCTATTAAAACCAAAACAGGTGACATTGCATCACTGCACTCGAGTCCTGGGAAGGATGGTGGCATCATACGAGGCCATTCCCTTCGGCTGGTTCCATGCGAGGACCTTCCAATGGGACTTACTGGACAAGTGGTCCGGATCACATCTTCAGATGCATCGGTTAATCACCCTATTCCCCAGGGCCAGGGTGTTTCTCCTGTGTTGGCTGCAGAGTGCTCACCTTCTCGAGGGTCGCAGATTCGGCATTCAGGACTGGGTCCTGGTGACCACGGATGCAAGCCTCCGAGGGTGGGGGGCAGTCACATAGGGAAGAAATTTCCAAGGGCTGTGGTCAAGTCAGGAGACTTGCCTTCACATCAACATCCTGGAACTAAGGGCCATATGCAACGCCCTACGTCAAGCGGAGTCCCTGCTTCGCGACCAACCGGTTCTGATTCAGTCAGACAATATCACCGCAGTGGCTCATGTAAACCGCCAAGGCGGCACAAGGAGCTGGGTGGCGATGGTAGAAGCCACCAGAATTCTTCGCTGGGCGGAGAATCACGTAAGAGCACTGTCAGCAGTGTTCATTCCGGGAGTGGACAACTGGGAAGCAGACTTCCTCAGCAGGCACGACCTCCACCCGGGAGAGTGGGGACTTCATCAAGAAGTCTTCACGCAGATTGCAAGTCGGTGGGAACTGCCACAGGTGGACATGATGGCATCCCGCCTCAACAAAAAGCTACAGAGGTATTGCGCCAGTTCAAGAGACCCTCAGGCGATAGCTGTAGACGCACTAGTGACACCGTGGGTGTTCCAGTCGGTCTATGTATTCCCTCCTCTTCCTCTCATACCCAAGGTGCTGAGAATCATAAGAAAAAGAGGAGTGAGAACAATACTCATTGTTCCGGATTGGCCAAGAAGGACTTGGTATCCAGATCTGCAAGAAATGCTCACAGAGGACCCGTGGCCTCTGCCTCTAAGACAGGACTTGTTGCAACAGGGGCCCTGTCTGTTCCAAGACTTACCGCGGCTGCGTTTGACGGCATGGCGGTTGAACACCGGATCCTAGCAGAAAAAGACATTCCGGATGAAGTTATTCCTACGCTGATAAAGGCTAGGAAGGACGTGACGGCTAAACATTATCACCGTATATGGCAAAAATATGTTGCTTGGTGTGAGGCCAGGAATGCCCCTACGGAGGAATTCCAGCTGGGCCGTTTCCTTCACTTCCTACAGTCGGGAGTGTCTTTGGGCCTGAAATTGGGTTCCATTAAGGTCCAGATTTCAGCCCTATCCATTTTCTTTAAAAAAGAACTGGCTTCTCTTCCTGAAGTTCAGACGTTTGTAAAGGGAGTGCTGCATATTCAACCCCCTTTTGTGCCTCCAGTGGCACCTTGGGATCTTAACGTGGTGTTGAGTTTCCTGAAGTCACACTGGTTTGAGCCACTCAAAACGGTGGAGTTAAAATATCTCACGTGGAAGGTGGTCATGCTATTAGCCTTGGCTTCGGCTAGGCGTGTGTCAGAATTAGCGGCTTTGTCACATAAAAGCCCCTATCTGGTTTTCCATATGGACAGGGCAGAATTGCGGACCCGTCCACAATTTCTGCCAAAAGTGGTGTCATCTTTTCATATGAACCAACCTATTGTGGTGCCTGTGGCTACTCGTGACTTGGAGGATTCCGAGTTACTAGATGTGGTCAGGGCTTTGAAGGTTTATGTAGCCAGAACGGCTAGAGTCAGGAAAACTGAGTCGCTGTTTATCCTGTATACTATGCACCCAACAAGCTGGGTGCTCCTGCTTCAAAGCAAACTATTGCTCGCTGGATCTGTAACACGATTCAGCAGGCTCATTCTGCGGCTGGATTGCCGCTTCCAAAATCAGTAAAAGCCCACTCCACAAGGAAGGTGGGCTCTTCTTGGGCGGCTGCCCGAGGGGTCTCGGCATTACAGCTTTGCCGAGCGGCTGCTTGGTCAGGTTCAAACACTTTTTTGCAAAGTTCTACAAGTTTGATACCCTGGCTGAGGAGGACCTTGTGTTTGCTCATTCGGTGCTGCAGAGTCATCCGCACTCTCCCGCCCGTTTGGGTGCTTTGGTATAATCCCCATGGTCCTTATGGAGTCCCCAGCATCCACTAGGACGTTAGAGAAAATAAGATTTTACTTACCGGTAAATCTATTTCTCGTAGTCCGTAGTGGATGCTGGTCGCCCGTCCCAAGTGCGGACTTCTTCTGCAATGCTTGTATATAGTTATTGCTTAAATAAGGGTTATGTTTGGTTGCATCAGGGTTGATCTGATGCTCAGTTGTTATTCATACTGTTAACTGGGTAAATTTATCACGAGTGATACGGTATGATTGGTGTGACTGGTATGGGTCTTGCCCTGGATTCCAAAATCCTTTCCTTGTACTGTCAGCTCTTCCGGGCACAGTTTCTCTAACTGAGAGGAGGGACATAGAGGGAAGAGCCAGAACACACCAGAATCCAAATTCTTTCTTAAAGTGCCCTGTCTCCTGCGGAGCCCGTCTATTCCCCATGGTCCTTACGGAGTCCCCAGCATCCACTACGGACTACGAGAAATAGATTTACCGGTAAGTAAAATCTTATTTTCTTCTCCTCTTTATACGCTCATGGGTTACACAGGTTCTGTGGCTGATTAAACCAGGTGACATGCAGACTTGAGGTCAGCCAGACACAGAAACTGTATAATTCATGAGTTTCCTGGTTTAATGGGACAGTATAGTTAGTATAGCTCTCTCTCTCTCTCTCTCTCTCTCTCTCTCTCTCTCTCTCTCTCTCTCTCTCTCTCTCTCTCTCTCTCTATATATATATATATATATATATATATATATATATATATATATATATATATATATATACAAAGGAATGAGCGGCACTCCCAGGTCTTATCCAAAAGAGAGGGTTCTCAACCCATCAATAAATGCAACGTTTCGGTACTTTTATTTCAACCGTCGTCAGGCTTATCACAAAGAAATAACAAACAATACACACACACACACACACACACACACACACACACACACACACACACACACACACGCGCGCAAATGATTAATTCAGCCTCTTAGATAAAGAGCTTTATTTCCTTATAAAATATAAGCGGTGATTTAGTCTAGAAATTCCTGTCACTTATGTTTTCCCTTTACATATATATTGAGGCACTCTGTACAACATTGCCTTATACTTCATTTTCTACACGAGTCTCAATTTTTTAAAACTAGAAACTCATGTATATCTAGTTGTAATTGATGTAGAAAATGTATATGTAAGATAGCTGTAACTCTGTAGCTTTGCTGCTGGTTACTGTGACATCACACCTAGCCTGTGACATAGTAACATAGTAACATAGTATCTGAGGTTGAAAAAAGACAATTGTCCATCGAGTTCAACCTATTTGTGGTCTCCTATGCATGATGATTTGACTAAAATTTCTGACTGATGCTGCTGTCAGCCGTTGCATTTTATCCCTATTTATAGTAACTATAATGCATGACTATGCACCATACCCCTGGATATCCTTATCCATTAGGAATTTATCTAACCCATTCTTAAAGGTGTTGACTGATTCCGCCATTACAACTCCCTCGGGCAGGGAATTCCAAACACGTATTGTCCTTACCGTAAAAAAGCCTTTACGACGTATTGTGCGGAATCTCCTCTCCTCTAACCTGAGCGAGTGTCCACGAGTCCTCTGTGTTGATCTAACCAAAAACAGGTCCCGCGCAAGCTCTGTGTATTGTCCCCTTATATATTTGTAGATGTTGATCATATCCCCTCTTAGTCTCCGCTTTTCCAATGTAAACATGCCTAGTCTTTCAAGCCTTTCCTTGTATTCCATCGTCTCCATGCCCTTAATTAGTTTGGTCGCCCTCCTCTGTACCTTTTCTAGCTCCAGGATATCCTTTTTGTAGTACGGTGCCCAGAATTGTACACAGTATTCAAGGTGTGGCCGCACTAGTGATTTATATAACGGGAGTATAATACTCTCGTCCCTAGCATCAATACCCCGTTTTATGCATGCTAATATCTTATTAGCCTTCTTTGCTGCAGTCCTACTTTGGGTACTACTGCTTAGCTTGCTATCTATGAGGACACCTAAGTCCTTTTCCAGTACAGAATCCCCAGAATCCCCATTTAGTAGGTAGGTGTAATTTTTGTTCTTGTTACCACAGTGCATTACCTTACACTTGTCTGTGTTGAAGCGCATTCTCCATTTGGCTGCCCATGCTTCTAATTTAACTAAATCGTTCTGAAGAGACTCGGCATCCTCCTCTGTATTTATAGCCTTACACAATTTGGTATCATCTGCAAAAATTGACACCATGCTCTCTAGACCTTCTGTTAGGTCGTTAATGAAAATATTGAACAATAGCGGTCCTAATACTGAGCCTTGCGGCACACCACTTAGCACTTCAGTCCAAGTTGAAAAAGATCCATTAACCACAACGCGCTGCTCCCTATTATCTAACCAGTTTTTGACCCAAGTGCATATTGTGCTTCCTAGCCCTGATTCTTGTAGCTTGTAGATAAGTCTCATGTGTGGTACAGTATCGAACGCTTTGGCAAAGTCTAAAAAGATTACATCCACGTCTTTACCCTGATCTAGGTTTGCGCTTACTGTTTTATAAAAGTCAAGTAAGTTGGTTTGACAGGATCTGTCCTTCATAAACCCATGTTGATTCCTTTTAATGACCTTATTGACTTCAAGGAACTTCTGAATACTATCTCTTAGAATACCTTCCAATACTTTCCCCACTATAGATGTAAGACTAACTGGTCTATAATTACCTGGTTCAGCTTTACTTCCCTTTTTGAATATAGGCACTACTTCCGCTATACGCCAGTCTTTGGGAACCATACCTGATATAACTGAATCCTTAAAGATCAAAGATAGCGGTTATGCCAGTTCAGAGTGAAGCTCCATTAGAACCCTTGGGTGAATAGTATACCATCGGGCCCTGGTGATTTATTAATCTTTAAATGTTTTAATCGGTCACAGACTACTTCCTCGCTTAAATAAGTACCTATCAGTGGGATATTCTCATTATTGAGATTGTGTGTCAGTCCCTGAATTGTGTCCTCTCTAGTGAATACTGTTGAAAAAAACTCATTTAGTGTGTCCGCTATGTCATTATCATTTTTGCTTAAGACTCCCAACTTGTCTTTTAAAGGGCCTATACTCTCCTTCTTTAATCTCTTGCTATTAATGTATTTAAAGAATTTTTGGGGATTCACTTTGCTTTCCTTTGCTACTAGTTTTTCAGTTTCTACTTTAGCCGCTCTTATTTCCTTTTTGCAAATTTTGTTACATTCCTTATAGTGCTGAAATGACTCTGCTTCCCCGTCAGATTTGTATTTTTTAAATGCTCGCCTTTTCTTGCCCATAAGTTCCTTAATCTTTTTGTTAAGCCACATCGGTTTATGATTTTTATTCCTTTTTTTGCTGCTCATAGCAATAAATTTGAGTGTATTTTTAGCTAGCAGGAATTTTAGTACCTCCCATTTCTCCGTAGTATTTTTTCCTAAAAACAAACCTTCCCATTCAATATCCCTGAAAAATACCCTCATCTTTTCAAAATTTGCTTTGCTAAAGTTTAGAGTCCTAGTTGAGCCAGTATAGGGCTGTTTATGGAAACTGATATTGAATGTGACCATATTGTGGTCGCTGTTTCCTATGGGTTCCCCTACTATAATACCTGATACCAAATCCCCATTGTTTGTTAATACCAGGTCTAAGATTGCATTGTACCTAGTTGGTTCCTCAATTAGTTGGACTAAGTAGTTATCATTAATTGTGTTTAAAAACATATTGCCCCTAGCAGTATCACATGAATCGTTTTTCCAGTTTATCTCTGGATAGTTAAAATCTCCCATCACTACTATATCTTCTACTCATGCTGCTCTTTCAATTTGCTTTAGTAACAATTCCTCATCAGATACGTTGATACCAGGCGGCCTATAGCATACACCCAATACTAACTTTTTTATTCCTTTTTCCCCGCATGCAATTTCTACCCATAATGTCTCGACAGTGTCTACAGTCCCCTCCTGAATATCTTCCGTATATCAGGTTTTAAAAACGGCTTTACGTAAAGACACACCCCTCCACCCTTTTTACTTAGTCAGTCTCTCCTAAACAGTGTATAGCCCTCTAGATTGACTGTCCAATCATGAGATTCATCCCACCAAGTTTCAGTAATGCCTATAATATCATACTGTTTGCTTGCTGCAAGTATTTCTAGTTCACCCTTTTTAACAGTAATGCTTCTGGCATTTACATACATACAACTAAGATAAGTATTTTCCCTTGCGTTAGGGACATCTTTCACCTTATGTAGCAATGATGACCTGTAATCGTCATTGGTTAGTGCTTTGGTAAAATCTCTTTTAGTACCCATGTTAGTAACCTTACCGCCTGCTCTTACCCTCCCCCCAACTTCTCCATTTCGTTTACTACCGCCATCCCCACTATTCTCACTGCATGACCCGTAGTTTCTAGCTAAACCCTCCCCCCAGGCTCCTAGTTTAAAATCTCCTCCAACCTTCTAACCATCCTTCCCCCCAGCACCGCTGCCCCCTCCTCAGTCAGGTGCAATCCGTCACGACAAAAGAGATGGCGCCTGACTGAGAAGTCCGCCCAATGTTCCAGTAACACAAACCCCTCTTTCCTGCACCAATCCCTAAGCCACACATTTACCTCCCTAATCTCCCTCTGCCTCCCTGGACTAGCGTGTGGCACGGGTAATAATTCCGAGAATATTACCTTAGATGTCCTTGCCTTCAGTTTCTTTCCTAAGTCCCTATAGTCTTTCTTAAGGACATCCCACCTTCCGCTAACTTTGTCATTAGTGCCAACGTGCACCAAGACCGCCGGGTCTTTCCCAGCCTCTCCCAACAATCTATCTACCCGGTCCGCGATGTGCCGTACCCGAGCACCCGGGAGACAACAGACTGTACGGCGATCACGGTACCGGTAGCAGATTGCCCTATCTGCCTTCCTAATGATAGAATCCCCTACCACCACCATCTGACTAGGTACCTCTCTTTCTTTTATCCCAACCGCGCCAGAGGGACCGCTCCTCTGGATGCTAGAGGGAGCAGTCTCCTCTGGCACCGTCATTTCTTCACTATTATCCTCCGATTCCTCGTCCAATCGGGCAAATTTGTTCGGGTTTGATAGTTCGGAGATGTCGAGCCTCCCCCTCTTTTTCTTCCTTCTAACTGTGACCCAACTGGCTACCTGATCATCATCCTCTTCTACCAGTGACCCCTCCCGCAACTCCTCCACCGTTCTGTCTAAACTACGCTCGAGATTGTGAATCTCCCTCAGTTGCGTAACGGTTTGCTCTAGATCAGTTACCTGGGCTTCCAGGGTAACAGTTCGCACACACCTCGTGCAGATGTAATCACACTGGGCCAGTAGCTCCAGGTGTGCATACATCTTGCATGACATGCACTGAGTGAGGTCCCCAATCACAGCCCCTCCCATATTGTTTGTAAGGTCTAACTCCCTGTTACTCTCAAAGAAAAAGCAGAAAAAATAAAAATTAGAAGACAAGCAATCTCACTTATACAATAATTAAGCTGGCTTATACTTATCTATCTTTGTGCGGTTCTTGGTCCTTCACTTTTATGCAGCCGTAGTACTCTCTCCTGCGGCACCTATACTCCACTTAGCAGTTGCAGTTGTTCCAGCTCACTGCACCTCCTTTTCAATCGGCTTCCAGCTCCTGCTTTTTGCTGTTTACAACTCACACTTAGAAATCCAAGCAGCACTTAAAAAAGACAAGCCTTTACACCATCACTAGCACGTGACATCACAATGCTTCTTCCTGTAACATTCTATCTACAGCTGCTGACGGTTCCAGTTTCCATGCAGGAGAACAGGTAGGAGGAGGTGAGTCCTACATAGCAGGGTATGATGGAGAGGGGTAAGGAAGACAGAGTGCAGTATAGTCAGCTGAAAGGTAAGACAAGATAGACAGAACAGGGAATACAGGCAGGGGCGGATTGGCCCACCAGGACACCATGACAGTTTGCGATGGGCCGGTCCCATACCCCCCTTCAGCTAGGCTGATTCACACTCAGACTGGGCTGGTTCACACTGCTTCCATTACTTGCAGTTCATTGGAATGCAATCCGGTAGTTAGGCTAGAAAGGACTTCCGGGTGCCGCTAGCCAGGAAAAGTGTTGAAGGTGTTCTAGCAACGGAGGGCCTGGAGAGAGTTTACCAACCCAGCAGCATCCTCTCCCTTGCCCCGGCCAAAGGTCTCTGCCCCTCCCTGTACTTTGAAACATATAAGGTTAAAAAAAGAAATGGGGTTTGTAGAATGAAAAATCAATAAAATCAGAAGTAGATTAAAGGCATGACTGCAGTGTCAGTAGACACTAATAGTAGGTTATCAGTCCTTGTATATTCAGACGTACAGATGTACATCAGGGAAGGGCATTGTAGCAGCATATGCATAAAGTCGCAGGTAAACATTAGCATAACGTAATGCAAATGAGGCCCCAACTGTGTTTATGTGTCTATCCCAGAATCAGGACCTCTGAGGAGTAACCCCGCCCTCTTGACAGACCTCTCCCCCTCAACAGACTCCACCCCCATTAGGGCTACTTCCATAAATTTCCCAGGCTGGTGTTCAATCCCAATCCGCCGCTGATGGTGGTGACACTTGTCATTGCCCCAAGGTATCGGGCCCATTCTCGCTGCTGGGTGGTTAACACTGTTTAGAATACCTTTCTTTAAACCTTGTCCTCTGTACCCATGCAGGTTTATCTTGTATGCAGATCCTCGCCTTGAACCCTGTACGTAGACCACTTGACAAACCCCCCCTCACTCCTGGAAGGCCTACTTGTGATGAGGAATCACGCTCTATTGTGACCTGGATGCCTATTCAGGTGAGTAGCTGGACCCGACTCCTACATGGTGGTGACACTTGTCATTGCCCCAAGTAATCGGGCCCACTCTCGCTGCTGGGTGGTTAACACTGTTTAGAATGCCTTTTTTTAAACCTTGTCCTCTGTACCCATGCAGGTTTACTTTCGATGCAGATTCTTGCCTTAAACCCTGTATGTAGACCACTTGCCAAACCTCCCTCACTCCTGGAAGACCTACTTGTGATGTGGAACCACCCTCAGTTGTGACCTGGATGCCTATTCAGGTGAGTAGCTGGACCCGACTCCTACATGGTGGTGACACTTGTCATTGCCCCAAGGTATCGGGCCCACTCTCGCTGCTGGGTGGTTAACACTGTTTAGAATGGGATCCGGTCTGAAGATCGACAGTGTCTAGGTCGACAATGTTTAGGGCGACCACTATAGGTCGACAGTCACTAGGTCGACATGGATGGAAGGTCGACAGGGTTTCTAGGTCGACATGTGCTAGGTGGACAGGTCTAAAGGTCGACATGAGTTTTTCACTTTTTTTTTTTCATACTTAACGATCCACGTGGACTACGATTGGAACAGTAAAGTGTGCCGAGCGAAGCGGTAGCGGAGCGAAGGCACCATGCCCGAAGCATGGCGAGCGAACGCGGTGCACTAATTTGGGATCCCGGTCACTCTACGAAGAAAACGACACCAAAATTCCCCCCCCCTCATGTCGACCTTTAGACCTGTCGACCTAGCACATGTCGACCTAGAAACCCTGTCGACCTTCCATCCATGTCGACCTAGTGACTGTCGACCTATAGTGGTCGACCTAAACATTGTCGACCTAGATACTGTCGATAAAACGAACCACACCCGTTTAGAATACCTTTTTTTAAACCTTGTCCTCTGTACCCATGCAGGTTTACTTTCGATGCAGATCCTGGCCTTGAACTCTGTACGTAAACCAGTTGCCAAACCCCCCTCACTCCTAGAAGGCCTACTTGTAATGTGGAATCACCCTCAGTTGTGACCTAGATACCTATTCAGGTGAGTAGCTGGACCCGACTCCTACATGGTGGTGACACTTGTCATTGCCCGAAGGTATTGGGCCCACTCTCGCTGTTGGGTGGTTAACACTGTTTAGAATACCTTTTTTTAAACCTTGTCCTCTGTACCCATGCAGGTTTACTTTTGATGCAGATTCTTGCCTTGAACCCTGTACGACTTGCCAAACCTCCCTCACTCCCGGAAGACCTACTTGTGATGTGGAATCACCCTCTGTTGTGACCTGGATGCCTATTCAGGTCAGTAGCTGGACCCAACTCCTACATGGTGGTGACACTTGTCATTGCCCCAAGGTATCCGGCCCACTCTTACTGCTGGGTGGTTAACACTGTTTAGAATACCTGTTTTAAAACCTTGTCCTCTGTACCCATGTAGGTTTAATTTTGATGCAGATTCTTCCCTTGAACCCTGTACGTAGACCACTTGCCAAACCTCCCTCACTACTGGAAGACCTACTTGTAATGTAGAGTCACCCTCTGTTGTGACCTGGATGCCTATTCAGGTGAGTAGCTGGACCCGACTCCTACATGGTGGTGACACTTGTCATTGCCCCAAGGTATCGGGCCCACTCTCGCTGCTGGGTGGTTAACACTGTTTAGAATGCCTTTTTTTAAACCTTGTCCTCTGTACCCATGCAGGTTTACTTTTGATGCAGATTCTCTCCTTGAACCCTGTACGTATACCACTTGCCAAACCTCCCTCACTCCTGGAAGACCTACTTGTGATGTCGAATCACCCTCTGTTGTGACCTGGATGCCTATTCAGGTGAGTAGCTGGACCCGACTCCTACATGGTGGTGACACTTGTCATTGCCCCAAGGTATCGGGCCCTCTCTCGCTGCTGGGTGGTTAACACTGTTTAGAATACCTTTTTTTCAAACCTTGTCCTCTGTACCCATGCAGGTTTACCTTGTATGCAGATCCTGGCCTTGAACCCTGTACGTAGACGACTTGCCAAACCCCCCCTCACTACTGGAAGGCCTACTTGTGATGTGGAATCAACCTCTTATGTGACCTGGATGCCTATTCAGGTGAGTAGCTGGACCCGACTCCTACATGATGGTGACACATGTCATTGCCCCAAGGTATCGGGCCCACTATCGCTGCTGGGTGGTTAACACTGTTTAGAATACCTTTTTTTAAACCTTGTCCTCTGTACCCATGCAGGTTTACTTTCGATGCAGATCCTGGCCTTGAACCCTGTACGTAAACCTATTGCCAAACCTCCCTCACCTCTGGATGACCTACTTGTGATGTGCAATCACCCTCTGTTGTGACCTAGATACCTATTTAGGTGAGTAGCTGGACCCGACTCCTACATGGCGGTGACACTTGTCATTGCCCCAAGGTATCGGGCCCACTCTCGCTGCTAGGTGGTTAACACTGTTTAGAATGCCTTTTTTAAAACCTTGTCCTCTGTACCCATGCAGGTTTACTTTTATTGCAGATTCTTGCCTTGAACCCTGTACGTAGACCAGTTGCCAAACCTCCTTCACTCCTGGAAGACCTACTAGTGATGTGGAATCACCCTCTCTTGTGACCTGGATGCCTACTCATGGGGGGTAGCTGGACCCGACTCCTACATGGTGGTGACACTTGACATTGCCCCAAGGTGTCGGGCCCACTCTCGCTGCTGGGTGGTTAACACTGTTTAGAATACCTGTTTTTAAACCTTGTCCTCTGTACCCATGCAGGTTTACCTTGGATGCAGATCCTAGCCTTGAACCCTGTACGTAAACGACTTGCCAAACCCCCCCTCACTCCTGGAAGGCCTACTTGTGATGTGAAATCAACCTCTTTTGTGACCTGGATGCCTACTCAGGTGAGTAGCTTGACCTGATTCCTACATGGTGGTGACACTTGTCATTGCCCCAAGGTATCAGGCCCACTCTCACTGCTGGGTGGTTAACACTGTTTAGAATGCCTTTTTTTAAACCTTGTCCTCTGTACCCATGCCGGTTTACCTTGGATGCAGATCCTGGCCTTGAACCCTGTACGTAGACGACTTGCCAAACCCCCCTTACTCCTGGAAGGCCTACTTGTGATGTGGAGTCACATTCTCTTTTGTGACCTGGATGCCTATTCAGGTGAGTAGCTGGACCCGACTCCTACATGGTGGTGACACTTGTCATTGCCCCAAGGTATCGGGCCCACTCTCACTGCTGGGTGGTTAACACTGTTTAGAATGCCTTTTTTTAAACCTTGTCATCTGTACCCATACAATTTTACCTTGGGTGCAGATCCTGGCCTTGATCCCTGTATGTAGACTAGTTGCCAAAACTTCCCTCACTCCTGGAAGACCTACTTGTGATGTGGAATCACCCTCTGTTGTGACCTGGATGCCTATTCAGAAGAGTAGCTGGACCCGACTCCTACATGGTGGTGACACTTGTCATTGCCCCAAGGTATCGGGCCCACTCTCGCTGCTGGGTGGTTAACACTGTTTAGAATGCCTTTTTTTAAACCTTGTCATCTGTACCCATACATGTTTACCTTGGATGCATATCCTGGCCTTGAACCCTGTACGTACACCAGTTGCCAAACCCCCCCACCCTTACTCCTGGAAGACCTACTTGTGATGTGGAATCACCCTCTGTTGTGACCCTAATGCCTATTCAGGTGAGTAGCTGTACCCGACTTTTACATGGTGGTGACACTTGTCATTGCCCCAAGGTATTGGGCCCACTCTCACTGCTGGGTGGTTAACACTGTTTAGAATACCTTTTTTAAGCCTTGTCCTCTGTACCCATACAGTTTTACCTTGGATGTAGATCCTGGGCTTAAACCCTGTACGTAGACGACTTGCCAAACCTCCCTCCCCCCTGGAATACCTACTTGTGATGTGGAATCACCCTCTGTTGTGACCTGGATGCCTATTCAGATGAGTAGCTGGACCCGACTCCTACATGGTGGTGACACTTGTCATTGCCCCAAGGTATCGGGCCCACTCTCGCTGCTGGGTGGTTAACACTGTTTAGAATGCCTTTTTTTAAACCTTGTCATCTGTACCCATACATGTTTACCTTGGATGCATATCCTGGCCTTGAACCCTGTACGTACACCAGTTGCCAAACCCCCCCACCCTTACTCCTGGAAGACCTACTTGTGATGTGGAATCACCCTCTGTTGTGACCCTAATGCCTATTCAGGTGAGTAGCTGTACCCGACTTTTACATGGTGGTGACACTTGTCATTGCCCCAAGGTATTGGGCCCACTCTCACTGCTGGGTGGTTAACACTGTTTAGAATACCTTTTTTAAGCCTTGTCCTCTGTACCCATACAGTTTTACCTTGGATGTAGATCCTGGGCTTAAACCCTGTACGTAGACGACTTGCCAAACCTCCCTCCCCCCCTGGAAGACCTACTTGTGATGTGGAATCACCCTCTGTTGTGTCCTGGATGCTTATTCAGGTGAGTAGCTGGACCCAACTTCTACATGATGGTGACACTTGTCATTGCCCCAAGTTATTGGGCCCACTCTTGCTGCTAGGTGGTTAACACTGTGTAGAATACCTTTTTTTAAATCTTCTCCTCTGTATCCATGCAGGTTTCCTTTCGATGCAGATCCTGGCCTTGAAGCCTGTACTTAGACCACTTGCCAAACCCCTCCCCCCTTACTCCTGGAAGGCCTATTTGTGATGGGGAATCACCCTCTGTTGTAACCTAGATGCCTATTCAGGTGAGTAGCTGGACCCGACTCCTACATGGTGGTGACACTTGTCATTGTCCCAAGGTATCGGGCCCACTCTCACTTCTGGGTGGTTAACACTGTTTACAATTCCTTTTTTTAAACCCTGTCCTCTGTACCCATGAAGGTTTACCTTGGATGCAGATCCTGGCCTTGAACCCTGTACGTAGATCACTTGCCAAACCCAGACCACTTGCTAAACCCTCCCTCACTCCTGGAAGGCCTACTTGTGATGTGGAATCACCCTCTGTTGTGACCTGGATGCCTATTCAGGTGAGTAGCTGGACCCGACTCCTACATGGTGGTGACAATTGTCATTGCCCCAAGTTATCGGGCCCACTTTCGCTGCTGGGTGGTTAACACTGTTTAGATTACCTTTTTTTAAAATCTTGTCCTCTGTACCCATGCAGGTTTACTTTCGATGCAGGTCCTGGCTTTGAACCCTGTACGTAGACCAGTTGCCAAACCCAGACAACTTGCCAAACTCCCCCTCACTCCTGGAAAGTCTACTTGTGATGTGGAATCACCCTCTAGTGTGACCTGAATGCCTATTCAGGTGAGTAGCTGGACCCGACTCCTACATGGTGGTGACACTTTTTTAATTGCCCCAAAGTATCGGACCTACTGTCGCTGCTGGGTGGTTAACACTGTTTAGAATACCTTTTTTTAAACCTTGTCCTCTGTACCCATGCAGGTTTTCTTTCGATGCAGATCCTGGCCTTGAACACTGTACGTAGTCCAGTTGCCAAACCTCCCTCACTCCTGGAAGACCTACTTGTGATGTGGAATCACCCTCTGTTGTGACCTGGATGCCTATTCAGGTGAGTAGCTGGACCCGACTCCTACATGGCGGTAACACTTGTCATTGCCCCAAGGTAACGGGCCCACTCTTGCTGCTGGGTGGTTAACACTGTTTACAATACCTTTTTTTAAACCTTGTCCTCTGTACCCATGCAGGTTTACTTACGATGCAGATCCTGGCCTTGAACCCTGTATGTAGTCCACTTGCCAAACCTCCCTCACTACTGGAAGACCTACTTGTGATGTGGAATCACCCTCTGTTGTGACCTGGATGCCTATTCAGGTGAGTTGCTGGACCCGACTACTACATAGTGGTGACACTAGTCATTGCCCCAAGGTATTGGGCCCACTCTCGCTGCTTGATGGTTAACACTGTTTAGAATACCTTTTTTTTTTAAACCTTGTCCTCTGTACCCATGCAGGTTTACCTTGGATGCAGATCCTGTCCTTGAACCCTGTACGTAGACCACTTGCCAACCCCCCTTCCCCCTCACTCCTGGAAGGCCTACTTGTGATGTGGAATCACCCTCTGTTGTGACCTGGATGCCTATTCAGGTGAGTAGCTGGACCCGACTTCTACATAGTGATGACACTTGTCTTTGCCCCAAGATATCGGGCCCACTCTCGATGCTGGTTGGTGAACACTGTTTAGAATACCTTTTTTTTTAAACCTTGTCCTCTGCACCCATGCAGGTTTACCTTGGATGCAGATCCTGGCCTTGATCCCTGTATGTAGACTAGTTGCCAAACCTCCCCTCACTCCTGGAAGACCTACTTGTGATGTGGAATCACCCTCTGTTGTGACCTGGATGCCTATTCAGATGAGTAGCTGGACCCGACTCCTACATGGCGGTGACACTTGTCATTGCCCCAAGGTATCGGGCCCACTCTTGCTGCTGGGTGGTTAACACTGTTTAGAAGGCCTTTTTTTAAACCTTGTCCTCTGTACCCATACAATTTTACATTGGATGTAGATCCTGGCCTTGAACCCTGTACGTAGACGACTTGCCAAACCTCCGTCACCCCTGGAAGACCTATTTATGATGTGGAATCACCCTCTGTTGTGTCCTGGATGCCTATTCAGGTGAGTAGCTAGACCCGACTTCTAGATGGTGGTGACACTTGTCATTGCCCCAAGGTAACGGGCCCACTCTCACTGCTGAGTGGTTAACACTGTTTAGAATGCCTTTTTTAAAACCTTGTCCTCTGTACCTATGCAGGTTTACTTTCGATGCATATCCTGGCCTTGAACCCTGTATGTAGACCACTTGCCAAACACAATCTTACTCCTGGAAGGCCTACTTGTGATGTGGAATCACCCTCTGTTGTGACCTGGATGCCTATTCAGGTGAGTAGCTGGACCAGACTCCTACATGGTGGAGACACTTGTCATTGCCCCAAGGTATCGGGCCCACTCTCACTGCTGAGTGGTTAACACTGTTTAGAATGCCTTTTTTAAAACCTTGTCCTCTGTACCTATGCAGGTTTACTTTCGATGCATATCCTGGCCTTGAACCCTGTATGTAGACCACTTGCCAAACCCAATCTTACTCCTGGAAGGCCTACTTTTGATGTGGAATCACCCTCTGTTGTGACCTAGATACCTATTCAGGTGAGTAGTTGGACCCGACTCCTACATGGTGGTGACACTTGTCATTGCCCCAAGGTATCGGGCCCACTCTCGCTGCTGGGTGGTTAACACTGTTTAGAATACCTTTTTTTAAACCTTGTCCTCTGTACCCATGCAGGTTTACCTTGGATGCAGATCCTGGCCTTGAACCCTGTACATAGACCAGTTGCCAAACCTCCCTCACCCCTGGAAGACCTACTTGTGATGTGGAATCACCCTCTGTTGTGTCCTGGATGCCTATTCAGGTGAGTAGCTGGACCCGACTTCTAGATGATGGTGACACTTGTCATTGCCCCAAGTTATTGGGCCCACTCTTGCTTCTAGGTGGTTAACACTGTGTAGAATACCTTTTTTTAAATCTTCTCCTCTGTATCCATGCAGGTTTCTCCTTTCGATGCAGATCCTGGCCTTGAACCCTGTACTTAGACCACTTGCCAAAACACCCCCCCCCCTACTCCTGGAAGGCCTATTTGTGATGGGGAATAACCCTCTGTTGTGACCTAGATACCTATTCAGGTGAGTAGCTGGATCCGACTCCTACATGGTGGTGACACTTGTCATTGTCCCAAGGTATCTGGCCCACTCTCACTTCTGGGTGGTTAACACTGTTTACAATTCCTTTTTTTAAACCCTGTCCTCTGTACCCATGCAGGTTTACTTTCGATGCAGGTCCTGGCCTTGAACCCTGTACGTAGACCAGTTGCCAAACCCAGACAACTTGCCAAACTCCCCCTCACTCCTGGAAGGTCTACTTGTGATGTGGAATCACCCTCTAGTGTGACCTGGATGCCTATTCAGGAGAGTAGCTGGACCCGACTTCTACATGGTGGTGACACTTTTTTAATTGCCCCAAAGTATCGGGCCCACTCTCGCTGCTGGGTGGTTAACACTGTTTAGAATACCTTTTTTTAAACCTTGTCCTCTGTACCCATGCAGGTTTTCTTTTGATGCAGATCCTGGCCTTGAACACTGTACGTAGTCCAGTTGCCAAACCTCCCTCACTCCTGGAAGACCTACTTGTGATGTGGAATCACCCTCTGTTGTGACCTGGATGCCTATTCAGGTGAGTAGCTGGACCCGACTCCTACATGGCGGTGACACTTGTCATTGCCCCCAAGGTAACGGGCCCACTCTTGCTGCTGGGTGGTTAACACTGTTTAGAATACCTTTTTTTAAACCTTGTCCTCTGTACCCATGCAGGTTTACTTTCGGTGCAGATCCTGGCCTTGAACCCTGTATGTAGACCACTTGCCAAACCTCCCTCACTCCTGGAAGACCTACTTGTGATGTGGAATCACACTCTGTTATGACCTATATACCTATTCAGGTGAGTAGCTGGACCCGACTCCTACATGGTGGTGACACTTGTCATTGCCCCAAGGTATCGGGCCCACTTTCGCTGCTGGGTGGTTAACACTGTTTAGAATACCTTTTTTTAAACCTTGTCCTCTGTACCCATGCAGGTTTACCTTGGATGCAGATCCTGGCCTTGAACCCTGTACGTAGACTAGTTGCCAAACCTCCCTCACCCCTGGAATACCTACTTGTGATGTGGAATCACCCTCTGTTGTGACCTAGATACCTATTCAGGTGAGTAGTTGGACCCGACTCCAACATGGTGGTGACACTTGTCATTGCCCCAAGGTATCGGGCCCACTCTCGCTGCTGGGTGGTTAACACTGTTTAGAATACCTTTTTTTAAACCTTGTCCTCTGTACCCATGCAGGTTTACCTTGGATGCAGATCCTAGCCTTGAACCCTGTACATAGACCAGTTGCCAAACCTCCCTCACCCCTGGAAGACCTACTTGTGATGTGGAATCACCCTCTGTTGTGTCCTGGATGCCTATTCAGGTGAGTAGCTGGACCCGACTTCTACATGATGGTGACACTTGTCATTGCCCCAAGTTATCGGGCCCACTCTTGCTTCTAGGTGGTTAACACTGTGTAGAATACCTTTTTTTAAATCTTCTCCTCTGTATCCATGCAGGTTTCTCCTTTCAATGCAGATCCTGGCCTTGAACCCTGTACTTAGACCACTTGCCAAACCCCCCCTCCCCCTTACTCCTGGAAGGCCTATTTGTGATGGGGAATCACCCTCTGTTGTGACCTAGATACCTATTCAGGTGAGTAGCTGCACCCGACTCCTACATGGTGGTGACACTTGTCATTGTCCCTAGGTATCGGGCCCACTCTCACTTCTGGGTGGTTAACACTGTTTACAATTCCTTTTTTTAAACCCTGTCCTCTGTACCCATGCAGGTTTACTTTCGATGCAGGTCCTGGCCTTGAACCCTGTACGTAGACCAGTTGCCAAACCCAGACAACTTGCCAAACTCCCCCTCACTCCTGGAAGGTCTACTTGTGATGTGGAATCACCCTCTAGTGTGACCTGGATGCCTATTCAGGAGAGTAGCTGGACCCGACTTCTACATGGTGGTGACACTTTTTTAATTTCCCCAAAGTATCGGGCCCACTCTCGCTGCTGGGTGGTTAATACTGTTTAGAATACCTTTTTTTAAACCTTGTCCTCTGTACCCATGCAGGTTTTCTTTTGATGCAGATCCTGGCCTTGAACACTGTACGTAGTCCAGTTGCCAAACCTCCCTCACTCCTGGAAGACCTACTTGTGATGTGGAATCACCCTCTGTTGTGACCTGGATGCCTATTCAGGTGAGTAGCTGGACCCGACTCCTACATGGCGGTGACACTTGTCATTGCCCCAAGGTAACGGGCCCACTCTTGCTGCTAAGTGGTTAACACTGTTTAGAATACCTTTTTTTAAACCTTGTCCTCTGTACCCATGCAGGTTTACTTTCGGTGCTGATCCTGGCCTTGAACCCTGTATGTAGACCACTTGCCAAACCTCCCTCACTCCTGGAAGACCTACTTGTGACGTGGAATCACCCTCTGTTATGACCTATATACCTATTCAGGTGAGTAGCTGGACCCGACTCCTACATGGTGGTGACACTTGTCATTGCCCCAAGGTATCGGGCCCACTTTCGCTGCTGGGTGGTTAACACTGTTTACAATACCTTTTTTTAAACCTTGTCCTCTGTACCCATGCAGGTTTACCTTGGATGCAGATCCTGGCCTTGAACCCTGTACGTAGACCAGTTGCCAAACCCCCCCATACTCCTGGAAGGCCTACTTGTGATGTGGAATCACCCTCTGTTGTGACCTGGATGCCTATTCAGGTGAGTAGCTGGACCCGACTCCTACATGGTGGTGACACTTGTCATTGTCCCAAGGTATCGGGCCCACTTTCGCTGCTGGGTGGTTAACACTGTTTACAATACCTTTTTTTAAACCTTGTCCTCTGTACCTATGCAGGTTTACTTTCGATGCAGATCCTGGCCTTGAACCCTGTACGTAGACTAGTTGCCAAACCTCCCTCACCCCTGGAATACCTACTTGTGATGTGGAATCACCCTCTGTTGTGACCTAGATACCTATTCAGGTGAGTAGTTGGATCCGACTCCTATATGGTGGTGACACCTGTCATTGCCCCACGTTTTTGGGCCCACTCTCGCTGCTGGATGGGTAACACTGTTTACAATACCTTTTTTTAAATCTAGTCCTCTGTACCCATGCAGGTTTCCTTTCGATGCAGATCCTGGCCTTGAACCCTGTACTTAGACCACTTGCCAACCCCCCCCCCCCCCCCCCCACCCCCTTACTCCTGGAAGGCCTATTTGTGATGGGAAATCACCCTCTGTTGTGACCTAGATACCTATTCAGGTGAGTAGCTGGACCCGACTCCTACATGGTGGTGACACTTGTCATTGTCCCAAGGTATCGGGCCCACTCTCACTACTGGGTGGTTAACACTGTTTACAATACATTTTTTTAAACCTTGTCCTCTGTACCTATGCAGGTTTACTTTCGATGCAGATCCTGGCCTTGAACCCTGTACGTAGACTAGTTGCCAAACCTTCCTCACCCCTGGAATACCTACTTGTGATGTGGAATCACCCTCTGTTGTGACCTAGATACCTATTCAGGTGAGTAGCTGGACCCGACTCCTACATGGTGGTGACACTTGTCATTGTCCCAAGGTATCGGGCCCACTCTCACTACTGGGTGGTTAACACTGTTTACAATTCCTTTTTTTAAACCTTGTCCTCTGTACCCATGCAGGTTTACCTTGGATGCAGATCCTGGCCTTGAACCCTGTACGTAGACCACTTGCCAAACCCAGACCACTTGCTAAACCCCCCTCACTCCTGGAAGGCTACTTGTGATGTGGAATCACCCTCTAGTGTGACCTGGATGCCTATTCAGGTGGGTAGCTGGACCCGACTCCTACATGGTGGTGACACTTGTCATTGCCCCAACGGATCGGCGCCCACTCTCGCTGCTGGGTGGTTAACATTGTTTAGAATACCTTTTTTTAAACCTTGTCCTCTGTACCCATGCAGGTTTACTTTTGATGCAGATCCTGGCCTTGAACCCTGTACGTAGACCACTTGCCAAACCTCCCTCACCCCTGGAAGACCTACTTGTGATGTGGAATCACCCTCTGTTGTGACCTGGATGCCTATTCAGGTGAGTAGTTGGACCCGACTCCTGCATGGTGGTGACACTTGTCATTGCCCCAAGGTATCGGGCCCATTCTTGCTGCTGGGTGGTTAACACTGTTTAGAATACCTTTTTTAAACCTCGTCCTCTGTACCCATGCAGGTTTACCTTGGATGCAGATTCTTGCCTTGAACCCTGTACGTAGACCACTTGCCAAACCCCCCTCACTCCTGGAAGACCTACTTGTGATGTGGAATCACCCTCTGTTAGGACCTGGATGCCTGTTCAGGTGAGTAGCTGGACCCGACTCCTACATGGTGGTCAGGGGCAGATTGGCCCACCAGGACACCATGACAGATTCCGATGGGCCGGTCCCATACCCCCTTCAGCTAAACTGATTCACACTCAGGCTGGCCTGGCTCACACTCTTTCCAGTACTTGCAGTTCATTGGAATGCAATCCGGTAGTTAGGCTAGAAAGGACTTCTGGGTGCCGATAGCCTTGAAAAGTGTTGAAGCTGTTCTAGCAACGGAGTGCCTGGAGAAAGTTTACAAGCCCAGCAGCATACTCTCCCTTACCCCAGCCAAAGGTCTCTCCCCATCACTGTACGTTGAAACATATAAGGTTAAAAAAATGGGGTTTGTAGAATGAAAAATCAATAAAATCAGAAGTAGATTAAAGGCATGACAGCAGTGTCAGTAGACACTGAAAGTAGGTTATCAGTCCTTGTTGTAAATACCAAATTGCTTTCTAACAATTATTTAAAATGCCCGCTCTAATTTATACTGCGGACGCCAGGCGCATCTTAGTACCATATACGATAAAAGTGCGCTGTACGTCGCAAATCACTGCATCCTTTAAGAGAAAACAATACACCCACACATTATCTGAGTTCCAAAGCTCATTGATGTATATATTTGTTATTAATAGGATATGTATTCAATATATCACAATGTACAGTATACATATAGTTACATGGTTACAATTTATACAGTAAGCAGTTAATACAAACTAAATCAATTACATACAGTTACAGGCCAGCAAATACATCACCATATCTTTCTCATATAAAGTCTTCCCTCCATCTCTCTCTCTCTCTCTCTCTCTCTGTAAAATCATGTAGGCACCGGACTGACAGCAACTCCACCATCGTCTGGGACAAAACAGCAACTTCTGTGTGTCTGATCAGCAATACACTATGTAGTTTGGGGGAGTGCACACATCTAGTCTAGGAGAGGGAACTTTCTCATTCACTGGTCAATTCATATGCAAAGCAGGTTCAGCCTTGAAGAAATCAAAAGGGCTGGCCTGAGTTTCCTGTCCACCACCTGCTTGGAATGTCCATTGTTCTAATAAAAATGACTTTAGCTTTCATGCATTTAATCATAACTACTCATAGCAATGTCCTACAACTTAATAACAAGCATCAAATGAATCTACACATTAATCTGGTTACTGTAATACCAAACATGACATGTCTATCTTGCTCTGCTACAATAATACACATACATGACGTTACTCCATTATATAATTTTAAATCATTATGATGTCTGGCGCTTGATATTTTATAATTATGTGCTGTATGAAATATGTGTTGAATCTATCTCTGTGGCATGTCTGTGTAAATGCGTATGTTACCATATATTGCTGTGCTCGCTGCGTGTGACTCATATGTGTGGAGTCTGTATGTTCTCTCTATGTAATATTTTTGACTGCGACAGTCCACTCTTTGGCAGTAAACAATAACTGCCATCAATTATTAACATAAGAAAAAAATATTTCAGACAATAATCGGTGACCTAGACACAAGTATGTATTCATTTCGCAAATCAGATGTTTGACCATTTTTAGGGAAGACAGGGAGGAGGATGAGACATCCTCTATATGCACTCGGCAGTCACGGGACCACTGGTTGGGTGTGGGACAACATTCAACCTTGTCAAAGTCAGAAAAATATCTCTATGCACACTACCATATTTGCACCTCACACAGGTCCGTGCTGCGCATGCGTACGCTCTCCCGTACGTGCGCATACTCACAGTCGCGGGCACCCGCAGGCGCACGGTATGCGTATTTACGGTAGAGTTTATGTGATCGTAGCGTGCGACTCAATCATTACATATTTTCACTATATAATGTATTTTGTAGATCATGGTCCCTTTGATAGATTCTGAAAGTTTAGTTAACATAGCATGTTCCTGAACAGAGAGATCCCTCTTTGTATTGTACGAAGGGTCTAACAGGGGTCATACAGTGGTGTTTGGTACCCATCGGAAGAGTATTTAAATAGCAATATTCCGGTGTTGGTTTGGAGCGGATTAATCGCTCGTGCGAATAGTTATGGACATAAGAAGTTTATGTCCATTTACTATTATTTGTTCTTATTTAGTCATGCGGCGGGAAACCCAGTATCCCACCCACCTGAACAGTTGGAAGCAGTCACAGCCCACCTGTATGAATCAACCTATGACCTTTTGTTATAATGCGAAGCCGAATTCCTGTGTCCAATGAACAATGAGATTGTAGGGACCATTGAATTGTATTGTGTGTGGGGCATAAATAGGCAGGCCGACCATATCCAGTTCACTCTCTTCAACGGTTCTCATTGCTGATAATCGGGAGCTGGATATCGAGGCGCATGCGATCGTTTCCCCTTGTGCGTAAGTGTTTCTCCGCAACTATATTGATCTTCTTGTTATTGTGGGCCAATCTCTCTCTCTCTCTCTCTCTCTCTCTCTTCTCCTCTTTCTCTCTTATTTTCCCTTAAATAGTAATTGTATTGTATTTCCTGTGTAGTTATCTGGTTAGGTAGTCTATGTTATATTGTAGTGTATGATTTGTATTTGTATTAATTCTTTTGCAAGTATATCATTCATAATATATATATATATATTAGGCGTTGGACCCTAAGCCCAGGTATCTGTGTATTTCTTATAGTGTTAAGTATTCTCAGAGCGTCGGTGACGCTAGAACAGCTTTAAAGGTAATAAGGTTATACTGTGTTGCATTTACACTCTATCATTACACTAGGGTTTTATTGCACAATACACTGTTTATGGTTTAGATACAAAGGTTTAACATTGTGAGCGTCAGCGCCGCTGGTGATCTCCTCGTGGTCCCGAGCGTCCGCTACGCTATAGCGAATCATTACGTTAGTCGGCAGCCAATAGCGTGCCTGCCTGTGATCTCTTGGCCGTGAGCGAACGTGACGCTTGAGCGTCTCGACCACGGCTAAGCGATCGTTACGCAACGAGCGTACCCTTACGGTACTTCATACGTAGATAGCGTACAGCGTTCTTAGACCTCATAAAGGGTATTATATAAGATAAATATTTAGCTTTATCAATTGCGGGCTCGTCCTGTCCTTCACATATCTGCACTAGGTAATTTCAGCAGACATTATCCAGCAGCAAAGGGCGGGAGATCATATTCCTCGTAGTGCTGTTTGGATAAGCGTCTGCTTCTCTTAGTAAAGGGTGCTGAAGGAATCCGGGAACCGGAGGTAAGAACAACACGCTAGTCTCTTTTAAAACTGTTTATTTCCCTGTCTTGCGTACACACGCACGCACACATATATATCTGCATTTCTTTTTTTTTCTTCATTTATGTATTTTCGTATATCACTCTCCTGTTTGCCAGTTTTATAGTTGATAAACGTGCTAAGAGAGATTTGCCGCTATTTCATAGTTTAAGAGTAAAGGTAACATAGTTAAAGTATAGACAAACACACAAGTTTGCCTGAGAGACAAGGCGAAGTCAGTGTGGTGCGTGGTAGATGATAAAGGATCATCTACATTGATAAACGTATAAATTGTGTTACGGTGGATCTTTGCTTTGCGTACATGTGTCTCTAACAAAGGACTGAGACTTGCGTACGCAAACCAAAGGCCGACGCATGCAGCGTATATCACGCAGCGGAGCGTCCGGGTACGCCCACGTAACTCAAATCACAAGTGTTAATTTTTTTTCAACGCGATAAATAGCGCAACGCGGTAAATAACGCAAGGCGATAAATCGCGCAAATCTATTTTAACATTCGAAATTTAAATTAATAGATCCTTCTCCTAATTTGTAACACATCTGGTCTAAAGAGAAATTTCTGCGCAGAAATAGAAATAGAAACAAAAGTGTATATGTGGTGAGTGAGTGTTTGTTTTTACAATTTTTGAGGTTGAACCACAAGAAAAGTCGAGTTCTCGTGAGGTACATGCGTGTAAGTGACGTACATGGTGGCTAGGGAGGCATCCCTGGTTAAAACATACAATTTGAGCATTAGAGTGTAGCAGACCAGGAGGTCATACTGTAACAGACCAGGAGGTCATAGCAGACCAGCAGGTTCAGGTACAGCAGACAAGAAAGTCTGCTATACAGTCCACAGGCACAACACCAAGAAAGGGTTGGTGCAACACCCATATAGGCCATACAAGCTCTGGCTGAAGGAATTCGCAGCCGTAATTTTCGATTCCACTGGTCGCTCCGTACATAAGATTAGTTGCTTATGTGCTGAACGATTGTACCGCACGTAATTGTGTGCATTAGTAAACCTGACCGGTACTATTTGTGTACGAAGGTCATAAACGCTATTTGTACATTCTAACGTGATTTGTGTAATTTTTTTTATTTTAAGGGAGGTTCGCTGCTCACTCAGGAACTATCCAACAACCAATAGTTACTGGAAAGAGTAAGTGTTCTTCGGATCACCCTCACAGGTTCCAGTAAATAGAGGTTCAGGTCGCAGGGTCCCTGGGTCGAGTACGCCAGCACCATATCGGTGTGATCAGGTCGTATTGGTCGGCGTGGGCGAGTGAGTGGGGTACTCGGTAAACCGCCACCGTCAGCCTATTTTGAACATTTTGGTTTGCGTAAGGGTTGGCTGAATAAAGCAACACCTTCGAACTATGGGGGCCACTTGTTCAGGTAGGGGGCGATCAACCTCGGTTCGGGTTGATTCAGTGAACCGACCAGTCGGGTCGGCAAGATACGTAATGTGTGAGAAATACGGAAGTCACACAGAAGCTTTATGTGATGAATGGGAGAGAATGACAATACATGACGGGGAGAAATTCCCAAGAGTAGGTAGCTTCAGCACAGAAGTGTTAACGAATTTAAGGAGAAGGATATGTCTCATTAAATCAGCAAAGAGACGAATCAAGCATTATGATTATTTACAGTTGTGGCAACAGGAGGGTGACATACAGAGAGGATTGGCTCAGGCGGCGGGATCTGGCTCGATCAGAAAACTGATAGCCACGGCCCCACCGCCACCATATATATCGGGAGAAAAATTGGTTGCGGAGAATGACGCACTAAGGTGTAACACACAAACACTTAGCAACTGTGTAAATGTTAAAGATAATGTTAACCAATTAACCAATGCAAGTATTAACCCGTGCAAGTTGTACCCTGTTTTGAACTTTCCTCAGGAGTGTGATCAAGAGGACGAATCGGCAACAATTTCAGCGCTCTCTCTAGCAGCCACCATAGCAGAAACCACAGTAGGCACAGCTCCACCCCCGAGATTAGTAACAAAGGCCCCTAGCGGAGGGATAGGTGAGGTCGTATCAACGGGTAAGTACGGCACCATACACTATGCTGAAACTATTTCACCACAGCCTGTAGAATCTACACAGAATGAGGTTGTTAGAGTTAACCCTGTTAAGGTAATAGTAGTTCCAAATGGGAAAACAGACACTTCAGGAGTCACTCCTGTTAGGAACATTGCCATGTACAGCCCATTTTCCCGAATGGAATTAAGGCCCATAGTGTCGGAATTCCCTGACCCTAGAAAAGACTTAGTTGCCAGCCAAAAATACATCAGAGACCTAGTTAACACTGTAGAGCCCAACAACAAAGACTGGCAGATATTGCTGAGAGCATGTTTACCCTCCAATGTCGACGCAGCTCAATTTTTAGCTGACTGTGGATTAGATCAGGATGTACCTCTTACAGATGTGTACAACAAAGACAATGTAAAAAGAATAAGTTTACAGTTAAAGGAGTATTTCCCAGCCGTAGTTAAATGGAACAAAATATTCTCCATTAAACAGAAGGAGTCAGAAACAGCTGCAGAGTATTTTCACAGAGCATTATCAGAAATGGCAAAATACACCGGCATAGAGGACATTAAAACAAACATAAACCATCGAGAAGTAGCAGTATCGGTACTGATGGATGGTTTAAAAGAATCATTAAAGACTAGGGTACAGACCACACAACCATGTTGGCGAGGTCTGTCTGTGGCTACTTTGAGAGAGGCTGCTATTGATCACGATAGGAACATCACCAGACACAGGGAACAACAAGGTGATAAGTTAATGGCAGTAAGTATACAGGCCCTGACCACAAGACAGCCTTTGTTTATATCACCAAACCCTGTGGGTAAGTCAAATGTGGTTACTTGTTATTCTTGTCATAAACAGGGACACATGGCACGAGATTGTAGAATGAAGAATTCACGAAACTCATACCAACCCCCTAGACAACGACACGACACCCGACATTGGGAGCAGGGTCCGCAGAAACGGAGTTATGAGCCACATACAGGGGAAACAAAAAGATATCCCCCGAACAGAGACTGGCAAGCCTCTGGTAGCTCCCAATTAACTCCATCACAAGTAGTTGCTGCCAGCGGGATTCAGGGAGGTCACCATACCCAATAGGGGTGTGGCCATACCTGTAATCTGCAGCCAGTAAAATTGATTGCAAGCCTTGGAAGTGAACCAGAAATTGCAATCAATGTAGCTGGTAAATCATTAAACTTTCTTGTAGACACAGGGGCGGCCAAATCAGTGATAAATTCGACAGTGGGCATGAGAACCACTGGTAAGACAATTCCAGCCATAGGGGTAACGGGAGTAGTCCAGCACTACCCTGTTAGCAAACCAGCCGAGATTACAGTAGGGCCTTTACATACCAAGCATTCCTTTTTGCTGGCTGCATCGGCACCGACTAATCTCCTGGGAAGAGACTTACTGTGTAAAATGGGGTGCGTCATTTATTGTACTCCTGAAGGTGTATTCTTGGACATACCTGAGAATCACGCTCAGGAAGTGCGAGACATGTTAGACTCCCCGTCAAAATTAATGTCACATACCATTATGACAAATAGGACTCCCTCCCAAGTAGAAGAAATGACATCTCAGATACCAGAGTCACTTTGGACTAAAGATGGACAGGACACTGGATTAATGGCAAACGTAGCTCCGGTAGTTGTACAAGTAAAAGATGGTAGGATAGCTCCAAAAATCCCACAGTACCCTCTGAAGCCAGAGGTGGAGTTAGGAGTTTACCCAGTAATAGAGCGCTTGCTACAACAGGGCATTCTGGTAAGAACGTCCAGCACTGCCAATAGTCCCATCTTCCCTGTTAAAAAGAGTGGGGGGAGGGGTTACCGGCTAGTGCAGGATCTAAGGGGGATTAACAAAATAGTTGAGAGTCAGTTCCCCGTAGTGCCAAATCCAGCTGTCATCCTAATGCAAATCCCTCCCACTGCGAAAATTTTTCACTGTTATTGACCTCTGCTCCGCTTTCTTTTCGGTACCTCTGCACCCTGACAGTCAATATTTGTTTGCATTTACATACAGAGGAGTCCAATACACATGGACTCGATTACCACAAGGATTCATAGATAGCCCAAGTATATTTTCTCAGGCTTTGCATGATTGTTTACAGTCTTTCCAACCAGTGAGTGGATCAGTATTAATACAGTACGTGGATGATCTACTACTGTGTTCTGATTCATTGGAAGCATCCCTGAAGGATACGAAACAGCTCCTGTTTCATCTTTCAGACACAGGACACAAGGTTTCCAAAGACAAGTTGCAATTATGCCAAACTAAGGTAAAATATTTGGGACACTGTCTAACACAAGGACTGAGACACCTGACCGCTGATAGAATTCAAGCAATTAGAGACATGACTCTGCCCCAAACCCAGCAACAGATCAGAACATTTTTAGTAATGTGTGGGTATTGCCGTAATTGGATCCCAGGGTTTTCCATCCTGGCGTTACCCTTGCAGGAGATGGTCTCCTCAAACAAACCTGATCGGATTTCGCATACAGACGAGTCTGAGACAGCATTTGAGAGACTTAAACAGTGCCTAACGCAGGCACCAGCATTGGGTATGCCAGACTATGGGAAACCCTTTGAACTATACGGAACAGAAAGTGCTGGTTGCGCGGCAGGCGTACTAACCCAAAAGCACGGTGATGCCAGCAGGCCGGTAGCATATTACAGCGCTCAGCTAGATACGGTAGCGCGATCCCTCCCCACATGCTTGCGAAGCGTTGCTGCGATAGCATTGCTAGTAACGAAAAGCGAAGACGTCGTGCTAGGTCACAACCTCACAATTCATACACCACATGCAGTGTCAGCCTTGTTAAATTCTGCCCAAACCAGACACGTCTCATCAGCGCGGTTTACAAGATGGGAATTGGCACTAATGGCCCCCGTAAACATCACCATAAGGAGATGCAGTGCATTAAATCCTGCAACATATCTCCCAGGTGTGCCTGGACAGGCACAAAGGGTGGAGGATGAGAGTGGTGGGGAAGGAGAATTTAATACAAAGGAAGACACACATGATTGTATGGAATATTTGACCCAAAATTTTACCGCAAGGCCTGACATCAGTGACAACCCACTGGAAGATGTAGAACTTACGTTCTACACGGACGGTAGTTGTCATAGACAGTCAGACTCGGGAGACTTGTGTACTGGATACGCAGTCGTAGATGACCAAGGCACCATAGAAGCGGAACCGCTAGGCCCACCTCACTCAGCCCAGGTTGCTGAACTGGTCGCCCTAACCAGAGCATGTGAATTGGCTAAGGGCAAATCAGCCAATATCTACACCGATTCTAGATACGCATTCGGGGTAGTCCATGATTTCGGAGCCCTATGGCGCCTCAGAAATTTCATGACGGCAGCTGGTACACCGGTAGCGCATGCAGCTCACATAAAAAGGCTTCTAACAGCGATACAGGAACCCGACAGAGTGGCTGTTATCAAATGTAAAGCACACACATATAGCCAAGACCCAGTATCACTTGGTAACAGCCGAGCAGACGAAGCTGCTAAATTAGCAGCTGCTACCCCCAGACAGACAGACACCACACAACTGATGGTATTTAATACCATCAACACACAGAAGTTGTGTGAGATGCAAAATTTGTGTTCCACACAGGAAAAGGCAGTCTGGAAGGCAAAAGGATATGGTCAGGAGTCCTCAGGACTCGGGACGGATGGACACGGTAAACCAGTGGCCCCCAAAGCATACCTTCCATGTTTAGCTGAGGCAGCTCACGGGCTGACTCATCTGGGCAAGGAAGGGATGTGCAAGTTGGTAAGAGCATATTGGTGTGCCCCAGGATTTTCATCTCATGCGAGTAAAAGGGCAATGTCATGCCTTACCTGTCTGAGAAAGAACATCGGAAAGGCAATACCTACAGAACCATCTCATATCCCACCTGCCGGCGGCCCTTTCCAGGTAATACAGATTGACTTTATTCAATTACCCCCTTGTCGAAATTTGAAATATGTACTTGTTTGTATAGATGTTTTCTCAAATTGGGTCGAAGCATTTCCAGCGGCTACAAATACCGCTATGTTTACTGCTAAGAAAATTGTGCAGGAATTTGTATGTAGATATAGTATCCCTAGAATTATCGAAAGTGATAGGGGTACCCATTTTACAGGTGATGTCTTTCAAGGAATGTGTAAATTGATGGGAATTGATAGCAAGCTGCACACTCCATACCGTCCACAGGCGAGTGCGAAAGTGGAAAGAGTGAACAGCACTATTAAAAATAAACTGAGTAAAGTGATGGCAGAGACAGGATTGACATGGCCAGAAGCTTTACCCATTGTACTGTACAGCATCAGAACCACTCCCAGGTCCCCTCTTAATCTGTCTCCCTTTGAAATCTTGTTTGGTCGACAACCGCATGTTATGATTAACCCTCAGGATGATTTGAAGTGTAACAATGAAGTGACTGTAAAATACTTGATTAACATGAGTAAACAGTTAAGGAATCAAAATGATAATCTGAAGTTAGTGATTCCTGATTTACCAGATAGTAATTGTCATGACATTGAACCTGGGGATTATGTAATGATACGGAATTTTCTACGCTCAGGTTGCCTTATTGACAGATGGGAAGGACCATACCAGGTCTTATTGACTAGCACTACAGCATTGAAGGTTGCTGAGAGAGAGACTTGGGTTCATTCGTCCCACTGTAAAAAGGTTGCTGATCCAGAGAGGCCCCGTGATAAGGAACAGACGGTAGAGGTTGTATCACTGGAGTGTCTGTTTCAGGAGGATTGAGGCGGCACCTGAGCATTGAAAATCACAAGACCAAAAGCAGTTGTCGATCCCCTGTCCCCTTTTATTGTTTTTCTCCAACTTCCCATCCCATCTCCCTCAATTATTTTTTTCCCCCTTCTCATTCTTCTCCGTTTCCTCCTACAAGATGGACTTGCCCCAAGAGACTGTGATCCGGATTTTCCTGTTGACCATGACGTTGACCAGAGCAGTCTGTGCCGGCGAGAGTACCATGGAGGTCGAGAGAGGTTCTGGGATGGGTTCTGATGACAGAGATGGAGGCGTAGTTTTCCAAGAACAACATAATCAACAAGCAAAGGCGAGTATCAGAAAACGATCCGATAGCATTGACCATAGAAGGAATTGTGAAGGATTGTTAGCTGAAGAAAACTGTATCTGTCGGCTCTGTAACAATGTCATTGAGGATGGGTGCATAAAGAAATGCCAATCCAGTTTTAATATCCATATGGACCGGCATCCATTGAGTGACTATCACTCCTTAGTGGGTAGTGTGTTAAATAAAACAGATTGTTGGGTATGCTCTCAAGTACCTCAAGGTCATAGCAAATCAGGGCTAGTACCATTTCCTTTAACGTTAGGGGAGGTACTTGAGTTAAGTGGTGGGAGACCGGTGGACAGGAGGTTTAATATCTCCAGCCCTCCTAGTTTGAAGCTCCACCAATACCATGTGGATAGGTCCCTATTATGTTTTAACATCTCCAATCCCCGAAAGCCGGGAAATTGGGAAGTGTCATGGAGTAATCAAACCATGACCTTTTCGCATAGAGCAGATAGAATGCCTACAGATACAGAGCTTATACGCCACATAGCCAGTAGAGGAAAATCTTTCCGGTATAGGTATACCTTAGGAAATAGGATTACGAGAGTTGGAGAGGTATCACCAGGATACTGTGCACATATCGTACAACCTGATACGTGTACTAAGCAGATGGAAGAATTAGGGTTAGGAGATTTCACATGGAAGGTGTGTAATATGGTTATGTCCTACTCCGTCCCATATGTTCTCCCCGATGATGCATATTTCATATGCGGGAGAAAGGCGTATAAGTGGCTTGCCCCAAACTCTGAAGGATTGTGTTATATTGGAAAAGTACTGCCTGAAGTAATGACTGTATCACATGACAAAATGAAAGACATACACCGTGTTGCCCAAACTCCTTATACTCACACCCATTACGAGCACGTAGTTAAACGGCACCTGATAGAAAGAACAGAGCATCCGGCCTCTGACATGATCCATGAATCCACCGGGATTCAGTTTCTAATCGCGTTAGATATCACTCGCACCGCTAGAGGAGTGTTGAATTATAAATACATATCTGCGCTCGCCAATTTGTTAGATAATATCACTGAAATGTATGATGACACGTTTAGGTATACTGGAAGAGAACTTCAGGCTTATAAAACAGAACTGGTACAGCATAGAATGGTTCTTAATTACCTCACAGCAGTGACAGGCGGATATTGTGTCACACTGGCAACACAATACGGCGTGAAATGTTGCACATATATTACGAATAGCACCGAGGACCCGGTCGAGGTCATAGACCAAAAGATGGACGATATTCTCCAACTGAAGTGGGAATTTCGCAGGAGACACAATCTCACTCTTGCTGCTGTAGGTAATGAGCTGACTGGTTGGGTGTCATGGTTGAACCCGCGAAATTGGTTCTCTGGTTTAGGAGACTGGGCTCAAGGAGTCATAATGGATGTTGGGAAGTTTCTCTTATGTATCTTAGGTGTTATCATAACGATTGGCTTGATATTTAGATGCGGTCAGGCTTTAATGAGGTGCAATCGTCGTACTAGGGTAATAGTTTGAGGAGTGAGGAAACTGTAATTCCAATGGATTTGATTTATGACCCAAATGTAGAAACAATGATGTGATAAAAATGCGATTTCTACGGTCCGTTTCTTTCACCTGTTTTTCCGTTTCCTCCAAGGTAAAAAGACCCACTTGGACGAGGAATTTGATGAGCCGATATACAGACAACAGAGGGATTAAAGAAGAAGTTTTGACAACCTGATACACAGATTTTTGATGAACTATGCCATGGATCCCCAGTTTCCCTAGAAATTTTAAAATTACGCTAGCCCAACACTTTTGTAAATCTATGGACATTGACAGCTTTTGCTCGCACCTTATGGGCAAAAGCACAAAGAAGACTGCATTCAACAGACACCAAACAAGACCTCAATCGACGAATGTTCATTTACCTGACATAGAATACCACCGCATTTACCGTAATTATGTCTTTTCTTCATTTCTACAACCCTCAGGTAATGACACACATAGTCGATAGGGAATACAGGCACAGATATCAGCAATCACATATTCCCCCATTCATGTATCATCAACTAAAATGTGCTCCCCATTTTGTTCAAAATCCGAAAAGAGCTCGGTAAAGTTTGACAGCCCATCCACAGACCCGTACCACGGGATAAGAAGGAATTCAAATGTATACTTCGCAATACCTCGAAGCTTGATTTAAAACACGTACGGCACGATGATACATGACCCCCAAGCACGGATTCATACACACATGCTTCTGCTATCTCACTACGTCATACCCTTTTCCTACCTTCTCCTCTCCTCCCCTACCCAACCATGTAAATGTATTAACCCCTGACATATATTTTTCTCTTTTTGAAATGTTTTAGAAGGTGGCAGTTATTGTTGACTGCCAAAGGGTGGACTGTCAAAGTCAGAAAAATATCTCTATGCACACTACCATATTTGCACCTCACACAGGTCCGTGCTGCGCATGCGTACGCTCTCCCGTACATGCGCATACTCACAGTCGCGGGCACCCGCAGGCGCACGGTATGCGTATTTACGGTAGAGTTTATGTGATCGTAGCGTGCGACTCAATCATTACATATTTTCACTATATAATGTATTTTGTAGATCATGGTCCCTTTGATAGATTCTGAAAGTTTAGTTAACATAGCATGTTCCTGAACAGAGAGATCCCTCTTTGTATTGTACGAAGGGTCTAACAGGGGTCATACAGTGGTGTTTGGTACCCATCGGAAGAGTATTTAAATAGCAATATTCCGGTGTTGGTTTGGAGCGGATTAATCGCTCGTGCGAATAGTTATGGACATAAGAAGTTTATGTCCATTTACTATTATTTGTTCTTATTTAGTCATGCGGCGGGAAACCCAGTATCCCACCCACCTGAACAGTTGGAAGCAGTCACAGCCCACCTGTATGAATCAACCTATGACCTTTTGTTATAATGCGAAGCCGAATTCCTGTGTCCAATGAACAATGAGATTGTAGGGACCATTGAATTGTATTGTGTGTGGGGCATAAATAGGCAGGCCGACCATATCCAGTTCACTCTCTTCAACGGTTCTCATTGCTGATAATCGGGAGCTGGATATCGAGGCGCATGCGATCGTTTCCCCTTGTGCGTAAGTGTTTCTCCGCAACTATATTGATCTTCTTGTTATTGTGGGCCAATCTCTCTCTCTCTCTCTCTCTCTCTCTTCTCCTCTTTCTCTCTTATTTTCCCTTAAATAGTAATTGTATTGTATTTCCTGTGTAGTTATCTGGTTAGGTAGTCTATGTTATATTGTAGTGTATGATTTGTATTTGTATTAATTCTTTTGCAAGTATATCATTCATAATATATATATATATTAGGCGTTGGACCCTAAGCCCAGGTATCTGTGTATTTCTTATAGTGTTAAGTATTCTCAGAGCGTCGGTGACGCTAGAACAGCTTTAAAGGTAATAAGGTTATACTGTGTTGCATTTACACTCTATCATTACACTAGGGTTTTATTGCACAATACACTGTTTATGGTTTAGATACAAAGGTTTAACATTGTGAGCGTCAGCGCCGCTGGTGATCTCCTCGTGGTCCCGAGCGTCCGCTACGCTATAGCGAATCATTACGTTAGTCGGCAGCCAATAGCGTGCCTGCCTGTGATCTCTTGGCCGTGAGCGAACGTGACGCTTGAGCGTCTCGACCACGGCTAAGCGATCGTTACGCAACGAGCGTACCCTTACGGTACTTCATACGTAGATAGCGTACAGCGTTCTTAGACCTCATAAAGGGTATTATATAAGATAAATATTTAGCTTTATCAACCTATAGAGTATGCTGGGACAGTGCTTTGGCCTATAATGTCTGATTTGGACAAACATTTCACACATACATGTACCTACGTCTTTGTACACTGATGTTCGGATTCGATTGAGGTTCTGCTGGGTAGATGAAGAAGACACAAACAAATCGTGAAAGTGACATATAAAATTTTCATGATTTACATATTCCTATCATTTTCTGAACATTGTTTCCATTTCTGGAACGTATGCTAGGTCTGTTTAATCATTGAACAAGGGTTATAAGTAGTGTCTTTCCTAAATAACATAAACCTTCGGAGTTCGGGGAGAGACACTCATAGACCTTCCTTTCACACATATTAATGAGTTCTTTATCTGCTATGTGTGAATAGCCATTGTCTGATTGTTCCTGATTACCTCCCAATTTCTTGAAATTGGTGAGATTTAAACATACCAAGGATTCATCTATGGTACTGGTGGATTTTAAGACTAGGGGGTCGAGTTATATTATACTCTTTGTCAACCGGGCCCCTCCCCCTTCCGTGTAATTCAAGTACCTCAGCTAACTCTAAAAAATATATAGCACTAATCCTGCATCTTTTTGTCTTAGAGGTACCTGTGAGCACATCCAACATTCCGTTTGGTTTAAGACCTTTACCCACTAGTGAGTGGTAATCACTCAAGGTATGTCCGTCACCTTATTGCTAGATTGACATCTCTGGATGCTCTAATCTTCAAATATGGTGTCACAATAACTACAAAATACAGTATTCCTCAGACAATAGCCTATCATGTTACCTCCGAACTCCGTAACTACTAGACCTTTGATTTTTCTCTGGCTTTAACAAACTGATCGGCTAATCCTGGGTTCCTATAAGGAAATCACTCCTTCCTCCAGAACCAGTTCCAGTCCCACACTCGACTCCTCATAAAAAAAACCTCACAAAAATAGAATGTCCTGAAAAAAAAATGTTTGTCAGCGGGAAAGAGAGAAAAGAGAAATAGAACAAAACAACTCTTGTCCATAGCAAATCAATTACAATGACTGGTCTTTCTGTGATCCTTTAGCACGCTCAGGTAGTGTTCAACAGTGCCGCCTCTCAATCTTCACGGAACAGACTCTCTGGTGATACTTTTGCGATCTCACTCCATTTACGAGTTCCTTCCGGACTACCGACTTTCCTGCAATGGGAATCGTGGACCCAATTCTCTCTCTCGGCTACTTTCACTGGGATAGTGCTATTAACAAAACTTGGTATGGTCCTTCCCACCTGTCTATTAGGCAACCTGAGCATAAGAACAATCACACAGTCTCTTGGTTCACAATCAAGACAGTTAGTATTTGGCATACCAGCAATCAACAGTTTCAAGTTCTTATGTCAAGTTCTCAAATGCTGGCTCATCTCAATAAGGTACTGTACTGTCACCTCATTGGTGTATTTCTGATCATTGTGCGGATCAATCATGACATGAGGTTGTCTTCCAAAAAAAACAGACACAAAAACAAATTTCGAAGAGGGTGATTCGTTAAGTGAAGATCTGGGAGTGGTTCCGATGCTACATAATACTAGTGGCAGTATCTATGATCACAATAGTCCAATTCCAAGCTTTGCTCCTACTTCTAGGGGTACCATTATCTACACACAAATTTCTGCGCAATTTTTCTTTGCGGTAAACACAGCAGCATCCGTGGCGGCAGGAAATGATTCTACCCAGTTTGAGAAAACATCAGTGCACACCAATACATAACAATACTTCCTAAAGGGTGTTAACTGTACAAGTCGTTGTGTGTTTGCAATTTAGAGTACCATGAGCATAACTCAAAAAAAAAAAAAAGACATCTCTAGAGGAGAGAAAGAAGAAGAAAATGAAAAAGAAAATGTCAGGTTTGCCATTCACCAACAGGCATATCAGTGTCTATACAAAATTTCCCTTCACCAGTATTCTCATCCTTTCTCCACCCTTTGTGCATGACAAGGCACACTGCAGTAATACTGGTGTTATCATGCTGGTGAGATATACTGGGTTCGGGCAGAACTCTGAAGGACCAATTAGGCATGTAGTGTTTGAACTGTAATTGGGTCCATGTATTGTACCACCCTGTGGGAATGCAAAAGATGAAGAGGAAACTGTGGAGAAACAGAATAAAGGTTGGTGACAGATAAGTATGTAGAGGTGGAGAAGATTTTATTAAAATCTGGATTGGGCACTACGGGGCAGTGATTCTCTACTTGGTCTACTCCACTTAAAAAAATTCTGTGTTTGTTGTATCGCCATTGGGACTATCCCAGCCATTAATCCAGTGTCCTGTCCATCCTAAGTTCATAGGGAACCCGGTATCTGTGAGATAATTTCCTCTACCTGTGATGGACATGTTTCTAGAACAGTGAAATGTAACATTAGTTTTCGTGGGTGTCTAACATACTTTGTACTTCCTGAGCGGGAGCACATTATATGTATATCATATCTAACAAAGCTCCTGTTAAGTTAATCAGGGGCCATTTCTGCTAGGAAAAAGAAGCAAAAGTTTAGAGGCCCCATCTTAACCCCAGCAAGTTTTGTCAAAGGGTAATGTTGCATATATTCCGTTCTTCCCATTAACCGAATCTGTGTTTTCTATATGGCTCGTGATTCCTTACTATATGTCCCTTGGTCCCGTCTATGTGTTTAATAATGTGGCTTGTGTTTTCTGTCTAGGGGGTCTATATTGACTATGTGTCCTACTACTCCTACAATCTCTGGCAAAATGCCCTTCCTTCCTACAAGTGTAACCTATTATTGACCTTGACTTACCATTAGGGATCTGGGGTTTGGACTGATGGGTCTTTCCTGTATGTGCCTGTATACTTACCGTCCTCAACCTCTCCTCCTGTTGTTCTCTGCACCTAGCAATATTCTTGTGATATTCAATAATGCACTCACTAAGATTAGCTACTGTGACCCTTTTCCAATTTGGCAAAGAAGTCTGCACCCTGACCCTCAATGCCTTATTGAGCCCGTCCATTAGCACAGAGACAGCCACCTCCCATTTGCCGAATTAGTGTTTACCAGTGATCTTATCCAGACGGTGAGTTTTCTATTACTGCAAAAGACAAAAAAGAAAAAATTTAACAAGCTTCTAGGTCATGCGAAGTATTCATTCAATCCTTCTCATCCCGTATTAAGGGTCTGTACATGGTCCAACAAACATTTCCGAGCTCATCTTGACTAGAGGCATTACTAGGAATGAATACTTCTTATTTGGTAACTAAAAGAAATACCCAGGGGTTACCCTGTCTCTGTCCGCTTTCCTACTGGCAAATACTAATGTGCGGACGCAGTGGCGTAACTAGAAATTTTTCTCCCCCAAGCCAAAAAATTCTTCGGCGCCCCCCCCCACCCCATAATTGGCAGCAGTAAAGGGGCAAATATGTGCGCGCCGAAGGCGCGCGCCGCCAAAAAGGGGTGTGTGGCTTCGTTGAAATGGGCATGGCTTCGCATAAAGGGGCGTGGTATTGCAGGAAAAGACTACCTTATACCCCAGTTTTGCAACCTGCACGCCCAGACGTTAGCCACCACAGGAAAGAAAAATAATCCTGATTCATGCCCCTTACATTATTTGTCATTTTTCCTCCTTATAGTAATGCCCAGTATACATTATGCCACATACTGCAATGGCCCTTAGACATTATGCCACACACAATAATGCACATGACACAATATGCACACACTGTAATGCCCCCGACACATTATGCCACACACCATAATGCCTGTGACACATGACAGGAATCGCAATGCTCGTTATACATTATGCTACACACTGCAATGCCCCTGATACATTATAGCACATACAATGTCTGTGACACATTATGACACACACCGCAATGACCCTGAGACATAATACCACATACCACAATAATCGTGATATAGTATACAACACACCGTAATGCCTGACACATTATGACACACACCGCAATGTACGTGATACATTATGCCACACACCGTAATGCCCATTACACATTAAGTTCTACAGTAAGGCTTCTAATTACTTTTAAATTACCTGCTCATTGCCAGGGGTTTCATGCTCTTGGTTCCATGCACGGTGCCAGGGATTTTCATGCTCAGGGTGTCATGCTCGTTGCCAGGGGTTTCATGCACTGGGTGTCATGCTCGTTGCTAGGGGGTAGTGCTTGTAGGTAGGGCCGTGCTCCCAGTGCCACATATGCCCCCAGTGCCAGATATTCCCCCACAGTGCCAGGTACATGCCCCCAGTGCCAAATATACCCCCACAGTGCCACATATGCCCCCTCAGTGCCTGCTCCCCCCAGTGCCAGATATTCCCCCACAGTGCCAGGTATTTGCCCCCAGTGCCAGATATTCCCCCACAGTGCCACATATGCCCCCTCAGTGCCTGCTCCCCCCAGTGCCAGATATTCCCCCACAGTGCCAGGTATATGCCTCCAGTGCCAGATATTCCCCCACAGTGTCACATAAGCCCCCTCAGTGCCTGCTCCCCCCAGTGCCAGATATTGCCCCACAGTGCCAGGTATATGCCCCCAGTGCCAGATATTCCTCCACACTGTGCCAGGTATATGCCCTTAGTGCCAGATATTCCCCCACAGTGCCGCCAGGTACATGCCCTCAGTGCCAGATATTCCCCCACAGTGCCTGCTCCCCTATTCCACCCCCCCGCCCCCCGCCGCTCCTTTGTGTTGGAGGGACACGGAGGGCACAGTGCGCCTCTCCCGTGTCCTTCCTGGCTCTCCTGCGGGTCTAATAAAGGAAGTGCCGGTTCGTGAGCCAATCAGAGCTCACGAACGGCACTTCCTTTATTAGACCGGCCGGAGAGCCATGAGGGACACTGGAGAGGCGCGCGCGGTGCCCTTCGTGTCCCTCCAACACAGCAGCGGAGGGAAGGAGACCGCAGATTGACGTGCGGACGCTCGTCCGCATGTCAATCTGTTCTAAGTCAGTGGCGCCCCCGCAGCCCCTCGCCCCCAAGCCACCGCGAGGACTGCGGGGGCAGTAGTTACGCCATTGTGTGGACGGGTTTTTCTCCATTTCTGATGTTACTTTCTTGATTTTTATTTTATTTTTGTGTTTTACTATATATGTACACGAATAATACCATACTTACCCGTTCCACTGGTCTCAGCCACTTCCCCTGCAGGCTACTGCTCTTCTTTTACCGGTTGGATACTCCTCCTGAGTGCATGAGAAATGGCTGAAACCAATCAGGTCGCCTTCTCCTCCTAAATAAAACTTCAACATTCATTAGTACATATATAGGTTACATTCATATTTTTATTATTTTCTATAGTTTGTATGCTGGCCGTAACTGCTTCCACATCTACATATGGCAGTGTACTTGCTTTCTCTTTTTCTTCCTACTTGTTTATTGTTGCTACAAGTTCAAACAGTTCTTATATTTCCATTCTTGTCTTATATGACTTTGGTTAGACATACCACCTGCAATACCTTAGGATCAAACTCACCACCCCTCTTGCTGCCACAGGTTTAGACAATTTGTATGTCTGACCCTTTGTTTTCTGGATTTTATGAGACATATTCTAATCTTTACGTTCTGCAGTACCTCTGGCTCAAAGCTGTCCATCCCAGGGAATGATGCCCTATCATTAGCAGTCATACGTAATTATTCATTGCAAAAAGCCTCCGTGTGTGAACCATATTTTTCACACATAATAAACCTTGCTGACCCTCTCGGACGCACTTCTGACCTTCTCGGTCCCACTTCTTCAGCCTGAACCCTAGCTACCAAACGCCCACTGCTTGTGCAATTAGATCCCATCGCTGACTTTTTGCCAATAAACGCAATCCCCAATGCACACCGTAAATAGATGGTGAAAGACACCTATCGCTTTCACTCGCTCCTTCTCCGCTGACGTACCACGACTCACTCCAATAGTGACCACCGCGTACCCAGTGAGGCCCTAATAGGCTTCTATTCACTGGAAGTTTTAGGAATAACTTACCTTATCCAGTGAATATCCACTGTTGAAGATTTTCCTGAGAGAGACCAGCGAAAACATCCCTTTTTGACTTACACAAATCACGCTTGCGTATGCTCTACACAGTGCTTATGATACCGCGAATTTACGCAAAAGCTCGTAAAGGGGTATCAAGTTGCGCTATGTATCGCACCCACAAACATGCGGTCCAAGCGCACAGCGTATAGGTACTTGTTACCTATCCACCCTACGACCACTGGAATTGAATCACAAGCTGCGAAACCTCAGCCGGAGCGTAATACGAAAACTTTAAACTTCAATTCACAATTTCTATACTTCTGCACAATGCACAATTCTATATCACGCTCCTCTACAAATCTCATGATTTGCGTATTATCTCTACCTTTATTAATGTGAGTCAGTCGCCTCACACCACCAAGTCTCCACTTACTTGGTGTACCCACGGGACCCGAATTTCCGGGGTTCAAATCCTCACACTCCACTTTCACTCACTCAAGTACACCTGTTTTTTTCTGTACAGAAAAGTCAGCAGCTTTATTCCAGAGGTGCTTACAGTTTTTAAACTAAATTTAGAGTTATCTGCTTTTGAAATCGGATAGTTATGTGCTATTGTATTAAATGTCTACTATCCCACCTTAATTGAACAAATATCATGTGCTTTGTACTTAGCGTCCGCACTCCTACGCAACCTTGCGTAATCACGCAACCAGCGTGTCTCTTACGCCACGAGTGCGACCCTGTACTTTGTCCGTACCACGTGTACAACAAACGTCCGCAATTCAACAAACCACACAGTCTCTATAAATGTGAGCAATACTAACTATAATTACTCGCTTAACACAACCCTCACTTGTTCTGTATAACCCTTTACGACTGGGCCAGAACTGCGTTTTGTGTTTTTATAATTACTTCCTTAAATACATTTACTACAAATTTATCTATATAGCAAACAAATGTATCCGATTTCACACAGATCTATAATGACTAATAATCTATAATTTAAATGCTATGATTCAGATTGGATAGCTATCTTGCAGAACATACACTGATATAAATATACACATAATTACAATAATATTATATATATGTACCATTCACTGGCCTCTAATGAGACACCTTACCTCTTCACTGCCTCTAATTTGCATATAAAAGATATTTGCTGTTCACTACTAAAAAAAAGTAGTTACACAGGTTAATTTGCATTTCAATGGCTATACTCCAAAAGTCTTGGAAGAAAAGAAAGAGAGAAAAAAAAACCTTTTTTTTTCACGGACAAGAAGGAAAAAAAATTAACTTATCTCACCATTTACTCTCACTAGGCCCAATTGAAACTATTTGTAATTGATTATGGCATGGGTTAAATAAATTCATTGGTAACTCATAAATGGTGCTGGATGTGACAAAGGAAACTGATTGTTCTGAGCACACTGAAAATCAGCTATTTAGAAAGTGACCTTCCTAAAATGGCCACTGCTCCTCCCTCTTCCACATCCATGAGGTTTACACAAGATGGTGGACAGGCCATGTGGTTAGTCCAAAATGGAGGACAGACCATGCGGCTTCCTTGTCACAAAGAAATCACACTCCACACTGGCACCGAAGTTACTTTAGGCCTGAGTTTAAAAAAAATATACAAAATTTCTCAGCATGCTAACACAGCCATATCCTGGATATGCAGCAACTTTTAAATGTACTTTTAAATTCTACTTAACAGATAAACAATCCAATCTGAATTAAACACAATATGACTTATTTGAACTTTGTTTTGCAACAATAAAAATACGCTTTAGCATTTTAAATATTATGAGAAACACATTGTCCCTTGAATTTCATATCAGCGGCTTACTAATAATAACACAACAGAACACACGGATGTGATTTCTCAGTGTCACGATGCGTCCACCATTAGCCGATCGACCACAGTGTCGCATTTGTAATGTACAGTGCATCAGTAAGACCGTGATATCGCAGACGCAGCCCTCATCTGTAAATACCAAATTGCTTTCTAACAAATATTTAAAATGCCCACTCTAATTTATACTGCAGACGCCAGGCGCATCTTAGTACCATATACAATAAAAGTGCGCTGTACGTCGCAAAACAGTACATCCCTTACGAGAAAACAATACACCCACACATTATCTGAGTTCCAAAGCTCATTGATGTATATATTTGTTATTAAAAGGATATGTATTCAATATATCACAATGTACAGTATACATATAGTTACATGGTTACAATTTATACAGTAAGCAGTTAATACAAACTAAATCAATTACATACAATTACAGGCCAGCAAAAACATTACCATATCTTTCTCATATAAAGTCTTCCCTCCATATCACTCTCTCTCTCTCTGTAAAATCATGTAGGCACCGGACTGGCAGCAACTCTACCATCGTCTGGGACAAAACAGCAACTTCTGTGTGTCTGATCAGCAATACACTATGTAGTTTGGGGGAGTGCACACATCTAGTCTAGGGGAGGGAACTTTCTCATTCATGATGAGTCACTGGTCAATTCATATGCAAATCAGGTTCAGCCTTGAAGACATTAAAAGGGCTGGCATGAGTTTCCTGTCCACCACCTGCTTGGAATGTCCATTGTTCTAATAAGAGTGACTTTAGCTTTCATACATTTAATCATAACTACTCATAGCAATGTCCTACAACTTAATAACAAGCATCAAATGAATCTACACATTAATCTGGTTACTGTAATACCAAACACGACATGTCTATCTTGCTCTGCTCCAATAATACACATACATGACGTTATTCCATTATATAATTTTAAATCATTATGATGTCTGGCGCTTGATATGTTATAATTCTGTGCTGTATGAAATATGTGTTGAATCTATCTCTGTGGCATGTCTGTGTAAATGCGTATGTTACCATATATTGCTGTGCTCGCTGCGCATATTTGCAAGCTTAGCGACTCATATGTGTGGAGTCTGTATGTTCTCTCTATGGAATATTTCAGGGAAGGGCATTGTAGCAGCATATGCATAAAGTCGCAGGTAAACATTAACATAACATAATGCAAATGAGGCCCCAACTGTGTCTATCTCAGAATCAGGACCTCTGAGGAGTGACCCCGCCCTCTTGACAGACCTCTCCCCCTCAACAGAATCCACCCCCATTAGGGCTACTTCCATAAATTTCCCGGGCTGGTGTTCAATCCCAATCCGCTGCTGCATATTTCTGTTATTATCCCCCTGCCAAGTGAGGCGTTTTTCTGATTTGTTAAGTCCCCTTTCTTCTATTTGCTGGTAAGTATTTTCTTGTTGCTTGCTGTGTTTTGGGTGGTTGCCGTTTGGCTTGTATGTCTTATCTAAGTAACGCATGTATGTATCTTTGTGTGTTAACTCTATGTTTAAGGTAAGTAGAGGCCTGCAAAGTGTTTTTTCAATGTTTGGGGTGTGTGTTGAATTTGTGCCATATGTATTGGTTCCTCTTTCAGCCTAATTTATGATTTTTCTTGCCTCCTGGTGTCCGACATTTAGATATGGATTATGTGCCGGAAGTAAGTTTTATTTGTGTAGGAGCCATATATGTAAATGTTGAAATGTTGGTAACACATTGGATGTTGTATTGATACATTTTTTGATCATTTTTAAGATGCTGGTTGCCACATATCTTGCCTCCGAAGCTGCCCAACCCCAACCTGCCCCTCATCCTCGAAGGCAACGGAGGCGTTCAAGGCCTTGTATTTTCTGAAACTGTGTCACCCTTTTTGGTATGCCAGATGATGAGGTGGTGCGCCGCTACAGACTGCCCCCTCATGTCATCCTAGAAACTCTCTCCATAATAGAGAGTGATCTAGATACATCAATTTGGTATCCTACAGCAATACCAGCATTGACACAATTCCTTGCTGTGTTACATTTCTGTGCCACGGGTTCCTATCAGCAATTCCAGGAATGGGGTAGTCGCTTCCCACACGTTATTGGGGTTGTGAACGGGACACATGTTCCACATAATGATGAAATCTATAGGAACAGGAAACTGTTCCACTCTCTGAATGTGATGGTTGTTTGTGGCCCATCCCTCCAGATCCTGTCCCTGAATGCAAAGTACCCTGGTAGTGCCTATGATGCCCATGTCATTCGGCAATCAGGGTTCTGGCAAAGATTAAGAATGAAGGAAGGCCAAGACATGTGGCTATTGGGTGAGTATTATTTGCATCATGTTTGATTTTTGTTTTTGTGGTGATGTCCTTTAAATCTGATACTTATGATTGTAATGTGTTTTTACAGGATATCGTGGATATCCTTGCACCCCCTTGACTCCTTACAGCACACCCAGGCCAGGACCACAGTCTGAATTTAATTCCGCGCTTACTGCCACTGGGCAGCTGGTGGAGCGCACCATTGGCATCCTGAAAGGATGCTTCTGTGTGCTCCAACGCAATGGTGGCGACCTCATGTATTCACCTAAAATGGGAAGTAAAATTGTGGTCCTGTGTGCAATCCTGCACAATAATGCTGTGAGGAGTCGGGTGGAGCTTCCTCGAGCAGAGGAGTTGCCCAGAGAGGATGAGGAGCCAGGGGTTGGGCAGACATTCAGGCCTGGCACGGAGGCACAGCATGGCCATGCCCTTAGGGCAAGAATAGTTCAGCAGTATTTCAGGTATGCTTATGCTATTAACACATTATAGTAATCATTCTGCTAATATTGTGTAAAATGTGAGGTTGAACATATGTGAATGTAGCTTAGAGGTGTACCAATTCCAAATCTAGTCTGCCAAACATTTGGGTAACATGGCTTTCCTTAAAGTGTGCTGTGTATGTGTTTTGAGTAGATTCATAACTGACTGTGTATTAGAGTCATCTGTAATTGGCCATTGAATATCCATTTTGTTGCATGTTGTCTACATATAATTTAAAGTACTATTTTATTTGGCTTGTTTAGCTAAAACTCTTTTATAATTATTTTATTATTTTTTTGGTTCAGTTTAGAGATGAGCAGGTTCGGTTCGCCGAGAACCAAACCCTACCGAACTCCACGTGTCAAACACGGTTCCAAGCCTGGCTCGGTTATTCCCGCCTGACTCGGAAAACCCGAATGAGGCAAAACATCATTATCCCGCTGTCGGATTCTCGCAAGATTCGGATTCCATATAAAGAGCAGCGCATTGCCATTTTCACTCGTGCATTGTAGAGAGAGCAGAGATGACGTGGCTACGTTCTCTCAGTGGAAATCTCAAGCTCAGTATCAGTGCTCAGTATCAGTGCTTACTTATTGCTGCTCAGTAATACTAGTAGTGTGTCTCACCTGCTCAGTGTCAGTTCTAGTATCCTCATCAGTGCTCAGTATCACTGCTCATTGTCTTGTGCTGCATTGTGGTGACCAGTATACTACAGTACATTACTAATAGTCCAGTGCTGCATCTTGCTGCTCTGTGTCAGTTCTAGTATCCTCATCAGTGCTCAGTATTACTGCTCATTGTCTTGTGCTGCATTGTGGTCACCAGTATACTACAGTACATTACTAATAGTCCAGTGCTGCATCTTGCTGCTCTGTGTCAGTTCTAGTATCCGCATCAGTGCTCATTGTCTTGTGTACTGCTCAGTATACTACAGTACATTACTTAAAGTCCAGTGTCTTGTGCTGCATCTTGCTGTTGTAGGGTGCTGTGGTAGTGTCCTGTCACTGTGCAAAGGTCATCATCATTCCAGTCACAGTGGTATCTGGTATCTGTCTAGTGGTATCTAATTCCAGACATTACTGCCCTCTAACTCCAGATATATTACTGGCATATAATTCCACACATTAAAAAAATGGAGAACAAAAATTTGGAGGGTAAAATAGGGAAAGATCAAGATCCACTTCCACCTAGTGCTGAAGCTGCTGCCACTAGTCATGGCAGAGATGATGAAATGCCATCAACGTCGTCTGCCAAGGCCGATGCCCAATGTCGTAGTAGAGAGCATGTAAAATCCAAAAAACAAAAGTTCAGTAAAATGACCCAAAAATCTAAATTAAAATCATCTGAGGAGAAGCGTAAAGTTGCCAATATGCCATTTATGACACGGAGTGGCAAGGAACAGCTGAGGCCCTGGCCTATGTTCATGGCTAGTGCTTCAGCTTCACATGAGGATGGAAGCCCTCATCCTCCCGCTAGAAAAATGAAAAGAGTTAAGCTGGCAAAAGCACAGTAAAGAACTGTGCGCTCTTCTAAATCAAAAATCCCCAAGGAGAGTCCAATTGTGTCGGTTGCGATGCCTGACCTTCCCAACACTGGTCTGGAAGAGGTGGCTCCTTCCACCATTTGCACGCCCCCTGCAAGTGCTGGAAGGAGCACCCACAGTCCAGTTCCTGATATTCAAATTGAAGATGTCACTGTTGAAGTACACCATGATGAGGATATGGGTGTTGCTGGCGCTGAGGAGGAAATTGATGAGGAGGATTCTGATGGTGAGGTGGTTTGCTTAAGTCAGGCACCCGGGGAGACACCTGTTGTCCGTGGGATGAATAAGGCCATTGACATGCCTGGTCAAAATACAAAAAAAAATCACCTCTTCGGTGTGGAATTATTTTAACAGAAATGCGGACAACAGGTGTCAAGCCGTGTGTTGCCTTTGTCAAGCTGTAATAAGTAGGGGTAAGGATGTTAACCACCTAGGAACATCCTCCCTTATACGTCACCTGGAGCGCATTCATCAGAAGTCATTGACAAGTTCAAAAACTTTGGGTGACAGCGGAAGCAGTCCACTGACAACTAAATCCCTTCTTCCTCTTGTACCCAAGCTCTTGCAAACCACCCCACCAACTCCCTCAATGTCAATTTCCTCTTTAGACAGGAACGCCAATAGTCCTGCAGGCCATGTCACTGGCAAGTCTGACGAGTCTTCTCCTAACTGGGATTCCTCCGATGGATCCTTGAGTGGAATGCCTACTGCTGCTGGTGCTGCTGTTGTTGCTGCTGGGAGTCAATCGTCATCCCAGAGGGGAAGTCGGAAGACCACTTGTACTACTGCCAGTAAGCAATTGACTGTCCAACAGTCCTTTGCGAGGAAGATGAAATATCACAGCAGTCATCCTGTTGCAAAGCGGATAACTCAATCCTTGACAACTATGTTGGTGTTAGACGTGCGTCCGGTATCCGCCGTTAGTTCACAGGGACTTAGAGAATTGCTTGAGGTAGTGTGTTCCCGGTACCAAATACCATCTAGGTTCCACTTCTCTAGGCAGGCGATACCGAGAATGTACACAGACATCAGAAAAAGAGTCACCAGTGTCCTAAAAAATGCAGTTGTACCCACTGTCCACTTAACCACGGACATGTGGACAAGTGGAGCAGGGAAGACTAAGGACTATATGACTGTGACAGCCCACTAGGTAGATGTATTGCTTCCCGCAGCAACAACAGCAGCAGCACCAGTAGCAGCATCTCGTAAACGCCAACTCGTTCCTAGGCAGGCTACGCTTTGTATCACTGCTTTCCTTAAGAGGCACACAGCTGACAACGTCTTACGGAAACTGATGAACATCATCGCAGATTGGCTTACCCCAATTGGACTCTCCTGGGGATTTGTGACATCGGACAACGCCACCAATATTGTGCATGCATTACATGTGGGCAAATTCCAGCACGTCCCATGTTTTGCACATACAATGAATTTGATGGTGCATAATTTTTTTTAAAAACGTCAGGGGCGTGCAGGAGATGCTGTCGGTGGCCCAAAGAATTGTGGGCCACTTTTGGCATTCAGCCACCGCGTGCCGAAGACTGGAGCGCCAGCAAACACTCCTGAACATGCCCTGACATCAGCTGAAGCAAGAGGTGGTAACGAGGTGGAATTCAACCCTCTAAATGCTTCAGAGGATGGAGGAGCAGCAAAAGGCCATTCAAGCCTATACATCTGCCTACGATATAGGCAAAGGAGGGGGAATGCACCTGACTCAAGCGCAGTGGAGAATGATTTCCATGTTGTGCAAGGTTCTCCAACCCTTTGAACTTGCCACACGTGAAGTCAGTTCAGACACTGCCAGCCTAAGTCAGGTCATTCCCCTCATCAGGCTTTTGCAGAAGCAGCTGGAGAGATTGAAGGAGGAGCTAAAATAGAGCGATTCGGCTAGGCATGTGGGACCTGTGGATGGAGCCCTTCATTCGCTTAACCAGGATTCATGGGTGGTCAATCTGTTGAAATCAGAGCACTACATTTTGGCCACCGTGCTCGATCCTAGGTTTAAAGCCTACGTTGTATCTCTCTTTCCGGCAGACATAAGTCTGCAGATGTTCAAAGACCTGCTGGTGAGACAATTGTCAAGTCAAGCGGAACATGACCCGCCAACAGCTCCTCCTTCATTTTCTACCGCCACTGGAGCTGCCAGGAAAAGGATAAAATTTCCAAAATCACCCGCTGGCGGTGATTCAGGGCAGTCAGGAGCAAGTGCTGACATCTGGTCTGGACTGAAGGACATGCCAACGATTACTGACATGTCGTCTACGGTCACTGCATATGATTCTGTCACCATTGAAAGAATGGTGGAGGATTATATGAGTGACAGCATCACTGTAGGCATGTCAGACAGTCCGTACGTATACTGGCAGGAAAAAGAGGCAATTTGGAGGTCCTTGCATAAACTGGCTTTATTTTACCTAAGTTGTACCCCATCCAGTGTGCACTCCGAAAGAGTGTTTAGTGCAGCCGGTAACCTTGTCAGCGATCGGAGTAGGAGGTTACTTCCAGAAAATGTGGAGAAGATGATGTTCATCAAAATGAATTATAATAAATTCCTTCATGGAGACATTTACCAGCAATTGCCTCCAGAAAGTACACAGGGACCTGTGATGGTGGATTCCAGTGGGGACAAATTAATACTCTGTGAGGAGGAGGATGTACACAGTGAAAGGGGTGAGGAATCGGGGGATGAGGATAAGGTGGATATCTTGCCTCTGTAGAGCCAGTTTGTGCAAGGAGAGATTGATTGCTTCTTTTTTGGTGGGGGCCCAAACCAACCTATCATTTCAGCCACAGTCGTGTGGCAGACCCTGTCGATGAAATTATTGGTTTGTTAAAGTGTACATGTCCTGTATATACAACATAAGGGTGGGTGGGAGGGCCCAAGGACAATTCCATCTTGCCCCTCTTTTTTTTTTTATTTATCTTTGCATCATGTGCTGTTTGGGGACTATTTTTTTAAGTGCCATCCTGTCTGACACTGCAGTTCCACTCCTAGATGGGCCAGGTGTTTGTGCCACCCACTTGGGTCGCTTAGCTAAGTCATCCAGCGACCTCGGTGCAAATTGTAGGACTAAAAATAATATTGTGAGGTGTGAAGTGTTGAGAATAGACTGGAAATGAGTAGAAATTATGGTTATTGAGGTTAATAATACTATAGGATCAAAATTACCCCCAAATTCTATGATTTAAGCTGTTTTTGAGGGTTTTTTGGGAAAAACATACGCAAATCCAAAACGCACCCGAATCCGACAAAAATTCAAAAGGGAGGTTTTGCCAAAATGCGTCCGAATCCAAAACACGACCGCAAAACCAAAACCAAAACACAAAACCCGAAAAATGCCCGCTGCACATCTCTAGTTCAGTTTTGTACTGCCATTTAAAAAAAAAAAAAAAAAAATTCTAATGGATTTGTTATTTTCCCTTTTTTCATAAAACTTTGCTAAAAAAAAAACCCGGGACCATCTGACCACACTAATTCTGCAATCTGGGTTTGTGTTGTTGATTGCTGCCTCCAAATGTGTTGAGTTAGCACCCTCTCTCTCTCTCTCTCTCTCTCTCTCTCTCTCTCTCATTATATACAGTGGGGTTTAAAAGTTTGGGCACCCCAGGCAAAAATTTATTTTAATGTGCAAAAAGAAGCCAAGGAAAGATGGAAAAATCTCCAAAAGGCATCAAATTACAGATTAGACATTCTTATAACATGTTAAAAAAAAGTTTGATTTTATTTGCATAATTTACACTTTCAAAAGAACAGAAAACAAAAAATGGCGTCTGCAAAAGTTTGGGCACACTGCAGAGTTAATACCTTGTACTGCCCCCTTTGGAAAGCTGAGACCTGGCAGTGTCATGAATTGATCTCAATCATCGTCTGGAAAGACCAGGTGATGTCAATCTCAAAGGTTTTAAAAGCCCAGACTCATCCGACCTTGCTTCAATAATCAGCACCATGGGTTCCTCTAAGCAGTTGTGTAGAACACTGAAACTGAGAATAGTTGACGCTCACAAAGCAGGAGAAGGCTATAAGAAGATAGCAAAGCGTTATCAGATGCCCTTATCCTCTGTTCGGAATGTAAATAAGAAATGGCAGTCATTAGGAACAGTGGAAGTTAAAGCAAGATCTGGAAGACCAAGAAAAATATCAGACAGAACAGCTTGCAGGATTGTGAGAAAAGCAAGTCAAAATCCACATTTGACTGCACGATCCCTCCAGGAAGATCTGGCAGACACTGGAGTTATGGTACACTATTCCACTGTAAAGAGATACTTGTACAAATATGGTCTTCATGGAAGAGTCATCAGAAGAAAACTTCTTCTACGTCCTCACCACAAAAATCAGCGTTTGAAGTTTGCAAATGAACATATAGACTAGCCTGATGCATTTTGGAATAAAGTTCTGTGGACCGATGAGGTTAAAATAGAACTTTTTAGCCGGAATGAGCAAATGTACGTTTGGAGAAGGAAGGGCACAGAATTTAATGAAAAGAACCTCTGTCCAACTGTTAAGCATGGGGGGGGATCAATCATGCTTTGGGGTTGTATTGCAGCCAGTGGCACAGGGAACATTTCACGAGTAGAAGGAAAAATTGATTCAATAAGATTACAGCAAATTTTGGATGCTATCTTGATGCCATCTGTGAAAAAGCTGAAGTTAAAGAGAGGCTGGCTTCTACAAATGGATAATGATCCTAAACACACCTCAAAATCCACGGTGGATTACATCAAGAGGCATAAACTGAAGGTTTTGCCATGGCCTTCACAATCTCCTGACCTCAGCATAATTGAAAATCTATGGATAGACCTTAAAAGAGCAGTGCGTCACAGACAGCCCAGGAATCTCAAAGAACTGGAAGACTTTTGTAAGGAAGAATGGGTGAAGATACCTCAAACAAGAATTGAAAGACTCTTGGCTGGCTACAAAAAGCGTGTACAAGCTGTGATACTTGCCAAAGGGGGCAGTACAAAGTATTAACTATGCAAGGTGCCCAAACTTTTGCAGACGCCATTTTTTGTTTTCTGTTCTTTTGAAAGTGTAAATGATGGAAATAAAATCAAACTTTTTTTGACATGTTATAAGAATGTCTAATCTGTAATTTGATGCCTTTTGGAGATTTTTCCATCTTTCCTTGGCTTCTTTTTGCACATTAAAATGAATTTTTGCCTGGGGTGCCCAAACTTTCAATCCCCACTGTATATATATATATATATATATATATATATAATGTTTAATTTTATAAGATTATATTTTTTTATGTATAATGTGTTCATAGATGTGTGAATTCTAGCTGTGATAGGTGCGGAGATTCGCTTCTGCGAACGCAAGAGAAAAATGTAAAAAACCCTGTCAATGTACTGATATTAATAAAGTTTATCAATGACGATGACAACATCACATTTGGCCCAAACAGCATTTAGCATACACTATAAATATATGCCCATGTAAGGAAAACGCCATTGGCAAGATGCGAGCTGCCGCATTCTGCCGCATTCTCAAGGAGGGAACTGCGGGTGCTCACAGCTGTAATGGACCGGCGCATAGGCCCATACATTCCAAACTCGCGGAAGCGTGCGGCCTACGTGGAGGTCCGCAGGATACTGCGTGCGAGGGTCCGCACAGAGTGGACCATAGTCCAATTGGATCGGCGGTGGTCAGACCTCCGCTGCCGTCAGCCTGAATTGCTGGCGCAGTTGCGCCAGCAAATTCGCCAACGTGAGTAATTAAAGCTGTGTTTGCATGAGTGAGATTTTTAGCATTACAAGTCAAAACATATTTGCAAACACCATTACACATCACACTTGTACTATATGTTTAGAGACTGTGTGGGGTTAGGGCTTGCAGAACACACTGGGGTACAGAGTGGTTAGGGGATCATGTGTAGGGGTGTGGACAATCACCACTGTAGACAGACAGCACTTTGGTTTTACAGAAACGGTTACAGTGCATGGAGTGTGTTCCTTCATTAATACAGACAGGAATTACAGGAAGCAGGATCATCACAATGTGTACAATTGCAATGGAAATAGTCCTGCGTAGTGTGGATTAACATATGTGTTATGGATACTGAAGGTGGACAAGCAGGATCGTGAAACCTATAGGGCCAGGTGGTAGGGCAATGCACAGTGGTACGCCACACAACTCCCGTGTACTCCTGTGGCACAGTACATTCCAGTGTGTGTGTGTGCAATTTTACTTTGATCAATATGAGAAATGTCAAATGGTTACAAAATAACAAGGGCACAAAAAAATAGTGTCAAAAAATGAATTAAAACATATGTTAAATTACCCATATGACGGTAACATTTACAGTATGTTTTGTTGTTTTTTTGTACAAAAAAAAGAAAACAAATATTTTTATCTCTCTTTTTAGGCCGAGCACAATGCCAACTGCCACAGGAGGAAGATGGAGCCTGCCCCCTCACCATCCCGACCCCATCACACATCCTCTTCCTCCTCAGAATCCCCCTCCCCCTTTCAAGAACCAACCCCCATCAAAGACCATCCTCCTCTTCCTCCTCCTACTCCTCTACCCCTCTCAATGCCCCTCCCCCCTCAACAACCCACCCCCCGTCAAACCTCTTCCTCTTCCTCCTCCCCTTCAGAACCCCCCTCCCCCCACTACAACCCTCCTCGTTCACTCAGCAGCTTTCTCTTCCTTCTCTTCCTCCTCCCCCTCTCAAGCCCCCTCCCCCTCAATCTTACCCCCCTCTCAACCCCCCTCCCCCTCTCAATCTTACCCCCCTCTCAACCTCCCTTCCCCTCTCAATCTCACCACCCCTCTCAATCCCTTCCCCCTCTCAATCTCACCACCCCTCTCAACCCCCTCCCCCTCTCAATCTCACCACCCCTCTCAAACCCCCTCACCCATCCATCCTCCATCCCCCTTTCAAAACCCTTCCCCATCCAAGCTCCTTTCCCATCCAACCTCCTTCCCCCATCCAAAGCGAACACTCAGAGTGGGCAGCTGAGGCCCCTGAAGAGATGGAGGGTGCTGCACATCCGTTGGGGGAGAGTAAGTAATTTCTACCACATAAATGTATTTGTAAGCTGTTTGAAAACACATGTACCTGTATCTAAATTACAAACTGTGATCCTGCAAATGCTGTTCTGAATCACATACCAACATTCCCTGTCTCAGCTTATGTATTAAGGCCTGCTATCACTGAGTCAGGACATGCTTGGATATGTAGTTCACCAGCAGATGTAGAGACGCAGTCTGTTGAGGCTGGGCCTACACCTGAAATGGGGAGCCCTGGCCACTCCAGATGTGGCTGAAGTACACATCCAAGCATGGCCTGCACCAGTTTTAGCATGGCTATTTTTTTTATTACATTGCAGGCCATGCTGGTATGTATAGTTCATCAACAGCTGGAAGGCAAAACGCACGACATCCCTGATGTAGCTAGTGACTGCTTAAAGTGTGTTTTGAGCCTTGCTTCTATAATGTGTAATGTGAGTAAGTAATGTAGTTTGTTTGACATTCATTTCAGATGACGCAGTTGGAGATCCCATTGCCCTGATTGGGCAAAGCCTGCAGAGGATGGAGGAGCACTGCAGAGGCATGCTTGAAGAAATACTATTTCTGAAGCAATTTTTTAAAATTGTATATACTTTATTTGTTATGTTAAAACAAAAACAAAAAACATTAAGACTAAAGGTCCGTACACATTAGACGATGTCGCTCTGTGAGTGACGTCGTCTGTTTCCCCTCCCGGGCCGGCCGGCCGGCGGCCGACTACACACTGAGCGATATGACCGCTCATATCGCTCAGTGACGTCACACCTACGCCAGCCCTGCATACAGGTCATAGACGACAGTCCAGATCCTGCATGCATGCACTGGTGACAGCGGCGATCGTTTCCGACCCGCGGGGCTGCGCATCGGTCGTCGCTGGTGGCATACACACTTGCCGATAAAATGAGCGACATCGCTCAGAGAGGGGGAAAATGAGCGACGTCGCTCATTTTATCGGCAAGTGTGTATGGGCCTTAAAACTAAAAAAAAATATACACATTTTTATTTCACAGTTTATTTTGTGTTGTGGTTTTTTTTTTAAAGGTACAGATGTTTTTACAAAGGAAATTGGGGACATTAAATAGTTAAAAATGGCTAGTTAATTAACTAAGAAATGACACTTCCAACACCAAAGACGGTGACCTGACAGTTAGGAGCTCATTGTTTAGTTTTTTTCACAAACCACATTTGAACACACACTATACCACAACAACAAAAAACATAAAAAAAGGTAATGTACATTAGGACAGTGATGGATAATACACAATTTTTTTAATGTGGTATCGAAAAAGCAAAAAAAAAAAGACCTTGGTCACTTTAATAAATAAAACAAATACAATTGTTATTGGGCAATTAAGCTGACAAACTCTTCTGTTTGAAGTCTTTGCAGACTTAATTATCCAATCACAATAAAAATCATTAACCTAATTGCTATCTTAATTGAGGAAGGGATACGTTAAAGTATGTCAGTGGGGAAGAAAAAACAAGTACTGGCCCTCATTCCGAGTTGTTCGCTCGCTAGCCGCTTTTCGCAGCAGTGCACACGCTAAGCCGCCGCCCTCTGGGAGTGAATCTTAGTTTAGCAGAATTGCGAACGAAGTATTCGCAATATTGCAAAAAGATTTTTCTTTGCAGTTTCTGAGTAGCTCGAGACTTACTCTTCCAGTGCGATCAGTTCAGTGATTGTCGTTCCTGGTTTGACGTCACAAACACACCCAGCGTTCGCCCAGACACTCCCCCGTTTCTCCAGCCACTCCCACGTTTTTCCCAGAAATGGCAGCGTTTTTTCACACACTCCCATAAAACGACCAGTTTCCGCCCAGAAACACCCACTTCCTGTCAATCACACTACGATCAGCAGAACGAAGAAAAAACCTTGTAATGCCGTTAGTAAAATACCTAACTTTTGAGTAAAATAACTAAGCGCATGCGCTCTGCGAACATTGCGCATGCGCAGTAAGCGATTAATCGCAATATAGAGAAAATCGGCAACGAGCGAACAACTCGGAATGACCACCACTGTGCGAATATTTGCACAGGAACAAGCATGTGTAGTCCTGCAAAGGCATTGCACATATGCGACGGGGTATGTGTTGCTAGCGATGCATATGGCACTCATGCGAACAGTTCACTACCATGCGATGATACATAATGCACACCTACTTTGTGCATTGTTGCATGGTTGTTTGCAGTAATGCGTGGTGGGCGTTTGTTTGCATTCGTGTGATGTGTTCGCTGCTGTGCGAATGCTGTTTGCGTGTGAACCAAAATGCGAACAACTCGGAATGAGGGCACATGTGCACTACAGGGGGGACAGATATAACGTGCAGAGAGAGTTAGATTTGGGTGGGGTGTGTTCAAAATGAAATCTAAATTGCAGTGTAAAAATAAAACAGCCTGTATTTACCCTGCACAGAAACAAAATATCCCACCCAAATCTAACTCTCTGTGCACGTTATAGCTGCCCTCCCTGCAGTGCACATGGTTTTGCCCAACTGCTAACAAATCTGCTGCTGCGATCAGATCTGAATTACCCCCAAGGTCAGGGCCAGATTAACAATGGGGCAGATAATGGGACTACAGCTCCAAGGCTCCACATAGAAATAGGCCAACACTTGACTGTATAATAATGACCAGTCGCCCAGCTGGAAACATGGTCGGCTATAAATCATAAATACTAAAATTGTATTTCTGGTTTCTTCACAAAATTATGCACGTTTTGTACTTTTACTTATTTAGGGACACATTGAGACTGATATATGCCCCCAAATGGCACTGGTGTATATGCCCTACATGGCACTGGTCACACTCACACAGCACTGGTCAAACCTCTTCCACTTTTCACAATAGGTCCATGATCCTTTTCAACCCCATGCCCATGTGGTCCATAGTTTGACCTTGGCCAAGCTGCTGCAGAAGCCTGGGTGGAGTAGGCTTGTGGGATGGCCTCCTGGATGGTGCATAGTCTCAGATGCCGGGGCCAAGAAGACTCAGAGGCCTAGATGTAAAGGACAAGATGGTGGATAAGCCTAGATGGGGCAGGGAAACACAGGGGGACATTCAATCAGCCGCGCTAATTGATTTCCCGGGGCCATTCAACTATCCCTGACTGCAGCCTGCAGCTAATGGGATTTCGTTTTGAGTCTGAGCAGACACGAAAAGAAATCCTTGATAAATAGCCTGTCATTGGGAGCCGCGCACCTGTTAACACATAGGTCCGAGAATGTATCCTGGATTCTATGGGGGGTATCAAATTTGCGTAAAACCTTGCAACCAATTTTTGATTACTGCGGGTGATTGCACACCTGTAAGTTCTCTGTCTGTGAAGCTTGCAGACTCCTGATTACAGCAGAGTATATAGCTGGAAGTGCTAGACCTGAACTGCAGAGTTCATGTGTATGTATTGTTTGTTTCCATTCCCTTTTGCAGAAACCGCAATTCCCTTTACAAGTTCTCAGTATGCAGAATACTAGAGTTCCCTCCAAAACCGGCCCCTGGAGCAGCCATGACAGTAGAGATCAGCTGTCCGGTCAGGATCAAATCGGGAGTCAGTCAGCATACAGATGACTCCTCTGAACAATCCCAGAGCGCCCAGGGGTATAAAGATCCTTCAGAGGTACTTCCTGGTCGCCAGTGCTTTGTTGTCCCGAGAGCCGTAGCAAGCTACTTTGTATCATCCTGACTGCATTCACCTACAGACTATCAGCACAACCTCCATCTAACCCTCTCTGGCTTCTATGTCACTGGTGCCATTCCAGTGTTAACCTGCAGCAGTTGTTCCTGTATCGCTGGTGCCATCCCAGTCTAAAGTCGCAGCAGATGTTTCTGTATCGCTGGTGCAATCCAGTGTCAGCTGCCTCATTCGTTCCTGCATCGCAGGTGTCATCCCAGTGTAAAGCCGCAACAGTTGTTCGTTGTTCCTGTATCGCTGGTGCCATTTCAGAGTCAGCTGCTGCAACCCAGCAATCCCGTGTAGCTGGTACTGCTCCACATCCCAGCATCTAAGTCTAAGTAGCTGGTCCTAACACAGCAATCCTGTATAGCTGGTACTTCTCCACAGCCCAACATCTAAGTCTAAATAGCTGGTCATAACCCAGCAATCCTGTATAGCTGGTACTGCTCTGCATCTAAGTCTAAGTAACTAGTCATAACCCAGCAGTCCTGTATAACTGGTACTCTTCTGCATCCCAGCAATCCCATATAGAGGGTACTGTTCCACATTCTTAGCATCTAAGTCTAAGTAGCTGGTCATAACCCAGCAATCCTGTATAGCTGGTACTGCACCGCGTAACCCAGCAATCCTGTATAGCTGGAACTCCTCCGCGTAACCCAGCAATCCTGTATAGCTGGTACTGCTCTGCGTAACCCAGCAATCCTGAATAGCTGGAACTGCTCTGCGTAACCCAGCAATCCTGTATAGCTGGCACTGCTCCGCATCCCAGCAATCCAGTATAGTTGGTACCACTTCGCATCCCAGCATCCAACCTCTGAAGCTAGTACTGTTCCAATTTTATCACAATCTAGTTGCTTCACAATGTGAGAAAGAAGAACCACATTAGACCTTCCAGTTTCTGCCCAAGATCTTAAGACCCCAATCCAGTAATACCGTCTAGTCAGAGTTCACAACCAACCACAGCCATGACATGTGGAGGAGGATGAGGGCAGGGGAGGTGGCTCCTGGGAGAGGAGGGGGCTGCTGGGAGAATAGGTGGCTGCTGGGAGATGTAGTTCTCCCTGCTGCTGCCTCTGGATACACACAGGGACGGTCACACACACCTGACAGGGGTATCACACACACATACACGTACTGTTGAAGACACCACTTCCGAAGGTGAGTAATTAAGTTATTCCTAATACACCACTCCAGAAGGTGAGTAATTAAGGACTATTTAAACTAATTGGATACTTCTAATTGATTAACTAGTCAATGGGGAGGTGCAGCAGGCATTCCTGAACAAGTCTCAATGATTTTTTTTACTAATAATAATGATTTTAGGAAAAATCAAACTTGTTCTGGGGATGCATAAAATAAAATAAAAGACAAAGTGATTTCTATAGAATCACTGCGGCTTATTTTCTCACCTTCAATTGAATAGGGAAAACCCCATACCGCAGAGTGAGTGCTCAATTGAATATGCCCCTATGTGTTAACGTCAGATAATAGGGTAATGTATCAGGAAAAGAAACTCTAATTGAATAAAATTGAATTAAAGTCCAAAGCTACTATCTGTTTCATGCCTGGTAAATTATGGAGTCTAATTGAACCCACACCCAGAGCCTAAATCTGGGTGGTCTAAAGGGCAGTTATAATGACTGGTAGTAGGGGATCCCGAGTTGGGATCGAAATGCCAACGGTTGGGATGCCAGTGGTTAGAATACCGACCGCTGCATTCCGATGCTCAGAATCCCGACAGGGGAAGGTAAATATGCTTACCTTCCCCCACTGGCCCCCTAACCCTTCCTTCTAGCAGCCTAAACCTAACCCACAATCCTAACCCTTCCTGGTGTTGCCTAAACCAAATGGCCTCTCCCCACAGCCTAAACCTAACCCTCTCCCGTGCAGCCTAACTCTTCCTGGGGGTGCCTAAACCTAATCCCCCTCCCCGCAGCCTAAACCTAACCCCCCAGGCCGCAGCCTAGTCTTAACCCCCCCCCTGCAGTCTGAACCTAACCCCCCCAAACCGCCCACCCCCCGTGCGGCTTATCTCTCTGGTGGACTGGCGGATGCTCGTTTGGGATCCAGGCGCCGGGCTGGTGACCCTCTGACTACCAGGATCCCAACCGCCGGGATTCTGCCTGGATCCCATCTGGATGGCGCAGGGTGACCTCCATTAAGTGAATTCGGTCCATGTCTCACAGTTGGAGAATAGCATCACGGACCCAATCCTGAAGCTGTGCATTACCCAATGCTTCTGCTACTCTGGTTGACTTCGGGTGTACTATGTTATACCGATGCTTGGGATCCCGGAACTGGCATACCGACAACTATTCTCCCTCTTGGGGTGTCCACGACACCCCTGGAGGGAGAATAAATAGCGTGGCGCGCGTAGCGTGTCACCCTGCCTGCAGTGTGGCGAGTGCAGTGAGCCCGCAAGGGGCTTTTTTGTGCTTGCCCCGCTGCGGGCATGGTGACGCGCTATGTGCGCCACACTATTTATTCTCCCTCCAGGTGTGTTGTGGACACCCGAAGAGGAAGAATAGTTGTCGGTATGCCGGCTGTCGGGATTCCGGCGTCGGTGTGCTGAGCGCCGGGATCCCAACAGCTGGCATATCGAATGCCTCCCGTTGACTTCAGTGATTACAGGCTGCTGTAGTTTAAGTTTAGACTTGACAAGGACTATGATGTGGTGGCTTTCCAAGGATCATGCTAGTGTTTGCATGAAAACGAATCCTCCGGAAGGTGCCTGTTAGACATGCAGCCAACAATGGAGATGGTAGCAGCACTAGCAGTAAACATACAGTCACAGGGGTATATTTACTAACATTCGTAATTTTCGGAAAAAGGTCAAAGTTCAATCACGAATGACATCGACAGTGTAAAATTGCAACTTTTTGAATTGATTACGACTAATTTACTAAGCTGCCGTATTTTGCCTTTTCGGGTTTTCCGATGTCGATGTCATTCGTGTTTTTTTTCTGTTTTTTACGGCAGTGATTAGCAAAACACTGCCGACTTTTTCAAAATGAATCTCGGCCGGATCTGTGTGATCCGTGCTGGGGTTCATTTTTTTTTTTTTTTTTAAATAAACACTGTTAAACTTAAAAAAAAATTGCGTGGGGTCCCCCCTCCTAAGCATAACCAGCCTCGGGCTCTTTGAGCCGATCCTGGTTGCAGAAATATGGGGGAAAAAATGACATGGGTTCCCCCATATTTAAGCAACCAGCATCGGGCTCTGCGCCTGGTCCTGGTTCCAAAAATACGGGGGACAAAAAGCGTAGGGGTCCCCCGTATTTTTAAAACCAGCACCGGGCTCCACTAGCTGGACAGATAATGCCACAGCCGGGGGTCACTTTTATGTAGTGCCCTGCGGCCGTGGCATCAAAAATCCAACTAGTCACCCCTGGCCGGGATACCCTGGGGGAGTGGGGACCCCTTCAATCAAGGGGTCCCCCCCCCAGCCACCCAAGGGCCAGGGGTGAAGCCCGAGGCTGTCCCCCCCCATCCAATTGGCTGCGGATGGGGGGCTGATAGCCTTTTGTGAAAATGAAAAGATATTGTTTTTAGTAGCAGTACTACAAGGCCCAGCAAGCCTCCCCCGCATGCTGGTACTTGGAGAACCACAAGTACCAGCATGCGGCGGAAAAACGGGCCCGCTGGTACCTGTGGTACTACTACTAAAAAAATACCCAAAAAAAGACAAGACACACACACCTTGAAAGTAAAGTTTTATTACATCCATCCACACAAACATACATACATACTTACCTTATGTTCACACGCAGGTCGGTCCTCTTCTCCAGTAGAATCCAAGGGGTACCTGTTGAATAAATTATACTCACCAGCTCCAGGGTCCCAGGCTCCTCGTAGCATCCATTTGTAATCCACGTACTTGAATAAAATAAAAAAACGGACACCCGAGCCACGCACTGAAAGGGGACCCATGTTTGCACATGGGTCCCCTTTCCCCGACTGCCAGAAACCCACTCTGACTTCTGTCTAAGTGGGTTTCTTCAGCCAATCAGGGAGCGCCACGTTGTAGCACCCTCCTGATCGGCTGTGTGCTCCTGTACTGACTGACAGGCAGCACGCGGCAGTGTTACAATGTAGAGCCTATGCGCTCCATTGTAACCAATGGTGGGAACTTTCTGCCCTGCGGTTGACCGAAAGTGACCTCACTGCTGAGCAGAAAGTTCCCACCATTGGTTACAATGGAGCGCATAGGCGCTACATTGTAACACTGCCGTGTGCCGCCTGTCAGTCAGTACAGGAGCACACAGCCGATCAGGAGGGTGCTACAACGTGGCGCTCCCTGATTGGCTGAAGAAACCCACTTAGACAGAAGTCAGAGTGGGTTTCTGGCAGTCGAGGAAAGGGGACCCATGTGCAAACATGGGTCCCCTTTCAGTGCGTGGCTCGGGTGTCCGTTTTTTTATTTTATTCAAGTACGTGGATTACAAATGGATGCTACGAGGAGCCTGGGACCCTGGAGCTGGTGAGTATAATTTATTCAACAGGTACCCCTTGGATTCTACTGGAGAAGAGGACCGACCTGCGTGGGGCCATAGGTAAGTATGTTTGTATGTTTGTGTAAGGATGTGCCCTGTGGGCACATCTGTGTTGTCCCTAGTTGGGGACAGCGCTGGGGCAGCTTGTCTGTCCCCAGCGCTGGGTGCGTGGCGGCGGCGGCGGCGGGTGTCCGGTGCAGGGATTACCCTTTTCCCTGCACCGGACCCCAGGCTGGAGGGTTTGAATGTTGGCGCCCTCCGGGAGCCAATCGCGGCTCCCGGAGCGGCGGCCAATCAGGAAGAGACGCGGCGAGCCAATCAGCGCTCGCCGCGTCATAGGCCCCGCCCCCGGCGTCTGACGTCAGACGCCGGGCGGGAGCCGTTCGGACAGGAGGCCGCGCCGAAGAGCGGCGAAGAGGAGGAGCCCGCGCGCAGGAGGAAGAAGAAGAGGATCGCGTGGCTGAAGAGAAGACACGGCCGGGAGCAGCGGAGGAGGTCGTCGGCGCGCCGGAGCGCAGAAGAGGATCCGGCGCCGAGGAGAAGACGACGACCGCGGGGAGAGGAGGTCCTGAGGCCGCGGAAGAGGCCAGAAGACGTCGGCCTGCAGAAAGAAGATGTCCAGCGGCGGCTGGACGCAGGGAAGAGACGGAGGCGCCGCTGGCCAGGACGGGTCAGCGGCAGAAGACGGTGGAGGCCCCCAGGTTAGGTAAGGCCTCAGTGAGGCTATCCTCCCCCTCCCCTTTTCCTCCCTCGACCACCAGGGACGGGCATTAGGCCCGAGGACACAATTCAGGCGCTAGGCCTGGGCGCAGTTAGGAGTTTGGGCCCCCAATATTTGATGAGGTGGTTTGGGCATTAGGCCCAAGCCACCCCACTCATGCGGCACCAGTTAGGCGGGCACTAGGCCCGGGGAACAATTTAGGCACTAGGCCTGTGGCTAATAGAGGGCGTTAGGCCCTAGGGTATTTGTGGCCAAATCAGGGATACGATAAGGTGACCCTGGGCACAAGGCCCAGGTCACCCAACGGGCGGCAAGTAGGCGGGCGCTAGGCCCGTGGGCAAAGTCAGGCCTCCGGCCTGTGGGCAGTTAGGGGGCGCTAGGCCCAGCGAAGCAGTGTTTCCCTGAGGTGAGTAAAGGTGGTACTGGGCGCTAGGCTCAGGCCACCCTGAGAGTACGGTAGGTGGGTGAGCTGTGCGGTCCCCACTACTGGGTGTTCTGGGTCGGGTAGATAAAGGGACAGCACCGTTTTATGTTGTAACTCCGATAGTGTGTTATATGTTGTTACCGTGCAGGGCAAAGTGTATGTGTTGTGTAAGTTGTGCATAGTTGTGTTGCACCACACCCACAGAGCTAGTTTGAGGGCTCCGCTGTTGTAGATAGTATAGGGTGTGACACTAGGTCAGAGTTAGGCCCTGCACGGCTGTTTCTCTTTGCCTCCTTACAGGGACCTGTAAGTGGAGAAGATCGGAGTGCAAGACTCGTGACGGTGAGTAGCATCCGTGTACGTCTGTCCCTTGTTTGTCCCCGAGCGCCGGAGTTAGGATTGCTCACGGACGTGAGAATCCCTTTCATCACACTACGTGCGAAAGCGCGAGTGTGTGAAAGCTGGGTAGCTGAGGCTTTGTGCCGGTGATGACCATTCACCCAGCCGGTGAAGGTCGCAGCCACCCCTGGGGTATCCCCTGTTCCAGCGGAAGAAGGGTCGATACCCCCTTTAATGTAAACCCTTCTCTCCTCAGCTAGGTCGTCGGTCAGCTCCGAGAGGGAATCGCAGTGTCCGGATCCGACTGAAGAATTCCAGGTCCGTTGAAGGTTCCGGTACCTGAAGGTGAGAGAGAGCGGCGCCTGGTGAGTACCGCGTCTACACCTGCACGGCAGCAGGCACCACCACACGCACTCGCAGGCCCCGCACCGCACCTCTCACATTTGTGTGGATGTATGTAATAAATCTTTACTTTCAAGGTGTGTGTGTCTTGTCTTTTTTTGGGTATTTTTTTAGTAGTAGTACTACAGGTACCAGCGGGCCCGTTTTTCCGCCGCATGCTGGTACTTGTGGTTCTCCAAGTACCAGCATGTGGGGGAGGCTTGCTGGGCCTTGTAGTACTGCTACTAAAAACAATATCTTTTCATTTTCACAAAAGGCTATCAGCCCCCCATCCGCAGCCAATTGGATGGGGGGGACAGCCTCGGGCTTCACCCCTGGCCCTTGGGTGGCTGGGGGGGGGGACCCCTTGATTGAAGGGGTCCCCACTCCCCCAGGGTACCCCGGCCAGGGGTGACTAGTTGGATATTTGATGCCACGGCCGCAGGGCACTATATAAAAGTGACCCCCGGCTGTGGCATTATCTGTCCAGCTAGTGGAGCCCGGTGCTGGTTTTAAAAATACGGGGGACCCCTACTCTTTTTGTCCCCCGTATTTTTGGAACCAGGACCAGGCGCAGAGCCTGATGCTGGTTGCTTAAATATGGGGGAACCCCTGTCAAATTTTTCCCCATATTTCTGCAACCAGGATCGGCTCAAAGAGCCCGAGGCTGGTTATGCTTAGGAGGGGGGACCCCACGCAATTTTTATTTAAAAAATAACCACTTTCCCACCCCTTCCCACTGATATACATGCACGGATCTCATGGATCCCTGCATGCCTATACAATCACGGATTAAAAAAGCAGGTCTGTTTTTTTTTAGCACTTTTTTACGAGTTGTAATTTTTCACGGCAGTGTTTTATTTTTTTTTGCTTTGCACTTCTTAGTAAATGACCGAGATTCATACTTAAACAGCCGCGTTTTGACCGATGGTGTATTCATTCGTAATTATTTTCATGGACTACCCAAAAAATACGAATGCCCTCATCACTGCCGTGATTTGAGTTTAGTAAATTACCGAGATGACACTTTGAAGAAAAAACGGCATCTCGGTCAAAATCGGGACCTTAGTAAATATACCCCACAGTCGGAGATGCAATAGACGAATCAAGGCCAACTGGACTACACTCATGGATTGCAGAAGCGTTGGATAGTCAGTAGCCAGGCTTACTCTGGGTGAATTTAGGGGCACAGTGAATTGTAAATGGTGAACCTGGAGGAGTGCTTGCCGGGGCATTTCTGCTCTCCTGGGGCCTAATTCAGATCTTATCGGAGCAGCAACATTGTTCTTTAATGGTCAAAACCATGTGCACTGCAGGTGGAGCAGATATAACGTGCAGAGAGAGATAGATTTGGGTGGGTTATATTGTTTCTGTGCAGGGTAAATACTAGAGATGAGCGCCTGAAATTTTTCGGGTTTTGTGTTTTGGTTTTGGGTTCGGTTCCGCGGCCGTGTTTTGGGTTCGAACGCGTTTTGGCAAAACCTCACCGAATTTTTTTTGTCGGATTCGGGTGTGTTTTGGATTCGGGTGTTTTTTTCAAAAAACACTAAAAAACAGCTTAAATCATAGAATTTGGGGGTCATTTTGATCCCAAAGTATTATTAACCTCAAAAACCATAATTTACACTCATTTTCAGTCTATTCTGAATACCTCACACCTCACAATATTATTTTTAGTCCTAAAATTTGCACCGAGGTCGCTGTGTGAGTAAGATAAGCGACCCTAGTGGCCGACACAAACACCGGGCCCATCTAGGAGTGGCACTGCAGTGTCACGCAGGATGTCCCTTCCAAAAAACCCTCCCCAAACAGCACATGACGCAAAGAAAAAAAGAGGCGCAATGAGGTAGCTGTGTGAGTAAGATTAGCGACCCTAGTGGCCGACACAAACACCGGGCCCATCTAGGAGTGGCACTGCAGTGTCACGCAGGATGGCCCTTCCAAAAAACCCTCCCCAAACAGCACATGACGCAAAGAAAAAAAGAGGCGTAATGAGGTAGCTGTGTGAGTAAGATTAGCGACCCTAGTGGCCGACACAAACACCGGGCCCATCTAGGAGTGGCACTGCAGTGTCACGCAGGATGTCCCTTCCAAAAAACCCTCCCCAAACAGCACATGACGCAAAGAAAAAAAGAGGCGCAATGAGGTAGCTGTGTGAGTAAGATTAGCGACCCTAGTGGCCGACACAAACACCGGGCCCATCTAGGAGTGGCACTGCAGTGTCACGCAGGATGTCCCTTCCAAAAAACCCTCCCCAAACAGCACATGACGCAAAGAAAAAAAGAGGCGCAATGAGGTAGCTGTGTGAGTAAGATTAGCGACCCTAGTGGCCGACACAAACACCGGGCCCATCTAGGAGTGGCACTGCAGTGTCACGCAGGATGTCCCTTCCAAAAAACCCTCCCCAAACAGCACATGACGCAAAGAAAAAAAGAGGCGCAATGAGGTAGCTGACTGTGTGAGTAAGATTAGCGACCCTAGTGGCCGACACAAACACCGGGCCCATCTAGGAGTGGCACTGCAGTGTCACGCAGGATGTCCCTTCCAAAAAACCCTCCCCAATCAGCACATGATGCAAAGAAAAAGAAAAGAAAAAAGAGGTGCAAGATGGAATTGTCCTTGGGCCCTCCCACCCACCCTTATGTTGTATAAACAAAACAGGACATGCACACTTTAACCAACCCATCATTTCAGTGACAGGGTCTGCCACACGACTGTGACTGATATGACGGGTTGGTTTGGACCCCCCCCAAAAAAGAAGCAATTAATCTCTCCTTGCACAAACTGGCTCTACAGAGGCAAGATGTCCACCTCATCTTCACCCTCCGATATATCACCGTGTACATCCCCCTCCTCACAGATTATCAATTCGTCCCCACTGGAATCCACCATCTCAGCTCCCTGTGTACTTTGTGGAGGCAATTGCTGCTGGTCAATGTCTCCGCGGAGGAATTGATTATAATTCATTTTAATGAACATCATCTTCTCCACATTTTCTGGATGTAACCTCGTACGCCGATTGCTGACAAGGTGAGCGGCGGCACTAAACACTCTTTCGGAGTACACACTTGTGGGAGGGCAACTTAGGTAGAATAAAGCCAGTTTGTGCAAGGGCCTCCAAATTGCCTCTTTTTCCTGCCAGTATAAGTACGGACTGTGTGACGTGCCTACTTGGATGCGGTCACTCATATAATCCTCCACCATTCTATCAATGTTGAGAGAATCATATGCAGTGACAGTAGACGACATGTCCGTAATCGTTGTCAGGTCCTTCAGTCCGGACCAGATGTCAGCATCAGCAGTCGCTCCAGACTGCCCTGCATCACCGCCAGCGGGTGGGCTCGGAATTCTGAGCCTTTTCCTCGCACCCCCAGTTGCGGGAGAATGTGAAGGAGGAGATGTTGACAGGTCGCGTTCCGCTTGACTTGACAATTTTGTCACCAGCAGGTCTTTCAACCCCAGCAGACCTGTGTCTGCCGGAAAGAGAGATCCAAGGTAGGCTTTAAATCTAGGATCGAGCACGGTGGCCAAAATGTAGTGCTCTGATTTCAACAGATTGACCACCCGTGAATCCTTGTTAAGCGAATTAAGGGCTGCATCCACAAGTCCCACATGCCTAGCGGAATCGCTCCCTTTTAGCTCCTTCTTCAATGCCTCCAGCTTCTTCTGCAAAAGCCTGATGAGGGGAATGACCTGACTCAGGCTGGCAGTGTCTGAACTGACTTCACGTGTGGCAAGTTCAAAGGGCATCAGAACCTTGCACAACGTTGAAATCATTCTCCACTGCACTTGAGACAGGTGCATTCCACCTACTATATCGTGCTCAATTGTATAGGCTTGAATGGCCTTTTGCTGCTCCTCCAACCTCTGAAGCATATAGAGGGTTGAATTCCACCTCGTTACCACTTCTTGCTTCAGATGATGGCAGGGCAGGTTCAGTAGTTTTTGGTGGTGCTCCAGTCTTCTGTACGTGGTGCCTGTACGCCGAAAGTGTCCCGCAATTTTTCTGGCCACCGACAGCATCTCTTGCACGCCCCTGTCGTTTTTTAAAAAATTCTGCACCACCAAATTCAAGGTATGTGCAAAACATGGGACGTGCTGGAATTTGCCCATATTTAATGCACACACAATATTGCTGGCGTTGTCCGATGCCACAAATCCACAGGAGAGTCCAATTGGGGTAAGCCATTCCGCGATGATCTTCCTCAGTTGCCGTAAGAGGTTTTCAGCTGTGTGCGTATTCTGGAAAGCGGTGATACAAAGCGTAGCCTGCCTAGGAAAGAGTTGGCGTTTGCGAGATGCTGCTACTGGTGCCGCCGCTGCTGTTCTTGCGGCGGGAGTCCATACATCTACCCAGTGGGCTGTCACAGTCATATAGTCCTGACCCTGCCCTGCTCCACTTGTCCACATGTCCGTGGTTAAGTGGACATTGGGTACAACTGCATTTTTTAGGACACTGGTGAGTCTTTTTCTGACGTCCGTGTACATTCTCGGTATCGCCTGCCTAGAGAAGTGGAACCTAGATGGTATTTGGTAACGGGGGCACACTGCCTCAATAAATTGTCTAGTTCCCTGTGAACTAACGGCGGATACCGGACGCACGTCTAACACCAACATAGTTGTCAAGGACTCAGTTATCCGCTTTGCAGTAGGATGACTGCTGTGATATTTCATCTTCCTCGCAAAGGACTGTTGAACAGTCAATTGCTTACTGGAAGTAGTACAAGTGGGCTTACGACTTCCCCTCTGGGATGACCATCGACTCCCAGCGGCAACAACAGCAGCGCCAGCAGCAGTAGGCGTTACACGCAAGGATGCATCGGAGGAATCCCAGGCAGGAGAGGACTCGTCAGAATTGCCAGTGACATGGCCTGCAGGACTATTGGCATTCCTGGGGAAGGAGGAAATTGACACTGAGGGAGTTGGTGGGGTGGTTTGCGTGAGCTTGGTTACAAGAGGAAGGGATTTACTGGTCAGTGGACTGCTTCCGCTGTCACCCAAAGTTTTTGAACTTGTCACTGACTTATTATGAATGCGCTGCAGGTGACGTATAAGGGAGGATGTTCCGAGGTGGTTAACGTCCTTACCCCTACTTATTACAGCTTGACAAAGGGAACACACGGCTTGACACCTGTTGTCCGCATTTCTGGTGAAATACCTCCACACCGAAGAGCTGATTTTTTTGGTATTTTCACCTGGCATGTCAACGGCCATATTCCTCCCACGGACAACAGGTGTCTCCCCGGGTGCCTGACTTAAACAAACCACCTCACCATCAGAATCCTCCTGGTCAATTTCCTCCCCAGCGCCAGCAACACCCATATCCTCCTCATCCTGGTGTACTTCAACACTGACATCTTCAATCTGACTATCAGGAACTGGACTGCGGGTGCTCCTTCCAGCACTTGCAGGGGGCGTGCAAATGGTGGAAGGCGCATGCTCTTCACGTCCAGTGTTGGGAAGGTCAGGCATCGCAACCGACACAATTGGACTCTCCTTGTGGATTTGGGATTTCAAAGAACGCACAGTTCTTTGCGGTGCTTTTGCCAGCTTGAGTCTTTTCAGTTTTCTAGCGAGAGGCTGAGTGCTTCCATCCTCATGTGAAGCTGAACCACTAGCCATGAACATAGGCCAGGGCCTCAGCCGTTCCTTGCCACTCCGTGTGGTAAATGGCATATTGGCAAGTTTACGCTTCTCCTCCGACAATTTTATTTTAGGTTTTGGAGTCCTTTTTTTACTGATATTTGGTGTTTTGGTTTTGACATGCTCTGTACTATGCCATTGGGCATCGGCCTTGGCAGACGACGTTGCTGGCATTTCATCGTCTCGGCCATGACTAGTGGCAGCAGCTTCAGCACGAGGTGGAAGTGGATCTTGATCTTTCCCTAATTTTGGAACCTCAACATTTTTGTTCTCCATATTTTAATAGGCACAACTAAAAGGCACCTCAGGTAAACAATGGAGATGGATGGATTGGATACTAGTATACAATTATGGACGGGCTGCCGAGTGCCGACACAGAGGTAGCCACAGCCGTGAACTACCGCACTGTACTGTGTCTGCTGCTAATATATAGACTGGTTGATAAAGAGATAGTATACTCGTAACTAGTATGTATGTATAAAGAAAGAAAAAAAAACCACGGTTAGGTGGTATATACAATTATGGACGGGCTGCCGAGTGCCGACACAGAGGTAGCCACAGCCGTGAACTACCGCACTGTACTGTGTCTGCTGCTAATATATAGACTGGTTGATAAAGAGATAGTATACTCGTAACTAGTATGTATGTATAAAGAAAGAAAAAAAAACCACGGTTAGGTGGTATATACAATTATGGACGGGCTGCCGAGTGCCGACACAGAGGTAGCCACAGCCGTGAACTACCGCACTGTACTGTGTCTGCTGCTAATATATAGACTGGTTGATAAAGAGATAGTATACTCGTAACTAGTATGTATGTATAAAGAAAGAAAAAAAAACCACGGTTAGGTGGTATATACAATTATGGACGGGCTGCCGAGTGCCGACACAGAGGTAGCCACAGCCGTGAACTACCGCACTGTACTGTGTCTGCTGCTAATATATAGACTGGTTGATAAAGAGATAGTATACTCGTAACTAGTATGTATGTATAAAGAAAGAAAAAAAAACCACGGTTAGGTGGTATATACAATTATGGACGGGCTGCCGAGTGCCGACACAGAGGTAGCCACAGCCGTGAACTACCGCACTGTACTGTGTCTGCTGCTAATATATAGACTGGTTGATAAAGAGATAGTATACTCGTAACTAGTATGTATGTATAAAGAAAGAAAAAAAAACCACGGTTAGGTGGTATATACAATTATGGACGGGCTGCCGAGTGCCGACACAGAGGTAGCCACAGCCGTGAACTACCGCACTGTACTGTGTCTGCTGCTAATATATAGACTGGTTGATAAAGAGATAGTATACTCGTAACTAGTATGTATGTATAAAGAAAGAAAAAAAAACCACGGTTAGGTGGTATATACAATTATGGACGGGCTGCCGAGTGCCGACACAGAGGTAGCCACAGCCGTGAACTACCGCACTGTACTGTGTCTGCTGCTAATATATAGACTGGTTGATAAAGAGATAGTATACTCGTAACTAGTATGTATGTATAAAGAAAGAAAAAAAAACCACGGTTAGGTGGTATATACAATTATGGACGGGCTGCCGAGTGCCGACACAGAGGTAGCCACAGCCGTGAACTACCGCACTGTACTGTGTCTGCTGCTAATATAGACTGGTTGATAAAGAGATAGTATACTACTAATATTATATATACTGGTGGTCAGGTCACTGGTCACTAGTCACACTGGCAGTGGCACTCCTGCAGCAAAAGTGTGCACTGTTTTAATATAATATTATGTACTCCTGGCTCCTGCTATAACCTATAACTGGCACTGCAGTAGTGCTCCCCAGTCTCCCCCACAATTATAAGCTGTGTGAGCTGAGCAGTCAGACAGATATATAATATATATAGATGATGCAGCACACTGGCCTGAGCCTGAGCAGTGCACACAGATATGGTATGTGACTGACTGAGTCACTGTGTGTATCGCTTTTTTCAGGCAGAGAACGGATATATTAAATAAACTGCACTGTGTGTCTGGTGGTCACTCACTATATAATATATTATGTACTCCTGGCTCCTGCTATAACCTATAACTGGCACTGCAGTAGTGCTCCCCAGTCTCCCCCACAATTATAAGCTGTGTGAGCTGAGCAGTCAGACAGATAATCAGATATATATAATATTATATATAGATAATAGATGATGCAGCACACTGGCCTGAGCCTGAGCAGTGCACACAGATATGGTATGTGACTGAGTCACTGTGTGCTGTGTATCGCTTTTTTCAGGCAGAGAACGGATTATAAATAAAACTGGTGGTCACTATCAGCAAAACTCTGCACTGTACTGAGTACTCCTAATGCTCCCCAAAATTAGTAAATCAAGTGTCTCTCTAATCTATTCTAAACGGAGAGGACGCCAGCCACGTCCTCTCCCTATCAATCTCAATGCACGTGTGAAAAAAAATGGCGGCGACGCGCGGCTCCTTATATAGAATCCGAGTCTCGCGATAGAATCCGAGCCTCGCGAGAATCCGACAGCGTCATGATGACGTTCGGGCGCGCTCGGGTTAACCGAGCAAGGCGGGAAGATCCGAGTCGCTCGGACCCGTGAAAAAAAACATGAAGTTCGTGCGGGTTCGGATTCAGAGAAACCGAACCCGCTCATCTCTAGTAAATACTGGCTGCTTTATTTTTAGGGAGGGTGTCTGACGTCAGCTTCGGCCCCGATCACCCTCTTCTGATCGCACTGTAGGAGTAAGTCCTGGGCTGCGCACAGACTGCACAAAGTAGATTTTTGTAGCTCGACGTACACATGGGATTGCACACTTGCACAGGCACATTTATACTCCCCGTGGGGCGGTGACTATCAGAACGCATGACAGCAAAGTTAGCAGCCCAGCGATCAGGTCTGAATCACCCCTGTGGTTTTGCGCATTATGGAACAATGTTGCTGCTCCGATCAGGTCTGAATTAGGCCCCTGCTCACAAGAAGTAGCATGTACTAATCTACAATTTTCCTGATAAGGGGCTCATGTAGAGGTCAATGTAGGTCTTTTTTCGTGTAAGATAAGCATTTTTATACTATACAAACATGTCATATGTTTGATATACTATACATCTGGTACAAATACTACCCTTTTTGAGCTGGATGCATCCCAAAATGTGTCCAATTGTACATGTGGTCATCATTTAGTATTTTACGTGCATCTTTCCCTGCTTACATTTGGAATGCTTCCATTTTTTAATGAGCCCTAATTACTCTACTATTCTTTCTTTCTATATTTATGTGCTCTGACCCCAAAAACTCCTAGTATTTTAATGTAATAAATCAAACCCAGCATAATAATACAAGATGCTGGGCCTTTGTTCATTGTGCTCAGCATACAGTGGACATGTGACTATGGAATGGAATTAGGATATCCCGAGACACTAAACACTTGGGCTGGCTGCAGCAATGTTACCTGAAGCAGAAAAGCAATTCTGCCATTCACTTATGCAAGAGGAAAACTACACATGCTAAAAACATATGCTAGTAAACAGAGCCGGCCATAGGCATAGGCAAACTAGGCAATTGCCTAGGGCATCTGGTATGCCTAGGGGCATCAGCAGCTTCTGCTGATTAAAATGATATGCGGCATGCCTATATTCTGTGTGTAGCATTTCATATGCAGTTACAGCCACAGTCTCACACAGTATATAGGCATGCTGCATATCAGTTTAATCAGCAGAAGCTGCTTGTGCATCCTAACCACATAGCAATGCATATAAGATGCATTTTCATAAAAAAAATGTGCCCAACGAGAGCATTGAGGCAAGATTTATGAGGACACATCTGTATCCTAGCAGAGGCAGAGGTCACAGTTTTAGTGGCAGTGTGAGTGCTGTGTGCATGTGAGTAGGTTGGGTGTGCAGTAGTGTTCGGAATATGTGTAAGGAGCATTATGTGTGTCATGTAAAAATGCATTAATAATGTGCAACATATGAGTAAGGAGCACTATGTGTGTCATTGTGTGTATAAGGGCATTAATAATGTGCGGCATATGTGTAACAGGGTACTACTGTATGTGTGTCATTATGTGTATAGGGGCACTAATAATGTGCAGCAAATGTGTAGGGGGCACTATGTGTGTCATTATGTGTATAAGGGCATTAATAATGTGCAGCATATGTGTAAGGGACATTATGTGTAAAAGGGCATTAATAAAGGTTGTCATAATGTGTAAGGTGCATTATATTTATAAGGACACTAGGTGATTCATCGCGCCCTACGGGCGCTCTTCACACCGTCGTTAGGGGATACGCCCCGTTAACCTCTGCACGCCTTTGAACATACGCAGGGCGGTAGATAACAGAATCAGAAACGCAGGGCAGTATAGAGGGCATACAGAAATGGTGTCCGGTTGAGATAAGATAGAGAGGCGTAGGGGGGAGGGAGAAAGGGAATGTACAGAAACGCTGTGCGATTGGTAAAGGATAGAGAGAGTCAGGGTGGTAAGGAGAGGATAAAGAGAGGCAAGGGGTTAGAGGGGTTAGAGAGAAAATACCGTTGCAAGAGGCTACGACCCATTATCCCCTGCACGGGCTTCAGCTGTGCTATAATTGTTTTTAGATGGAGTATTATTTTTTTTTTATGGCAGTGGGTAAATATTGTAAGGGGGGAGGGCGTGCGATTGTCAAAGGGGCGTAGGCCTTTGTGAGGGCGTGCAGAGTGGCCGCAGGGCACAATGAATAACATAGTGTAGTATATACTGTTAGTGTCTGCATTATGAAGTACCAGATGAGTAACAGCAATGCACTGTAGATAAGATACCAAAGTGCTGTGGCCATAGGTAGCAGAGCCGCTTATACACACAATGGCCACAGGTAGCAGAGCCGCTTATACACACAATACCCACAGGTAGCAGAGCCGCTTATACACACAATGGCCACAGGTAGCAGAGCCGCTTATACACACAATGGCCACAGGTAGCAGAGCCACTTATACACACAATACCCACAGGTAGCAGAGCCGCTTATACACACAATGGCCACAGGTAGCAGAGCCGCTTATACACACAATACCCACAGGTAGCAGAACCGCTTATACACACAATACCCACAGGTAGCAGAGCCGCTTATACACACAATACCCACAGGTAGCAGAGCCGCTTATACACACAGTGCCCACAGGTAGCAGAGGGGCTTATACACACAATGGGCACAGGTAGCAGAGCCACATGTACACACATTACCCACAGGTAGCAGAACCGCTTATACACACAATACCCACAGGGGGCAGAGACGCTTATACACACAGTGCCCACAGGTAGCAGAGGCGCTTATACACACACAGTGCCCACAGGTAGCAGAGCCGCTTATACACACAATACCCCCAGGTAGCAGAGGCGCTTATACACAGTGCCCACAGGTAGCAGAGGTGCTTATACACACAATGGGCACAGGTAGCAGAGCCACGTGTACACACAATACCCACAGGTAGCAGAGCGGCGTATACACACAATACCCACAGGTAGCAAAGCCGCTTATACACACAGTGCCCACAGGTAGCAGAGCCGCTTATACACAATGGGCACAGGTAGCAGTGTTGCTTATACACATAATGGCCACAGTATTAGTGTTTCTAATTAATCCAATGTCCATTGGTAGCAGCTATACTCACAAAAGTTTGGGGGGTTTGGAAAGGGGGTGGGTTCAGTGAGGTTCCTATCCGTGCGGCTGATCAGCCCGATTCAGGGAATAACTTGTAGCGGCTGTGGATGGTGTCCGAGGTGCTACGTGTGGTGGAGGGGTGAGTGTGGGAGGGGGTCCAGAGGTGTTGTGGGTGGCGGAGGGGTGGGTGCAGGGGCACAGATGGCGGAAAGGGTGCAGAGGTGCAGTGGGTGGGGGAGTGGTAGGTGTAGAGGGGGCGCGGATGGGGAGTGTAGTTGCTGTTGGTGGGGGAGGGGTGGGTGCGGGGGACTGTGGATGAAGGAGGGGGTATGGAGGTGATGTGTGTGTGGGAGGGGCGATGTAGGGGTGTGCGTTTGGAGGTGCAGGGGGGGTGAGCTTAGGTGATGGGTTTCAGAAGTGCTGTGGGTGGGGGAGGTGTGGGATGTAGATGTTGTGGATGGGGGAGGGGCGGATGCGGGGGAGCTGTGGATGGGGGAGGGAGTCCGGAGGTGGTTCGGGTGGTGGTACAGAGGTGTTGCGGGTGGGGGAGGGGCAGGTGTGGGAGGTCCGCAGATGTGGAGGGTGTCTGTAGATAATGCGGGTGGGGAAATGCTGTGGTTGTGGGAGTGGTGGGGGTGTTGCGGGTGGGGTAGGTGATCTGGATGGGGTAGGTGATGTGGATGTGCGGTAGCCAGGGGAGGGGCGGGTGCGGGTATGGCACAGATGGGGGAGGGGGTCCGTGGGCGCTGTGGATGAGTGAGGGGTGGGTGCGGGGTTACGGCGGTTGTGGTGGGCCAGGTGCGCTGCTGCGGTGGGTGGGTGGGGGAGAATGCCAGTGCAGGGATACCGCGGTTGGGGTAGGGCGGTTGGTGCAGCTGCGGCGGGGAGGGGCAGGGGAGGGGGTGCGGCGGTGGGGAAGGGGCGGGTGTGCGGATGCTGCGGTTGGGGTGCCAGGGGTGGGGGGGGCGTGAGGGGGTGTGGATGGGGTCTGTTGATGATGCTGGTGGTGGAGGGGCAGGTGCAGGAGGCTGTGGATGAAGGAGGGGGTCTGGCGGTGCTGTGTGTGGGGGAGGGGCGATGTAGGGGGAGGTGGGGTTGCAGAGGGGGAGGTTGGGTGATGGTTTGTAGAAGTGCTGGGGGTGGGGGAGGTGTCTATAGATGATGGGGGTGGGGGAGGGGCCGGAGGTGCTGTGGGTGGGGGAGTGGTGGCTGTGGGGGTGTGGTGGGGGTCCGGATGCACCGCGGGAATGGGAGAGGCGGGTGCGGGGATGGGGCGGATGAGGGAGGGGATCAGAGGGCGCTGTGGGTGGGTGAGGGGCTGGTGCTGGGTTAACGCAGTTGGGGAGGGCCGGCTGTGGTGGTGTTGCGGATGGTGGAGGGGCAGGTGCGTGGGTGTTGGGGGGGAGGGGCGGGTGCAGGGGTGCTTTGGGTGGGGGCCATTTGGCGGGGTGGTGCGGTTGGGTGGGAGGTGGGTGTGAGGGTGCCACGGTTGCGGGGGCGGGTGGTGCTGCAGGAAGGGGAGGGGTGGGGGTGCGGGAGCAGGGGTCCTGTGCGTAGGGGAGGGGCAGGGTGCCATGGGTGGAGGGTTGGGAGCAGAGGTGATATGGGTGTGGGAGGGGTTGTGGGAGAAGCTGGTGTGGGAGTGCCGTGGGTGGGGGAGGGGGGGGCTGCGGGTGGGAGTGTGGTGCCATGGGTGTGGGGACAGGTGCTGGGGGCAGGGATGGGTGCAGTAGTGCTGCGGTTGGGGTGTAGGAGACGGCTGCGGGGGTTTCCGAGGGTTGGCGCGGGTGGGGGAGGGGGTGCGGGAGCAGGGGTGTTGCGGATGGGGGAGGGGCGGGTGCAGGAGGGGCAGATGCGGTGGTGGTGCGGGTGGGGTGGAGGGGTGCAGCAGGGGAGAGGTGGGTATGGGGGTGGAGTGGGGGAGGGGCGGGGGTGCCGCAGGTGGGGGAGGGGGCAGTTTGCCGAGGTGGTGCGTTTGGGGGTGGGTGGGTGTGAGGGTGCTATGGATGCAGGGGCGGGTGGGGGGGTGCTGCATGTAGGGGAGGGGTGGGGTGCGGGAGCAGGGGTGCTGTGCGTAGTGGAGGGCCGGGGTGCCATGGGTGGGGAGTTGGGAGCAGGGGTGATGTGGGTTTGGGAGGGTTGGGGGGGCTGTGGGAGAAGCTGGTGTGGGAGTGCCGTGGGTGGGGGAGGGGGGGGGGTTCTGGGCGTGGGGGCGTGGTGCCATGGGTGGGGGACAGGTGTGGGAGGGCAGTGGCGGGTGCAGTGGTGGTGCGGATGGGGGGTGGAAGGCGGCAGCGGGGGTTCCGAGGGTTGGGGGTGGCATGGGTGGGGGAGGGGGTGCAGGAGCAGGGGTGTTGCGGATGGGGGAGGGGTGGGTGCAGGAGGGGCAGATATGGTGGTGGTGCGGGTGGAGTGGAGGATGCAGGGGTGTATCGGGGGGAGAGGTGGGTATGGGGGCGGAGTGGTGCCACGGGTGGGGGAGGGGGCGGTTTGCCGGTGTGGTGCATTTGGGGTGGTGGTGGGTTTGAGGGTGCCACGGTTGCAGGGGCGGGTGCAACAGGTAGGGGAGGGGTGGGGGTGCGGGAGCAGGGGTACTGTGCGTAGGGGAGTGGCGGGGGTGCCGTGGGTGGGGGGTTGGGAGCAGGGGTGATGTGGGTGTGGGAGGGCTGTGGGAGTGCCGTGGATGGGGGAGGGGGGGTGCTGGGGGTGGGGGCGTGGTGCCATGGGTGGGGGGACAGGTGCGGAGGGGGGGCGGGGGCTGGAGCAGTGGTGGTGCAGTTGGGCGGTGGGAGGCAGCTGCAGGGGTTCCGAGGGTTGGGGGGGGGGGTGCGGGTGGGGTGGGTGCAGGAGGCGCAGATGCGGTGGTGGTGCGGGTTGGGTGATAGGTGCAGGGGTGTAGGTGCAAGGGGGGATGTGGGGGATGCGTTAGGTGCCGCAGGGGGGGGGCAGCGGGTGTTGGTGCTGTGGGTAGGGGAGGGGGCAGAGTGCCACGGGTGGTGGGTGGGTGCCACGGGTGGGTGGTGCTGCGGGTGGGGGAGGGGGTGGAGTGCCACGGGTGGTGGGTGGATGCGGTTGGTGCGCGGGTGGGTGGTGCGGGTGTTGCTGCGGGTGGGGGAGAGGGTGGGAGTGGCGTGGGTGGGGGGCGAATGCGGTTGTTTGCCGCGGGTGTTGGTGCTACGGGTGGGGGAGGGGGCGGGAGTTCCGCGGGTGGGTGCCGTGGGTGTTTGTGCTACGGGTGGGGGAGGGGGCGAGAGTGCCGCGAGTGGATGCCGCAGATGTTGGAGCTGCGGGAGGGGGAGAGGTCGGGAGTGCCGCGGGTGGGGGGCGGATGCGGCGGGTGTTTGTGCTACGGGTGGGGGCAGGAGTGCCGCGGGTGGATGCCGCGGATGTTGGTACTGCGGGAGGGCCGCGGGTGGTTGCAGCGGGTGGGAGGGGGGGCGAGTGTGGCTGTGAGTGCTCAGCATGTCCCCCTGACTCAGCGGCAGCCGCAAGACTGTGAGGCGGGTAGTGTGAGTTCCGCTCACAGTCCGCGGCTGCGATGTCACCAGGGGCAGGGAGTGTACGGGGAGAAGGGAGACAGGACCCTGGGCGGAGATGGGGAGGGGACTGGGCGGAGAGAGGGAGGGGACTGCTCCTGCCCAGATCTGTGCCTGTGACTCCGCCCAGCGTTACGGCCAGGCACAGAATCACAGAGTTGGGCTAATATATAGGAGATTAATAATGTGTCTCATATGTGTAAGGGGCATTACTGTGTGGCATTATGTGTATAAGGTGCTCTACTATGTGGCGTTGCGTATAGAAAGGGCACTACTGTGTCGTCTAATGTGAATAAAGAGCAATATGGTGTGGCGTAATGTGAATAAGGAGCAATTCAGTGTGATGTAATGTGAATAAGGAGCTCTGCTGTGAGGAGTAACGTTTATAAGGTTAAGTGATACTACTGTGGGATGTAATATGAATTATGGACACTATCGCATGATCAAATGTGAATAAAGTTGCAGTACTGTGTGGCGTAATTGGAATGTGGGGTACTATTGTGTGGCCATGCCCCTTGCCAGCAAAAACACACCCCTTTTTGGGCTGCGCGCCAAATGTGCGAACTGTTCCTATTTAAAATATAGGGGGTACAAACCCCAAAATAAAGAGTGCTATGGGTTGATGGTGCTGGGAAAGAGGTGCAAGGTCAGAGGCGGAACCAGCGGTGGTGCTAGGGGGCACCATGCAAAATCTTGCCTAGGGCATCATATTGGCTAGGGCCGGCTCTGCTAGTAAAAACTAGAGATGAGCGCCTGAAATTTTTCGGGTTTTGTGTTTTGGTTTTGGGTTCGGTTCCGCGGCCGTGTTTTGGGTTCGAACGCGTTTTGGCAAAACCTCACCGAATTATTTTTGTCGGATTCGGGTGTGTTTTGGATTCGGGTGTTTTTTTCCAAAAACACTAAAAAACAGCTTAAATCATAGAATTTGGGGGTCATTTTGATCCCAAAGTATTATTAACCTCAAAAACCATAATTTACACTCATTTTCAGTCTATTCTGAATACCTCACACCTCACAATATTATTTTTAGTCCTAAAATTTGCACCGAGGTCGCTGTGTGAGTAAGATAAGCGACCCTAGTGGCCGACACAAACACCGGGCCCATCTAGGAGTGGCACTGCAGTGTCACGCAGGATGTCCCTTCCAAAAAACCCTCCCCAAACAGCACATGACGCAAAGAAAAAAAGAGGCGCAATGAGGTAGCTGTGTGAGTAAGATTAGCGACCCTAGTGGCCGACACAAACACCGGGCCCATCTAGGAGTGGCACTGCAGTGTCACGCAGGATGGCCCTTCCAAAAAACCCTCCCCAAACAGCACATGACGCAAAGAAAAAAAGAGGCGCAATGAGGTAGCTGTGTGAGTAAGATTAGCGACCCTAGTGGCCGACACAAACACCGGGCCCATCTAGGAGTGGCACTGCAGTGTCACGCAGGATGGCCCTTCCAAAAAACCCTCCCCAAACAGCACATGACGCAAAGAAAAAAAGAGGCGCAATGAGGTAGCTGACTGTGTGAGTAAGATTAGCGACCCTAGTGGCCGACACAAACACCGGGCCCATCTAGGAGTGGCACTGCAGTGTCACGCAGGATGTCCCTTCCAAAAAACCCTCCCCAAACAGCACATGACGCAAAGAAAAAAAGAGGCGCAATGAGGTAGCTGTGTGAGTAAGATTAGCGACCCTAGTGGCCGACACAAACACCGGGCCCATCTAGGAGTGGCACTGCAGTGTCACGCAGGATGTCCCTTCCAAAAAACCCTCCCCAAACAGCACATGACGCAAAGAAAAAAAGAGGCGCAATGAGGTAGCTGTGTGAGTAAGATTAGCGACCCTAGTGGCCGACACAAACACCGGGCACATCTAGGAGTGGCACTGCAGTGTCACGCAGGATGTCCCTTCCAAAAAACCCTCCCCAAACAGCACATGACGCAAAGAAAAAAAGAGGCGCAATGAGGTAGCTGTGTGAGTAAGATTAGCGACCCTAGTGGCCGACACAAACACCGGGCCCATCTAGGAGTGGCACTGCAGTGTCACGCAGGATGTCCCTTCCAAAAAACCCTCCCCAATCAGCACATGATGCAAAGAAAAAGAAAAGAAAAAAGAGGTGCAAGATGGAATTGTCCTTGGGCCCTCCCACCCACCCTTATGTTGTATAAACAAAACAGGACATGCACACTTTAACCAACCCATCATTTCAGTGACAGGGTCTGCCACACGACTGTGACTGATATGACGGGTTGGTTTGGACCCCCCCCAAAAAAGAAGCAATTAATCTCTCCTTGCACAAACTGGCTCTACAGAGGCAAGATGTCCACCTCATCTTCACCCTCCGATATATCACCGTGTACATCCCCCTCCTCACAGATTATCAATTCGTCCCCACTGGAATCCACCATCTCAGCTCCCTGTGTACTTTGTGGAGGCAATTGCTGCTGGTCAATGTCTCCGCGGAGGAATTGATTATAATTCATTTTAATGAACATCATCTTCTCCACATTTTCTGGATGTAACCTCGTACGCCGATTGCTGACAAGGTGAGCGGCGGCACTAAACACTCTTTCGGAGTACACACTTGTGGGAGGGCAACTTAGGTAGAATAAAGCCAGTTTGTGCAAGGGCCTCCAAATTGCCTCTTTTTCCTGCCAGTATAAGTACGGACTGTGTGACGTGCCTACTTGGATGCGGTCACTCATATAATCCTCCACCATTCTATCAATGTTGAGAGAATCATATGCAGTGACAGTAGACGACATGTCCGTAATCGTTGTCAGGTCCTTCAGTCCGGACCAGATGTCAGCATCAGCAGTCGCTCCAGACTGCCCTGCATCACCGCCAGCGGGTGGGCTCGGAATTCTGAGCCTTTTCCTCGCACCCCCAGTTGCGGGAGAATGTGAAGGAGGAGATGTTGACAGGTCGCGTTCCGCTTGACTTGACAATTTTGTCACCAGCAGGTCTTTCAACCCCAGCAGACCTGTGTCTGCCGGAAAGAGAGATCCAAGGTAGGCTTTAAATCTAGGATCGAGCACGGTGGCCAAAATGTAGTGCTCTGATTTCAACAGATTGACCACCCGTGAATCCTTGTTAAGCGAATTAAGGGCTGCATCCACAAGTCCCACATGCCTAGCGGAATCGCTCCCTTTTAGCTCCTTCTTCAATGCCTCCAGCTTCTTCTGCAAAAGCCTGATGAGGGGAATGACCTGACTCAGGCTGGCAGTGTCTGAACTGACTTCACGTGTGGCAAGTTCAAAGGGCATCAGAACCTTGCACAACGTTGAAATCATTCTCCACTGCACTTGAGACAGGTGCATTCCATCTCCTATATCGTGCTCAATTGTATAGGCTTGAATGGCCTTTTGCTGCTCCTCCAACCTCTGAAGCATATAGAGGGTTGAATTCCACCTCGTTACCACTTCTTGCTTCAGATGATGGCAGGGCAGGTTCAGTAGTTTTTGGTGGTGCTCCAGTCTTCTGTACGTGGTGCCTGTACGCCGAAAGTGTCCCGCAATTTTTCTGGCCACCGACAGCATCTCTTGCACGCCCCTGTCGTTTTTTTAAAAATTCTGCACCACCAAATTCAAGGTATGTGCAAAACATGGGACGTGCTGGAATTTGCCCATATTTAATGCACACACAATATTGCTGGCGTTGTCCGATGCCACAAATCCACAGGAGAGTCCAATTGGGGTAAGCCATTCCGCGATGATCTTCCTCAGTTGCCGTAAGAGGTTTTCAGCTGTGTGCGTATTCTGGAAAGCGGTGATACAAAGCGTAGCCTGCCTAGGAAAGAGTTGGCGTTTGCGAGATGCTGCTACTGGTGCCGCCGCTGCTGTTCTTGCGGCGGGAGTCCATACATCTACCCAGTGGGCTGTCACAGTCATATAGTCCTGACCCTGCCCTGCTCCACTTGTCCACATGTCCGTGGTTAAGTGGACATTGGGTACAACTGCATTTTTTAGGAGACTGGTGAGTCTTTTTCTGACGTCCGTGTACATTCTCGGTATCGCCTGCCTAGAGAAGTGGAACCTAGATGGTATTTGGTAACGGGGGCACACTGCCTCAATAAATTGTCTAGTTCCCTGTGAACTAACGGCGGATACCGGACGCACGTCTAACACCAACATAGTTGTCAAGGACTCAGTTATCCGCTTTGCAGTAGGATGACTGCTGTGATATTTCATCTTCCTCGCAAAGGACTGTTGAACAGTCAATTGCTTACTGGAAGTAGTACAAGTGGGCTTACGACTTCCCCTCTGGGATGACCATCGACTCCCAGCGGCAACAACAGCAGCGCCAGCAGCAGTAGGCGTTACACGCAAGGATGCATCGGAGGAATCCCAGGCAGGAGAGGACTCGTCAGAATTGCCAGTGACATGGCCTGCAGGACTATTGGCATTCCTGGGGAAGGAGGAAATTGACACTGAGGGAGTTGGTGGGGTGGTTTGCGTGAGCTTGGTTACAAGAGGAAGGGATTTACTGGTCAGTGGACTGCTTCCGCTGTCACCCAAAGTTTTTGAACTTGTCACTGACTTATTATGAATGCGCTGCAGGTGACGTATAAGGGAGGATGTTCCGAGGTGGTTAACGTCCTTACCCCTACTTATTACAGCTTGACAAAGGGAACACACGGCTTGACACCTGTTGTCCGCATTTCTGGTGAAATACCTCCACACCGAAGAGCTGATTTTTTTGGTATTTTCACCTGGCATGTCAACGGCCATATTCCTCCCACGGACAACAGGTGTCTCCCCGGGTGCCTGACTTAAACAAACCACCTCACCATCAGAATCCTCCTGGTCAATTTCCTCCCCAGCGCCAGCAACACCCATATCCTCCTCATCCTGGTGTACTTCAACACTGACATCTTCAATCTGACTATCAGGAACTGGACTGCGGGTGCTCCTTCCAGCACTTGCAGGGGGCGTGCAAATGGTGGAAGGCGCATGCTCTTCACGTCCAGTGTTGGGAAGGTCAGGCATCGCAACCGACACAATTGGACTCTCCTTGTGGATTTGGGATTTCAAAGAACGCACAGTTCTTTGCGGTGCTTTTGCCAGCTTGAGTCTTTTCAGTTTTCTAGCGAGAGGCTGAGTGCTTCCATCCTCATGTGAAGCTGAACCACTAGCCATGAACATAGGCCAGGGCCTCAGCCGTTCCTTGCCACTCCGTGTGGTAAATGGCATATTGGCAAGTTTACGCTTCTCCTCCGACAATTTTATTTTAGGTTTTGGAGTCCTTTTTTTACTGATATTTGGTGTTTTGGTTTTGACATGCTCTGTACTATGCCATTGGGCATCGGCCTTGGCAGACGACGTTGCTGGCATTTCATCGTCTCGGCCATGACTAGTGGCAGCAGCTTCAGCACGAGGTGGAAGTGGATCTTGATCTTTCCCTAATTTTGGAACCTCAACATTTTTGTTCTCCATATTTTAATAGGCACAACTAAAAGGCACCTCAGGTAAACAATGGAGATGGATGGATTGGATACTAGTATACAATTATGGACGGGCTGCCGAGTGCCGACACAGAGGTAGCCACAGCCGTGAACTACCGCACTGTACTGTGTCTGCTGCTAATATATAGACTGGTTGATAAAGAGATAGTATACTCGTAACTAGTATGTATGTATAAAGAAAGAAAAAAAAACCACGGTTAGGTGGTATATACAATTATGGACGGGCTGCCGAGTGCCGACACAGAGGTAGCCACAGCCGTGAACTACCGCACTGTACTGTGTCTGCTGCTAATATATAGACTGGTTGATAAAGAGATAGTATACTCGTAACTAGTATGTATGTATAAAGAAAGAAAAAAAAACCACGGTTAGGTGGTATATACAATTATGGACGGGCTGCCGAGTGCCGACACAGAGGTAGCCACAGCCGTGAACTACCGCACTGTACTGTGTCTGCTGCTAATATATAGACTGGTTGATAAAGAGATAGTATACTCGTAACTAGTATGTATGTATAAAGAAAGAAAAAAAAACCACGGTTAGGTGGTATATACAATTATGGACGGGCTGCCGAGTGCCGACACAGAGGTAGCCACAGCCGTGAACTACCGCACTGTACTGTGTCTGCTGCTAATATATAGACTGGTTGATAAAGAGATAGTATACTCGTAACTAGTATGTATGTATAAAGAAAGAAAAAAAAACCACGGTTAGGTGGTATATACAATTATGGACGGGCTGCCGAGTGCCGACACAGAGGTAGCCACAGCCGTGAACTACCGCACTGTACTGTGTCTGCTGCTAATATATAGACTGGTTGATAAAGAGATAGTATACTCGTAACTAGTATGTATGTATAAAGAAAGAAAAAAAAACCACGGTTAGGTGGTATATACAATTATGGACGGGCTGCCGAGTGCCGACACAGAGGTAGCCACAGCCGTGAACTACCGCACTGTACTGTGTCTGCTGCTAATATATAGACTGGTTGATAAAGAGATAGTATACTCGTAACTAGTATGTATGTATAAAGAAAGAAAAAAAAACCACGGTTAGGTGGTATATACAATTATGGACGGGCTGCCGAGTGCCGACACAGAGGTAGCCACAGCCGTGAACTACCGCACTGTACTGTGTCTGCTGCTAATATATAGACTGGTTGATAAAGAGATAGTATACTCGTAACTAGTATGTATGTATAAAGAAAGAAAAAAAAACCACGGTTAGGTGGTATATACAATTATGGACGGGCTGCCGAGTGCCGACACAGAGGTAGCCACAGCCGTGAACTACCGCACTGTACTGTGTCTGCTGCTAATATATAGACTGGTTGATAAAGAGATAGTATACTCGTAACTAGTATGTATGTATAAAGAAAGAAAAAAAAACCACGGTTAGGTGGTATATACAATTATGGACGGGCTGCCGAGTGCCGACACAGAGGTAGCCACAGCCGTGAACTACCGCACTGTACTGTGTCTGCTGCTAATATATAGACTGGTTGATAAAGAGATAGTATACTCGTAACTAGTATGTATGTATAAAGAAAGAAAAAAAAACCACGGTTAGGTCACTGGTATATACAATTATGGACGGGCTGCCGAGTGCCGACACAGAGGTAGCCACAGCCGTGAACTACCGCACTGTACTGTGTCTGCTACTAATATATAGACTGGTTGATAAAGAGATAGTATACTCGTAACTAGTATGTATGTATAAAGAAAGAAAAAAAAACCACGGTTAGGTCACTGGTATATACAATTATGGACGGGCTGCCGAGTGCCGACACAGAGGTAGCCACAGCCGTGAACTACCGCACTGTACTGTGTCTGCTGCTAATATAGACTGGTTGATAAAGAGATAGTATACTACTAATATTATATACTGGTGGTCAGGTCACTGGTCACTAGTCACACTGGCAGTGGCACTCCTGCAGCAAAAGTGTGCACTGTTTAATTTTAATATAATATTATGTACTCCTGGCTCCTGCTATAACCTATAACTGGCACTGCAGTAGTGCTCCCCAGTCTCCCCCACAATTATAAGCTGTGTGAGCTGAGCAGTCAGACAGATATATAATATATATAGATGATGCAGCACACTGGCCTGAGCCTGAGCAGTGCACACAGATATGGTATGTGACTGAGTCACTGTGTGCTGTGTATCGCTTTTTTCAGGCAGAGAACGGATTATAAATAAAAGTGGTGGTCACTGGTCACTATCAGCAAAACTCTGCACTGTACACTACTGAGTACTCCTAATGCTCCCCAAAATTAGTAAATCAAGTGTCTAAACGGAGAGGACGCCAGCCACGTCCTCTCCCTATCAATCTCAATGCACGTGTGAAAATGGCGGCGACGCGCGGCTCCTTATATAGAATCCGAGTTTCGCGAGAATCCGACAGCGTCATGATGACGTTCGGGCGCGCTCGGGTTAACCGAGCAAGGCGGGAAGATCCGAGTCGCTCGGACCCGTGAAAAAAAACATGAAGTTCTGGCGGGTTCGGATTCAGAGAAACCGAACCCGCTCATCTCTAGTAAAAACACAGTAACCTCCATTCCAAAAGAACATCTGTATGCGCAGATTTTAAGACTACTCATATAGCTTCTAACTTTAGCTATAAATCTAATTTAAGCAGTTATAGAGCCACTTGAAGGCATAGATACTGGAATATCGAAGAAACATCTCACTACAAATTAAAATATACAGTATACAGTATGATTCTGATTGGTCATGCTGGTAGCTTAATTGTTCCCCTACTTAGCCATACCTCCCAACTGACCTGATTTTCGTGGGACAGTGTCGTTTCCTAGGACTGTGCCACGGCCCCACCCTCAGCACTGTGTCCCGTTGTGAGGGGGAAGTTGGGAGACCCCCTGCCACTCGCTGCTCTGCTTAGCAGACACAGCAGATATTCACGCCAGGAGAAAGGGATTGGGCATGCGCTGGGCATGCCCCCACAGTGATGGAGACGGCGGCATTCCTGTGAAGCCACACCACTTTTTGCTGAGGCCACACGCTCAGGAGTCCCCAGTCCAGGATATTAAATGTTGTGAGGTATGCATGCAGGTTCACTGGAAGGTAATTATTGTAATCATCAGGGGCGATTTAAGAGAGGAGGGGACCCGCATGCAGCCTCCGTCGCGGGCCCCCTCCTCTCCAGCAGCAAGTAGACTCTGGCAGTATGCCAGAGTCTACTGCGCATGCGCAGGTCTCCGGGAACATGGCTCCCGTGCCTTGTTCCCGAGGACATCTCCACTGCGCATACGCAAATCACTTGGAAATGGCCACGTGGCCATTTTCCGAGTGAGTTTTGCCTGCACTAGAGGGCACTCGCTGCGGGACTCCGGAACGGTAAATATATTAAATGGGTGCGGTGTGGGCCCCCCTGGACCCAGGGGCCCGTGTCACCGCACACACTGCACCCATTATAGAAACGCCAATGGTACTCATCCCAAATGTCATCTACTGTAAGTGAAACAGATAAGATGTCAAAATGGGTTAAATGATAACAAGCATTGTTATGTTATGATGATAGTAAAAGAGACTGTCTTACACACTTTGACAACTTGTAATTGGATCAATTTTACATTCAATTTCCCTTAAGCCAAGAACATACGATATGGAGCGTACACTGTTCAATATTGCATACGACCGAACAGTATATAGTATCGTATTGGTCATATAAGATTTAGGGGTATATGCAATTCCGGGCGAATTGTGGCACTTTTTCTCCCGTTTTTAAATTCGACACAATTCGACCGTCGAATTCCGGCCGGCGGGTGCCGGAATTCGACATATTCAATAAAAAACCGATTCGACAGTCCCGCTGTTGAAAAATGGACCAATTGACGGATTTTGATTAGATTTTTAAAAATGTTAAAAAAACGGTAAAAAACCCGAAAAAAATTGCGTGGGGTCCCCCCTCCTACGCATAACCAGCTTCGGGCTCTTTGAGCCGGTCCTGGTTGCCAAAATACGGGGAAAAAAATGACAGGGGATCCCCCGTATTTTAACAACCAGCACCGGGCTCTGCGCCTGGTACTGGTGCAAAAAATACGGGGGACAAAAAGCGTAGGGGTCCCCCGTATTTTTTGTACCAGCACCGGGCTCCACTAGCTGGACAGATAATGCCACAGCCGGGGGACACTTTTATACCGCTCCCTGCGGCCGTGGCATTAAATATCCAACTAGTCACCCCTGGCCGGGGTACCCTGGAGGAGTGGGGACCCCTTCAATCAAAGGGTCCCCCCCCCCAGCCACCCAAGGGCCAGGGGTGAAGCCCGAGGCTGTCCCCCCATCCATGGGCTGCGGATGGGGGGCTGATAGCCTTGTTGAAAATTTAAGAATATTGTTTTTTGCAGAAGAACTACAAGTCCCAGCAAGCCTCCCCCGCAAGCCGGTACTTGGAGAACCACAAGTACCAGCATGCGGGGGGGGGGGGGGGGACGGGCCCGCTGGTACCTGTAGTTCTTCTGCAAAAAAAATACCCAAATAAAAACAGGACACACACACCTTGAAAGTAAAACTTTATTACATACATGCCGACACATACATACTTACCTATGTTGACACGCCGACTCTGTCCACGTCTCTGTCTGTCGGCAGAATCCGGGGTACCTGCAAATAAAAATTATACTCACCTGATCCAGTGTCCGGTTCTTTTATTGTAATCCACGTACTTGGCAAAACAAAAAAACGCATACCCGATCCACACGGACTGAAAGGGGTCCCATGTTTACACATGGGACCCCTTTCCCCGAATGCTGAGACCCCCTGTGACTGCTGTCACAGAAGGTCCCTTCAGGCAATCAGGGAGCGCCATGTCCTGGCACTCTCCTGATTCCCTATGCGCGTCTGAGCTGGCAGACAGCGCATCGCACAGCACCTCCATTAGTTTCAATGGTGGTAACTTTGCGGTCAGTGGTGGGGTTACCCGCGGTCAGCCGCTGGCCTCACCGCTGACCGCAAAGTTCCCACCATTGAAGATAATGGAGGGGGCTGTGCGATGCGCTGTCTGACAGCTCAGACGCGCATACAGCCAATCAGGACCTTCTGTGACAGGAGTCACGGGGGGTCTCTGCATTCGGGGAAAGGGGTCCCATGTGTAAACATGGGACCCCTTTCAGTCCGTGTGGATCGGGTATGCGTTTTTTTGTTTTGCCAAGTACGTGGATTACAATAAAAGAACCGGACACTGGATCGGGTGAGTATAATTTTTATTTGCAGGTACCCCGGATTCTGCCGACAGACGGAGACGTGGACAGAGTCGGCGTGTCAACATAGGTAAGTATGTATGTGTCGGCATGTATGTAATAAAGTTTTACTTTCAAGGTGTGTGTGTCCTGTTTTTATTTGGGTATTTTTTTTGCAGAAGAACTACAGGTACCAGCGCCCCCCCCCCCCCCCCCCCGCATGCTGGTACTTGTGGTTCTCCAAGTACCGGCTTGCGGGGGAGGCTTGCTGGGACTTGTAGTTCTTCTGCAAAAAACAATATTCTTACATTTTCAACAAGGCTATCAGCCCCCCATCCGCAGCCCATGGATAGGGGGACAGCCTCGGGCCACACTCCTGGCCCTTGGGTGGCTGGGGGGGGACACCCCTTGATTGAAGGGGTCCCCACTCCTCCAGGGTACCCCGGCCAGGGGTGACTAGTTGGATATTTAATGCCACGGCCGCAGGGAGCGGTATAAAAGTGTCCCCCGGCTGTGGCATTATCTGTCCAGCTAGTGGAGCCCGGTGCTGGTACAAAAAATACGGGGGACCCCTACGCTTTTTGTCCCCCGTATTCCATTTAAAAAAAAATATATATATTTTAAAAAATATATAAATAATACTTGTGCCTCCTAAATAGACAAACCAAGTACCTAATCCCTTCTAATATAAATAGATATGCTATTAGCAATAAAAAAAACACAAAAAAACATGTTTTTAAATTTTTTTATTACATTCCGCTAGCAAAGTGAGGCGGATTGAAAATTATGAATTTACTGACGAAAAGCACTGTTGTCGAATTTACATTCTTCAATTGAATATACTTTTGTCGAAAAGCCGCATTTGTACCATTGCAGAAATGTCAAATTTGTCAAATGTCGAATTTCAAAAAGTCGACTTTTAAAAGTCAGTTTTTTTGACGAAAAGTACTGTATTGCATTGTCGAATTTTTTTGGGTGGCGAAAAAGTCCAGTTTTTCGACATTTTCGGGAATTCGACCGCAATTGCATATACCCCTTAACGTTACTCTGTACACACTACAACGATCACTGGCTAATTTTGCAGTATTTTTTCCACACCTGCCTAAAACTTTTGCACAGTATTGTATACTAGTGATGTGTGGTTCGGATTTACTCAGTTTGGTTCAGATTTCAAAACAGCATTTTATTGGCTATCCGGCAATTAAATGATTTGGAGAGCCAATAGAAGAAATCCAAAATGACTGAAATATTGAAATATATGGAGTTAAAAACCAAGTAAATCCAAGCCACACATAGGGCCTAATTCAGTAAGGATTGCAAATTCTGCTAATTAGCAGAATTTGCAATCCTTTTGCCAGCATGCTGACCGCCGCCACTTCAACAAGCATAAATTGTGAACGCATCGCAATTTCTGCTTGTTAGCAGAAATAGAGGATGCCTCCTGCTGGCGCAGCCCACCACCATGTTCCTGGCTGTGGCTGCTGCTTATGACATCACACAGCCGCCGCGATCACGCCCCTGACATGCCCTTACTCTCACCGTGCCACTCACTGTTTGTGCCACACTGCCCCCATAACGATCCATCTCTGCCATGGAAACAGAGCATTGCCGCCCCCCTCCCCCCGCCCCGCGACCGCCTCTACCTGATTGGCAGGCAGAGGCCATTGCATTTTTTGTGCCCCCCCACAGGAAGTGCGGGCGCATGCGCAGGACAAGTGCTGCACATGCACCCACGGGGCAATCATAATAATGCCGGTTGGCAACCTGAATTAGCCCCATAATATACACGCGTGTGTCTATATACACTGCTCAAAAAAATAAAGGGAACACTTAAACAACACAATGTAACTCCAAGTCAAACACACTTCTGTGAATTCAAACTGTCCACTTAGGAAGCAACACTGATTGACAATCAATTTCACATGCTGTTGTGCAAATAGAATAGACAACAGGTGGGAATTATAGGCAATTAGCAAGACACCCCCAATAAAGCAGTTGTTCTGCAAGTGGTGACCACAGACCACTTCTCAGCTCCTATGCTTTCTGGCTGATGTTTTGGTCACTTTTGAAAGCGGTGCTTTCACTCTAGTGGTAGCATGAGACGGAGTCTACAACCCACACAAGTGGCTCAGGTAGTGCAGCTCATCCAGGATGGCACATCAATGCGAGCTGTGGCAAGAAGGTTTGCTGTGTCAGTCAGCGTAGTGTCCAGAGCATGGAGGCGCTACCAGGAGACAGGCCAGTACATCAGGAGACGTGGAGGAGGCCGCAGGAGGGCAACAACCCAGCAGCAGGACCGCTACCTCCGCCTTTGTGCAAGGAGTAACAGGAGGAGCACTGCCAGAGCCCTGCAAAATGACCTCCAGCAAGCCACAAATGTGCATGTGTCTACTCAAACGATCAGAAACAGACTCCATGAGGGTGGTATGAGGGCCCGATGTACACAGGTGGGGGTTGTGCTTACAGCCCAACACCGTGCAGGACGTTTGGCATTTGCCAGAGAACACCAAGATTGGCAAATTCGCCATTGGCGCCCTGTGCTCTTCACAGATGAAAGCAGATTCTCACTGAGCACATGTGACAGACGTGACAGAGTCTGGAGACGCCAAGGAGAACGTTCTGCTGCCTGCAACATCTTCCAGCATGACCAGTTTGGCAGTGGGTCAGTAATGGTGTGGGGAGGCATTTCTGTTGGGGGCCGCACAGCCCTCCATGTGCTTGCCAGAGGTAGCCTGACTGCCATTAGGTACCAAGATGAGATCCTCAGACCCCTTGTGAGACCATATGCTGGTGCGGTTGGCCCTGGGTTCCTCCTAATGCAAGACAATGCTAGACCTCATGTGGCTGGAGTGTGTCAGCAGTTCCTGCAAGACAAAGGCATTGATGCTATGAACTGGCCCGCCCGTTCCCCAGACCTGAATCCAATTGAGCACATCTGGGACATCATGTCTCGCTCCATCCACCAACGCCACGTTGCACCACAGACTGTCCAGGAGTTGGCGGATGCTTTAGTCCAGGTCTGGGAGTAGATCCCTCAGAAGACCATCCGCCACCTCATCAGGAGCATGCCCAGGCATTGTAGGGAGGTCATACAGGCACGTGGAGGCCACACACACTACTGAGCCTCATTTTGACTTGTTTTAAGGACATTACATCAAAGTTGGATCAGCCTGTAGTGTATTTTTCCACTTTAATTTTGAGTGTGACTCCAAATCCAGACCTCCATGGGTTAATAAATTTGATTTCCATTGATAATTTTTGTGTGATTTTGTTGTCAGCACATTCAACTATGTAAAGAACAAAGGCCCTCATTCCGAGTTGTTCGCTCGGTATTTTTCATCGCATCGCAGTGAAAATCCGCTTAGTACGCATGCGCAATGTTCGCACTGCGACTGCGCCAAGTAACTTTACTATGATGAAAGTATTTTTACTCACGGCTTTTTCTTCGCTCCGGCGATCGTAATGTGATTGACAGGAAATGGGTGTTACTGGGCGGAAACACGGCGTTTCAGGGGCGTGTGGCTGAAAACGCTACCGTTTCCGGAAAAAACGCAGGAGTGGCCGGAGAAACGGTGGGAGTGCCTGGGCGAACGCTGGGTGTGTTTGTGACGTCAACCAGGAACGACAAGCACTGAAATGATCGCACAGGCAGAGTAAGTCTGGAGCTACTCTGAAACTGCTAACTCGTTTGTAATCGCAATATTGCGCGTACGTCGGTCGCAATTTTAAGAAGCTAAGATTCACTCCCAGTAGGCGGCGGCTTAGCGTGTGTAACTCTGCTACATTCGCCTTGCGAGCGAACAACTCGGAATGAGGGCCAAAGTATTTAATAAGAATATTTCATTCATTCAGATCTAGGATGTGTTATTTTAGTGTTCCCTTTATTTTTTTGAGCAGTGTATATATATATATATATATATATATATATATATATATATATATATATATATATATATCAGATGTGCAAAGGCAGAAGATGAGGAGAAAATGGCCCAGTCAGTAGATAAAGGGGGCAAAACTTTTATTAAGTATATAATTGAAAGAAGAAAATCAAATGGAGGAATAATAAGACTTAAGACAGAGAGTGGGCATTTGGTGGAAGAACACAAGGCAATAGCAGAGCACCTAAATAATTATTTTTGCTCAGTATTTACTACAGAAGGAGAAGGGAAGGGGCCACAGTTAAGTTGCAAGGACATTCATAAAAATAAGGTAGATGAAAGTACATTTACAGAGGGGAAGGTCCTAACGGAACTTTCAAAACTAAAAGTGAATAAATCAATGGGGCCAGATGGGATACACTCAAGGATACTCAAAGAGCTAACAGATGTGCTGGTTACACCTTTAACAGAATTATTTAATTAGTTACTAAATACAGGTGCCATTCCAGAGGACTGGAAAAGAGCTAATGTGGTTCCACTGCACAAAAGTGGAAGCAAGGAAGAAGCAAATAACTACAGACCAGTAAGCCTTACATCAGTAGTAGGGAAAGTAATGGAAAAACTACTAAAAGAAAGAGTTGTGTAAAATCTTACATCAAACAACTTACAGGATCCAAAACATCATGGATTTAGTGGTGGGAGATCATGCCAAACAAATCATATTGACTTTTTTGACTCTGTGACGAAAATTATAGCTCAAGGGGGAGCTGTAGATCTAGCATATCTAGACTTTGGTAAAGCATTTGACACTGTCCCACATTGCAGACTGCTAAATAAACTTGAAAGCGTGGGGATGGATTATAAAACAGTTAAATAGATAAGAACCTGGTTGCAGGTTAGGAAACAGACAGTTGTAGTAAATGGAGTAAAATCTATGGAGGGAAATGTTACCAGTGGAGTACCCCAGAGATCTGTACTTGGTCCAGTTCTCTTTAATATCTTTGTTGGTGACATTGCAAATGGTATTGAAGGGAAAGTATGCCTTTTTGCAGATGATACAAAGATGTGCAACAGGGTAGACACACTGGGAGGGGTGAAACAAATGATTGATGACCTAGGTAGGAACCTATTGTTGGACATCACTAAAATGGCTTTAAAGGGAGAAGTCATAATCATGGGAGACTTTAATTTACCTGATGTAAATTGGGAGGGGTCTTTTGCAAGTTCAGCTACAAGTGGCAAATTTCTACATTCCTTACAGGGAGCATCTCTCAAGCAATTGGTGACGGAGCCCACTCGCAAAGATTCAATATTAGATTTAATTCTTACAAATGGTGATAGGATATCCGACATATATGTGGGTGAGCATCTGGGATCCAGTGATCATCAAGCAGTATGGTTTAGTATAAAGACAGGATCCAACTCCTGTCACACAAAAACAAAGGTGTTGGATTTTAGAAATTCTGATTTTGCAAAAATGGGGAGATGTTTAAGTGATTCATTGGCAGATTGGTTGAACTTGGAAGGAGTGCAGGAGAGGTGGGAAAAACTGAAAAGTGCAATACTAAGTGCAACTGATCTTTGTATCAAAAGGGTTAGGAAAAGCACCAGGAAAAGGAAGCCAGTGTGGTTCACAAAAGAAGTATCAACTAGTGTGAAAGCAAAAAAGATGGCTTTTAGGAAATACAAACAGACTCAAAATAATAACGACAAAGAGGTGTAGCTTGACAGACGGAAGGATGCTAAGAAAGTGATCAGACGTGCAAAGGCAGAAGCTGAGGAAAAAATGGCCCAGTCAGTATATAAAGGGGGCAAAACTTTTTTTAAGTATATAAGTGAAAGGAGAAAATCAAATGGAGGAATAATAAGACTTAAGACAGAGAGTGAGCATTTGGTGGAGGGTGACAAGGCAATAGCAGATCACCTAAATAATTATTTTTGCTCAGTATTTACTACAGAAGAAGGGATGGGGCCACAGTTAAGTTGCAAGGACATTTATAAAAATACGGTAGATGAAAGTACATTTACAGAGGAGAAGGTCCTAACAGAACTTTCACAACTAAAAGTGGATAAATCAATGGGACCAGATGGGATACACCCAAGGATACTCAAAGAGATAAAAGATGTGCTGGTTACACCTTTAACAGAATTATTTAACCAGTCACTAAATACAGGTGCTATTCCAGAGGACTGGAAAAGAGCAAATGTAGTTCCACTGCACAAAAGTGGAAGCAAGGAAGAATGTGGCAACTACAGTTTAATGCTAAAAAATGCAAAATCATGCACTTGGGTCTCAAAAACCCAAAGGCTAAATATACACTGCTCAAAAAAATAAAGGGAACAAACAACACAATGTAACTCCAAGTCAATCACACTTCTGTGAAATCAAACTGTTCACTTAGGAAGCAACACTGATTGACAATCAATTTCACATGCTGTTCTGCAAATGGAATAGACAACAGGTGGAAATTATAGGCAATTAGCAAGACACCCCCAATAAAGGAGTTGTTCTGCAGGTGGTGACCACAGACCACTTCTCAGCTCCTATGCTTTCTGGCTGATGTTTTGGTCACTTTTGAAAGCGGTGCTTTCACTCTAGTGGTAGCATGAGACGGAGTCTACAACCCACACAAGTGGCTCAGGTAGTGCAGCTCATCCAGGATGGCACATCAATGCAAGCTGGGGCAAGAAGGTTTGCTGTGTCTGTCAGCGTAGTGTCCAGAGCATGGAGGTGCTACCAGGAGACAGGCCAGCACATCAGGAGACGTGGAGGAGGCCGTAGGAGGGCAACAACCCAGCAGCAGGGCCACTACCTCCGCCTTTGTGCAAGGAGGAACAGGAGGAGCACTGCCAGAGCCCTGCAAAATGACCTCCAGCAAGCCACAAATGTGCATGTGTCAACTCAAACGATCAGAAACAGACTCCATGAGGGTGGTATGAGGGCCCGACGTCCACAGGTGGGGGTTGTGCTTACAGCCCAACCCCGTGCAGGACGTTTGGCATTTGCCAGAGAACACCAAGACTGGCAAATTTGCCACTGGTGCCCTGTGCTCTTCACAGATGAAAGCAGGTTCTCACTGAGCACATGTGACAGACGTGACAGAGTCTGGAGACGCCAAGGAGAACGTTCTGCTGCCTGCAACATCCTCCAGCATGACCGGTTTGGCAGTGGGTCAGTAATGGGGTGGGGTGGCATTTCTTTGGGTGGCTGCACAGCCCTCCATGTGCTCGCCAGAGGTAGCCTGACTGCCATTAGGTACCGTGATGAGATCCTCAGACCCCTTGTGAGACCATATGCTGGTGCGGTTGGCCCTGGGTTCCTCCTAATGCAAGACAATGCTAGACCTCATGTGGCTGGAGTGTGTCAGCAGTTCCTGCAAGACAAAGGCATTGATGCTATGGACTGGCCCGCCCATTCCCCAGACCTGAATCCAATTGAGCACATCTGGGACATCATGTCTCGCTCCATCCACCAACGACACATTGCACCACAGACTGTCCAGGAGTTGGTGGATGCTTTAGTCCAGGTCTGGGAGGAGATCCCTCAGAAGACCATCCGCCACCTCATCAGGAGCATGCCCAGGCGTTGTAGGGAGGTCATACAGGCACGTGGAGGCCACACACCCTACTGAGCCTCATTTTGACTTGTTTTAAGGACATTACATCAAAGTTGGATCAGCATGTAGTGTGTTTTTCCACTTTAATTTTGAGTGCGACTCCAAATCCAGATCTCCATTGGGTTAATAAATTTGATTTCCATTGATAATTTTTGTGTGATTTTGTTGTCAGCACATTCAACTATGTAAAAAACAAAGTATTTAATAATAATATTTCATTAATTCAGATCTAAGATGTGTTATTTTAGTGTTCCCTTCATTTTTTGAGCAGTGTAGTATCAAGGGTACTATAATGGAAACTACTGAGGAGGAAAGGGATTTAGGAGTCACTATTTCAAGTGACTTGAAGGCAGGAAAGCAATGCAACAAAGCAATGAGAAAGGCAAGTCAGATGCTTGGTTGCATAGGGAGAGGAATCAGTATCAGGAAAAAAGAAGTGATAATGCCACTGTATAGGTCATTGGTACGGCCCCATCTGGAATACTGTGACCAGTTCTGATTAGTAAAAAAAAAAAAAAAAAAAAAAAAAAATATATATATATATATATATATATATATATATAAAAAACACTGAGCAACATCCCCAAACAGGTAATTTCTACTTTAAACTTGTCATTTATTTTGTACAGTCTGGACATGGCTGCTAATAACAAATGCACAGACAAAAATCTTAAAGCTATGTGTGCAAATGCTAGGAGCTTAGGAGACAAAATTCCAGAGCTAATTGCGATAATGACATGGGATAACCTGGATTTTGTGGCAATTACAGAGTCATGGTGCAATGAAAATCATGACTGGGACATAGCTATACCAGGATACAATTTATTTAGGAAGGATAGAATAGGAAGAATAGGAGGGGTAGCAATGTATGTGAAAAAAAGCATAAATGCTACTTTAATACAAAATATTGAAGACAAAAGTAAGGCCCTTTGGGTCACCATAGAAACCGGGGAGAAGGATGTTATTCGCATTGGGGTGATCTATAGACCACCAGGCCAGGGGCAGGATTTGGACAGGAACCTATTGTTGGACATCACTAAAATGGCTTTAAAGGGAGAAGTCATAATCATGGGAGACTTTAATTTACCTGATGTAAATTGGGAGGGGTCTTTTGCAAGTTCAGCTACAAGTGGCAAATTTCTACATTCCTTACAGGGAGCATCTCTCAAGCAATTGGTGACGGAGCCCACTCGCAAAGATTCAATATTAGATTTAATTCTTACAAATGGTGATAGGATATCCGACATATATGTGGGTGAGCATCTGGGATCCAGTGATCATCATGCAGTATGGTTTAGTATAAAGACAGGATCCAACTCTTGTCACACAAAAACAAAGGTGTTGGATTTTAGAAATGCTGATTTTGCAAAAATGGGGAGATGTTTAAGTGATTCATTGGCAGATTGGTTGAAATTGGAAGGAGTGCAGGAGAGGTGGGAAAAACTGAAAAGTGCAATACTAAGTGCAACTGATCTTTGTATCAAAAGGATTAGGAAAAGCACCAGGAAAAGGAAGCCAGTGTGGTTCACAAAAGAGGACATACATTGAGCAGTGTAGTATCAAGGGTACTATAATGGAAACTACTGAGGAGGAAAGGGATTTAGGAGTCACTATTTCAAGTGACTTGAAGGCAGGAAAGCAATGCAACAAAGCAATGAGAAAGGCAAGTCAGATGCTTGGTTGCATAGGGAGAGGAATCAGTATCAGGAAAAAAGAAGTGATAATGCCACTGTATAGGTCATTGGTACGGCCCCATCTGGAATACTGTGACCAGTTCTGATTAGTAAAAAAAAAAAAATATATATATATATATATATATATATATATATAAAACACTGAGCAACATCCCCAAACAGGTAATTTCTACTTTAAACTTGTCATTTATTTTGTACAGTCTGGACATGGCTACTAATAACAAATGCACAGACAAAAATCTTAAAGCTATGTGTGCAAATGCTAGGAGCTTAGGAGACAAAATTCCAGAGCTAATTGCGATAATGACATGGGATAACCTGGATTTTGTGGCAATTACAGAGTCATGGTGCAATGAAAATCATGACTGGGACATAGCTATACCAGGATACAATTTATTTAGGAAGGATAGAATAGGAAGAATAGGAGGAGGGGTAGCAATGTATGTGAAAAAAAGCATAAATGCTACTTTAATACAAAATATTGAAGACAAAACTGAGGCCCTTTGGGTCACCATAGAAACCGGGGAGAAGGATGTTATTCGCATTGGGGTGATCTATAGACCACCAGGCCAGGGGCAGGATTTGGACAGGAACCTATTGTTGGACATCACTAAAATGGCTTTAAAGGGAGAAGTCATAATCATGGGAGACTTTAATTTACCTGATGTAAATTGGGAGGGGTCTTTTGCAAGTTCAGCTACAAGTGGCAAATTTCTACATTCCTTACAGGGAGCATCTCTCAAGCAATTGGTGACGGAGCCCACTCGCAAAGATTCAATATTAGATTTAATTCTTACAAATGGTGATAGGATATCCGACATATATGTGGGTGAGCATCTGGGATCCAGTGATCATCAAGCAGTATGGTTTAGTATAAAGACAGGATCCAACTCCTGTCACACAAAAACAAAGGTGTTGAATTTTAGAAATTCTGATTTTGCAAAAATGGGGAGATGTTTAAGTGATTCATTGGCAGATTGGTTGAACTTGGAAGGAGTGCAGGAGAGGTGGGAAAAACTGAAAAGTGCAATACTAAGTGCAACTGATCTTTGTATCAAAAGGGTTAGGAAAAGCACCAGGAAAAGGAAGCCAGTGTGGTTCACAAAAGAAGTATCAACTAGTGTGAAAGCAAAAAAGATGGCTTTTAGGAAATACAAACAGACTCAAAATAATAACGACAAAGAGGTGTATCTTGACAGACGGAAGGATGCTAAGAAAGTGATCAGACGTGCAAAGGCAGAAGCTGAGGAAAAAATGGCCCAGTCAGTATATAAAGGGGGCAAAACTTTTTTTAAGTATATAAGTGAAAGGAGAAAATCAAATGGAGGAATAATAAGACTTAAGACAGAGAGTGAGCATTTGGTGGAGGGTGACAAGGCAATAGCAGATCACCTAAATAATTATTTTTGCTCAGTATTTACTACAGAAGAAGGGATGGGGCCACAGTTAAGTTGCAAGGACATTTATAAAAATACGGTAGATGAAAGTACATTTACAGAGGAGAAGGTCCTAGCAGAACTTTCACAACTAAAAGTGGATAAATCAATGGGACCAGATGGGATACACCCAAGGATACTCAAAGAGATAAAAGATGTGCTGGTTACACCTTTAACAGAATTATTTAACCAGTCACTAAATACAGGTGCTATTCCAGAGGACTGGAAAAGAGCAAATGTAGTTCCACTGCACAAAAGTGGAAGCAAGGAAGAATGTGGCAACTACAGTTTAATGCTAAAAAATGCATAATCATGCACTTGGGTCTCAAAAACCCAAAGGCTAAATATACACTGCTCAAAAAAATAAAGGGAACAAACAACACAATGTAACTCCAAGTCAATCACACTTCTGTGAAATCAAACTGTTCACTTAGGAAGCAACACTGATTGACAATCAATTTCACATGCTGTTCTGCAAATGGAATAGACAACAGGTGGAAATTATAGGCAATTAGCAAGACACCCCCAATAAAGGAGTTGTTCTGCAGGTGGTGACCACAGACCACTTCTCAGCTCCTATGCTTTCTGGCTGATGTTTTGGTCACTTTTGAAAGCGGTGCTTTCACTCTAGTGGTAGCATGAGACGGAGTCTACAACCCACACAAGTGGCTCAGGTAGTGCAGCTCATCCAGGATGGCACATCAATGCAAGCTGGGGCAAGAAGGTTTGCTGTGTCTGTCAGCGTAGTGTCCAGAGCATGGAGGTGCTACCAGGAGACAGGCCAGCACATCAGGAGACGTGGAGGAGGCCGTAGGAGGGCAACAACCCAGCAGCAGGGCCACTACCTCCGCCTTTGTGCAAGGAGGAACAGGAGGAGCACTGCCAGAGCCCTGCAAAATGACCTCCAGCAAGCCACAAATGTGCATGTGTCAACTCAAACGATCAGAAACAGACTCCATGAGGGTGGTATGAGGGCCCGACGTCCACAGGTGGGGGTTATGCTTACAGCCCAACCCCGTGCAGGACGTTTGGCATTTGCCAGAGAACACCAAGACTGGCAAATTTGCCACTGGTGCCCTGTGCTCTTCACAGATGAAAGCAGGTTCTCACTGAGCACATGTGACAGACGTGACAGAGTCTGGAGACGCCAAGGAGAACGTTCTGCTGCCTGCAACATTCTCCAGCATGACCGGTTTGGCAGTGGGTCAGTAATGGGGTGGGGTGGCATTTCTTTGGGTGGCTGCACAGCCCTCCATGTGCTCGCCAGAGGTAGCCTGACTGCCATTAGGTACCGTGATGAGATCCTCAGACCCCTTGTGAGAACATATGCTGGTGCGGTTGGCCCTGGGTTCCTCCTAATGCAAGACAATGCTAGACCTCATGTGGCTGGAGTGTGTCAGCAGTTCCTGCAAGACAAAGGCATTGATGCTATGGACTGGCCCGCCCATTCCCCAGACCTGAATCCAACTGAGCACATCTGGGACATCATGTCTCGCTCCATCCACCAACGACACATTGCACCACAGACTGTCCAGGAGTTGGTGGATGCTTTAGTCCAGGTCTGGGAGGAGATCCCTCAGAAGACCATCCGCCACCTCATCAGGAGCATGCCCAGGCGTTGTAGGGAGGTCATACAGGCACGTGGAGGCCACACACCCTACTGAGCCTCATTTTGACTTGTTTTAAGGACATTACATCAAAGTTGGATCAGCCTGTAGTGTGTTTTTCCACTTTAATTTTGAGTGTGACTCCAAATCCAGATCTCCATTGGGTTAATAAATTTGATTTCCATTGATAATTTTTGTGTGATTTTGTTGTCAGCACATTCAACTATGTAAAAAACAAAGTAGTTAATAATAATATTTCATTCATTCAGATCTAAGATGTGTTATTTTAGTGTTCCCTTCATTTTTTGAGCAGTGTAGTATCAAGGGTACTATAATGGAAACTACTGAGGAGGAAAGGGATTTAGGAGTCACTATTTCAAGTGACTTGAAGGCAGGAAAGCAATGCAACAAAGCAATGAGAAAGGCAAGTCAGATGCTTGGTTGCATAGGGAGAGGAATCAGTATCAGGAAAAAAGAAGTGATAATGCCACTGTATAGGTCATTGGTACGGCCCCATCTGGAATACTGTGACCAGTTCTGATTAGTAAAAAAAAAATAATAATAAAAAAAAAAAAAAATATATATATATATATATATATATATATATATATAAAAAACACTGAGCAACATCCCCAAACAGGTAATTTCTACTTTAAACTTGTCATTTATTTTGTACAGTCTGGACATGGCTGCTAATAACAAATGCACAGACAAAAATCTTAAAGCTATGTGTGCAAATGCTAGGAGCTTAGGAGACAAAATTCCAGAGCTAATTGCGATAATGACATGGGATAACCTGGATTTTGTGGCAATTACAGAGTCATGGTGCAATGAAAATCATGACTGGGACATAGCTATACCAGGATACAATTTATTTAGGAAGGATAGAATAGGAAGAATAGGAGGGGTAGCAATGTATGTGAAAAAAAGCATAAATGCTACTTTAATACAAAATATTGAAGACAAAACTAAGGCCCTTTGGGTCACCATAGAAACCGGGGAGAAGGATGTTATTCGCATTGGGGTGATCTATAGACCACCAGGCCAGGGGCAGGATTTGGACAGGAACCTATTGTTGGACATCACTAAAATGGCTTTAAAGGGAGAAGTCATAATCATGGGAGACTTTAATTTACCTGATGTAAATTGGGAGGGGTCTTTTGCAAGTTCAGCTACAAGTGGCAAATTTCTACATTCCTTACAGGGAGCATCTCTCAAGCAATTGGTGACGGAGCCCACTCGCAAAGATTCAATATTAGATTTAATTCTTACAAATGGTGATAGGATATCCGACATATATGTGGGTGAGCATCTGGGATCCAGTGATCATCAAGCAGTATGGTTTAGTATAAAGACAGGATCCAACTCCTGTCACACAAAAACAAAGGTGTTGAATTTTAGAAATTCTGATTTTGCAAAAATGGGGAGATGTTTAAGTGATTCATTGGCAGATTGGTTGAACTTGGAAGGAGTGCAGGAGAGGTGGGAAAAACTGAAAAGTGCAATACTAAGTGCAACTGATCTTTGTATCAAAAGGGTTAGGAAAAGCACCAGGAAAAGGAAGCCAGTGTGGTTCACAAAAGAAGTATCAACTAGTGTGAAAGCAAAAAAGATGGCTTTTAGGAAATACAAACAGACTCAAAATAATAACGACAAAGAGGTGTATCTTGACAGACGGAAGGATGCTAAGAAAGTGATCAGACGTGCAAAGGCAGAAGCTGAGGAAAAAATGGCCCAGTCAGTATATAAAGGGGGCAAAACTTTTTTTAAGTATATAAGTGAAAGGAGAAAATCAAATGGAGGAATAATAAGACTTAAGACAGAGAGTGAGCATTTGGTGGAGGGTGACAAGGCAATAGCAGATCACCTAAATAATTATTTTTGCTCAGTATTTACTACAGAAGAAGGGATGGGGCCACAGTTAAGTTGCAAGGACATTTATAAAAATACGGTAGATGAAAGTACATTTACAGAGGAGAAGGTCCTAGCAGAACTTTCACAACTAAAAGTGGATAAATCAATGGGACCAGATGGGATACACCCAAGGATACTCAAAGAGATAAAAGATGTGCTGGTTACACCTTTAACAGAATTATTTAACCAGTCACTAAATACAGGTGCTATTCCAGAGGACTGGAAAAGAGCAAATGTAGTTCCACTGCACAAAAGTGGAAGCAAGGAAGAATGTGGCAACTACAGTTTAATGCTAAAAAATGCATAATCATGCACTTGGGTCTCAAAAACCCAAAGGCTAAATATACACTGCTCAAAAAAATAAAGGGAACAAACAACACAATGTAACTCCAAGTCAATCACACTTCTGTGAAATCAAACTGTTCACTTAGGAAGCAACACTGATTGACAATCAATTTCACATGCTGTTCTGCAAATGGAATAGACAACAGGTGGAAATTATAGGCAATTAGCAAGACACCCCCAATAAAGGAGTTGTTCTGCAGGTGGTGACCACAGACCACTTCTCAGCTCCTATGCTTTCTGGCTGATGTTTTGGTCACTTTTGAAAGCGGTGCTTTCACTCTAGTGGTAGCATGAGACGGAGTCTACAACCCACACAAGTGGCTCAGGTAGTGCAGCTCATCCAGGATGGCACATCAATGCAAGCTGGGGCAAGAAGGTTTGCTGTGTCTGTCAGCGTAGTGTCCAGAGCATGGAGGTGCTACCAGGAGACAGGCCAGCACATCAGGAGACGTGGAGGAGGCCGTAGGAGGGCAACAACCCAGCAGCAGGGCCACTACCTCCGCCTTTGTGCAAGGAGGAACAGGAGGAGCACTGCCAGAGCCCTGCAAAATGACCTCCAGCAAGCCACAAATGTGCATGTGTCAACTCAAACGATCAGAAACAGACTCCATGAGGGTGGTATGAGGGCCCGACGTCCACAGGTGGGGGTTGTGCTTACAGCCCAACCCCGTGCAGGACGTTTGGCATTTGCCAGAGAACACCAAGACTGGCAAATTTGCCACTGGTGCCCTGTGCTCTTCACAGATGAAAGCAGGTTCTCACTGAGCACATGTGACAGACGTGACAGAGTCTGGAGACGCCAAGGAGAACGTTCTGCTGCCTGCAACATTCTCCAGCATGACCGGTTTGGCAGTGGGTCAGTAATGGGGTGGGGTGGCATTTCTTTGGGTGGCTGCACAGCCCTCCATGTGCTCGCCAGAGGTAGCCTGACTGCCATTAGGTACCGTGATGAGATCCTCAGACCCCTTGTGAGACCATATGCTGGTGCGGTTGGCCCTGGGTTCCTCCTAATGCAAGACAATGCTAGACCTCATGTGGCTGGAGTGTGTCAGCAGTTCCTGCAAGACAAAGGCATTGATGCTATGGACTGGCCCGCCCATTCCCCAGACCTGAATCCAACTGAGCACATCTGGGACATCATGTCTCGCTCCATCCACCAACGACACATTGCACCACAGACTGTCCAGGAGTTGGTGGATGCTTTAGTCCAGGTCTGGGAGGAGATCCCTCAGAAGACCATCCGCCACCTCATCAGGAGCATGCCCAGGCGTTGTAGGGAGGTCATACAGGCACGTGGAGGCCACACACCCTACTGAGCCTCATTTTGACTTGTTTTAAGGACATTACATCAAAGTTGGATCAGCCTGTAGTGTGTTTTTCCACTTTAATTTTGAGTGTGACTCCAAATCCAGATCTCCATTGGGTTAATAAATTTGATTTCCATTGATAATTTTTGTGTGATTTTGTTGTCAGCACATTCAACTATGTAAAAAACAAAGTAGTTAATAATAATATTTCATTCATTCAGATCTAAGATGTGTTATTTTAGTGTTCCCTTCATTTTTTGAGCAGTGTAGTATCAAGGGTACTATAATGGAAACTACTGAGGAGGAAAGGGATTTAGGAGTCACTATTTCAAGTGACTTGAAGGCAGGAAAGCAATGCAACAAAGCAATGAGAAAGGCAAGTCAGATGCTTGGTTGCATAGGGAGAGGAATCAGTATCAGGAAAAAAGAAGTGATAATGCCACTGTATAGGTCATTGGTACGGCCCCATCTGGAATACTGTGACCAGTTCTGATTAGTAAAAAAAAAATAATAATAAAAAAAAAAAAAAAAATATATATATATATATATATATATATATAAAAAAAACACTGAGCAACATCCCCAAACAGGTAATTTCTACTTTAAACTTGTCATTTATTTTGTACAGTCTGGACATGGCTGCTAATAACAAATGCACAGACAAAAATCTTAAAGCTATGTGTGCAAATGCTAGGAGCTTAGGAGACAAAATTCCAGAGCTAATTGCGATAATGACATGGGATAACCTGGATTTTGTGGCAATTACAGAGTCATGGTGCAATGAAAATCATGACTGGGACATAGCTATACCAGGATACAATTTATTTAGGAAGGATAGAATAGGAAGAATAGGAGGGGTAGCAATGTATGTGAAAAAAAGCATAAATGCTACTTTAATACAAAATATTGAAGACAAAACTAAGGCCCTTTGGGTCACCATAGAAACCGGGGAGAAGGATGTTATTCGCATTGGGGTGATCTATAGACCACCAGGCCAGGGGCAGGATTTGGACAGGAACCTATTGTTGGACATCACTAAAATGGCTTTAAAGGGAGAAGTCATAATCATGGGAGACTTTAATTTACCTGATGTAAATTGGGAGGGGTCTTTTGCAAGTTCAGCTACAAGTGGCAAATTTCTACATTCCTTACAGGGAGCATCTCTCAAGCAATTGGTGACGGAACCCACTCGCAAAGATTCAATATTAGATTTAATTCTTACAAATGGTGATAGGATATCCGACATATATGTGGGTGAGCATCTGGGATCCAGTGATCATCAAGCAGTATGGTTTAGTATAAAGACAGGATCCAACTCTTGTCACACAAAAACAAAGGTGTTGGATTTTAGAAATGCTGATTTTGCAAAAATGGGGAGATGTTTAAGTGATTCATTGGCAGATTGGTTGAACTTGGAAGGAGTGCAGGAGAGGTGGGAAAAACTGAAAAGTGCAATACTAAGTGCAACTGATCTTTGTATCAAAAGGATTAGGAAAAGCACCAGGAAAAGGAAGCCAGTGTGGTTCACAAAAGAGGACATACATTGAGCAGTGTAGTATCAAGGGTACTATAATGGAAACTACTGAGGAGGAAAGGGATTTAGGAGTCACTATTTCAAGTGACTTGAAGGCAGGAAAGCAATGCAACAAAGCAATGAGAAAGGCAAGTCAGATGCTTGGTTGCATAGGGAGAGGAATCAGTATCAGGAAAAAAGAAGTGATAATGCCACTGTATAGGTCATTGGTACGGCCCCATCTGGAATACTGTGACCAGTTCTGATTAGTAAAAAAAATAAAAAAAATAAATAAAAAAAAAATATATATATATATATATATATATATATATATATAAAAAACACTGAGCAACATCCCCAAACAGGTAATTTCTACTTTAAACTTGTCATTTATTTTGTACAGTCTGGACATGGCTACTAATAACAAATGCACAGACAAAAATCTTAAAGCTATGTGTGCAAATGCTAGGAGCTTAGGAGACAAAATTCCAGAGCTAATTGCGATAATGACATGGGATAACCTGGATTTTGTGGCAATTACAGAGTCATGGTGCAATGAAAATCATGACTGGGACATAGCTATACCAGGATACAATTTATTTAGGAAGGATAGAATAGGAAGAATAGGAGGAGGGGTAGCAATGTATGTGAAAAAAAGCATAAATGCTACTTTAATACAAAATATTGAAGACAAAACTGAGGCCCTTTGGGTCACCATAGAAACCGGGGAGAAGGATGTTATTCGCATTGGGGTGATCTATAGACCACCAGGCCAGGGGCAGGATTTGGACAGGAACCTATTGTTGGACATCACTAAAATGGCTTTAAAGGGAGAAGTCATAATCATGGGAGACTTTAATTTACCTGATGTAAATTGGGAGGGGTCTTTTGCAAGTTCAGCTACAAGTGGCAAATTTCTACATTCCTTACAGGGAGCATCTCTCAAGCAATTGGTGACGGAGCCCACTCGCAAAGATTCAATATTAGATTTAATTCTTACAAATGGTGATAGGATATCCGACATATATGTGGGTGAGCATCTGGGATCCAGTGATCATCAAGCAGTATGGTTTAGTATAAAGACAGGATCCAACTCCTGTCACACAAAAACAAAGGTGTTGGATTTTAGAAATGCTGATTTTGCAAAAATGGGGAGATGTTTAAGTGATTCATTGGCAGATTGGTTGAACTTGGAAGGAGTGCAGGAGAGGTGGGAAAAACTGAAAAGTGCAATACTAAGTGCAACTGATCTTTGTATCAAAAGGGTTAGGAAAAGCACCAGGAAAAGGAAGCCAGTGTGGTTCACAAAAGAAGTATCAACTAGTGTGAAAGCAAAAAAGATGGCTTTTAGGAAATACAAACAGACTCAAAATAATAACGACAAAGAGGTGTATCTTGACAGACGGAAGGATGCTAAGAAAGTGATCAGACGTGCAAAGGCAGAAGCTGAGGAAAAAATGGCCCAGTCAGTATATAAAGGGGGCAAAACTTTTTTTAAGTATATAAGTGAAAGGAGAAAATCAAATGGAGGAATAATAAGACTTAAGACAGAGAGTGAGCATTTGGTGGAGGGTGACAAGGCAATAGCAGATCACCTAAATAATTATTTTTGCTCAGTATTTACTACAGAAGAAGGGATGGGGCCACAGTTAAGTTGCAAGGACATTTATAAAAATACGGTAGATGAAAGTACATTTACAGAGGAGAAGGTCCTAGCAGAACTTTCACAACTAAAAGTGGATAAATCAATGGGACCAGATGGGATACACCCAAGGATACTCAAAGAGATAAAAGATGTGCTGGTTACACCTTTAACAGAATTATTTAACCAGTCACTAAATACAGGTGCTATTCCAGAGGACTGGAAAAGAGCAAATGTAGTTCCACTGCACAAAAGTGGAAGCAAGGAAGAATGTGGCAACTACAGTTTAATGCTAAAAAATGCATAATCATGCACTTGGGTCTCAAAAACCCAAAGGCTAAATATACACTGCTCAAAAAAATAAAGGGAACAAACAACACAATGTAACTCCAAGTCAATCACACTTCTGTGAAATCAAACTGTTCACTTAGGAAGCAACACTGATTGACAATCAATTTCACATGCTGTTCTGCAAATGGAATAGACAACAGGTGGAAATTATAGGCAATTAGCAAGACACCCCCAATAAAGGAGTTGTTCTGCAGGTGGTGACCACAGACCACTTCTCAGCTCCTATGCTTTCTGGCTGATGTTTTGGTCACTTTTGAAAGCGGTGCTTTCACTCTAGTGGTAGCATGAGACGGAGTCTACAACCCACACAAGTGGCTCAGGTAGTGCAGCTCATCCAGGATGGCACATCAATGCAAGCTGGGGCAAGAAGGTTTGCTGTGTCTGTCAGCGTAGTGTCCAGAGCATGGAGGTGCTACCAGGAGACAGGCCAGCACATCAGGAGACGTGGAGGAGGCCGTAGGAGGGCAACAACCCAGCAGCAGGGCCACTACCTCCGCCTTTGTGCAAGGAGGAACAGGAGGAGCACTGCCAGAGCCCTGCAAAATGACCTCCAGCAAGCCACAAATGTGCATGTGTCAACTCAAACGATCAGAAACAGACTCCATGAGGGTGGTATGAGGGCCCGACGTCCACAGGTGGGGGTTGTGCTTACAGCCCAACCCCGTGCAGGACGTTTGGCATTTGCCAGAGAACACCAAGACTGGCAAATTTGCCACTGGTGCCCTGTGCTCTTCACAGATGAAAGCAGGTTCTCACTGAGCACATGTGACAGACGTGACAGAGTCTGGAGACGCCAAGGAGAACGTTCTGCTGCCTGCAACATCCTCCAGCATGACCGGTTTGGCAGTGGGTCAGTAATGGGGTGGGGTGGCATTTCTTTGGGTGGCTGCACAGCCCTCCATGTGCTCGCCAGAGGTAGCCTGACTGCCATTAGGTACCGTGATGAGATCCTCAGACCCCTTGTGAGACCATATGCTGGTGCGGTTGGCCCTGGGTTCCTCCTAATGCAAGACAATGCTAGACCTCATGTGGCTGGAGTGTGTCAGCAGTTCCTGCAAGACAAAGGCATTGATGCTATGGACTGGCCCGCCCATTCCCCAGACCTGAATCCAACTGAGCACATCTGGGACATCATGTCTCGCTCCATCCACCAACGACACATTGCACCACAGACTGTCCAGGAGTTGGTGGATGCTTTAGTCCAGGTCTGGGAGGAGATCCCTCAGAAGACCATCCGCCACCTCATCAGGAGCATGCCCAGGCGTTGTAGGGAGGTCATACAGGCACGTGGAGGCCACACACCCTACTGAGCCTCATTTTGACTTGTTTTAAGGACATTACATCAAAGTTGGATCAGCCTGTAGTGTGTTTTTCCACTTTAATTTTGAGTGTGACTCCAAATCCAGATCTCCATTGGGTTAATAAATTTGATTTCCATTGATAATTTTTGTGTGATTTTGTTGTCAGCACATTCAACTATGTAAAAAACAAAGTAGTTAATAATAATATTTCATTCATTCAGATCTAAGATGTGTTATTTTAGTGTTCCCTTCATTTTTTGAGCAGTGTAGTATCAAGGGTACTATAATGGAAACTACTGAGGAGGAAAGGGATTTAGGAGTCACTATTTCAAGTGACTTGAAGGCAGGAAAGCAATGCAACAAAGCAATGAGAAAGGCAAGTCAGATGCTTGGTTGCATAGGGAGAGGAATCAGTATCAGGAAAAAAGAAGTGATAATGCCACTGTATAGGTCATTGGTACGGCCCCATCTGGAATACTGTGACCAGTTCTGATTAGTTAAAAAAAAATAATAATAAAAAAAAAAATATATATATATATATATATAAAAAACACTGAGCAACATCCCCAAACAGGTAATTTCTACTTTAAACTTGTCATTTATTTTGTACAGTCTGGACATGGCTACTAATAACAAATGCACAGACAAAAATCTTAAAGCTATGTGTGCAAATGCTAGGAGCTTAGGAGACAAAATTCCAGAGCTAATTGCGATAATGACATGGGATAACCTGGATTTTGTGGCAATTACAGAGTCATGGTGCAATGAAAATCATGACTGGGACATAGCTATACCAGGATACAATTTATTTAGGAAGGATAGAATAGGAAGAATAGGAGGGGTAGCAATGTATGTGAAAAAAAGCATAAATGCTACTTTAATACAAAATATTGAAGACAAAACTAAGGCCCTTTGGGTCACCATAGAAACCGGGGAGAAGGATGTTATTCGCATTGGGGTGATCTATAGACCACCAGGCCAGGGGCAGGATTTGGACAGGAACCTATTGTTGGACATCACTAAAATGGCTTTAAAGGGAGAAGTCATAATCATGGGAGACTTTAATTTACCTGATGTAAATTGGGAGGGGTCTTTTGCAAGTTCAGCTACAAGTGGCAAATTTCTACATTCCTTACAGGGAGCATCTCTCAAGCAATTGGTGACGGAGCCCACTCGCAAAGATTCAATATTAGATTTAATTCTTACAAATGGTGATAGGATATCCGACATATATGTGGGTGAGCATCTGGGATCCAGTGGTCATCAAGCAGTATGGTTTAGTATAAAGACAGGATCCAACTCCTGTCACACAAAAACAAAGGTGTTGGATTTTAGAAATGCTGATTTTGCAAAAATGGGGAGATGTTTAAGTGATTCATTGGCAGATTGGTTGAACTTGGAAGGAGTGCAGGAGAGGTGGGAAAAACTGAAAAGTGCAATACTAAGTGCAACTGATCTTTGTATCAAAAGGGTTAGGAAAAGCACCAGGAAAAGGAAGCCAGTGTGGTTCACAAAAGAAGTATCAACTAGTGTGAAAGCAAAAAAGATGGCTTTTAGGAAATACAAACAGACTCAAAATAATAACGACAAAGAGGTGTATCTTGACAGACGGAAGGATGCTAAGAAAGTGATCAGACGTGCAAAGGCAGAAGCTGAGGAAAAAATGGCCCAGTCAGTATATAAAGGGGGCAAAACTTTTTTTAAGTATATAAGTGAAAGGAGAAAATCAAATGGAGGAATAATAAGACTTAAGACAGAGAGTGAGCATTTGGTGGAGGGTGACAAGGCAATAGCAGATCACCTAAATAATTATTTTTGCTCAGTATTTACTACAGAAGAAGGGATGGGGCCACAGTTAAGTTGCAAGGACATTTATAAAAATACGGTAGATGAAAGTACATTTACAGAGGAGAAGGTCCTAACAGAACTTTCACAACTAAAAGTGGATAAATCAATGGGACCAGATGGGATACACCCAAGGATACTCAAAGAGATAAAAGATGTGCTGGTTACACCTTTAACAGAATTATTTAACCAGTCACTAAATACAGGTGCTATTCCAGAGGACTGGAAAAGAGCAAATGTAGTTCCACTGCACAAAAGTGGAAGCAAGGAAGAAGCAAGTAACTGCAGACCAGTAAGCCTTACATCAGTAGTGGGGAAAGTAATGGAAAAACTATTAAAAGAAAGAGTTGTGGAATATCTTAAATCAAACCACTTACTGGATCCAAAACAGCACGGATTTACTGGTGGTAGATCATGCCAAACAAATCTTATTGACTTTTTTGACTCTGTGACGAAAATAATAGCTCAAGGGGGAGCTGTAGATCTAGCATATCTAGACTTTAGTAAGGCATTTGACACTGTCCCACATCGCAGACTGCTAAATAAACTTGAAAGCGTGGGGGTGGATTATAAAACAGTTAAATGGATAAGAGCCTGGTTGCAGGATAGGAAACAGACAGTTGTAGTTAATGGAGTGCAATCTACGGAGGGAAATGTTACCAGTGGAGTACCCCAGGGATCTGTACTTGGTGCAGTTCTCTTTAATATCTTTGTTGGTGACATTGCAGATGGTATTGAAGGGAAGGTATGCCTTTTTGCAGATGATACAAAGATATGCAACAGGGTAGACACACCGGGAGGGGTAAAACAAATGATTGATGACCTAGGTAGGCTTGAGAAATGGTCAAGAACGTGGCAACTACAGTTTAATGCATAAAAATGCAAAATCATGCACTTAGGTCTAAAAAACCCAAAGGCTAAATATAGTATCAAGGGTACTATAATGGAAACTACTGAGGAGGAAAGGGATTTAGGAGTCACTATTTCAAGTGACTTGAAGGCAGGAAAGCAATGCAATAAAGCAATGAGAAAGGCAAGTCAGATGCTTGGTTGCATAGGGAGAGGAATCAGTAGTAGGAAAAAAGAAGTGATAATGCCACTGTATAGGTCATTGGTGCGGCCCCATCTGGAATACTGTGTCCAGTTCTGGAGACCATATCTCCAGAAGGATATAAATACATTCGAGAGTGTACAAAGAAGGGCAACTAAAATGGTGCATGGCCTACATCACAAAACGTACCCGGAAAGGCTAAAAGATCTTAACATGTATAGTTTGGAGGAGAGAAGAGAAAGGGGGGACATGATATAAACTTTCAAATATATCAAGGGTCTTAACAAAGTTCAGGAGGGAAACATTCTTCAAAGGAAGAGAAATATTAGAACTCGAGGACATACATTGAGACTGGATGGGGGGAGGTTCAGGGGAAATTTAAGGAAAAATTACTTCACAGAAAGGGTAGTGGATAAGTGGAATAGTCTCCCATCAGAGGTGGTAGAGGCTAAGACTGTAGAGCAATTTAAACATGCTTGGGATAGGCATATGAATATCCTTATAAAGAATTAGGGTTCAAAAAGGGTTGAGATTACATAAAGGATAAAAAAAGAAGGGGCAGACTAGATGGGCCAAGTGGTTCTTATCTGCCGTCAAATTCTATGTTTCTATGTTTCTGGAGATCATATCTCCAGAAGGATATAAATACATTAGACAGTGTACAAAGAAGGGCAACTAAAATGGTGCATGGTCAACATCACAAAACTTACCCGGAAAGGCTAAAAGATCTTAACATGTATAGTTTGGTGGAGAGAAGGGAAAGGTGGGACATGATAGAAACTTTCAAATATATCAAGGGTCTTAACAAAGTTCAGGAGGGAAACATTCTTCAAAGGAAGAGAATTATTAGAACTCGAGGACAAACACTGAGGCCCTCATTCCGAGTCGTTCGCTCGGTATTTTTCATCGCATCGCAGTGAAATTCCGCTTAGTGCGCATGCGCAATATTCGCACTGCGACTGCGCCAAGTATCTTTGCTATGAAGATAGTATTTTTACTCACGGCTTTTTCATCGCTCCGGCGATCGTAATGTGATTGACAGGAAATGGGTGTTACTGGGCGGAAACACGGCGTTTTATGGGCGTGTGGCTGAAAACGCTACCGTTTCCGGAAAAAACGCAGGAGTGGCCGGAGAAACGGGGGAGTGGTTGGGCGAACGCTGGGTGTGTTTGTGACGTCAAACCAGGAACGACAAGCACTGAACTGATCGCACAGGCAGAGTAAGTGTGGAGCTACTCTAAAACTGCTAAGTAGTTTGTGATCGCAATATTGCGAATACATCGGTCGCAATTTTAAGATGCTAAGATACACTCCCAGTAGGCGGCGGCTTAGCGTGTGTAACTCTGCTAAATTCGCCTTGCGACCGATCAACTCGGAATGAGGGCCTGAGACTGGAGAGAGGGAGGTTCAGGGGAAATCAGAGGTGGTAGAGGCTAAGACTGTAGAGCAATTTAAACATGCTTGGGATAAGCATAAGAATAACCTTACAAAGATTTAAGTTTCAAAAAGGGTTGAGATTGCCTAAAGGGCAAAAAAAAGGGTCAGACTGGCCAACCGGTTCTTATCTGCCATCAAATTCTATGTTTATATATATATATATATATATATATATATACACACACCCACATATACACATGTCTACATATATCCACACACAAAATGGCCCTTAACGTCAGAAGTGGCAGTAATTAGATCTAGAAGTCCTTGAATGGTCCACTAACCACCTGACGATTTATTTTGCCAAAAAACGCTCTGAAATTGTCCGTTTTTTTATGAGTGAATTAGGTAAAGAACATGTATTTAACCCTATCCCAAATGATTTTAGTTAAAAAAAGAACAAAAAATAGTTTTGTTTACCCCCCCCCCCCCAAACATCGAAACATCAATCAGGAACATTGTGACCATCGGAACATCGGGAACATCACGACCATCGCGGCTTTCATTTTGAAAGCCGGGACAGCTTCCAGGTATACAGGAGGGGTCTGGGGGTGGCTTGGGAGGGTTAATTTACACTCCCCAGTGGCTTCCATTGTCTGCAGCCGCTGGAGGGGGTAGTCCTGCCGTGCTGACTGATCAGCAGTGATCGGCAGCACGGCAATCAGTAGGGCAGAGTGCAGGGAGGCAGATGGACCTTCCGGTCCCTCTGACAGCAGCAGTGGAGGGAAGTTTCCCTGCCGCTGCTAACACTCTCTATCTGACTGGTCGCATACTGTGCGACCAGGTCAGATAGAGCAATTGCAGGCATGGTCGCATCTGATACGACCATGCCAGGCAAGTGGTTAAGGGAGGTCGACGGACTGGTATCTGTATATTATGATAATATGACGTTTCCACATAAGCTGATTTCAAGGGCACATTGTCTGCTTGTGTTGGATTTGTGGAATATCGAAGGAGCCATTTTTGAAGATGACAGAATGCCCTTAATTTGGCATTTGTTGTCTATTCTGTACCATATGGGATGGGACGGGACACACTGTAAGGAGTACCACCAAGTGTGACAAAGTAGAAAGTGCCACCGTTTCTGATCATGGTACATATAAATATATATATTTGTTATTTTCTGTTTACTTGTGCTCTTGAATTTATGCTGAAAGCAAAGCACCATTCCGTCCATCAGGGACGTACAGTCAGGGGAGGCAGAGGAGGCAGTGCCTCCCCTGTCATAAATTATAAAAATAATGCAAAGAACATACTTATGACACAGATTCTGTGTTATAAGTATCTGCTTTAGGCTGTGTATTTTCCTAATAATTTTACTCTATAAAAAACTGTTTTAAACGTGTTTCGGAGGCACCGTTCTCGGTGCCTCCCGCCGTCAGTGAGAAAGGTCCGGAAGCGGGGGGCGGGGCCAAGCATTGGGCAGTGAAAGCCCATTAAAAAAAGACCTAGAAGCGGCACCTACTAGCAGTGCCGCTTTGACAGGGGCGTGGTTTCAGCTCATATGATAGCACGCCCCTGTCACTGAAGAAGATAGGATTGGGCAGTGGGAGGGCCGGCCCCATCATTAACCCTGGACCTTGTACAGTGCTGCGTAAGGCGCGGGCACCACCTTTAGGAGGGCGCCGCAGCCCGATATAACCATGCCGCAGTGAGTTATTCTGTTTCCCCCATCCCCCTGGTGTCCCCACTACCAGCAGAGTCAGCGCACACAGTCCCCTCTATTTCCACTCGTCCCTGCAGATGGCGCGCACAGTTCCCTGTGTTCCCCCTGGTGTCTCTCGTGGTTCCCCGCTGCCGGCGAGAACACTCTTGGCCAGGACAGCGGGACCCCACGGAGCATCGGCAGCAGCAGTTTGCGGTCCCCGATTGCTGGCTCAGGAGGCGCGCACGGCCAGCTTGGGAATGCCCTGGGCACAGAGCTGCTTTCCAGCATCTGTAGGATCAGGCAGTGCAGCCAGGGCTAGCGGGGCGCACACAGGGTCTGCACGGCTCCACCCCGGATGAGTCTCAGCCTAAGTTCTGTGCCCCATGCAGTGTTTTTGCCCGGCGCCGTGTATTCTGCATTGGGCATTCAGCGCCTTTCTGTACATAGCGCCCATACTACTTCTGTACATAGCGCCCATACTACACTGTTATGTGAGAGCGCTATGTAGGAGATACTGCATATCCCAGCCCAGGGTGAGAGCAGCGCCTTATCTGTAAGTACCCCAGGCTGTGGGGTGAGCACTGGCCAGCGGAGAAGGACGAGGCCCAATGTATGTGGAATCCTGCTGGTTTCCCAGATGCAGTCCCTATGGAAAGGTAATATGTACATCTGGGTGTCCCTGTGGGCAGCACTGCCTGTACGCGTGTGTACTCCATTACTCTCTATTATCTCCACCATGGCCCTCATTCCGAGTTGTTCGCTCTGTAATTTTCATCGCATCGCAGCGATTTTCCGCTAATTGCGCATGCGCAATGTTTGCACTGCGACTGCGCCAAGTAAATTTGCTATGCAGTTAGGTATTTTACTCACGGCATTACAAGGTTTTTTCTTCGTTCTGGTGATCGTAATATGATTGACAGGAAGTGGGTGTTTCGGGGCGGAAACTGGCCGTTTTATGGGAGTGTGTGAAAAAACGCTACCGTTTCTGGGAAAAACGCGGGAGTGGCCGGAGAAACGGGGGAGTGTCTAGGCAAACGCTGGGTGTGTTTGTGACGTCAAACTAAGAACGACAAGCACTGAACTGATCGCACTGGAAGAGAAAGTCTCGAGCTACTCAGAAACTGCACAGAAAAATCTTTTCGCAATATTGCAAATCTTTCGTTCGCAATTTTGATAAGCTAAGATTCACTCCCAGTAGGCGGCGGCTTAGCGTGTGCAAAGCTGCTAAAAGCAGCTTGCGAGCGAACAACTCGGAATGACCACCCATGTCAGTAACAGCAGCTAATTAGCAGCATTTCTGTGCTCTGGAAGTATCACTGATTAGGTAAATGCTGATTATTTGTGGAAAAAGTAATCCCTCCCATGAAACTGTCCTCAGTGTATTTGCTATGAAAGTTTGCTGGTGATTGCAGGCAATGTGCTGCCATACATAGCCACAGTATATGCCTGCACACATTTCCGACTGTTACCGTAGCGCAACATTGCTAATGTTTCCTGCGTACGTCTAGAGAGTGAGAGGAAAAACGAGCGATGTTCCTGGTGGCGATGTGACAACCCAATGCTTTTACCATTTCAAGTACTTATGTTTATGGGAGGATGGGTGGGTGGGGCGTGTGTCCGCAGTGGCCCATGCTGAGTCTGCCCGGCTGACAGGGACCGTGTAAGGCAAATGCAGACTTCTGCTGCTGGGCTCTATGGCAGGAGGATTACTGCAGCAATGGACAGCCACAGAGTTGTGAAAATGGTGCGGAGACAGCGGGGAGAGATCTGAAAAGATCCCTCACCTGCACAAGCTGCTGCATCAGGGACGGCGGCAGTAACTGGCAATGGCTTCAGGGTGGTGGCGGGCATGCAGCACGGTGTCGAGATGGGTCATCGGCGAGACTCGGCAAACATTATGGATGCAGTGCCTCACCAGCTACTGACCTCACTGCACGCCACTGCCGTCCATTAACCTAAAAAGCTGTGTTGGATCCTGTTTGAGCTCCTAGACACTGCACAAATTCACTCATCTACCAGGCTAATTAACCCATGTCATCACATAATATATATATATATATATATATATATATAGCATATAAGTCAATCAAGCAAAGAGTGCTCCATAGTGCATGAACCTGTCTTAAACAGTAATTTATTCCAACAGCTTTCCACACACAAGATTAAAAACACGTACCACAAAAGGCGGTATCAACCACCATAAGTATAACACATGCATAAAATAATACAGGACTTCACTGCATCAGTGATGTGTTTCACCGCTGTACACTAGTCCTCGTGATAGGCCACGCCCCTATGTATTTTGTTACACCGGATTTCGTCAGAGGGCTGCAGCATATAATATATGAAGTGTGGGTATCAATGAATCTATATGTGTACACAAGCCCCCAAAAAATTCAAACACCACTAAAATATGAACACATACCGCACAAGAAGAAAATACTGGTATAATGATGCTGCTCCCAGGTGAATAGCTGTGTCTGCAAGTCGCCAGGCAGCGTCCACGCTGGAGGAGAGGCTGAGGACTGTGTGAGGAAATGGGAGTGGCAACATATGATGTCAAAATTTGCCAAATTGGACCGACATGTCCTCTGGACGTCCGGTTGGCTGCACACACCACACGATTGGCACCCAATCACATTCAACATCCTTTGGTTGGCCGTGCAGCACAGCCAACCAGAGGATGTTGCATACGACCAGTGGGAGCAAGCAATTGTGCGCACACACCAGAGGCAGAACTCTGGGAGGCAACTGAGTCATCTGCCGCCGGGCTCGTGCTCTGAAGGGGGGCACCTCTCCTCCCATTCTGTGACACCATTGAATTAAGTTAATTGATAGCTGTCGCTATCTCTTCAGTGGCAGACTTCCTAGCTGGTCTCTGCACCTTACAAATCTCACCCTTTTTATTATACTGTAGATGCACATTTTACAAGTGCCATACCCAGGATTAGAACCCACGACCTATTACACAGGAAGCAGACACCTTACTGATGAAGCTGTCAGTGTAACAGGTCATGGGTCCTAATCCTGGGTATGACTGCTAAGGAAAGTGTGATTTAAAATAAAAGACAATTAAATGTATAAATACAGTATATAATTTTTTTTCAGAACACCACACACACACACACACACACACACACACACACACACACACACACACACACACACACACACACACACACACACACACACACACACACAGGGCCGTCTTTTCGTATGGGCTCAATGGGCTCTTGCCCAAGGGCCCCAGGAGTAAAAGGGACCTAGTCTGATAGCTGAGGGTCCCCTCTTTCCAGGGGTACCAGATTTTTGAAAATCGGCCCTGAGGAACCAGAGATATCAGACTTCAAAGCAGTGGTCCCCATCCAAGCCTGTTAATTGTTTTTCCCAGCCAGATATCTCGGTTTCTTTTTGACTTAGAGATTTTCGGAGGGTATACTCCAAAAGCTGTGACTCCCCCCTTTCAGTGGACACTGGCAGTTTGTCTCTACTATGGATTGCTCTGGCTTCTAAAGTCTGATCCCCAAGTCCCCAGTACCTCCTGAAAGGTGTCCCCAGTACCTCCTGAAAGGTGTCCCCAGTATCTCCTGACAAGTGTACCCAGTACCTCCTGACAGGTGGGACTCTCTAGTTTTTTTTTTCCCCATTAAAGCTAAGAAATCTATTTCCAGGAACTGGAGATATCTGCAGTAAAGCACGCTGCCCTGACCCCCGGAAAATGATGAATATTAAGCCCACTCCATTATCCACTCCTCCCCTGTGTATTAAACACCCCCTACCACCCTGGAAGTCATGTACCAGGGCCCCTTCATTCAGCACAATGCCCCCTTCTACAGTTTAGTGTTCTCCTTCCTGCCCCATCTGTGCAGTAAAGGAATAATTAGCAGAAATTATTTCTCCAGGTCCTACTGTACATACTGAGCGAAAGATAGAACCCCCCTATCCCCCGCGGAACATCAAAGCTGCCGCTGATAGCTCCCCCCACCCCTTCCGCTGGTGGGTGGGTAGGGGCCCCAGTGCATTGCTGTGTCCAGGGGCCCACACTGCTGTTAAGACGGCTCTGCACACACACACACACGCGCGCGCGCACGCACACACACACACACATTTATCTTAATATAGGAAATAGGGGGGCACCAATATTTATCTTGCCTCCGGGCAACTGGGACGAACTTACGCCACTGGCACACACTACATGACTTAGAAGATTTGTCCTGCCGATACAGCAAATCATCCCAATATTGTTCAGGTGTAAACTAGAGATGTGCACTTGAAATTTTTCGGGTTTTGGGTTGTGGTTTTGGGTTCGGTTCCGCGGCCGTGTTTTGGGTTCGACCGCGTTTTGGCAAAACCTCACCGAATTTTTTTTGTCGGATTCGGGTGTGTTTTGGATTCGGGTGTTTTTTTCAAAAAACCCTAAAAAACAGCTTAAATCATAGAATTTGGGGGTCATTTTGATCCCAAAGTATTATTAACCTCAATAACCATAATTTCCACTCATTTTCAGTCTATTCTGAACACCTCACACCTCACAATATTATTTTTAGTCCTAAAATTTGCACCGAGGTCGCTGGATGACTAAGCTAAGCGACCCTAGTGGCCGACACAAACACTTGGCCCATCTAGGAGTGGCACTGCAGTGTCATGCAGGATGGCCCTTCCAAAAAACACTCCCCAAACAGCACATGACGCAAAGAAGAAAAAAAGAGGCGCAATAAGGTAGCTGTGTGAGTAAGCTAAGCGACCCTAGTGGTCGACACAAACACCTGGCCCATCTAGGAGTGGCACTGCAGTGTCACGCAGGATGGCCCTTCCAAAAAACACTCCCCAAACAGCACATGACGCAAAGAAGAAAAAAAGAGGCGCAATAAGGTAGCTGTGTGAGTAAGCTAAGCGACCCTAGTGGCCGACACAAACACCTGGCCCATCTAGGAGTGGCACTGCAGTGTCACGCAGGATGGCCCTTCCAAAAAACACTCCCCAAACAGCACATGACGCAAAGAAGAAAAAAAGAGGCGCAATAAGGTAGCTGTGTGAGTAAGCTAAGCGACCCTAGTGGCCGACACAAACACCTGGCCCATCTAGGAGTGGCACTGCAGTGTCACGCAGGATGGCCCTTCCAAAAAACACTCCCCAAACAGCACATGACGCAAAGAAGAAAAAAAGAGGCGCAATAAGGTAGCTGTGTGAGTAAGCTAAGCGACCCTAGTGGCCGACACAAACACCTGGCCCATCTAGGAGTGGCACTGCAGTGTCACGCAGGATGGCCCTTCCAAAAAACACTCCCCAAACAGCACATGACGCAAAGAAAAATGAAAGAAAAAAGAGGTGCAAGATGGAATTGTCCTTGGGCCCTCCCACTCACCCTTATGTTGTATAAACAGGACATGCACACTTTAACCAACCCATCATTTCAGTGACAGGGTCTGCCACACGACTGTGACTGAAATGACGGGTTGGTTTGGACCCCCACCGAAAAAGAAGCAATTAATCTCTCCTTGCACAAACTGGCTCTACAGAGGCAAGATGTCCACCTCATCCTCATCCTCCGATATATCACCGTGTACATCCCGCTCCTCACTGATTATCAATTCGTCCCCACTGGAATCCACCATCTCAGCTCCCTGTGTACTTTGTGGAGGCAATTGCTGCTGGTCAATGTCTCCACGGAGGAATTGATTCTAATTCATTTTAATGAACATCATCTTCTCCACATTTTCTGGAAGTAACCTCGTACGCCGATTGCTGACAAGGTGAGCGGCGGCACTAAACACTCTTTCGGAGTACACACTTGTGGGAGGGCAACTTAGGTAGAATAAAGCCAGTTTGTGCAAGGGCCTCCAAATTGCCTCTTTTTCCTGCCAGTATAAGTACGGACTGTCTGACGTGCCTACTTGGATGCGGTCACTCATATAATCCTCCACCATTCTTTCAATGGGGAGAGAATCATATGCAGTGACAGTAGACGACATGTCCGTAATCGTTGTCAGGTCCTTCAGTCCGGACCAGATGTCAGCATCAGCAGTCGCTCCAGACTGCCCTGCATCACCGCCAGCGGGTGGGCTCGGAATTCTGAGCCTTTTCCTCGCACCCCCAGTTGCGGGAGAATGTGAAGGAGGAGATGTTGACAGGTCGCGTTCCGCTTGACTTGACAATTTTCTCACCAGCAGTTCTTTGAACCCCAGCAGACTTGTGTCTGCCGGAAAGAGAGATCCAAGGTAGGTTTTAAATCTAGGATCGAGCACGGTGGCCAAAATGTAGTGCTCTGATTTCAACAGATTGACCACCCGTGAATCCTTGTTAAGCGAATTAAGGGCTCCATCCACAAGTCCCACATGCCTAGCGGAATCGCTCCCTTTTAGCTCCTCCTTCAATGCCTCCAGCTTCTTCTGCAAAAGCCTGATGAGGGGAATGACCTGACTCAGGCTGGCAGTGTCTGAACTGACTTCACGTGTGGCAAGTTCAAAAGGTTGCAGAACCTTGCACAATGTTGAAATCATTCTCCACTGCGCTTGAGACAGGTACATTCCACCTCCTATATCGTGCTCAATTGTATAGGCTTGAATGGCCTTTTGCTGCTCCTCCAACCTCTGAAGCATATATAGGGTTGAATTCCACCTCGTTACCACTTCTTGCTTCAGATGATGGCAGGGCAGGTTCAGGCGTTTTTGGTGGTGCTCCAGTCTTCTGTACGTGGTGCCTGTACGCCGAAAGTGTCCCGCAATTCTTTTGGCCACAGACAGCATCTCTTGCACGCCCCTGTCGTTTTTTTAAAAATTCTGCACCACCAAATTCAAGGTATGTGCAAAACATGGGACGTGCTGGAATTTGCCCATATTTAATGCACACACAATATTGCTGGCGTTGTCCGATGCCACAAATCCACAGGAGAGTCCAATTGGGGTAAGCCATTCCGCAATGATCTTCCTCAGTTGCCGTAAGAGGTTTTCAGCTGTGTGCGTATTCTGGAAACCGGTGATACAAAGCGTAGCCTGCCTAGGAAAGAGTTGGCATTTGCGAGATGCTGCTACTGGTGCCGCCGCTGCTGTTCTTGCGGGGGGAGTCCATACATCTACCCAGTGGGCTGTCACAGTCATATAGTCCTGACCCTGCCCTGCTCCACTTGTCCACATGTCCGTGGTTAAGTGGACATTGGGTACAGCTGCATTTTTTAGGACACTGGTGAGTCTTTTTCTGACGTCCGTGTACATTCTCGGTATCGCCTGCCTAGAGAAGTGGAACCTAGATGGTATTTGGTAACGGGGGCACACTACCTCAAGAAATTGTCTAGTTCCCTGATACCGGACGCACGTCTAACACCAACATAGTTGTCAAGGCCTCAGTTATCCGCTTTGCAACAGGATGACTGCTGTGATATTTCATCTTCCTCGCAAAGGACTGTTGGACAGTCAATTGCTTGGTGGAAGTAGTAAAAGTGGGCTTACGACTTCCCCTCTGGGATGACCATCGACTCCCAGCAGCAACAACAGCAGCGCCAGCAGCAGTAGGCGTTACACGCAAGGATGCATCGGAGGAATCCCAGGCAGGAGACGACTCGTCAGAATTGCCAGTGACATGGCCTGCAGGACTATTGGCATTCCTGGGGAAGGAGGAAATTGACACTGAGGGAGTTGGTGGGGTGGTTTGCGTGAGCTTGGTTACAAGAGGAAGGGATTTACTGGTCAGTGGACTGCTTCCGCTGTCGCCCAAAGTTTTTGAACTTGTCACTGACTTATGATGAATGCGCTGCAGGTGACGCATAAGGGAGGATGTTCCGAGGTGGTTAACGTCCTTACCCCTACTTATTACAGCTTGACAAAGGCAACACACGGCTTGACAAATGTTGTCCGCATTTCTGTTGAAATACTTCCACACCGAAGAGCTGATTTTTTTGGTATTTTCACCAGGCATGTCAACGGCCATATTCCTCCCACGGACAACAGGTGTCTCCCCGGGTGCCTGACTTAAACAAACCACCTCACCACCTCCTTGTCAATTTCCTCCCCAGCGCCAGCAACACCCATATCCTCCTCATCCTGGTGTACTTCAACACTGACATCTTCAATCTGACTATCAGGAACTGGACTGCGGGTGCTCCATCCAGCACTTGCAGGGGGCGTGCAAATGGTGGAAGGCGCATGCTCTTCACGTCCAGTGTTGGGAAGGTCAGGCATCGCAACCGACACAATTGGACTCTCCTTGTGGATTTGGGATTTCGAAGAACGCACAGTTCTTTGCGGTGCTTTTGCCAGCTTGAGTCTTTTCATTTTTCTAGCGAGAGGCTGAGTGCTTCCATCCTCATGTGAAGCTGAACCACTAGCCATGAACATAGGCCAGGGCCTCAGCCGTTCCTTGCCACTCCGTGTGGTAAATGGCATATTGGCAAGTTTACGCTTCTCCTCCGACAATTTTATTTTAGATTTTTGAGTCCTTTTTTTACTGATATTTGGTGTTTTGGATTTTACATGCTCTGTACTATGACATTGGGCATCGGCCTTGGCAGACGACGTTGCTGGCATTTCATTGTCTCGGCCATGACTAGTGGCAGCAGCTTCAGCACGAGGTGGAAGTCGATCTTGATCTTTCCCTAATTTTGGAACCTCAACATTTTTGTTCTCCATATTTTAATAGGCACAACTAAAAGGCACCTCAGGTAAACAATGGAGATGGATGGATACTAGTATACTTATGGATGGACGAGCGACTGCCGACACAGAGGTAGCTACAGCCGTGGACTACCGTACTGTGTCTGCTGCTAATATAGACTGGATGATAATGAGATAAAATTAAAATATATATATATATCACACTAGTACTGCAGCCGGACAGGTATATATTATGTAATGACGGACCTGCTGGACACTGTCTGTCAGCACTGCAGACTCCTAAAGTAAGCTACTAGTATCAAGAAGATAGAAAAAAAAATAAACCACGGGTAGGTGGTATACAATTATGGATGGACGAGCGACTGCCGACACAGAGGTAGCTACAGCCGTGGACTACCGTACTGTGTCTGCTGCTAATATAGACTGGATGATAATGAGATAAAATTAAAATATATATATATATCACACTAGTACTGCAGCCGGACAGGTATATATTATGTAATGACGGACCTGCTGGACACTGTCTGTCAGACTCAGCACTGCAGACTCCTAAAGTAAGCTACTAGTATCAAGAAGATAGAAAAAAAAAACCCCACGGGTAGGTGGTATACAATTATGGATGGACGAGCGACTGCCGACACAGAGGTAGCTACAGCCGTGGACTACCGTACTGTGTCTGCTGCTAATATAGACTGGATGATAATGAGATAAAATTAAAATATATATATATATCACACTAGTACTGCAGCCGGACAGGTATATATTATGTAATGACGGACCTGCTGGACACTGTCTGTCAGACTCAGCACTGCAGACTCCTAAAGTAAGCTACTAGTATCAAGAAGATAGAAAAAAAAAATAAACCACGGGTAGGTGGTATACAATTATGGATGGACGAGCGACTGCCGACACAGAGGTAGCTACAGCCGTGGACTACCGTACTGTGTCTGCTGCTAATATAGACTGGATGATAATGAGATAAAATTAAAATATATATATATATATCACACTAGTACTGCAGCCGGACAGGTATATATTATGTAATGACGGACCTGCTGGACACTGTCTGTCAGCACTGCAGACTCCTAAAGTAAGCTACTAGTATCAAGAAGATAGAAAAAAAAAATAAACCACGGGTAGGTGGTATACAATTATGGATGGACGAGCGACTGCCGACACAGAGGTAGCTACAGCCGTGGACTACCGTACTGTGTCTGCTGCTAATATAGACTGGATGATAATGAGATAAAATTTAAATATATATATATATATATATCACACTAGTACTGCAGCCGGACAGGTATATATTATGTAATGACGGACCTGCTGGACACTGTCTGTCAGACTCAGCACTGCAGACTCCTAAAGTAAGCTACTAGTATCAAGAAGATAGAAAAAAAAATAAACCACGGGTAGGTGGTATACAATTATGGATGGACGAGCGACTGCCGACACAGAGGTAGCTACAGCCGTGGACTACCGTACTGTGTCTGCTGCTAATATAGACTGGATGATAATGAGATAAAATTTAAATATATATATATATCACACTAGTACTGCAGCCGGACAGGTATATATTATGTAATGACGGACCTGCTGGATACTGTCTGTCAGACTCAGCACTGCAGACTCCTAAAGTAAGCTACTAGTATCAAGAAGATAGAAAAAATAAATAAACCACGGGTAGGTGGTATACAATTATGGATGGACGAGCGACTGCCGACACAGAGGTAGCTACAGCCGTGGACTACCGTACTGTGTCTGCTGCTAATATAGACTGGATGATAATGAGATAAAATTAAAATATATATATATATCACACTAGTACTGCAGCCGGACAGGTATATATTATGTAATGACGGACCTGCTGGACACTGTCTGTCAGACTCAGCACTGCAGACTCCTAAAGTAAGCTACTAGTATCAAGAAGATAGAAAATAAAAATAAAACACGGGTAGGTGGTATACAATTATGGATGGACGAGCGACTGCCGACACAGAGGTAGCTACAGCCGTGGACTACCGTACTGTGTCTGCTGCTAATATAGACTGGATGATAATGAGATAAAATTAAAATATATATATATATATCACACTAGTACTGCAGCCGGACAGGTATATATTATGTAATGACGGACCTGCTGGACACTGTCTGTCAGCACTGCAGACTCCTAAAGTAAGCTACTAGTATCAAGAAGATAGAAAAAAAAAATAAACCACGGGTAGGTGGTATACAATTATGGATGGACGAGCGACTGCCGACACAGAGGTAGCTACAGCCGTGGACTACCGTACTGTGTCTGCTGCTAATATAGACTGGATGATAATGAGATAAAATTAAAATATATATATATATATCACACTAGTACTGCAGCCGGACAGGTATATATTATGTAATGACGGACCTGCTGGACACTGTCTGCAGAATGCGTTTATAAAAACACCACACGACGAGTGTTTAACTTTTTCAGGCAGACAATCACAATATACTGGTGGTCAGCAGACAATCACAATACTGGTGGTCAGTGGTCACTGGTCAGTCACACTGGCAGTGGCACTCTGGCAGCAAAAGTGTGCACTGTACTTAAAATATGTACTCCTGCTATAACTGCTCCCCAGTCTCCCCCACAATTAAGCTGTGTGAGCAGTGAGCACTCAGCACAGTCAGATAATGATATACAGTATATGATGCAGCACACTGGGCTGAGCACAGATATGGTATGTGTGACTGTGTCACACTGTGTATCGTTTTTTTTCAGGCAGAGAACGGATTAATTAAACTGGTGGCACTGGTCACTGGTCACACTATCAGCAGCAAGTAGTACTCCTCCTATATGCTCCCCAAAATTTGTGTCTCTCTCTAGTACTAGTCACTCTAAACGGAGAGGACGCCAGCCAGGTCCTCTCCCTATCAATCTCAATGCACGTGTGAAAATGGCGGCGACACGCGGCTCCTTATATAGAATCCGAGTCTCGCGATAGAATCCGAGCCTCGCGAAAATCCGACAGCGGGATGATGACGTTCGGGCGCGCTCGGGTTAACCGAGCAAGGCGGGAAGATCCGAGTCGCTCGGCCCCGTGTAAAAAAAACTGAAGTTCGGGCGGGTTCGGATTCCGAGGAACCGAACCCGCTCATCTCTAGTGTAAACCCGGCCTTAGTTCCCTCCTTTTTCAGGTAGAATCCCAGGGAACTTCCCCTTATAATATTAGGAACACTGTTCACTACTAAGAAGAGCACAAAGCTTTTTTGCCAAGAGACTTGTTCCTTGAACTGGAGGTGTTGGTCAACTCTGAAATATCCAAAATTATACTAAGGGGTTAATTCAGCCTATGGTCGTGGAGACCCCTGTATCATAATCCCCTACACCTGTAACATTTTCCAAACACCCTTCTAGATCCCCGTTTAGCAATTGCTCTCCTCCCGGCAGTATTTTTACCTCCATTCCTGTTGCAGATCCGGTCAGGGTCGAAGGAGAAGGTGTGTGTGTGTTATGATCGCATCTTCTCCCCCTGGATCCATCACTGGCATCAGCCCAGAGGTAATAGATCCAACAGTGGCACCGCCTCCCACCCCCTCCTCACCGCCAGTTACGTGCAGTCAGGGGAGGCAGTCTCACCGATCATACTCCAGTAAATACGCCGTAGTTTAGACTTTAAAGATGATTAGAATAATACCAACAAGATATTTATAACTTATAAATATCTTCCTAGTATTATTATTAATTTTATAAACTTTGCAGGGCTCTGCTGCCAAAGCAGGAACACAGGAGAGCTGAGGAAGCGATGAGCTCAGTCTCGCCTCTGACAGACACTGCCTACGATAAATCCGTCAGTGACATCACCCTCCCCCAGTATTGGTAATAGATTTCTCTAGTAGCTATAGATCCTCCTTCCAATGGCATATCCCTCTCCCTCCTGCAGAGTTCAGTGGACCAGGTCCAGGGAATGTCTCTGGGGTGTGAGGATTGGGATCATCTGCCCCGGCTGATCTCTGCACATGTGCAATACTAATTTTCTATCTAATTTCTCAGGGACAGTGGAGGAGGGCACAGTCGCGATAGAACTATATAAGTGAAAGCCCATCTGGCTGCAGTCACATAATATGCAAGTGTTTACAGTGGTGAGACTTGTTAAACCACAGTTGCCTACCCTCCTGCATCCTGCGGGAGACTTCCGATTCATTGTGGAGTCTCCCTCTGTCCTGGAAATAAAAGCAAAACCCGGATTCTCCTGACCCGTTGGGAACCTGAACTGCACTTGCGCGAGTCCAGAGTTGATGAGGGCAGGGCCAGGATGAGAGGATACAACATCATTCAGTCGGAGACCAAACACCTGTGCGGTAGCTACCTACCATTACAGCCAGGAGCAGGGGCGTGTGCACCCGCCGGCTCCAACAGAGCACTATAAGATACTGTAGCTGTTACCACTTGCCTATTATGATGATGATTATTATTATTATTATTATTTTATTACATTTTATTTATAAGGCACCACAAGTGTTCGCAGTGCCGTACATACGGCACATTAGAATGATACAGGGTATACAGAACTTAACATTACAGTAACTGAAAAACTAAAACAGCACAGGTAACAATTAGTACCACAATTCTCAGTACACACTACAGCCAAGATGTAAGGAAGCAAAGGTGTAATCAGCGTACATACGGCACCAGGGTCGGACTGGCCCACAGGGGTACAGGGGAAACCACCGGTAGGCCCCACTGCCTGAGTGCCCACTCCTTCCTCTAGGGATCAGGTTCCAGACTGTGCACTTGTATTATACATGGTAGATATGTACTCACCGCTGTGATATTTCTGATTTTTCCAACTCCCCATTTCCCCTCTCTGACCACCACCTGCTCTCCTTTAACCTATCTCTCTCGACTTCCCCATCTCTACCTCCTAAGGCTACCATCACTAAGCGTAACATTGAAGCTATTGACACCACATTCCTTTCCTCCATTTGACTCACTTCTCTCTCCTATTCTCTCTCTCTCATGCCCTGAACAAGCCACTTCCACATACAATGCATCCCTTACTTCTGCTCTTGACTCTGTTGCTCCACCAACCACTATTCACCCTCGCTAATTAACACCTCAACCCTGGCACACCAAATGCACTAGATATCTGCAAAAATGCTCACGTACTGCTGAGCGACACTGGAGGAAATCACGCTCTAAGGCAGACTTCCTCCATTTCAAACTTATGCTCTCATCCTTCAGTGCTGCCCTTTCTCTTGGTAAACAGTCATACTTCAAGAACCTCATCTCCTCCCAGTCTTCCAACCCCCGGCGCCTCTTTGCCACTCTCAACTCACTCCTCTGCCCACCTCCACCTCGTCTCCCTTCCTCACTCTCTGCTCTTGACTTTGCCACTTACTTCACATCCAAAATTGACTCCATACGTCAGGACATCACATCACACCAGACCATCAGTAACCAGCTTTCTCCCATCCCTTACCAACCCAATCCCTCGCACCTACTCTGACATCTTTCTCCCATGCATCTGGAGAGGAAGTCATGGTCCCTATTCGTTCCTGTCCCCTCACCACCTCCCCACTTGACCTTATCCCCTCCCGCCTCCTCCGCTACCTCTCTCCTTCTGCTTGTTCCCATCTTTCCCACCTTCTCAATCTATCCCTCTCATCAGGCACTGTCCCCTCTGCCTTCAAGCATGCACTCATCTCTCCTTTTCTTAAAAAATCTTACCCTTGATCCAAACACTCTCTCCAACTACCGACCCATCTCTCTCCTCCCCTTTGCCTCCAAACTCCTTCAGCGTATTGTCTACAACCACCTTACTTCCTTTCTTTCCTCACACTCACTGCTTGACCCATTCCAGTCTGGCTTCCGTCCTCTCCACTCCACTGAAACTGCCCTTACAAAAGTATGCAATGACCTCCATGCTGCTAAATCTAAGGGTCACTACTCTATACTTATTTTACTTGCTCTCTCTGCTGCTTTTGACACTGTGGACCATCCTCTCCTACTGCAAATTCTTCACTCCATTGGTCTGCGTGACACTGCCCTCTCTTGGCTGTCCTCCTACCTTTCTGACCATTCTTTCTCTGTCTCCTCTCATGACTCCACCTCCCTCTCACTTCCACTAACTGTAGGGGTACCCCAAGGTTCGGTCCTTGGTCCTCTTCTCTTTTCTCTCTATACGTCCTCACTAGGTAAGCTCATTAGTTCTTTTGGTTTCCAATATCATCTCTATGCTGATGACACCCAAATCTATCTTTCCGCTCCAGACCTCTCCCCTGCTCTCCTCACTCGTATCTCCAACTGTCTCTCTGCTACCTCTTCCTGGATGTCCCAGCGCTTTCTTAAACTTAACATGTCTAAGACCGAGCTGATCATCTTCCCTCCCTCCCGCATAACCTCACCTCCTACAATCTCATTATCTATTGATGGCACTACTATCTCCTCTAGCCCCCAAGTGCGCTGTCTTGGAGTAATCCTTGACTCCTCTCTATCCTTCAAACCACACATTCAGCACCTCTCACAAACCTGCCATTTTCATCTAAAAAATATTTCCAGGATCAGACCTTTTCTGACCCAGGATGCTACTAAGACTCTTATCCACTCACTGGTCATCTCCAGACTGGACTACTGTAATCTGCTCCTGATTGGCATTCCTGACAGATACCTCTCTCCACTCCAATCTATCCTCAATGCTGCTGCCCGGCTCATCTTCCTCACCAAACGCACTACGTCCACCTCTTCTCTCTTACTAGACCTTCACTGGCTCCCCTTCCCTTTCAGAATCCATTTCAAGCTTCTCACACTCGCTTACAAAGCCGTCACCCACTCCTCTCCCATCTACATCTCTGACCTTATCTCCCTTTACACTCCCACCCGTCCTCTTCGCTCTGCTAATGCACGCCGACTCTCCTGCCTACGGATTACTTCCTCCCACTCCTACCTCCAAGATTTTTCACGTGCTGCACCACTTCTCTGGAATTCCCTACCTCTCCCCCTCAGACTCTCCACCTCTCTACAAAACTTCAAACGGGCTCTCAAGACCCACTTCTTCACCAAACCCAGCCAAATCTCATCCTAACCCTCTGTTCTACGCTCTCTATGTACCCCATCTGTGTCACCCCTGTCTGTCTGCCCCTCCCCTTTAGAATGTTTGCTCTCACGAGCAGGGCCCTATTCCCTCATGTGCTTATCCTTTCTTACTTTAATAATCTTCAACTGCACCAAATCCAGCAGTCTTCTGCCACCTGATACTTATTCCAGTGTCATCTTGTCAAAGTCAGAAAAATATCACGCTGCACATTGCCATATATGCACCTCGTGCGTGTGCACGCTGCACGAGCATGAGCTCTCCTGTGCGTGCGTATACTCGCGGTCGCGTGCACTCGCGGGCGCGCGGTATGCGCATTTACGGTAGAGTTTGTGTGCGTCTAGCGGGCGATTCAATCATAACATATTTTAGTCATATAATGTATTTTGTAGATTATGGTCCCTTTGATAGAATCTGAAAGTTTAGTTAATATAGCATGTTCGGGGACAAAGAGATTCCTCTTTGTTTGATACGAAGGGTCAGACAGGGGTTACACAGTGGTGTTTAGTATCCATCGGAAGAGAATATAATTAGCAATATTCCGGTGTTGGTTTGAAGCAGATTACTCGCTCGTGCGTATAGTTATGGACATAAGAAGTTTATGGACATTTACTATATTTGCACTTTATTACCCATGCGGCGGGAAACCCAGTTTCCCTCCCACCTGAGCAGTTTGAAATAGTCACAGCCCACCTGTATGAACCAACCTATGACCTTTTGTTATAATGCAGAGACGAATTCCTGTGTCCAATGAACAATAAGAATGTAGGGACCATTATACTGTACTGTGTGTAAGTGTATATAAAGACAAGCCGATCTGGGCCAGCTCTCTACTCTTTTCAACGGTTCTCATCACTGATAATCGGGAGCTGGATATCCAGAAAGGCGCTTGCGATTGTTCCCCTTGTGCGTAAGTTCTCTGCAACCATAATAAATATTTTGTTGTAAGCCATTCTCTCTCTCCTTCCCCCTTTTAAATGTAATTGTGTCTTTGTTGTATTTTAACGTGTAGTAACTCGGTTAGGTACTTTATGTTAGTTTGGTAGTGTATAACTTGTATTGTGTATTCTTTTGCGATTGAACGTTCATTCATTTCCTTAAAAGGTGTTAGACCCTTAGACCGGTATTTGAGTGTTTATTATATTGCTAATGGGGTTCTCAGAGCGTAAGAATCGCTCATACAGCTTTTAAACTAACAAGGTTACACTGTGTTGCATTTACACCTTACCACTGCACAAAGGTTTACAATTGAAGTACATTGTTTATGATATTGTTACAAAGGTCTAACTCTGTGAGCGTCAGCGCCGCTCGTGATCTCCTCGTGGTCTCGAGCGTCCGCTACGCTGCTAGCGTATCATTACGTTAGTCGGCAGCCTATAGCGTGCTTGCCTTTACGCTTTAAGCCGTGAGCGAACGTGCCGCTCGTGCGTCTCGTCCACGGCCACGCGTTTGTACGCTACTTGCGTACTCTTACGGTATTCCATACGCCAATTGCGTACTGTGTTCATTAACCTTTTAGCGTGTTTGATATAGGATATATAATAGGCTTTTACAATTGGGGACTCGCCCGCTCTTCACATATCTGCACTAGGTAATTTCAGCAGACATTATCGGTCAGCAAAAGGCGGGAAGTAATATTCCTCGTAGTGCTGACCAGATAAGCGTCTGCTTCGCGTAGTAAGGAGTGCTGAAGGAATCCGGAACCAAAAGGTAGGAACAGTACGTTATTGTCTTTAAAAACCTGTTTAGTTTCTGTTTTGCGAACGTACGCATAAGCACACACACCTGTATTCCTTGTTTAGGATTATTTGTCCGTACCTCATTCTCCTGATTGCCACACACTAGTGATAACGTGTTGAGACATTTGTTGTTATTAATAGTTAAAGGATAAATAGTTAAGGGAATAATTGTAAAAGGCACGCACACAATCTCGCCTAGAATACAAGGGAGATTTGAGTGGTGGTCAGTGAAGGATTACTGTTAAAGATCATTCACATTGATAAACGTGTAGTGTGTAACTGTGGACGTACTTTGTCTGCGTACACGTGTCCTTACAAGGGCAGGGCGTATGCAACGCAAGGGTCGACGCACGGAGCGTATATCACGCAATGGAGCTTACGGATACGCCCACATAATACAAACCGCACGATAGTATTGTTTTAATAGGCGATAAGGAAGTAACGCGAAAATAACGCAAATCTATCTCAAATCCAAAAAGTTTAAAGTTAAAAGAAAAAGACTTTCTCTGTTGTAATTCTTCTGGGTTAGACTATTACTGAATGAAAGGGATTCTGTACAGAAATAAGAGTGTTTGAATGTAAGAGTGTGTATATATAAGATTTCTCTTTTATTACGGAAGTGGGAACCATAGGCCAGTAGAAAGAGGTACACCAGCGAGAGTGATATCGTGGGGTGGCTTGGGAGGCGTCCCTTGTTAGTCTCGACACATTTATGAGCAGTAGAGTCTGCTGTACATAACAGACCAGGAGGTCACAGACCAGGAGGTCACAGACCAGGAGGTCATAGAACAGGAGGTTCAGGTACAGCAGACTAGAAGTAGAGAAGCACAACCGAAGAGGGTTGGTGCTAGACCCATATAGGCCAAAGAAGCTCATTGCTGAAGGAATTCGCAGCCGAAATTTTCGATTCCACTGATCGTTCCGCACATAAGATTAGTTGCTTGTGTGCAGATACGATTGTACCGCATGTGATTGTGTGCATCAGCGTGTCTTGAATTCAGAAGAACGCTGCTTGCACATTGTTAACGTGATTTGTGTAATTTTATTTTATTTTAAGGGAAGTAGCCTGATCACTCAGGGACATTCCAGCGACTGATACTTGCTGGGGAGGGTAAGACACTCCCACACGCCCGAGCAAGTAGACGTACTTAGGTGCCCTAGGTTGGGTACGGAACCTCTGGGAACTTTGGTCGCCGTATTGGCCAGCGTGGACGGGAGTTAAGTGGGCGGACTTCGGAGCAAAACCCCCACCGCAGCCTTACCCCGAGCATCTTGGTTTTTGTAAGGGTTGCCAAAGACCCTGATTTGAAGTCAGAGGTAGTAAAAGCAGCACCTGCAGAGATGGGGGCCAGTTGTTCAGGTAAGGGGCGATCAACTCAGGTTCAGGTTGATTTGGTAAACCGACCAATCGGGTCGGCAAGGTATATCATGTGTGAGAAATATGGTCATCACACAGAAATGTTGTGCAATGAATGGGAAAGGATGACTGTGCATGACGGGGAAAAGTTTCCCCGGGTAGGTAGTTTTAACCCAGAAGTGTTACAGAATTTAAGGAGAAGAGTTTGCCTGATTAAATCTTCAAAAAGGCGTATTAAACATTATGATTATTTAACATTGTGGCAACAGGAAGGTGAAATACAAAGGGGGTTGGCGCAAGCCACTGGATCTAACCCTATCAGGAAACTGATAGCCACTGCACCCCCACCACCATACATACCTGGAGAGAAATTGGTTGCAGAGAATGGCACTCAGGGTTATGTTAAATGTGTAGAAGTTAAGGATAATGTAACCAAAGTAATTAATGCTAACACTAATCCGTGCAAGTTGTACCCTGTTTTGAACTTTCCCCAGGATTGTGACCAAGAGGATGAGCCCACAACAATATCAGCACTCTCCCTAGCAGCCACCATATCAGAAACAGCAGTAGGCACGACTCAACCTGTAAGATTAGTATCAAAGGCCCCTAGCGGAGGGACAGGTGAGGTCGTATCGACCGGTAAGTACGGCACCATACACTATGCTGAAACCATTTCACCACATGTTGTAGAATCTACTCAGAATGATGTTGTTGGACTTAATCCTGTTAGGGTAATAGCAGTGCCAAATGGGAAAACCGAAGCTTCAGGAGCAACTCCTGTTAGAAACATCGCCATGCACTGTCCCTTTTCCCGAGCAGAATTAAGATCAATGATGTCTGAATTCCCTGATCCTAGGAAAGACTTAGTTGCATGTCAAAAGTATATTAGGGAGCTAGGAAATTCTGCAGAGCCAAATAACAAAGATTGGAGGACAGTTTTGAGGGCATGTTTACCCCCCAGTGTTGATCCGTTAAAGTTTATCGCTGATTGCAAGTTAGATGAGGAAGTACCACTAACAGACGAGTATAATCAGGATAATGTAAAGAGAATCAACTTACAGTTAGGGGTATATTTTCCTGCAGTTGTAAAGTGGAATAAAATCTTTACCATAAAACAAAAAGAAGGTGAATCCACACCAGAGTATTTTCACCGGGCTCTGCAGGATATGGCTAGGTACACTGGCATAGATGACATTAAAACTAATGTACACCACAGGGAAGTAGCTGTTTCAGTATTAATGGACGGTCTACAGGAGGTTTTAAGAAATAGAATACAAACCACTAGGCCTGATTGGAGAGGTATGTCGGTGGATGCATTGGGAGAGGCTGCTGCTGGGCATGATCGAAATATCAGACACAAGGAGTCACAGAGTGATAAGTTAATGGCTGTAAGCATACAGGCCCTCACTACCCGGCCACCTCAGCCCAGAACTGTGACCCCTATGGGTAAGTCAAGAGGTATAAAATGTTATAATTGTCACAGAGAGGGACACATGTCACGTGATTGTAAAGCAAGACAAATACAAAATTCACATCAACCCTATAGACAACGACCTGATACGAGACATTGGGATCAAGGACCGAAGGGGCGGAGCTATGAGCCACATGCAGGGGAAACAAAAAGGTATCCCCCAAGAAGAGACTGGCAAATCTCTGATAGTTCCCATCTACCCCCACCACAAGTAATTGCTGCCACCGCGATTCAGGGAGGTCACCATACCCAATAGGGGTGTGGCCACACCTGTAATCTGCAGCCAGTGAAATTGATTGCAAGTCTTGGAAGTGAACCCGAGATCACAATTGATGTAGCTGGTAAATCATTAAATTTCCTTGTAGATACGGGGGCGGCCAAATCAGTGATAAATTCGACAGTGGGCATGAGAACCACTGGTAAAACAATTCCAGCCATGGGAGTAACGGGAGTAGTACAGCACTACCCTGTTAGCAAACCAGCAGAGATTACAATAGGGCCTTTGCATACCAAGCATTCCTTTTTGCTGGCTGCATCGGCACCAACTAATCTTCTGGGAAGAGATTTATTGTGTAAAATGGGGTGTGTCATTTATTGTACCCCTAAAGGTGTATTCTTAGACATACCTGAGAATCACGCTAAGGAAGTACGAGACATGCTAGACTCCCCATCAAAATTAATGTCACATACCATTATGATAAATAGGAGTTCATCCCAGGTAGAAGAAATGACATCCCAAATACCAGAGTCACTTTGGACTAAAGATGGACAAGACACTGGATTAATGGCAAACGTAGCTCCAGTAGTTGTGCAAGTAAAAGATGGTAGGATAGCTTCAAAAATCCCACAATACCCTCTGAAGCCAGAGGTGGAGTTAGGAGTATACCCCGTAATAGACCGCTTGCTACAACAGGGCATTCTGGTAAGAACATCCAGCACTGCCAATAGTCCCATCTTCCCTGTGAAAAAGAGTGGGGGGAGGGGTTACAGGCTAGTGCAGGATCTAAGGGGGATTAACAAAATAGTTGAGAGTCAGTTCCCCGTAGTGCCAAATCCAGCTGTCATCCTTATGCAAATCCCTCCCACTGCGAAATTTTTCACTGTTATTGACCTCTGCTCCGCCTTCTTCTCGGTACCTCTGCACCCTGACAGCCAATATTTGTTTGCATTCACATACAGAGGAGTCCAATACACATGGACTCGATTACCACAAGGTTTCATAGACAGTCCAAGTATATTTTCACAGGCTTTGCATGATTGTTTACAGTCTTTCCAACCAGAAAGTGGATCAGTATTGATCCAATATGTGGATGATTTACTACTGTGTTCAGATTCACTGGAAGCGTCCCTGAAAGATACGAAACAGCTCCTGTTTCATCTTTCAGACACAGGACACAAGGTTTCCAAAGACAAGTTGCAATTATGCCAGACTAAAGTAAAATATCTGGGACACTGTCTGACACAAGGACTGAGACACCTGACCGCTGATAGAATTCAAGCAATTCGAGACATGACACTGCCACAAACTCAGCAACAGATCAGAACATTTTTAGGAATGTGTGGGTATTGCCGTAACTGGATCCCAGGTTTTTCCATTCTAGCATTACCTTTGCAGGAGATGGTCTCATCAAACAAACCTGATCGGATTTCGCATACAGACGAATCCGAGATGGCATTTGAGAGACTTAAACAGTGCCTAACGCAGGCACCAGCATTAGGTATGCCAGACTATGGGAAACCCTTTGAGCTGTACGGAACAGAAAGTGCTGGTTGCGCGGCAGGCGTCCTAACCCAAAAGCACGGTGATGCCAGCAGGCCGGTAGCATACTACAGCGCTCAGCTAGATACGGTAGCGCGATCCCTCCCCACATGCTTGCGAAGTGTCGCTGCGATAGCATTGCTAGTAACGAAAAGCGAAGATGTAGTGCTAGGACACAACCTCACAATCCATACACCTCATGCAGTGTCAGCCTTACTAAATTCTGCCCAAACCAGACATGTCTCATCCGCACGGTTTACAAGGTGGGAATTAGCACTAATGGCCCCTGTAAACATCACCATAAAGAGATGCAGTGCACTAAATCCAGCAACGTATCTCCCAGGTGTGCCTGGACAGGCACAAAGGGTGGGGGATGAGAGTGATGGAGGAGGATTTAGTACAGACACTGACTCACATGATTGTATGGAATATTTGACCCAAAATTTCACGGCAAGGCCTGACATCAGTGACAACCCACTGGAAGATGTAGATCTTACTTTCTACACTGACGGTAGTTGTCACAGACAGACGGACTCGGGAGACTTGTGTACTGGATACGCAGTCGTAGATGACCAAGGCACCATAGAAGCAGAACCGCTAGGCCCACCTCACTCAGCCCAGGTTGCTGAATTGGTTGCCCTAACCAGAGCATGTGAATTGGCTAAGGGCAAATCAGCCAATATCTATACCGATTCTAGATACGCCTTCGGGGTAGTCCATGATTTCGGAGCCCTATGGCGCCTCAGAAATTTCATGACGGCCGCTGGTACACCGGTAGGGCATGCAGCCCACATCAAAAGGCTTCTAACAGCGATACAGGAACCCGACAGAGTGGCTGTTATCAAGTGTAAAGCACATACATATAGCCAAGACCCGGTATCACTTGGTAACAGCCGAGCAGACGAAGCTGCTAAGTTAGCAGCTGGTACCCCCAGACAGACAGACACCACACAACTGATGGTATTTAATACCGTCAACACACAGAAATTGTGTGAAATGCAAAATTTGTGTTCCACCCAGGAAAAGGCAGTTTGGAGGGCAAAAGGATATGGCCAGGAGTCCTCAGGACTCTGGACAGATGGACAGGGTAAACCAGTGGCACCCAGAGCATACCTTCCAAGTTTAGCGGAAGCAGCACATGGGCTGACTCATCTAGGCAAGGAAGGGATGTGCAAGTTGGTAAGAGCATATTGGTGCACCCCAGGATTTTCTTCCCATGCGGGAAAGAGGGCAATGACTTGCCTCACCTGCTTGAGGAAGAATATCAGAAAGGCAATACCAACAGAACCATCTCATATCCCACCTACAGACGGCCCTTTTCAGGTAATACAGATTGATTTCATACAATTACCCCCTTGTCGAAATTTGAAGTATGTACTAGTTTGTATAGATGTGTTTTCAAATTGGGTCGAAGCATTTCCTGCGGCCACAAATACCGCAATGTTTACTGCTAAGAAAATTGTACAAGAATCTGTGTGTAGATATGGTATCCCTAGAATAATTGAAAGTGATAGGGGTACCCATTTTACAGGTGATGTCTTTCAAGGAATGTGTAAGTTGATGGGAATTGATAGTAAGCTGCACACTCCGTACCGCCCCCAGGCGAGTGTGAAGGTAGAAAGAGTGACTATTAAAAATAAATTGAGCAAAGTTATGACGGAAACAGGATTGACATGGCCAGAAGCTTTGCCCCTTGTATTATACAGCATCAGAACCACTCCCAGGTCCCCTCTTAATCTGTCCCCTTTTGAAATTCTGTTTGGTCGACAACCGCATGTCATGATTAACCCTCAGGATGACTTGAAGTGTAACAATGAAGTGACTGTAAAGTATTTGGTTAAGATGAGTAAACAGCTAAGGAATCAGAATGATAATTTGAAGTTAGTGATTCCTGATCTGCCAGATAGTAATTGTCATGACATTGAACCTGGGGATTATGTAATGATACGGAATTTTCTACGCTCAGGTTGCCTTATTGACAGATGGGAAGGACCATACCAAGTCTTATTGATTAGCACGACAGCATTGAAGGTTGCCGAGAGAGAGACTTGGGTTCATTCGTCCCATTGTAAGAAGGTTGCTGATCCAGAGAGGTCCCGTGATAAAGAACAGACGGTAGAGGAAGTTGTATCACTGGAGTGTCTGTTTCAGGAGGACTGAGACGGCACCTGAGCATTGAGAATAATAAGATCGGAGGCAGTTGTCGATTCCCTGTTCCCTTTTATTGTTTTCTCCACTTCCCATCCCATCTCCCTCAATTATTTCTTTCCCCCTTCTCATTCTTCTCCATTTCCTCCTATAAGATGGACTTGCCCCAAGAGACTGTGATCCGGATTTTCCTGTTGACCATGATGTTGACCAGAGCAGTCTGTTCCGGCGAGAGTACCATGGAGGTCGAGAGAGGTTCTGGAATGGGTTCTGATGACAAAGTTGGAGGCGTAGATTTCCAAGAACAACATAATCACCGAGTAAAGGCGAGAATCAGAAAACGATCTGGTAGCATTAACAATAGAAGGAATTGTGAAGGATTGTTAGCGGAAGAAAACTGTATCTGTAGACTCTGTGACAGTGTAGTTGAGGATGGGTGTATCAAGAAATGCCAATCCAGTTTTAATATCCACATGGACCGGCATCCATTGAGTGACTATCACTCCTTAGTGGGTAAAGTGTTAAATCAGACAGATTGTTGAGTATGCTCTCAAGTACCTCAAGGCCATAGCAAATCAGGGTTAGTACCATTCCCTCTAACTATAGGGGAGGTACTTGAGCTAAGTGGTGGGAGGCCGGTGGACAGGAGGTTTAATATCTCCAGTCCTCCTAGTTTGAAGCTCCACCAATATCATGTGGATAGATCCCTAGTATGTTTTAACATTTCCAATCCCCGAAAGCCGGGAAATTGGGAAGTGTCATGGAACAACCAAACCATGACCTTTTCATACAGAGCCGATAGAATGCCTACAGATACAGAACTTATACGCCACATAGCCGGTAGTGGAAAATATTTCCGATTTAGGTATACCCTAGGAAGTAGGATCATGAGAGTTGGAGAAGTATCACCAGGATACTGTGCACATATCGTACAAACTGATACGTGTACTAAACAGATGGGAGAATTAGGGTTAGGAGATTTCATATGGAAAATGTGTAATATGGTAATGTCCTACTCCGTCCCATATGTTCTCCCCGATGATGCATATTTCATATGCGGGAGGAAGGCGTATAAGTGGCTTGCCCCAAACTCAGAAGGGTTATGTTATATTGGAAAATTACTGCCTGAAGTAATGACCGTATCCCACACTAAAATGAAGGATATTCACCGCAGTGCCCAAGCTCCTTATACTCACACTCATTACGAGCACATCGTTAAACGGCACCTAATAGAAAGAACAGAGCATCCGGCCTCCGACCTGATCCATGAATCCACCGGGATTCAATTCCTAATCGCGTTAGATATCACTCGTACCGCCAGAGGAGTGATAAATTATAAATATATATCTGCGCTTGCAAATTTATTAGACAATATCACTGAAATGTATGATGACACATTCAGGTATACCGGAAGGGAGCTCCAAGCTTATAAAACAGAACTGGTTCAGCATAGGATGATTCTCAATTATCTCACAGCTGTGACAGGCGGGTATTGTGTTACCCTAGCGACTCAGTATGGAATAAAGTGCTGCACGTATATTACAAACAGCACAGAGGACCCGGCCGAGGTCATAGATCAAAAGATGGATGACATTTTGCAATTAAAATGGGAGTTCCGAAGGAAACACAATCTCACCCTAGCTGCTGTGGGTAATGAGCTGACCGGTTGGGTGTCATGGTTGAACCCGCGAAATTGGTTCTCTGGTTTAGGAGAATGGACCCAAGGTATTATCATGGATGTAGGGAAATTTCTTTTGTGTATTCTGGGTGTCATCATATTGGTCGGTCTGATATTTAGATGCGTTCGGATTTTAACAAAGTGAAAACGTAGCGCCCGAGTGATGAGTTTAAGAAGTGAAGATACTGTAATAACAACGACTGATTTGGTTTATGACCCAACGATAGAGACAATGTTGTGATGAAAATGTGATTCCACGGTCCGTTTCTTTCACCCGTTTCTCCTTTGTTTTCCTCCAAGGTACAAAGACATCCGCTTGGAAGAAGAATTTGACAACCTTTTACACAGACAACTGATGGACTATGCCATAGACCCCCCATATCCCTAGTACTTTTAATTTTACGCTAGCCCAACACTTTTTGTAAGTCTATGGACATTGAGAAAGCTTTTTGCACACCGTTTATAGCAAAAGCATTGGGAGACTACAGTCAACATGTACATCGAGACAAGACAAGACAAGACACAGACAAGACCTCAATCGGCAAATGTACATTAAACTCACATAGTTTACGACAGCATTTACCATAATTGCCCTTTATCTTCATTTCTACAACCTTCAGGTAATAACACACATAGTCGATAGGGAATATAGGCACAGATATCAGCACACACATATCCCCCCATTCATGTATCATCAACTAAAATGTGCTCCCCCATTTTGTTGCAACCAAAAGCCGAAAAGAGCTCGGTAAAGTTTGACAGCCCATCCACAGACCCTTAATACGGGATAAGAAGGAATTCAAATGTATACTTCGCAATACCTCGAAGCTTGATTTAAAACACGATGATACATGACCCCCCAAACATGGATTCATACACACATGCTTCTGCTATCTCACTAGGTCATACCGTTTTCCCACCTTCTCCTCTTCTCCCCTACCCAATCATAGAAATGTATTATACATGACATATATTTTTCTCTTTTTGAACTGTTTTAGGAAATGGCAGTTATTGGTGACTGCCAAAGGGTGGACTGTCAAAGTCAGAAAATATCACGCTGCACATTGCCATATATGCACCTCGTGCGTGTGCACGCTGCACGAGCATGAGCTCTCCTGTGCGTGCGTATACTCGCGGTCGCGTGCACTCGCGGGCACGCGGTATGCGCATTTACGGTAGAGTTTGTGTGCGTCTAGCGGGCGATTCAATCATAACATATTTTAGTCATATAATGTATTTTGTAGATTATGGTCCCTTTGATAGAATCTGAAAGTTTAGTTAATATAGCATGTTCGGGGACAAAGAGATTCCTCTTTGTTTGATACGAAGGGTCAGACAGGGGTTACACAGTGGTGTTTAGAATCCATCGGAAGAGAATATAATTAGCAATATTCCGGTGTTGGTTTGAAGCAGATTACTCGCTCGTGCGTATAGTTATGGACATAAGAAGTTTATAGACATTTACTATATTTGCACTTTATTACCCATGCGGCGGGAAACCCAGTTTCCCTCCCACCTGAGCAGTTTGAAATAGTCACAGCCCACCTGTATGAACCAACCTATGACCTTTTGTTATAATGCAGAGACGAATTCCTGTGTCCAATGAACAATAAGAAGGTTGGGACCATTGTACTGTACTGTGTGTAAGTGTATATAAAGACAAGCCGATCTGGGCCAGCTCTCTACTCTTTTCAACGGTTCTCATCACTGATAATCGGGAGCTGGATATCCAGAAAGGCGCTTGCGATTGTTCCCCTTGTGCGTAAGTTCTCTGCAACCATAATAAATATTTTGTTGTAAGCCATTCTCTCTCTCCTTCCCCCTTTTAAATGTAATTGTGTCTTTGTTGTATTTTAACGTGTAGTAACTCGGTTAGGTATTTTATGTTAGTTTGGTAGTGTATAACTTGTATTGTGTATTCTTTTGCGATTGAACGTTCATTCATTTCCATAAAAGGTGTTAGACCCTTAGACCGGTATTTGAGTGTTTATTATATTGCTAAAGGGTTCTCAGAGCGTAAGAATCGCTCATACAGCTTTTAAACTAACAAGGTTACACTGTGTTGCATTTACACCTTACCACTGCACAAAGGTTTACAATTGAAGTACATTGTTTATGATATTGTTACAAAGGTCTAACTCTGTGAGCGTCAGCGCCGCTCGTGATCTCCTCGTGGTCTCGAGCGTCCGCTACGCTGCTAGCGTATCATTACGTTAGTCGGCAGCCTATAGCGTGCTTGCCTTTACGCTTTAAGCCGTGAGCGAACGTGCCGCTCGTGCGTCTCGTCTACGGCCACGCGTTTGTACGCTACTTGCGTACTCTTACGGTATTCCATACGCCAATTGCGTACTGTGTTCATTAACCTTTTAGCGTGTTTGATATAGGATATATAATAGGCTTTTACAATCTGCTGATGTAACTATGTTTATTTACCCTGTACTTGTCCTATACTGTCATCAACTGTAAGTTTCTGTTTTCCTGTTTGATTATTTGTTTATGTACTCTGTAATTGGGCGCTGCGGAACCCTTTTGGTGCCATATATATAAAGGATAATAATAATAATAATAATGACACTGCACTAAACTATTGTGAATTTCAAGCCTCTGTGGAGGCTGGCCACACCCCCTTTGTAGGCTGGCCACACCCTTAAGTATGGGCCCCTATCACTGCATTCCCCCGGTGAGCCCTTCATGCCCCAGTCCGACACTGTACGGCACATTAGAATGATACAGGGTATACAGAACTTAACATTACAGTAACTGAAAAACTAAAACAGAGCACAGGTAACAATTAGTACCACAATTCTCAGTACACACTACAGCCAAGATGTAAGGAAGCAAAGGTGTAATCAGCGTACTACTAGGGGCGGGCAGCTATTAGAAGAGGTGAACAGTTGTGGAGGAGATGCGGGTATAGACGGTCACTGAGTAGGAGAGAGCTGTAATTTACAGTAAGTGTGAGGGAAGAGGGTAGTGAGAACAGGAGGGAAGAGGGCCCTGCTCCAAGGAGCTTACAATCTAGGAGCAGGGGGGGAGATAGAGAGGTGATATGAGGCACGAGCAAGTGGAAGATGGCCTGATGGCAGGAAGTAAGAGAGGCCAAGATGGCCAAGGCATGAGGCATGGGGTTGGGAGAGTGGCCTCGAGACTAGGTTCTGCAGCTGTCGGATACCTATTCAGAATCCCTACATCACTTGGAAAGGGCACGTATCCATCAACCGTTTCAAGCTAATTGCTGTATTCCAGTTATTAGAAATGTAACTGTACAACTGAAACTATAAGATTGGATTATCAGGGGGTGACAGTGTTAGAGAGGGGCAGTGATTTTGTGTGTGTGGGGGGGGGGGGAAGGGGGGGGGGGTAGCCGTGGGGTAACAGTGCTGGAGGGTAGAAGTGCTGGAGAGATAACAATGGGTAGGTGGTGCAGTGGGTAGTAGAGGTGACAGTGACAGATGTAGCAGTGCTGTGGGGTAGCAGTGGGTAGTGAAGGAGTGACACTGGTACAGGTGGCATAGATGTGGAGTGGCTGTGCTGAGGGTAGCAGGGCTTAGGGTGTCAGTGGTAGAGGTGTTAGTGCAGTGTAGCAGCAGTGAGTAGTGAGAGAGGAGCAGTGCTGCGGGGTAACAGTAGGTAGTGAGGGGGTAGTAGTTATGCATATTATCCCTTTAACCTGGGACACTCATGAATTACACAGGTTCTGTGGCTAATTAAAACCAGGTGAAATCCAGGCTTGTAGTCAGCCAGCCACAGAACCTGTGTAATTCATGATTGTCCCAGGTTAAAGGGATAATATAGTCAGCCTATAGTAGTACTGAGGGTAGCAGTAGGTAATAGTATTGGGGGTAGAAGACTCTGCATCTATCTAGTATAGTGCTGGTGCAAGCCCCAGTGGACTGCAGTGCCTTAGTGCCAATAGATATGCTCATGGGTGCAGAGCATACTACTACAGTACCAACTGCAATATCTCTGAAATTGGTTTTCAAAAGTAGGCAAGTACGTGTTAAACTCCCTTTCTCCTGTAGCGAGCTTTTATTGAAGGTATCCGGTCTTTAGGCCAACAACACTTAGGTCAACACTCGTTAGGTCGACCACTATTGGTCGACATGGTCACTAGGTTGACGTGGCAAAGGTCGACACAAGAAAAGGTCAACGTGATTTTTTTCCACTTTTGTTTTCATTTTTCTTTACTTTTTCATACTTTACGATCCATGGGGACTAAGACTGGGAATAGCAACCTGTGCCGAGCGCAGCGAAGGACCTTGCCCGAAGCATGGCGAGCAAAGCGACCCATGCGAGGGGACACGGTGCACTAATTAGGGTTCCCGGTCACTTTACGATGAAAACAACACATTAAAAAACAAAACAAAAAAACCTCATGTCGACCTTTTTCCATGTCGACCTTTTCCATGCAGACCTAATGACTGTGTCGATCTATTTCAGGTGTCAACCTAGTCACTGTCAACCAATAGTGGTCGACCTAATGACTGTCGACCTAGTTACTGTCGACCCAGTGATCCACACCCTTATTGAATACAGCTCATTGTTACCACTAGGAAGAGATACTCGCACTGTCCGTATTTCCTTTTTAAAACAAATGCAACAAATTGGTTTAAAGAATCACAAGTCATCTGTAGTTTCTCAAATTTCTGTGATATTCAAAAAATATTTACCACGGTTCGTGTTTGAGATATTCTGAATATATTCTATGCTGTTTGCACTTATTCGAATAGGCTCACCCAAATTTCAACGAATGTAAACAGTAAACCCTTAAATGGCAAAAATCAACCATAGTAGTGTTAATAATTCCATTTTATAAAAATAAACGAAATAAAAAATTGTTAAAATACTTTTTTATTACTTAAAAAATACTGCTTTTTATTTTTATAAAGAACTTTATAAACACTACTAACTGTAATGGCAAATTGTAAACCATTGCATTGCATACAAGCCCAGGCCTCTGAACCCACGGTATATGCACCTAAATTTAAAACTAATTAAAAAATGTTGAGTATCTCTAACAATAATCATGTGGATAAATTAAGGGCACACATGCTGTATTTAGGAGGCAGTGGCAGTATGCTGACCTGACGGGAAAGATTGTGTTTGCTGCTGTGAGACATCTGTTGCCAGTGTTAAAGCTAAACACTGGATGTTTGCTAGATCCCACTTCCCACTTTGAACATGGCTAGACAGCATTTGCCTCTATAAGTAGCAGTGTGGATGTAAAAATAGAGACGGTAGAAAAAAAATACAGCAACATAAAGGGCGAGATGTGCCAAGCATCACATTTTGAATGGGATACATCCAGTGCTGGGATTCAAATAAATTAACAACCGGTTCTATGTCCTAATGACCATTTTAAGTATACCGAAAGGTAGTTTAATAATTCATGCATTTAATACTCAAATAACATCCATTATGCGTTATGCCACACTGTAATGCCAATTACATATTATGATACACACAGTTATGGTCCTGACACCATTTTATGCCCACACACAATAATGCCACTTACATTGCCTGGGGTCTCCTATGCATTGCCAGGGGTTTCATGCGCGTTGCTAGGGGTCTCCTGTGCGTTGCCAGGGGTTTCATGCATGTTGCTAGGGTTCTCCTGTGCGTTGCCAGGGGTTTCATGCATGTTGCTAGGGGTCTCCTGTGCGTTGCCAGGGGTTTCATGCGCGTTGCTAGGGGTCTCCTGTGCGTTGTCAGGGGTTTCCTGCGTGTTGCCAGGTATCTCCTGGCCGCTGCCCCAGTAAAGTTGAGAAGGGTGGGTGCGGACTTCAGTGGTTACTGCTAGCCCCCGCAGTAGATTGAGATGCGCTGGGGGCTGCGGAAGCGCTTCTGTACCATAGCAGTCACAGCAGTGTAAAAAAAACACCCTCTTAAAATGCCCGCCGCCGAGGAGACAGGTGCTAGAGGTCAAATGTGACCTCTAGCATCTGTCTCCTCCTTGGCGGCGGCCATTTTTGGTTGTTTTTTTTTACATTGCTATGGTACAGAAGCACTTCCGCAGCCCCCAGCGTGTCTCAGTCTACTGCAGGGGCAGCGGCGTCTAGCGCTACTGGGGCAGCGGCGGATTCCATGGGTGCTCCTCGCGGTCCATGGGTGCTCGGGCCCGGGAGCACCCATGCAATTAGCAACCGGTTCTAAGAACCATACCTAACTTTAGGTATCGGTTCTGCAGAACCGGAGCGAACCGGCTGAATCCCACCACTGGATACATCCCATCACTTACTGTTTGCATGTAGCTTTGCAATTATTTATGGAAAGGACAGCTCTTCCAATAAGATGGGGGGTGCAAGCTGAAATGTCAGTGCTGTCAGCCAATCACGCCTGAATAGAGCTACAATTGAATACCTCTGTTGGGCACCATCTGCTGGCTGCCGCGTGTAAAATCATTTGAATTCCGCCCATGGTGCTTATCTGCCCTAAGCAAAAAAAGCTCCTGATTCAGTAAACTGTCACGGCTGTAGTTATTTGTGAACCCGGACTAGGGCTAGATACTGGGTCTGGTCTTGAGAGTTGTGATCAGAACTGGGCAGGCTTTATCTATGATCTATTCATGCAGATGTGGCAGGTTTGTTGAGAGAATTAGGGTAGAAGGTGACCAGCTAAGAGGGTACTGGAATACTGGTGGGGGTGTGGCTGTAGTTATTTGTGAACCCGGACTAGGGCTAGATACTGGGTCTGGTCTTGAGAGTTGTGATCAGAACTGGGCAGGCTTTATCTATGATCTATTCATGCAGATGTGGCAGGTTTGTTGAGAGAATTAGGGTAGAAGGTGACCAGCTAAGAGGGTACTGGAATACTGGTGGGGGTGTAGTATGTCTGACCGGCGGTCAGGAGACCGCCGGTCAGCATACCGACGCCAGGATCCCGGCGGGGAGGGGCGAGTGCAGCAAGCCCCTTGTGGGCTCGCTGCACTCGCCACGCTGCGGGCTCGGTGGTGACCTGCGGTCGCCACGGGTTCTATTCCCACTCTATGAGTGTCGTGGACACCCACGAGTGGAAATAGTCCCTGTTGGTCGGCATGCCGACCATCGGGATAGTGAGGGGGAGGGATGTCGGTGGAGGTCATCTGACCGTCGGTCACCCGACCACCGGTCACATGAATACCACCCACTGGTGGAGTGACCCACCACTGCAATAGATAGCTGGGTTGTCACCAATATGGATTTTCTTTGTGAAGACTGAAATGTTCTGGTGATGACTATCAGAATGCTGGGTGGAGCCAGCAAGGCAGAAATGTACTGTAGAATGCTGGCCAGAACCAGCACAGCAGGTTTTCCGGATGCTGGACGGAACCAGCAGAGTAGATTTGCAGAAGGGTGGACAGAACAGCAGAGTAGATTTGCAGAAGGCTGGATGAAACCAGCACAGCAGATTTTCCAGATGTCAGGATTGGCTTTTCCAACAAGGCAGGTTTTCCAGATGTTGGGATTGGCTTTCCGACAAGGCAGGTTTTACAGATGTCGGGATTAGCTTTCCAACAAGGGAGGAGTTCAGAATGCTGGACGGAACCAGCAAGGCAGGAGTTCAGAATGCTGGACGGAACCAGCAAGGCAGGTTTGAAGAATGCTACTGTAGATGAAGTCAGCAATGCAGGTTTTCAGGAGTGCTGGATAGAACCAGCAGAGCAGGTTTGCTGTGAATGCTGAGTGGAGCCAGAAATGCTGGATGTTGGGCGGAACCAACAAGGTAGGCGTTCAGAATGCTGGACAGAACTAGCAAGGCATAGATGCCGCAATGGATTGCAGAACAGTCTATAGATGCACTGGGATGGCACACCAGTGCACTTGGACATATTGTGATGGAAAGAGCGGTATGGCCCTTTAATATCAGCCAGAGAGTCAGGTGGTGGTATGATGGTAATAGGACTCTGTCTAATACAGCTGGAAATACAGGAGCTCACTACAAACTGAGAGACAACAAAGCACAAGTCACAGTCCTTGCCAGTGCTGGGACTTGGAACTTATACCCCTTGCTCACTGCTGACTGGATGAGGGAGTCACATGACGAGGAAGTGATTCCGGATTGAGCCCAGGAAGGTCAGCTGACTAGGAACTGTCATGGTGATGTCCATAGCTGGTTTTGTAGGGAACTCCAACGTGGTGTAGTTTGCAGAGATAGACAGTAATGGCCGCAGGCCTGAGAGCACAGAGAGTTGTATCTGGTGACCACTGGATGCTGGCATGGAAGCATAGGACAGCAGGAAGAGACTTGCTGAATTTAGCATTCACACAGAAGGTAAATCAACACAAGTGCAACTTGTTAGCAAGTCTCACTTTCCAAATAGAGAACTCAGCACTCAGGGAATTCATGGTATTGGTGAGCTGTTTATCCCAGCCAGCAGAAAACACACAGGATAAAGGACAGATGGCAGAGGTAAGTCACCAAATGATATGATTTTAGTCAGAATTGTGACAAACTGTTACCATCAGACGGTGCAAACGTTGCCCACTTGAACTCCTTATGCATCTGCCTACTTGAACCGCAATTGAATGCTTACCATAAAACCTGTATTTGCAAAAGTAGATGTATGATGCCACAAAACAGCATTTGCCCCATTCCTTTCTCCTTTGTAAATGAACCTTAGCATGTTTTGAGGACATAGGCCCTCATTCCGAGTTGTTCGCTCGCAAGCTGCTTTTAGCAGCATTGCACACGCTAAGCCGCCGCCTACTGGGAGTGAATCTTAGCTTAGCAGAATTGCGAACGAAAGATTCTCAAAATTGTGAATAGAAATTTCTAAGCAGTTTCTGAGTAGCTCGACACTTACTCTGCCACTGCGATCAGTTCAGTCAGTTTCGTTCCTGGTTTGACGTCACAAACACACCCAGCGTTCGCCCAGACACTCCCCCGTTTCTCCAGCCACTCCCGCGTTTTTCCCAGAAACTGCAGCGTTTTTTCACACACACCCATAAAACGGCCAGTTTCTGACCCAGAAACACCCACTTCCTGTCAATCACACTCCGATCACCAGAACGAAGAAAAAACCTCGTAATGCCGTGAGTAAAATACCAAACTTCTTAGCAAATTTACTTGGCGCAGCCGCAGTGCGAACATTGCGCATGCGCAGTTTGCGGAAAATCGCTGCGATGCGATTAAAAATAACGAGCGAACAACTCGGAATGAGGGCCCTATTTACTACAAACAGATCTAGCCTCAATACGGCATGCAGAGCAAGATGCTTGACAGGAGTGAGCGGTCAGGTCTAGTGAGACTCTACTAGTGTTGGGTGTCTTTTTTGCCAAAAATGCATGTTAAGCCCTAGTTTACCCTAGAATTGCCTTTTTATTTTCTATGGGCTGGGCTGAGACCTCTTTGTGTAAAGAGAAAAGAACGAAGAAGTTCTTTGATATTTGACTCCCCTATGTACTAACTTTGTCTACAGTTATGAAAGACGCTCTACGGAATAGCTTCCGTGACACTTCCTGGTACCTCTTGGAGGTATTTGATAATGGCCCTCCTTTTTGATTTGTTTTGGTATCATATCGTTAATTTGATAACTTCGTTATTTTGCTCTGGTGTCTAACATTATTTTCTACTGTCTGCCCGGACATCCTCAAAGATTCTCCTTTAACCAGTTTTCTAGATTATGTGATGGAGACCATTTCTGTTAATGTTTTCATAAGATGTGATTATTTTGATATGTGTCGTGCTCTCCCTTTCTATGTATTGTTTTTCTGTACTCTGATGCAGTGAAAACAACTACTTTGTTATGTACTTTTCCTGTCAATTAACAGTTTTGAAAGAAAAAAAAATGCATTTTAATCGCAATGTTATACAACTAGGACTAATCAAGAGACTGTGCTGATTAATCTTATATGTGACACTTGTATGTGTCTATCTGTGAGCGGCTGAGTTTGTATATGTAGCATAACAGGAAAAAAGCCGCAGTCACTACATTGTAGCACTTCGTATACAGATTCAGAGACTCTGTCGCACACAGATATACAAGTGTCGCATATCCAGTTAATCAGCACAGTCTACTTGTGCGTCTTAGCCACATTACGTTGCGACTAAGATGCATTTTTGTGTAAAAAGATGTGATAAAAACACACCTGGTGCTAAGAGAGTCTCACGGAACCGGGCACACAGAGGGGCTGTTTGGCGTGACTGCAGCAACAATGTATGATGACACATCTATACTTACTGACTTCTTTAACCCTTAACCATAGATGGTTAACAAACATGAATGGTGTGTGCCACCAATGGTCAATGGTTCTGCCATCATTTGCAGATATTTGATGGTTCTCCACCACTGATTTCACAGAATTTTCTTTTCTTTTTTCTTTCAGACCCTCCTCCGAAAGCTCTGCCCACTGATTTGCTCTGTCCCTGTGCAGTCTCATGTACTTACCTGACTGGCCTGCTGCCCACAGAAGGAATGTACATTGATGGGTGAAATCAATGGCCTTCCATAGCAACCTGTCTGATGGGTGGACGATGTGAGGTTAATATATATTTAGGGGTTAATAATTTCTCTTTTGCAGTCATTTAGCCGTTTCCAGCTTGCAGGGGTGTCTTCCGTGAGCAAAGATAGGCATGCTTCTTTAACACTTGTGGAGGAACTTCTAGGTGCACCAGTTTAAAACCAAGCCAAATTATGGATCACAGGCAGCAAAGGTTCCAAAGAAAAGATCTGATAGTTTGCTCTAATTTACTTCAAATTTTGCACCTGACTACACTATTAGTAAATCAGCCATACAGCCTGAACAGCTGCCATGTACAAGACATTTACAAGTGAGGGCAGACAGCTGTGACTCTGGAGAATGGAAGGGCTACAGCTGTGTCATAAATTATAACTAAATACAGTAACTTGAAAGCTAAGCACAGATACCCTCCTATGTACGGTCTGCCTGCATGGGCACAAGGGGTAGGTAAGCTGTGGCTCTACAGACATTTACAGTAAACTTAGCACCCAGCATGCTCTACCAGCATGCTCTCTGGAGTGCCAAAACTATAACATAGTATGACCAAAGATATACATATTTGACATGGGCATAGCGTGAATGGAGCAGATTGGGTGCTATTTCTTTATCAAAGTTATTAATAGACGGCTGAGACCATCCACAAGTTATTGGCAGGACAATATGATTGGTCCGGCAGCATGACCACTCCTGTGGTTCCTGTGTACACCACCTTACCACATGCTGCCTATTGACATACAGAGGCAACAAATTGCCACACTGTTTCCATAGCTGGTGCAGCTCTTCCAGTGTACTGTGCCCCCTGACCTCTGCTCCTTCATTGTTTAGCTGAGTGCACTCCTCCCCTTCCCCCAGTGTGTGTGTCCCTCTACCCCCCCCCCTCCCCCTCCCTCCCCTTCCCTCCCCTCTTTCTCTTGTCGGTGTCTCTTCTCTATAGGTCTGTCCATGTGTATCTGCTGGCTCACTTCACCCCTTTTATCATATCTATCACCCACCTTCTCCTGACTCCCTCTCTTCTTCCTCTTTTGCTCTCTTTACCCTTTCCTTACAGGTTACTGAAGATGGCAGGTAATCACAACGTAATTTTTTACACATAACTCTGCTATCACTTTAGGATTTGACAACTCTCCACATTGAAGGCTTCCCCATATGAATTGCATAAGTATCATGACGGTACTTGTATCACCTCAATATACACCCTACTGTCAAGATATTAAAAGCATTTAACAAAATAATTTGCTTAAGAGAATGGTAAGTGTGGGCATATATGTGTAATATAGACATGAATATAGTCATGTGTAACCAAACTTCTTGAACATGAGCAATGTATTTAGGAATAAAAACTAACAAGTAGGAAAATTAATACATCAAGAAGAGGGGACCAGGACAGTAGTCACATGCACCAAAAGAATGTCTATGATGCTGAAGAAACATCTTTTAGTCATTTGTATTTGTCACATCATGCTACACAACCTGATGAAAAGGCTGTAATGGCCTTGAAACGTCGTATCAGCACTGTTATACCTCTGAAATACACTTCGTTTTTCTAAGTCCGTGGAGTGCCGCCCGTGTTTTCTTCAGCAGAGGCCTTGTTAAAGACCCAGGAAGGATTCTCCAATATATATATATATATATATATATATATATAATACATACTGTATATATTATATATACACACACACATGGACCCCCCCCCCCTGAGTAAATCCTGCGTTTGCCCCTGAGTGGTTGCAAAAACGCAGGCGTGTCATTGCCGTTTCCAGGGCATGTATCTGAAGGCTGCATCAATGGGCATTATTCAGAGCTGATCACTATGGCTGCAATCGCCCTGAAGGCCGTGTTTTTGCCCGGAATGATGCGATCGCGTCAGGATTGACAGGTCACGGGCATCTGGGGGGCGGCGCACCGCAGTGTTGAGGGGGAGGAGAGCAACAAACCCAGGTGTGTCATGGATGTTTTTGGGGTAGCCCAGTGACGTTGCGTGTGTTTCCTGTGATAGGAAACATGGCACCAGACTGCCTGCAAATGCAGCCATTCTGCACAGACAGGGGTCTACCTCTATATGATGCAATCACAATTGAATTGTGATCACATCGTGTAGCGGCACCACACATGCTGGGCACACTTGCCCTGTGCTTGGCGGCCCCCAGCATGCACGTAGTACTATCCCAATTTTTGCTAATTTAGCAAAACCTGCGATCAACTCTAAATAACCCCCTATGTACACAGTTGTAAATGCGTCTGCAACAGCTCCAGTGTGCATTTCTTTTCATTGCTGAGCAGCAGCTTCACTTGTTAACATTAGCAGTTCTGTAGCCTAGAAAATCGCAATTGTAATTGCATTTGCTTACAAACATGAATTAGGCCCTATGAACCTTATTCAGAGATGGGCGCAGATCGCTGCATACCCAGCATTATCTGCTTCTATCTCCTCACATTCCGGGGACCACCCAGCACAGGGCAAGGCTGCCCAGCATGTGTGGCGCCGACTCATGATGCGTCCGCAATTACATTGCAGACGCATCGAACTAAGGTTGACCCATGGCTGCGCAGACTGGCTGCGATGTCAGGCAATCCACCACCATTTTCTAATCGGAGACAACATGCAGCCACCTGAAAACGCTCCTGCGCACTCCTGTTCGGCCCATCACGCCTCTGCAATTCCGCATCCTCACCCCATGAACACCCGCCGCTGTCAATCACATTGCGCCCGCATCCTTCTGGGATGCGGCCGCAATGTGTAAGGTCGCGCAGGCATCAGCGGCCAAGTCTGAATAAGGTCCTATGTGCGAGGTTGAGGTACCATAAATCTTGGTGTTGTGGGCAGTCACACATCTTAACCACACATTGTTGAGAATTGAATTGCCTTTATAAGTCTTGATTACATAATAAGTTGATTGCATGAGAAACTATAGGAGTGTTTATTTGTGTACCTTGGGGGTCATTCCGAGTTGTTCGCTCGCAAGCTGCTTTTAGCAGCTTTGCACACGCTAAGCCGCCGCCTACTGGGAGTGAATCTTAGCTTATCAAAATTGCGAACGAAAGATTCGCAATATTGCGATAAGACATCTCTGTGCAGTTTCTGAGTAACTCGAGACTTACTCGACATCTGCGATCAGTTCAGTTCTTGTCGTTCCTGGTTTGACGTCACAAACACACCCAGCGTTCGCCCAGACACTCCTCCGTTTCTCCAGCCACTCCCGCGTTTTTCCCAGAAACGGTAGCGTTTTTTCACACACACCCATAAAACGGCCAGTTTCCGCCCAGAAACACCCACTTCCTGTCAATCACATTACGATCACCAGAACGAGGAAAAAACCGTGAGTAAAATTCCTAACTGCATAGCAAATTTACTTGGCGCAGTCGCAGTGCGGACATTGCGCATGCGCACTAAGCGGAAAATCGCTGCGATGCGAAGAAATTTACCGAGCGATCAACTCGGAATGACCCCCCTTGTTTTGAGTCTAATAAAAAAAAAGAAGTTTCTTCTCAGTATCTCCACTTATCTCTCTGCACCTCTTTAGAATGTTGCCTGTTACCAATTAGTTTCTTCTGATGCAATGTGTATCAATTACAGATCCAACAAGTTTTATGATCTTCACTGTGCTATAAATAGCTAATTATAGTACATGCTTCAATAATTAATGAATTCACAGATTTAAGATTTAGCTAAAGCACTTTCCTGTGTTTTTCAGAATCAATAAACATTTTTTTTTTTTTTTTGTGAATCAGACAGTTAGAGATATCAGACAGTTAAAAGTAGTTGGTTTTGATATACCAACGCCGGGATCCTGCAGAAGGACGCAATCCCAGTGAATAGATACGAACGCCATACGAGATACCCTGTCCTGCCACGGGTGGGGAGGGGGGGGGGGGGAATGAAGAGTGTTGTTAGGTATAGCCAGGAGAAGGGGGGTTAGGGTTAGGGGGCAGGGTCGGAAGATTAAGGCTAGGGACTGGGTAGGGAAGGTTAGGTTTAGGCACATGGAAGGGGAGGTTAGTATTAGGCATCAAGCGTGGAGGTTTAGGTTTAGGCAGCGAGGAAGGGAGGGTTAGGTATTAGCACCCAAAAGGGAGGGTTAGGGTAGGGGGCAGAGGAGGGTTAGGTTACTTTAGAGGGGGCTGTCGGGATTTTGATGGATGGGATGCCGCTGTCAGTATTCTGACCGACGGCATCCCGTCCATCGGGAAATCCTACTGAAGCCCAGACAGTTACCATAGTCAGGGCTGTAACTAGGGGGGCTAAGGGGGCATGCGCTCTGGGAGCAGGATTTTAGGGGGTGCCAAGTAGTTACCGAGGAGCAGGGGTTTTTTTAGTTTTGTTTTTAACCGGCAGTGCTGTGCTGCTCCAGTGAGACAGCAGACAGCTCCCGGGGCAATGTCTCTGACCCACCTGTTTCTGTTGCTGTGCGGGTGAGCTCCAGTACCTGGGATCTCTCCTATACTGGCTACTGTCTTAAACTCTCTTCTTTGCCATGCAGTTCTGCGACTAGCGTGCGTTGCACCCTACAAGCTATAGAAGCGCACTGTGCTCGCAGTTAGCAGTATCAACCTCTGCTTTGACTCCCAGATGGGGGGGGAGGGGGATTTGGTGTAGCTTATAGGGGGGTGTAGTGTAGTGATGTAGTGTACCATATAGGGTATGTAGTGTAGTAATGTATTGCAGTATATAGGGGCATGTAGCTCACTGATGTGTCGTAGCATATAAAGGAATGTAGGTTGTCATTCCGAGTTGATCGCTAGCTGCCGTTGTTCGCAGCTCAGCGATCAGGCTAAAAATCGGCATTTCTGCGCATGCGTATGGGCCGCAATGTGCATGCACGTCGTACGGGTACAAACCACGTTGTGGTTGTGCACAGGTTGTAGCGAAGTTATCAGTCGCACTGATGGCCGCAAGAAGATTGACAGGAAGGGGGCGTTTCTGGGTGTCAACTGACCGTTTTCAGGGAGTGTTTGCAAAAACGCAGGTGTGTCTGAAAAAACGCAGGCGTGGCTGGGCGTTTGCTGGGCGGGTGTATGACGTCAAATTCGGACACCAATAGACTGAAGTGATCGCAAGCGCTGAGTAGGTTCAGAGCTACTCTGAAACTGCACAAACTGTTTTTGCAGAGCTCGGCTGCACATGCGTTCGCACTTCTGCTAAGCTAAAATACACTCCCCAGTGGGCGGCGGCATAGCGTTTGCACGGCTGCTAAAACTAGCTAGTGAGTGATCAACTCGGAATGACCCCCGTAGTGTAGTGATGTAGTGTAGCATATAGGATATGTAGCGCAGTAATCTAGGCCCTCATTCCGAGTTGTTCGCTCGGTATTTTTCATCGCATCGCAGTGAAAATCCGCTTAGTACGCATGCGCAATGTTCGCACTGCGACTGCGCCAAGTAACTTTACTATGAAGAAAGTATTTTTACTCACGGCTTTTTCTTCGCTCCGGCGATCGTAATGTGATTGACAGGAAATGGGTGTTACTGGGCGGAAACACGGCGTTTCAGGGGCGTGTGGCTGAAAACGCTACCGTTTCCGGAAAAAACGCAGGAGTGGCCGGAGAAACGGTGGGAGTGCCTGGGCGAACGCTGGGTGTGTTTGTGACGTCAACCAGGAACGACAAGCACTGAAATGATCGCACAGGCAGAGTAAGTCTGGAGCTACTCTGAAACTGCTAAGTAGTTAGTAATCGCATTATTGCGAATACATCGGTCGCAATTTTAAGAAGCTAAGATTCACTCCCAGTAGGCGGCGGCTTAGCGTGTGTAACTCTGCTAAATTCGCCTTGCGACCGATCAACTCGGAATGAGGGCCCTAGTTCAGTGTGTAGGGCAGTGATTTTCAACCTTTTTTTACTCACGGCACACCGAACAATGGGGGTCATTCCGAGTTGTTTGCTCGCAAGTGAATTTTAGCAGATTTGCTCATGCTAAGCCGCCGCCTACTGGGAGTGAATCTTAGCATCTTAAAATTGCGAACGATGTATTCGCAATATTGCGATTACACACCTCGTAGCAGTTTCTGAGTAGCTCCAGACTTACTCGGCATCTGCGATCATTTCACTGCTTGTCGTTCCTGGTTTGACGTCACAAACACACCCAGCGTTCGCCCAGACACTCCCCCGTTTCTCCAGCCACTCCTGCGTTTTTTCCGGAAACGGTAGCGTTTTTTCCCACACGCCCATAAAACGGCCTGTTTCCGCCCAGTAACACCCATTTCCTGTCAATCACATTACGATCGCCAGAACGATGAAAATGCCGTGAGTAAAATTCCTAAGTGCATAGCAAATTTACTTGGCGCAGTCGCAGTGCGGACATTGCGCATGCGCATTAAGCGGAAAATCGCTGCGATGCGAAGATTTTTACCGAGCGAACAACTCGGAATGACCCCAATATTTTAAAATTCCCAAGGCACACCATCAGTTCCCCACAGAAAAAAACAAAAAACACACATTGGCCCTCACAGTAAAAAAAAATTCCATACATACATTGGCCTACACAGAAAAACAATCACATTGCTCCCCACATGAATTATTCACATTGTTCCCCCTCATAAATCCTTATTCTCCCCACATAAATCTTATTGAAATCCTATTGTTCCCCACAGGAGAATTAAAATAACAGATATACAGTATTAGCCCCTACCGGTCAGCTGTCCTCCTCCCTGTCCCTCAGTGGCGGGGGTGGTTCATAGTGGAATACTGAGCAGCAAGCTGTCGGGCAGGTGTGGATGAGGGTGGGCAAGGAAAGCAGTGTATGCAGGCGGGAACTGGAAGATGTGTATGCAGGTGGGTGGGCTGGCTGGGTGGTGAGAGGCGGCAGCCGAGACCTATGATATTACACCACCGCGTCTTCAAAGCATAGGTCACGGCCAGAGCACGACTGATCCTCTAAGAAGAGCCCGGGCCGACAGTTCACTATGAAGGTGCAGGAAGCTGCTCTGGCTCCGCGGCACACCTTGCAACTGGTCGCGGCACACTAGTGTGCCACGGCACACTGGTTGAAAAAGCCTGGTGTAGGGGATGTAGTATAGTGATGTAGTGCAGTGATGAATTGTTATGATATAGGGCCTAATTCAGATCTGATCGCAGCCGCAAATTTGTTAGTTAACGGGCAAAATCATGTGCACTGCAGGGGAGGCAGATATAACGTGCAGAGAGAGTTAGATTTGGGTGGGTTATAGTGCTTTATTTTTACACTGCAATTTAGATGTCAGTTTGAACACATCCCACCCAAAGCTAACTCTCTCTGCACATTTTATATCTGCCCTACTGCAGTGCACATGGTTTTGCCCATTAGCTAACATATTTGCTGCTGCGATCAGATCAGAATTAGGCCCATAGTTCAACGCTGGTGGGGCATGTGACACATAGGGCACTTGAGGCACATAGGGGTATATTGTCCTATTATCTCCTTTTTAATTTTTTTTTATAATCTGATTATTTTAGTCTGATAGGGTTTTGTTTGTGTTTTTTGGGGGGGGAAGGGGGGGGGGGTGTTCGGGTGCCCAATTTCTGCTTTGCCCCAGATTATGAAAATCCTGGCTTCGGCCCTGCCATACTGAATCAGACATTTAGAGATATCAGACAGTTACCATAGTGAAATAAAAAGTAAAAAGAACACTTGCCTCATCAACAGAGGCTGCAAGCTAGTTACAAGAAGATTTGTTAGTAAAAAGAGCTAATGAAAAACAGATTATAATTTATTAGGACGCCTCTTTAGCTACAGAAGTATGGGAGACACCCCGTATGACTTCGATCTACAAGCGTTCACGCAGTCCTGTCTGTGTATGTTTAAATGATTGCAGATATAGGACCTCATTCAGCTTGGATCGCTATTGAGACAGAAGTGCAATTTTCTCAATCCTGCCTCTGCTAAAATCGCATGTGAAGAGCCATCCGGGGTATACATCCCTCCGCAGGCTTATGTTAAGGCAGTGTTGCAACAACTTTCAATGTGCATATATGATATGGAGCGTAAACACCCGGACTCTCTGCTTATCATACTGGGAGACTTCAACAAGGCCAACCTGAGCAAGGAATCACCCAAATACCGCCAGCATGTTAAATGCCCCACTCGCGGAGGAAATATCCTGGACCATTGCTACACGACCATTAAGGATGCCTACCACCCTGTTTCCCGGGCGGCTCTGGGGCTTTCTGACTACTGCCTGGTCCACTTGCTTCCCACCTATAAGTAAAGAATGAGATCTGCTAAGCCAGTGGTTAAGTCTGTAAGGAGGTGGTCCAGCGAGGCCGAACTGAAACTGCAGGCATGCTTAGACTGCACCAACTGGAATGTTTTTGAGTCTGCCGCTAATGACCTTAATAATTTTGCAGACATTGTTACTTCAAATCAGTGGTGTGCGGTGAATTCAGTGACTGGTGAGGCACTACAGCCATAATGTCCGCCGAATCCTGCCGATGACCCCTACCGCCGCCGAGCCAATGCCCGCTACTGCCCCTGAGCCAATGCCCACTGCCACTGCCAATGACTTACAAACTCGGCCACCATCAACTGACCCAGCCCTCCGCCACTAATTTGCATCTCAGTCCGATACCTGCCTGCTCATCATACTTGTGATATATTGTACATTTTTATAGAAAAAAAAAAAAATAGTGTTTGGGGCTGGGAAGGGAGTGGGAGGAGGACATGAATGCAATTTTGTTGTCCAGGGCTTCTATTAACTTAATGGAAAAGGGTCTGAATGGGTTAAAAAATAAAAAATAAATGCGTGAGGTCCCCACTCCTAAGTATAACCAGCCTCGGGCTCTTTGAGCCAGTCCTGGTTGTTTAAATACTTGGGGGGGAAATTGGACAGGGGTTCCCCCGTATTTAGACAACCAGCACCGGGCTCTTAGTCTGGTCCTGGTTCCAAAAATATGGGGGACAAAAGATGTAGGGGTCCCCCATATTTTAAAACCAGCAGCGGGCTCCACTAGCCAGGGAGATAATGCCACAGCCGGGAGACACTTTTATATTGGTCCCTGCGGCCGTGGCATTACCCCCCAACTAATCACCCATGGCTGGGGTTCCCTGGAGGAGTGGGGACCCCTTAAATCAAGGGGTCCCCCCTCCAGGCACCCAAGGGCCAGGGGTGAAGCCCGAGGCTGTCCCCAGCACCCCTGGGCGGTGGGTGCTGGGCTGATAGCCATAAGTGTCTAAAAAAAAGAATATTGTTTTTTGTTGTGGAACTACAAGGGCCTGCAAGCCTCTCCCGCTTGCTGGTACTTGTAGCACCTCAAGTACCAGCATGCGGAGAAATAACGGGGCCGCTGGTACCTGTCGTTCTACAACAAAAAATATCCAAATAAAAACACAACACACACACCGTGAAAGTAAAATTTTATTAAAACACACTTACACACTCACACATACTTACCTACATCCCACACCGATCACGTCCACTTGTCCATGTAGAATCCAATAGGGGTACCTGTACAAATGAGAGGGATTACTTACCTACACCCCATGCCGATGACGTCCAACCTGCAAAAATTTAAATTATACTTTATACAGGATGGGGGGAAAGAAGAGAGAGAGAGAGAGAGGGGGAGAGAGAGAGAGAGAGAGAGAGAGAGAGAGAAACAACAACCACACACTAACCTGCCTATTATGCTGCAGCTGCTGCTGCCGGGCCGAACGGGAGAGGAGAGAGCTGCTGGCTGGGGAGGGGAGAGTGCAGAGTGCTGCTGCTTTGGTAGGGAGGGAAGACGGCTGCTGGCTGCGACGGGAGGACGGAGGAGGAAGGACAGGGGAAAGCCAAACTCACTCCTGCTTCAGCCACTTCCGCCTCCAGCGTCGCTTGTGGGTGATTGGACAGTGGATCCAGCACTGGATCCGTTGTCCAATCACAGGTGCCTCGCTGACATAGGGCTGGTGTCCCTGTCAGCGAGGCACTTGTTTCAGTGCCGCATTTCCCATCATTTTTAAATGGGCTTTTACAGCCCAGTGCTTGGCCCCGCACCGCATTGTGTCCCGTTATCATTATTTATGGGAGGCACTGCTATCAGTGCCTCCCAAACTCATTTAATAGCTAAAATTATTAAAATTAAATACAGAAGATACTTATGACACAGAATATGTGTCATAAGTATCTTCTTTGTATTATTTTAATAATTTATCACGGAGAAGGCACTGTCTCCCCTGCCTCCCCTGACTGCACGTCCCTGCTTCATATGTCAACTTTTGTGAGGATTTATTTGTACCATAAAAAACTGTCTGCATCTATGCAAACAACAAACCTTGGTTTACTGCTAATCTTAAGCAGTTACGCCTTGCTAAGGAAGAGGCGCAAAGAAGTGGTGATAAAATCAGGCATAGACAGGCCAGGAATACTCTATCGAGGGAGATCAGGGCAGCAAAAAAACATTACACCGACAAGCTTGTAACCAAATTCTCAACCAACGACTCTCGGTCTGTGTGAAAGGGCCTGAAGGCTGCCACCAACTACAAGGGCCCCACTTCCTGCTCTCGCTCTAGCCAACAGCTTGCAGATGATCTGAACGTTTTCTACTGCAGATTTGAAAAGTCTCTTGATGCAAGCGACACTTTGGCTCATTCTGATGAAGCGTTGGTTGCTACGACGGACGCCCACCCTAGACCACAGGGCACCATGCCCACTCTTCAAGTGGAGGCAGCTGAGGTAGCAAAGCTATTTAGAATGTTGAAGCCCAGGAAGGCATCAGGACCAGATGGTATGCCTCCGTCCGCCCTTAAAACATGTTATGATCAGCTGGCCCTGGTGTTCACAGCCATTTTCAACAAGTCGCTTGTTGAAACTTGTGTGGTCCCAGCTTGCTTCAAGCGCTCACTCATTATTCCAGTGCCGAAGAAATCTTCCTCTTCCGGTAACTTGAATAATTACAGACCAGTAGCGCTAACATCGGTAGTGATGAAGACGTTGTAGCGTCTAGTACTGGCTCAGCTGCAGTCCACAGCAGGCATCCTCCTAGACCAGGGGTCAGGAAACTTTTTCACCTTTTACCCCAAAACATATTTAGATACACAGATGTTACCCCCTTGATTTGAAAGGAGGGAAATCATATATTATTGTGCATATATACTGGTTATCACTGGCATTTCTGAGATTGTGTGTGTGTGTGTGTGTGTGTGTGTGTGTGTGTGTGTGTGTGTGTATATATATATATATATATATATATATACACTGCACAAAAAAATAAAGGGAATACTTAAACAACACAATGTAACTCCAAGTCAATCACACTTCTGTGAAATCAAACTGTCCACTTAGGAAGCAACACTGATTGACAATCAATTTCACATGCTGTTGTGCAAATGGAATAAACAACAGGTGGGAATTATAGGCAATTAGCAAGACACCCCCAATAAAGGAGTTGTTCTGCAGGTGGTGACCACAGACCACTTCTCAGCTCCTATGCTTTCTGGCTGATGTTTTGGTCACTTTTGAAAGCTGGCGGTGCTTTCAGTCTAGTGGTAGCATGAGACAGAGTCTACAACCAAAACAAGTGACTCAGGTAGTGCAACTCATCCAGGATGGCACATCAATGCGAGCTGTGGCAAGAAGGTTTGCAGTGTCTGTCAGCGTAGTGTCCAGAGCATGGAGGCGCTACCAGGAGACAGGCCAGTACATCAGGAGACGTGGAGGAGGCCATAGGAGGGCAACAACCCAGCAGCAGGACCGCTACCTCTGCCTTTGTGTAAGGAGAAACAGGAGGAGCACTGCCAGAGCCCTGCAAAATGACCTCCAGCAAGCCACAAATGTGCATGTGTCTACTCAAACGATCAGAAACAGACTCCATGAGGGTGGTATGAGGGCCCGACGTTCACAGATGGGGGTTGTGCTTACAGCCCAACACCGTGCAGGACGTTTGGCATTTGCCAGAGAACACCAAGATTGGAAAATTCGCCACTGGCGCCCTGTGCTCTTCACAGATGAAAGCAGGTTCTCACTGAGCACATGTGACAGACGTGACAGAGTCTGGAGACGCCAAGGAGAACGTTCTGCTGCCTGCAACATCCTCCAGCATGACCGGTTTGGCAGTGGGTCAGTAATGGTGTGGGGGGGGCATTTCTTTGGGTGGCTGCACAGCCCTCCATGTGCTCGCCAGAGGTAGCCTGACTGCCATTAGGTACCGAGATGAGATCCGCAGACCCCTTGTGAGACCATATGCTAGTGCGGTTGGCCCTGGGTTCCTCCTAATGCAAGACAATGCTAGACCTCATGTGGCTGGAGTGTGTCAGCAGTTCCTGCAAGACAAAGGCATTGATGCTATGGATTGGCCCGCCCGTTCCCCAGACCTGAATCCAATTGAGCACATCTGGGACATCATGTCTCGCTCCATCCACCAACGCCACATTGCACCAGAGACTGTCCAGGAGTTGGCGGATGCTTTAGTTCAGGTCTGGGAGGAGATCCCTCAGGAGACCATCCGCCACCTCATCAGGAGCATGCCCAGGCGTTGTAGGGAGGTCATACAGGCACGTGGAGGCCACACACACTACTGAGCCTCATTTTGACTTGTTTTAAGGACATTACATCAAAGTTGGATCAGCCTGTAGTATGTTTTTCCACTTTAATTTTGAGTGTGACTCCAAATCCAGACCCCCATGGGTTAATAAATTTGATTTCCATTGATAATTTTTGTGTGATAATTTTTGTGTGATTTTGTTGTCAGCACATTCAACTATGTAAAGAACAAAGTATTTAACAAGAATATTTCATTCATTCAGATCTAGGATGTGTTATTTTAGTGTTCCCTTTATTTTTTTGAGCAGTGTATATATATATATATATATATATATATATATATACATATATATACACATACACATTTTTTTATTATTTTCGCCAATAATTTTTTTGGCAAAGAGTGGGTTAATTAACACTTTCTCCCCAAAACACCAGAATGAATGTAAGAAAGTTGGATGAAAGGGGAAGGGGGGACACGACTTTTAGGAGATAGATGGCCACATCCTCACCTCAGTAATGTCAGTGGGCCACTGTCTGATCCTGCGGAACTCCGTCAGGGGTCAGCCACAGAACATTTCAAGTTCTGTGTGTGGGTTGGCGGGCCGTGGGCGGGACGACAGAACAGCGCAGGACAAGGCAGGCGTGAGGGAGCGCGGTGTGACGTCAGCATGTCACACCACGACCAGGAACACAGCACAGGGCAGGCAGGAGCACAGGGCGGGCAGGAGGTAGCGCGGTGTGACGTCAGCACGTCACATTGCGAGCTGGCTGGTGCTGGACGGGGCTGTGTCTCAGCAGCATGACCATCCATTACCCCCAGGAATTTAACTTTTACCCCATTTGGGGTAATTTACCCCTGTTCCCTGAACACTGTCCTAGACCCTCTCCAGTTCGCCTATAGGGCGAACAGATCAGCAGAGGATGCAGTGACTCTGGGTCTGCACTTCATTATGCAGCATTTGGATACAGCAGGCGTCTATGCGATGGTCCTGTTTGTGGACTTCAGCTCCGCATTCAACACCATTATTCCTGGCATTCTTCAGTCTAAATTGCGCAGCTCAGGAGTTTCAGAAATGTTGTGTGACTGGGTGGAGAATTTTCAGATAGAGAACAGCAGGTCAAGATGGGGAAATTCACCTCTGGTGTTCGGTCGACAAGCACCGGCGCACCACAGGGTTGAGTTCTCTCACCCTTCCTCTTCTCACTGTACACCAACGAGTGCACTTCTGATGACAAATCTGTGAAACTCCTTAAATTTGCGGATGATACTACGCTCATTGGACTCATCATGGATGGTGATGAGTCTGCTTACAGGAAGGAGGTTGTGCAGCTGGCCAACTGGTGCAAAGCAAACAATCTAGAGCTAAACACACTAAAAACAGTTGAGATGATTGTCGATTTTAGGAAGTACCCCCCTGCACTCCCCCCACTCATAATTGCGGACAATGTTATAACTGTGGTGGAATCCTTCAGATTCCTGGGCTCCACGATCTCTAAGGATCTGAGGTGGAACTCTAATATAGACAGCATTGTGGGGAAAGCCCAGCAGAGACTGAACTTCTTACGCCAACTTAGGAAGTTTAAACTGCCACAGGAACTTCTGATCCTTTTCTACTCTGCAATCATACAATCTATTCTCTGCACCTCAATAATAGTGTGGTTTGGCTCTGCCTCAACCCACGACAGAAACAGGCTACAACAAGTTGAAAGGGCAGCGGAAAAAATCATAGGGACGATTGACGAATCTCCCGTCAGACGTGGATATTTATCGGGGTAAGGGTCAAGAAGCGAGCGGGGAGGATCATCGGTGACTACTCCCACCCTGCTCATGACCTGTTCCGGATGCTGCCGTCGGGCAGACGGTACAGCTCAAGGCTCGTGAGAACAGCCAGGCACAGAAACAGCTTCTTTCCTCAGGCAACTAACTCGGGGGGTAATTCCAAGTTGATCGCAGCAGGAAATTTTTTAGCAGTTGGGCAAAACCATGTGCACTGCAGGAGAGGCAGATATAACATTTGCAGAGAGAGTTAGATTTGGGTGGGTTATTTTGTTTCTGTGCAGGGTAAATACTGGCTGCTTTATTTTTACACTGCAATTTAGATCGCCGATTGAACTCACCACACCCAAATCTATCTCTCTCTGCACATGTTATATCTGCCTCCCCTGCAGTGCACATGGTTTTGCCCAACTGCTAAAAAATATCCTGCTGCGATCAACTTGGAATTACCCCCAAGGTTAATTCAGCAAACGCTTAGTCATATTCACAAATCCACTCTGTACTCAACTCATGTACTCAAACTATCCGTCATGTGTTCTCCTTCCTCTATGTTTATTACTTGGCAATAAACTGATTCTGATTCCAAAATGGTAAAAGACGCCCACCGATGCATACGCAGAAATCGAGTACCATCGACAATAGCGGTTGACTCAGAGCTATTAAGAATAATGAGAATGGGCAGATATAATGTGCAGAGAGAGTTAGAATTAGGCCCATTGTTAGATGAATTTCTGTGGACTGGATGGTACAGTCCTTAGATGCTTCAAATCATTTCTTGCTGGCAGGTCACAGAGAGTTTTGTCTGGAGTATACCCTTTGTCACCAGTGCCATTGATTTGCGGTGTCCCACAGGGTTCTATACTATCTCCCATGCTTTTTGCAGTATACATGCTACCACTGGGTGAAATAATCAGAGGTCATGGCCTGGTCTACCACTGCTATGCAGATGATACACAACTGATGATAGGTCACAAGACAAGACTGCAGCAGACCCAACTGACAGGACTTACGGTTACGGGTTCAGAACTACAAAACACTGAACATGTGCGGAATCTTAGTTTTGTCCTGGATAGTGGTCTGACACTTAAACATCAGGTATCAGCCACAATCAAATCCTCAATCATTCCTTCATATGAGGAACATTGGGACTAATTTAGACCTGCTCGCAGCAGCAAAATCTTTCTCTAATGGGCAAAACCATATGCACTGCAGGTGGGGCAGATAATAACATGTGCAGTGAGAGTTTAAACTGTAATAGGCAAATGTAAAGCACTTTGAGTCCTATTAGGAGAAAAGTGATCTATTATTATTATTAATCTTGTTACCACCTGTGTGAGCCACTGTATTCATGTGTATATCTGTGACAGGATGGGCTCTTCTCTAGATGATTTATCTGTGGCTGTAGTGTTTTTCGTGTTGGGGTTCCTTCATGGTCAGTAAATTGCCATTACTGACCACTCCCACTGGTGATATTCAGCCACCAGACACTCACCAACTGTGAGTGCCAACTGCGCACCAGCTTGTAATAGAAGAGTTCCTGCCACCAGCAGGCCCATTTGATTTAACAACACCTAGAACTACAGTATTTAATTCTGGATGTTGTGTACAATATACTGTAGCTGCGCTATCATCTATTTGCTGTTGACTGTGGTTGGCTCCTCCTGACCACTTATGTTAGAGAACAGCAATCCAATGGATTAGAGGTTTAGACCTTATATGTAGGTCACATGATTAAAGCAGACCAATGTGTCATTCAGGATCTTGTTAGCAGAATGATGTGTATTGCTCTAAAAATCTTCTTACAAGGACTATTATACGTCTGTCTGTGTTACAGATGATTAATCCAAAAGTTGAAGATGGTGCACACTGCCAAGATGAGGAGGGGTGTGAGGTCAACACTCTCTTGGCTCATCAGCCTCAGTGGACTATTGGCTAGATCCCATAAGCATCAGTCCCCCTTCTGAAATATTAAGGCAAACAGTATAATGTGCTGCGGATCCACACTTTCCTCTCTTTGTATATGACCCTAACCATGTTTTTGTTTTCATGCACAGATTATGGGCAGCATGGATGGTGTAATGGTTAGCATTACTGCCTCACAGCACTAAGGTCATGGGTTTGATACCCACCATGGCCCTAACTGTGTGGAGTTTGTATAGTCTCCCTGTACTTGCGTGTGTTTCCTCCGGGTACTCTGGATTCCTCCCACTATCCTAAAATACACTGGTAGGTTAATTGGCTCCAAACAAAACTACTCCTGTTGTGTACATGTGGTAGGGCATATAGTGTCTAAATATTCCCTGTAAAACACGGCGGAACATGTGTGCGCTATAAAAAATAACTGGTAATAAATAAATAAAACAAATCATGGCTGCTAAGGTAGTATGGCGTTGCACAATGGGGGTATTGCAGACCTGATCGCAACAGCAAATTTGATAGCTAATGGGCAAAACCATGTGCACTGCAGGTGGGGCAGATATAACGTGTGCAGAGAGAGTTAGATTTGGGTGGGGTGTGTTTAAACTGAAATCTAAATTGCAGTGTAAAAATAAAGCAGCCAGTATTTACCCTGCACAGAAACAAAATAACCCACCCAAATCTAACTCTCTCTCTCTGCACGTTATATCTGCCCCACCTGCAGTGCACACGGTTTTGCCCATTAGCTAACAAATTTGCTACTGCGATCAGATCTGAATTAGGCCCTATGTTCTATTCCAGTCTAAAGCATGGATGATGGGTTTTGTGTAACTGTAGCGATAACGGATACCTCAAATTTTATTTATCATGGGCCTGATTCTAAGCTGGATGCAACTGTGGAACATTTTACTATCAGGCGATAGGGGGAGCTGAGAGGAGGAGATGGGGGAGAGCAGCGGGGAGACGGGGGAGAGCAGCGACTACAGCAGCGTAGCAGGAGGATGGGGCACTGCCGCCGCTGACAGCAGAGTCCACCCGGCCCCAGCAAGCAAGGTTCCGCTTGCTGGAGCCGGGTGGACGCTGCCGTGAGCGACGGCGGTGCCCCATCTTCCTGCTAAGCTGCTGTAGCCGCTGCTCCCGCCCGTCTTCCCGCTGCTCCCCCCCCCCCCCCCCCGTCTCCTCCTCTCAGCTCCCTCAGCTCAATCTGACTTTTTTTAAAGTCGGATTGAGATGGTCGAAAACGGGGGGGCAAAACCTGTTGGATTTGCCCTCGTTTCCGATAGAAGCGTGCCGATCCCAACTTGTCAGATAATTCTGGAGTGTATTGAATAGTTCGGAACCCCTTCCGACCTAAAAAAAAGTTGAAAACTGACGTCTTTCCAACAGACGGCAGCTTTCGACTGCAATTGAATATACCCCCAAGTGGGAAATACCAAGCAGCTTGGCGGGACTCCGGCATCGGTATCCTGAACGCCGGGATCCCGACAGCCGGCATTTTAACTGCATCCCTCAGCAATTATTGCCATTAATTCCAAAAGACTGGGAAAGTATACCCTAAAAATAGTCTCCAGATTTTATGGTGTGGAATGTGATTATTTTCAGGCTTAAAATATAATATAATGTTTTGTGGAGCACAGACTAAATTCTTCTTTTCTGCTGATCATTTTATGTATAAACTTTTGTCTTTCTAATGGAGTCAGCATGGCTGAATTATATCTTGGTCCTGTACTTGAAACCACAAACACATTTCTAGGTCATATCTCAGGAAAACAGCTTTATTCACATTCCTTCATGTCCCCCCTACCCTCCTCCTCTTCAATGCCTGAGCAGAAGATAAATCAGGTTGTTGTGCTTCCTGCAGTGGAATTCCCTGAGGGCAAGATTTTCTTACTGGGAATTCCTCCTGACATCACCTCTGCGTGCAGCAACCTTATAGCTGAGGATTTGCCCAGCTGCCCATTTATTTGTTTTGTTTCACACAGTCATATATTAGAAAGCCTACAAAAATAGAACTGTAGCTATGGGCGGGATTCAATTCTTTTCACCCCTTTCCACACCCGTTTTGTTTCTGCCCTCAGGGACATTGTATCATTATTTCAGCTCGCTACCCCCGGAGTATCAAGGCACCAAACCCTTTACACAGCTAAACTTGATTACTATGGGCGCAATATGCACGATAACGGAGATCATTTTAGAAAGGAAATTGGGCGTGATATATCATTTGAATCTCTCCCTATGTGTTCACATGATTATGGGGTCTATGTATTAAGCCTTGGAGAGAGAGAAAGTGTAGAGAGATAAAGCGTCAGTCTATCAGCTCCTACTTGCCGTGTTACAGGCTGTGGGCCCCTAATTCAGACCTGATCGCAGCAGCAAATGTGTTAGCTAATGGGCAAAACCATGTGCAGTGCATGGGGGGCAAATATAAGATGTGCAGAGAGAGTTAGATTTGGGTGGGGTGTGTTCAACTTCAAACTGAAATCTAAATTGCAGTGTAAAAATAAAGCAGCCAGTATTTACCCTGCACAGACACAATTTAACCCACCCAGATCTGCACATGTTATATCTGCCCCCCCCTGCAGTGCACATTGTTTTGCCCATTAGTAATTTGCTGCTGCGATCAGGTCTAAATTAGGCCCATGGTTAATAAGAATAAAACACAGGGGGTGATTCTAATCTTTTTTGAGTGCCCAAAATAGTGGGCTCCCATCAAAGCAATTCAGTTGTTGCTGTGATCAGGCACCCATTGTATTATACGCGCCCACATAGAAGGATAGTGAATGGCGGCTAGGCCCATCTAAAGTCCTGGTTAAGAGGTTCAAACTTCTGTTTGGGCTCCTCCCAGGGAGGTAACGGAGACCCCCCGCACACCTACCCACAGGTATCACGGGGGGGGGGGGGAGGGGGCGAGGGGCAGCGATCCCGCCCTTTATCAGCTTCCGGTGTAGTAGTGCGCGTGCACCTACACCCTCAGCTCCGAGCAAGCCCGGTGGTGTGACCCGTCGCATGCGCAGTTGACCTGTGTTAACCTGTCAAAAGCAATAAAGTTTTTATTGAAGAAAGTGAAAAACACCACAGCATGTTAAGGAATCTCCAACACTATGTCAGAGCTGACGTTACAGGACAGCCGCATTTGGAGCTGATGAGTGCATTTAGAGGCTTTCGTACATTTGCCTCACTCATCGGACTCCAGTGAGGACCCCGAGGAAGAGGTAAGCGGTGTGGGAGCACTGCGGGCACAACACACAGCGGTAACATGCTGTTCATACATTAAAGACAAACGCTTAGTGCAGTCTTACCATGCGCTGTGGGCAAGAAAAACCACAGCGCACTTTCATACATCTGCCTCTTAATTCTTTGTAAAGATATTGATATGTCTATCCCAGTCATGTTTAAATTGACCTACTGTCATAGCCTCAACCATCTCTGGTGGGAGGCTATTCCACTCATCCACTACCCTTTCAGTGAAGTAGTTTTTCCTTACATTTTCCCTGAACCTACTTTCCTCCAGTGTCAGAGCATGTCCTCGTGTTCTATTACTTCTGTTCATTTGAAGACTGACTCCCTCCTGTACTTTGTTAAAACCCTTTGTATATTTGAAAGTTTCTATCATGTCCCCCCTTTCTCATCTCTCCTCCAAACTATATTGATTTCACCACATAGAATTAAAAATGTTAAATGCAACTATGGGGTATATTCAATTAAAGTCGGATCCATTCCGACATGTATTTGTCGGAATGGATCCGACAACCCCTATTCAAATCTCATCTCAATTCGACTTTTTCAAGTCGAAATGAGATGAGGGACGCAGAGGAGGAGAGGGGGGGGCGAGCCGCGGGGAGACCAGCAGGGGACAGCCACCGGCAGCCAGAGGAGATCAGCGCTACAGTAGCGCTACAGATGGATGTCACTCAGACACCCGACCTCACGGCAGTGTCCACCCGGCTCCAGCAAGCACGTGGATCGGCAGCTATTCCGCCAATCCACGTGCTTTTCGTCAAGTCGAATTCATCGACTTGTCAAAAAATGTAGGGATATATTGAATCGGTCGAATCAGGATTGGACCTTAAAAAGTCGAAAACTGCCGTCTTTTCGACAGACGTCACTTTTCGACTTCAATTGAATATACCCCTATAGCTTTTAAAAGGCAAGCTAGGATTTTCTAAACATAACCCATTGTAAAGTGAAGAAATGGGAAGGCTTCAAGTTCATTTTACTTTGATATAGTGAATTAATTTATGCCAGGAAGGGCAGCGTGAGTGAGCTGACTCAGGGTCTGGTCTTTGTAAACATGTCTGGGATGGGCTGACTCAGAGGCATAGTCACTGATAGGAAAATTGGAGTACACATAAGATTATAAGAATTTCAGAGGACACATGATATATATGCAAGTGAAATGATGGTGTTGGGTGAAATTATTGGCTTTCAGTTGTGTTTTGTTAGGTACTGTATTTTTTCTTTTATAATGTATAAAGGAAGTGTTTATTTATTACCAGTTATTTATATAGCACACACATATTCCGCAGAGCTTTACAGAGAATATTTGCCCATTCACATCAGTGCCTGCCCCAGTGAAGTTTACAATCTATGTTCCCTTTATTATTATTATCCTTTCTTTATATAGCGCCACAAGGGATCCACAGCGCCCAATTACAAAGTACATAAACAAAATAATCAAAATAGGAAAATAGTGACTTAGAGTTGAAGACAATAGGACAAGTACAGGGTAAATAAATATAGTTACAGCAGCAGATGACACTGACATAAGTATCAGGGTGGCAGAAAACTGCGGGTTTGGTGCTGTCAAAGGTTTAAGTAAGAGAAAGATAAGCACATGAGGAGGTTGAGGGCCCAGCTCGTGAGAGCTTACATTCTAAAGGGGAGGGGCAGACAGACAAGGGTAACATAGACGAGGTAGAAAGTGAGCGTGGGCCATAGGGGGCTTAGGATGAGAGACGACTGGGTTTGGTGAAGCAGTGGGTCTTGAGAGCCCATTTGAAGTTTTGTAGAGTGGTGGAGAGTCTGGGGGGGGAGATGTAGAGAATTCCAGAGAAGGAAAGCAGCATGTGCAAAATCTTGGAGGTAGGAGTGGTTGGAGGTAATCAATAGGCAGGAGAGGCGGCGTGCATTAGCAGAGTGAAGAGGACGGGTGGGAGTGTAGAAGGAGATAAGGTCAGAGATGAGGAAGAGGAGTGGGCAGGGGTGTAGCCACAACTTTGTGGGCCCCATAGCAACATTTTGAAGGGGCCCCTGTCTCAATGTTTGTAGGGCCATCAATAGAAAATGAAATTGTGGGAGGTGAGGTTGTGTGGTAGGGTGGGAAGATTATCAACTCAGTCTTAGACATGTTAAGTTGACGATACGCATGAGGAGAGCAGGGGAGAGGTCAGGGGAGGAAAGGTATACTTGAATATCATCAGCATAGAGATGATATTGGAAGTCAAAAGAACTAATGCATTCACCTGAAGAGAACGTTTAGAGAGAGAAATGGGGAGGACTAAAAACAGAACCTTGGGGGACCCTACAGTTAGTGGAAGTGGGGTGGGAGGCGGTGAAGTCATGAGAGGAGACAGAGAAGGAACAGTCAAAGAAGTAAGAGGAGTGCCAGGAGATGACAGTATCACGAAAACCAAGGAGTGAAGGTTTTTCAGAAGGAGATAGTGAAGAAGTCAAGAAGAATACCTTCCACACGTACATGCTAGGGTTAATTTTTGTTGGGAGCCAATGAACTTACCTGTATATTTTTGGAATGTGGGGGGAAACTGGAGTACCCAAACTTACGAAAGTATGGGGAGAATATACAAACTCCACACAGGGCCATGTTGGGAATCTAACCCACAACCAGAGTGCTGTGAGACAGATTTGCTAACCATTACACCGTCCGTACTGCCCAATGTGAAGCTGTATGCAGGAAACTATTCAGGAACCTATTTCCCTAATGTGTCTGCATGCATTGTAGCTCCTCTGATTGTTGCAGCAGTTTAAGCTTAAAGAATGGAACATTTATAATTTATGTATAATGAAAACAAACCAAAGAGGGAGTATTTTATGTTAAAATCTATTTATGCATCTATAAAAACTGTATTGTTGGCATTGACAAACATGGTGAAAAAAACGTAGCTATTTATCATTATTTTTAATTCAATGAAAATGAATGGAGCAAAATGAATTACTGTATGTTACAATACTATTTCATATGGAACCACAAATAAAACAACCAGAAACATCTGGCCACATTTTGTTATCCAGTCTCTACACAATCAAAAGTCTTACTCAGAGCCATGGATGCCAAAGCTGATCCAACATGATGTAGGTTGAGGCTGGCTACACATCAGAATGACCAGCCTTTTCCCAAGACCATGCCAGATTGCCGGTACACAGCAGGAAGACTTCATGAACGACGGGACGTTCACTGTTCCGTCCTTCATTAATATGCATGTCCGATGGGAAGATGACGCATGTGGCCTGCGGGAGTGCGCAATAGTACACTGCACAATGTAAATAATTTGTCGTGCCGATACAGCAAATCGTGCCAACATCATGCAAGTGTGTAACCTCCTCTGTGTGAAGTTTGTGTGCTGAGTAAGTATAAGGGCCCCCTCTAGATGTCGTTTACGACAATGCACTAGGTTTCATTTTCACCTAGTAGCGTATGGTGTCAAATTATGGATAGTAGTATTCACATCAATCTAAACATGTCCACACACTATCAGATCCATCACTAATAGCTCAGTGTGTGATTATTGGATGTAACTTGGTAATAGGTGATCACGCAAGGTAATGACTCAAGTTGGACTGCACTGCAAGGATCAAGCTGTAGGGAAGAAGCATAGTGATGTGGATTGGTGTATGGAGAAGCCTCTGCCAACATAACTACTTTGTGCACCCACTAAAACCGGAAAGGCAATGAGCATAGGACCGGATTCAGAGATCGCCGCAAAGCGGCAGTGCGGCAGTTTTCGTTGCGCGTCTCAGCCTGCAACTGTGGTACCATATGCAACTACAGTATCACTGGCATTTAAGCTTACTCAGAATTGCCACCTTCTGCCTGCTTGTAATCTGCATTGGAAGTCGCAGACACTGTCCACTCCACTCCCAGAAAACGGGCCCATTCCTGGAAACACAGACATGGCCGCCCCGGACATGACTGAAATGCTACGGCAGCTTGGGGGCACTGCGAGTGAGCTGAGATGTACATAAACCATGGGGTTTATGTACATCTCTGAATCAATTATACACTAACTTATTTCCCAAGTGATGACTTTTGCAAGTTTGACCACAACATTTAAAGCAGCACTAATATAATATTAAGTGAAAACAAGCCACTTTTAGCGCTGCTTTAAATTTTGAGCTCAACGTGAAAAGCCACTTAGTAAATCTAGGGGGTAATTCAGATCTGATTGCTGGGCTGCGATTTTTGCTGCCCTGCGATCAGATAGTCGCTGCTTACAAAAGGAGTGGGTTTTCGCTGTTCAGGTGTGCATTCGCATGTGTAGCAGAGCTGCACAAACTGATTTTGTGCAGCCTCTGTGCAGCCCAGGACTTACTCATCCACTGCGCTCACATCAGCCTGATTGGGGCCGGGGCTGACGTCAGACACCCTCCCTGAAAACGCTTGATCCCACCTGAGTTTTCCCTGACACTCCCAGAAAACGGTCAGTTGCTCCCACAAACGGCCTCTTCCTGTCAATCATCTTGCGATTGCCCGTGCAAATGGATTTTTTGCACCATCCTGTCGCAGGTCGCTTATGCCCATTGCAGCCCTGCGATGCGCAGTCGCAGTGCGGTGCATACACATGCGCAGTTTGGATCTGATCGCCTGCTGTGTTAGCCAAACCTATATGCCCATGAGTTTGGCTATTTTTGTCAATTTTTATTGTTCTGTTACATGAAAACAGACAGACTTAAACATACGATATAAGAATAAAAAGGTGGAACTTACAATGATTGTTTTGTTAATACTATAGCATCAGGAAACAGTAGAGGCAGACCACGTCCCATTTGGTTAAAAATAGTTAATCAGAATATTCTGCTTTGAATTTTCTCCTTAGAGCCCCCTTTTTACCATCCCCCAGCTCATTTCGGACACCTGCTTTTTGTTAGGCACTCACAGCCTCTGGATAGTTTTCAGGAAGCACAGGGCGGGTTGTGGGGGGTCCAAATTAGATGGGCCAACTCCCACCCCCATAACTCCCCTTAACCAACTCTGACCTCTGGGACAGGCAAGACAGAGACTAAAAGGGAAAGCAGGCTTTTTATGGCTGTATTTTAAACACAATATATATAAGCAATTTACTTTTAAGGGATTGACAACTTTATGTTTTGTTTTAAATTCTATAACAATAATGAGAAGAACACTGGATCCCGTTACAGTTGAATGCTTTTAATAGGCTTTTTGGTACAAGTGACAAATGCGGCAGAATGGTCAGGACAATTGAGAGAGGAAGTTATTTTCCTCTATGGGGGGTATTCAATTATGTCCAGATTTTTTGGTTTGCCAAAAAATCCGGACACAGCTATTCAATCCTGGCCGTTTTCGGCCACTTTTTCCGACATAGCGGATTTAACTTGTTAACAAGTCCGCGAAAAATAGTCGTAAAACAACCTTGTTTTTGACAAAAACACGTGGATCGGCGAGTAGTTCGCCGATCCACGTGTTTAGCGACAGTGCTGGATTTTTCGACAGTCGAAAAATCGGCACTTTGATTGAATAGGTCGAATATAAATTTGACCTAAAAATGGTTGAAAAGCGATGTTTTTCTGACTGTAGGAAAATTTGGCACTAATTGAATACCCCCCTATAAAGGAAAAATACATTTCTATACAAATTGTGTTTGAATGAGGAAACGAGTCTCAGCATCAGGCTAATTCATGCAGTATGTTTCCATTTCCAATTGTAATCTGACTTTTGGTATTTAACAGTCATTTCAGAAACTCCAACATTACCATGTTGCTCCAAACGTTTCACTTTTTCTCTCTTGCAGTTAACCTGGACTAAAATAATGAATGGATGATAGTGGTGTGGTTAACCATCAATAATTGGAATAGGAAAATAAATATCAATTACAGAGGCAGAACCTGCAGTGTGTGTAAGGGTATCAATTATTTCCAATCTGTGTGTCAGGATACATTAGAATCTTGTGTCGTAGACTAGCTAAGAATTTAGGGTCTTTAGATTTTCTGCAAACAGAATGTGATGGGATCAAATTGCTCTGAAAATCATAAAGAACATTGAGTCCAAGTCTACATGTTTCTGATAATTATAAATGTGATAATATAAACCACATGTCAATCTGAAATGCTAATCTAGATGAACTCTTAAAGTGTACCATACAGAGGAAGCAGCCATCTTGTGGACCGGGCCACAGTAAGAAGTGGAATATCTAAACCAAAGAATTAAGATTATGTACTCAATAGTGAAAAATAATAAATAATAATAATAATTTCAACTCAATAGGAATAAAAAATGATTAGTAATTAATTAAAATCCCAGTTGTCATCATTAAGTAAGGATAGTCTGCTTATCCAAAGACACAAACGATAAAGATTTATAGAAGTGCTACCAAAAAAATCTACACATTCTGAACAGAGCATCAGTGCAATTATAAATAAATGATAAATGCACTCAATACTTATTACTACAGTGTATGAATCAATATTAAATAAGGTCTTGAAAAAATAAGCCAAGTATCGGTAGGCATTAGGCAGGTGAGTGACTGCAGTTTTCTCCGGTTCCCTGCCAGAACATCTACCTGCATGTCAGGCTTTAAAGCGGACTTTCTCTGAGACCCGGACATACATCAGGACTGTTTGTGATGTGCCTGTCTGTACTTTTACTAAGTAGGAGACTAGAATTATTGCACAGTTTCATACATGTTCTTTCATATGTTTTTATTGTAGGTGGATTATTAAAGCATTTATATTTTCCATCTCTTTGATGGTATTACTCAGGTTATTCCACTATTTTTCCACTGTTCATATCATTTGGAAAGGAAGGCGTACCGTTAAAAAACTAATTTGAATGTTGTCATTTCATCTCCATATAATAGGAGTATATACTGAGATTTCTATGGTGGGTTCCTTGTGTTCTACTGACTAGAGAAATTCTGATGGGCCCAACTCTTACTCCGGTAAGAGTACCAACACCGGATATATTGGATATTAGCTTCGTCACCTATATTTTCCATTCTTAATTTCTTTGGTTGACTATCAAGGATATCACCAACATACACTTTTTTTCAACACAGGATATTATTTGGAGGAATATATTTGTTTGGAATACTACACTATGTTATTTACATTTTTTTTTAAATACTACTACTACAACTACTACTACTACAACTACTACTAGTTATTTTTTTTGTTCACGTGTTAATTACTGAGAAATCAGAAGAAGGAATCAAGACTAAGCTCTTAAGAAAAAAGTAATATCCTTTTATTTTGATTATCCAACTTGTGTGTTTGATCCCAGTTGGTCATATCTGCAGTTAATAAAGGATAAGCCACAGGAAACCTATGTAGAATAAGAATATTCTTATCCGGTCTATCCCATGAAATAAAGAGAAAATAAACCGACCCAATATTTGACCACTTAAAATGATCTGGAGAGCAGAGGGAATGGAGAGGGGAAGCGCTTCAGCTCCCATAAAAGTTAACCTTTAAGTGCCCAGCTTTGCTGCTGTGCCGTCAACACAATCCCATGTATCAGTGCCCCAAAGTTTGGATGAAAAACAAACATATGTATGAAGAAAATGTAAAATAAATTAGACTACTAACATAAGGTGTCCCCCCCCACACACACACACACCCTTTCCCCAGCAAAATCTGTAATACCAATATTCTCCTCATATAGATGTAACTGTTGAAACCAGAATGATGTAGTGAAAGATGCTTAGGAACACTATGTGGTGAATGAAATTCAGTGCCACAGATGTAATTTGCAGTTCTGGTAGGGCTGGGGAGGGTCCAGCAGTAGCATACCTCCCAACTGTCCTGATTTTTGTGGGACAGTCCCATTTTTTGGGGACTGTCCCGCTGTCCCACCCGTGGGCTGCAGTGTCCCGCGGTGGAGGGGGTGGGTCAGTTGGGAGGCTCCTGCACTCCCTGCGCTGCTTAGCAGAGCAGCGGTGAATAGACACTGTTCATTATAGAGTCTATTCACTGGAGACAGAGGGGGCATGCCAGCAGCTCACAGAGCGCTGGGCATGCCCCCTCAGTGACGAAAATGGGGGTCATGGCTGACGATTGCGGCACTCCCATGAAGCCATGCCCCCTTTGTTGAGGCCAAATCCCTTTTTCCTGGCCGGGCGTGGCTCCGCTGCGCCAAAAGTCCCTCTTTCTCCCATCCTAAAGTTGGGAGGTGTGCAGTAGTGGGTAAGGGAGAAGTGTTATTGGAGGGGTAGGCAATCGCCCTCATTGTCCCTCCCCCTCCCCGAACTGTGACATATTTATATATGCATAGATAGGCATCGTAGCAATGCCTGGCTGTACATAGTGTTCAATTGAAATCCCCCCTATGGCTATCCAAAGCCTAATTTTCTTATTTCTATTTTCAAGAACCTTTTTCCTTTTTTCCACAGATGCAAAAGCAGGCATTCGTCCTATTCAGATGGAACTTGGCTGGATCTGTCTTTCCAGGAAATTGGGTACTTCGATGTAGCAACTGCCCTGTCTTGTGGGAGTGATGTGGGAGTGTCTTTGGCATGTAAGTAATACTCTGTGTGAATTGTGCGCACGTGGAAGGGAAGCTTGTTTCTTACAGATCTTTTGCACCTAGCATGTGGCTGATGCAAGTGCAGATAATAGTGATTGACAGGGCTGTAACTACCTATGGGTGAGTGGTGCCTGGCACACAGTGCAAAAGCACTTTGGGAGCAGGGCTGCAGACAGAACCCGCAGGGCCTCAACCACCGCCGCTAGCTGCAGCGCTGGCTGTAGTGAGGTACGCCTGGCCCCTTCTCCCACCATTGCCACGACCACCAGCGCTGCAGCTGCCCGCCCCATCTCGGCTCCCCCTCTCCGGCCGCAGCTCCTCCTATCACCATCAGTGGCAGCACAAAACCCCGCCCACTCACTCCCTTGTGCCCCCACCCATGTCTGTCTGCTGTATGTGGATTACAGCAGCAGGCAGAGAGAGTGTGTGCTTCCCATGCGCTCAAATCACCCTCCCTCCGCACCCCCCCCCAACTGACAGATGCTACTTCACGGGGTAATGTGACTGACTGATGCTACTGTGCGGGGTAATGTGACTGACTGGTGCTACTGCGCAGGGTAATGTGACTGACAGATGCTACGGCATAGGGTAATGTGACCGACGGACGCTACTGTGTGGTATAATGTGACTAACGGATGCTACTGTGTTTGTAATGTGACTAACGGACGATACTGTGCAGTGTAATGTGACTAACGGATGCTACTTTGTGGTGTAATGTGAATTGGTACTATTCTGTGGTCACGCCCCATCCCCATAAAGCTACGTCAAACAATCAGGAAACTTGCATGGTATTATAACCATGGCCCCAACCTCAGCTGTGCAATGTCATGATTATTGCCATCAAGCAGAAGAGGGTACAACGAAACATGTCATCAGGGACTTTAAACTCTCCGTAATTTTAGAGTCTCCTGGACATTCTGGGAGATGAAACAAGTATGCCTATTATTACTGTCTGGCTGCGTGCTCCTGTCCTCTACTGTTTATGATGTTTTCCCAATACAGGTTTATTACTTTAAGAAACTCGCTAAACAATATGTCTCTGAGAGATTTAAGGTCAAATAGAAGGTCATTCTCTTGAATGGTGACTTGTCTTCTGTGTAATGAGTCTGCATATGCACAAGCAATGAAACCTCTGGTCTCCACCTCCAAGTAATTCGAAAAAGTAGCTGACCTACTATAGTTCAAATTGTTAGGTATTGCTAGTGCTTCTGTGAAGCTTGTACAGCACATCATGTTATCGTACTGTCTGTACCAATCCCGGCTTTGCTATTGATTACATCCTTCTACTTTATTCCTCCATCATAACTATGAAACAGGCGTACCTATCTTGGCTTGTTTGAGGCTATACATTTCAGCTTTCTCCTCAACTAATATTGTTACTTTGTGTACTGAAATGTATTTATTTAACAGTTTCTTATATAGCGCAGCATATTCCGCTTTACAATTAGAACAACAGTAATAGAACAAAACTGGGTAAAAACAGACAAACATAGAGGTGGGAAGATCCTGCTCGCAAGCTTACAATCTATACGGAAATAGGCATTGATACACAAGGATAGATGCTACCTGTTGCATAATGGTCCATCAGATTGCTAGGTTCTTAATGGGTTGTATGATATGATAACCCAGCAATTTTGGCAAACGGTCAGGAGGGTGTGAGAGTAAAGAAAGACAAAATATGTGAGGTTATGTGTACTGTACAGAGAGGATGTAATTAGATAGGGAACCATTAAAGGTTTATGCGTGTGGGTCTGGAATTTGATAGGCTTGTCTGAAGAGGTGAGCTTTCAGGGAGCGTTTAAAGGTTTGGAGACTAGAGGTGAGTCTTATTGTGCGTGGGAGGGCATTCCACAGAGTGGGTGAAGCCCGGATAAAGTCCTGTAATTTTGAGTGGGAACAAGTAAATACGTGTAGATGAAAGACGCAGATCTTGTGCAGAGCGAAGAGGTCGGTTAGGAAGATATCTTGAGATGAGTGAAAAGCTGTATGTTGGTGCAGTTTGGTTAATTGCCTTGTATGTAGAGATGTGCACCGGACATTTTTCGGGTTTTGTGTTTTGGTTTTGGATTCGGATTGGATTCACCAATTAAAAGAAGCAATCAATCTCTCCTTACACAAACTGGCTCTACAGAGGCAAGATGTCCACCTCCTCCTCCTCCTCCGATTCCTCACCCCTTTCACTGTGTACATCCCCCTCCTCACAGAGTATTAATTAGTCCCCACTGGAATCCACCATCACAGGTCCCTGTGTACTTTCTGGAGGCAATTGCTGGTAAATGTCTCCAGGGAGGAATTGATTATAATTAGTGATGAGCGGATTCGGTTTTACTCGGTTTTACTCGGTTCTCAAAACGGCATCTTATTGGCTCACGGATGTCACGTGTTTTGGATAGCCAATAAGATGCCGTTTTGAGAACCGAGTAAAACCGAGTAAAACCGAGTAAAACCGAACCTCGCTCATCACTAATTATAATTCATTTTGATGAACATCATCTTCTCCACATTTTCTGGAAGTAACGTCCTACGCCTATGGCTGACAAGGTTACCGGCTGCACTAAACACTCTTTCAGAGTACACACTGGAGGGGGGGCAACTTAGGTAAAATAAAGCCAGTTTATGCAAGGGCCTCCAAATTGCCTCTTTTTCCTGCCAGTATACGTACGGACTGTCTGACATGCCTACAGTGATGCTGTCACTCATATAACCAGTGTCTCACCAGCAGGTCTTTGAACATCTGCAGACTTGTGTCTGCCAAAAAGAGAGATACAACGTAGGCTTTAAACCTAGGATCGAGCACGGTAGCCAAAATGTAGTGCTCTGATTTCAACAGATTGACCACCCGTGAATACTGGTTAAGCGAATGAAGGGCTCCATCCACAAGTCCCACATGCCTAGCAGAATCGCTCCGTTTTAGCTCCTCCTTCAATATCTCCAGCTGCTTCTGCAAAAGCCTGATGAGGGGAATGACCTGACTCAGGCTGGCAGTGTCTGAACTGACTTCACGTGTGGCAAGTTCAAAGGATTTCAGAACCTTGCACAACATTGAAATCATTCTCCACTGCTCTTGAGTCAGGTGCATTCCCCCTCCTTTGCCTATATCGTAGGCAGATGTATAGGTTTGACTGGCCTTTTGCTGCTCCTCCATCCTCTGAAGCATATAGAGGGTTGAATTCCACCTCGTTACCACCTCTTGCTTCAGCTGATGGCGGGGCATGTTCAGTAGTGTTTGCTGGTGCTCCAGTTTTCGGCACGCGGTGGCTGAATGCCGAAAGTGGCCCGCAATTCTTCGGGCCACCAACAGCATCACTTGCACGCCCCTGTCGTTTTATTTTAAATTCTGCACCACCAAATTCATTGTATGTGCAAAACATGGGACGTGCTGGAATTTGCCCACATGTAATGCACGCACAATATTGGTGGTGTTGTCCGATGTCACAAATCCCCAGGAGAGTCCAATTGGGGTAAGCCAATCTGCGATGATGTTCCTCAGTTTCCGTAAGAGGTTGTCAGCTGTGTGCCTCTTATGGAAAGCGGTGATACAAAGCGTAGCCTGCCTAGGAACGAGTTGGCGTTTGCGATATGCTGCTACTGGTGCCGCTGCTGCTGTTGTTACTGTGGGAGGCAATACATCTACCCAGTGGGCTGTCACAGTCATATAGTCCTTAATCTGCCCTGCTCCACTTGTGCACATGTCCGTGGTTAAGTGGACATTGGGTACAACTGTATTTTTTAGGACACTGGTGACTCTTTTTCTGACGTCTGTGTGCAGTCTCGGTATCGCCTGCCTAGAGAAGTGGAACCTAGATGGTATTTGGTACCGGGGACACACTGCCTCAAGAAATTCTCCAAGTCCCTGTAAACTAACGGTGGATACCGGAAGCACGTCTAACACCAACACAATTGTCAAGGCTTGAGTTATCCGCTTTGCAACAGGATGACTGCTGTGATATTTCATCTTCCTCGCAAAGGACTGTTGGACAGTCAATTGCTTACTGGAAGTAGTACAAGTGGTCTTCCGACTTCCCCTATGGGATGACGATCGACTCCCAGCAGCAACAACAGCAGCGCCAGCAGCAGTAGGCTGTTACGCACACCAGTGCTAACAGGAGTATACCGGTGTATGAACAGAGAGGGATGCGAGGCAAAACGAACTCACAGACAGTATAACACAACATACACAGGAGGTGATGGAATAACTAATAAACACAAAATGAACGGGGAAGCCCAAAGGCTCAGGAATTGGGTGTCTCCCTAGTGTCAGGAATGCTCAGATGGAATAGAGCGGACAATGAAGTGAGATGTAGTGTTTAACACCCAAAATGATGTTGCTAAGAGCAACAGGAAAAACCCCAAAGGGTTACCAACGGGTGTGGGAATAAACTCCTTGGTCAGAGATAGAAATATAGACACAAGGAGAGTATCCACAATCCTAACCCCCACTTGCAGGGCACAGGTTCAGCTTACTGCCACTAAACTGACACCTGTTAGGCGCCGGGGTCCGCTCGTCGGTGCGGCCCGGCGCCTAGCAACCAGGGACGCCGTGCGCGTACAGCCGCCGGCTCCCTGGCAACGCTAGACGCCGGGCGCACGGAGCCGCACGGACCCTAGCAACGGGGACGCCACTGACGGACCGCGTTCCCCGTTGCTGGGTCCATTTTAATTAATAGGACACCTGTTTCCTGGCCATGCAGCTAGGCAGCTGTATGGTATCTAATCCAATCAGCCTCTAAACAGCTGATTGGAGGACTCCCTGTTAAATACACTTCCTGGGCTTCTCACAGACGCCGGTAATAGCTTCTTGCATGCTGTATCTGTTTGCTGAGAGTGTTTCCAGTCCTGCTGTATCCGGTCGTTCCTGTTCTCAGTTGTCCTGTACTCGGAAGTCGTCATCTGTTCCTGGAGTCCTGACTGAGCACCTTTGAACATCCAGTGGTGTTCGTGAGTCACGGCATAGCCGTGTGTTGCGGCTTGGCCGCTTTATCATTTATTATTTATTATTTGTGTTTCGGAGCTTTTGCGGAGGATTCCGCTCCCACAGATCCACTCTGGTATCCAGCGGTGCTGGGTAGGAGTAACGGACTAGTGGATTTTGGTTGTCCTTTTCCCTGGCGGGTTTCCGCACATACCTCAGCTTTTGTCAGTTAGCTTGTAGCCCCTGGCCTGGTTGTTTAGTCAGAGGGCCCCTTGTTATCACCCTGTCTCGGATTTCCCTTTGTCTCCCATTAAGACCTGAGGGGGCATCGGAGTTGGGCAGACATAATCCGCCCTTCAAACGCGGCTGCCATGGGCTCAAGCAACCATAGTCTCGCAGGGGATTTCTGACAGCACGGGCGAGACAACGGAGTTAGGGCGCCAGGGGCTACTTTCTATTCCCGCTTCCTTCCCCAGCATTACATTCCAGTGCTCCGGTCCTTGCAATAGGACCTCCTCAGACCAGAGTGCTGGAATCATAACATTATTACCGGCCACACCCAAACTTAAAATTAAACAGGGTTTGATTTTTTCCTTATTCAGTTTTGTAAGATTTTTTCGGCCTCATGAATCCCACTGGTTTAGGGCCAAATCCTGGCCAGCTCCTAGTTAGCCAGATTCAAGAACTTACTCAGATGGTTCAGGATCTTTCCCTTCGGGTGAAGTCGCAGGAAGATCTTTTACGAACTTCCCCGAGGGTAGTCCCTGAACCAAAAATGCACTTGCCTGACCGCTTTTCTGGTGATAGGAAGGAGTTTTTTAATTTTAAAGAGTCCTGTAAACTTTATTTTCGTTTAAGACCAATCTCCTCAGGTACTGAATCTCAGCGGGTCGGAATTATTATTTCTTTGCTCCAGGGGGATCCTCAGACCTGGGATTTTGGTTTAAAAGCAGAGGATCCGGAATTGTTGTCAGTGGACGCCTTTCTGGGGTCTTTAGGGCTTTTGTATGATGACCCTGATAGAGAGGCATCCGCTGAGAGTCAGTTACGCGCTCTCAGACAGGGTAGAAATCCTGCAGAGGTTTATTCTACGGAGTTTCGCCGTTGGTCGAACGACTGTGGCTGGAATGACCCAGCCCTGCGCAGTCAGTTTCGCCTCGGCTTATCTGAGTCTATAAAAGACAGTCTCCTTCAGTATCCCGCTCCTGAGACTCTCGATAAACTCATGGAGCTTTCTATTAAGATTGATCGTCGTCTCAGAGAGCGGAGGGCTGAAAAAGGAGCACCTGTCAGGTCTACTCCATGTGTATTTTCCATTCCTGAGGACATAGAGGAGCCCATGCAGATGGGTCTCTCCCGGCTGTCTCCAGAAGAAAGAGCCAGAAGGCAAAACTCTGGTCTTTGTTTGTACTGTGGGGGTAAGGGACATTTTGCCCGTAATTGTCCGAATAAGTCGGGAAACGCCTCGACCAAGTGAATTGTGAGGGGGTTCACTTTGGTCTGCAGCTTATCTCCTCGAATAACTCCCTTTTAGTCCCAGCTAAAGTTTCCTTTGGCAGCCTCTGTTCTTCGGTGTCGGCTTTTGTTGACAGTGGAGCTGCAGGGAACTTTATGGACTTAACGTGGGCCAAGGCCTTGGGTATTCCTCAGTTAGCTTTGGGTAGGTGTATCACCATGCATGGTTTAGATGGGAGTCCCTTGTCCAATGGGGTTATTTCCCTCTGTACACCCCCTGTACTACTTACGGTAGGAGTTCTTCATTCCGAAAAAATTGAGTTTTTCCTTACCCATTGCCCAGCAGTTCCAGTGGTTCTGGGTCACCCTTGGCTGGCCTTTCATAATCCCATCATTGATTGGCAGTCGGGGGAGATCTCACAATGGGGTACCATCTGTAATAAGGAATGTATTACATTTCCCGTCAGAATAGCTGCTGCCATTCCCGAACCCATTCCCGTGGAATACCAGGACTTTGTTGATGTATTTTCCAAGGGCAATGCGGACATTCTGCCTCCCCATCGGCCTTATGATTGTGCTATTGAGCTAATTCCTGGTGCCACATTGCCAAAGGGAAGGTTATATGCATTGTCCGGGCCAGAAACTGCGGCCATGAATGAGTATGTTAAGGAGAGCCTAGGGAAAGGATTTATCAGGCCATCTAAATCCCCTTTAAGTGCAGGCTTCTTCTTTGTGGAGAAGAAAGATGGATCACTCAGACCTTGCATTGACTTTAGAGCCCTGAATAAGATCTCAGTTAAAAATACTTACCCTCTGCCGCTGATTTCTGTCCTCTTTGATCAGCTGCGTTCGGCTGTGATTTTTTCTAAAATTGACCTGAGGGGAGCGTATAACCTCATCCGAATCAAGTCAGGAGATGAATGGAAGACGGCGTTCAGTACTCAGTCGGGTCACTACGAGTATCTGGTGATGCCGTTCGGCTTGTCTAACGCTCCGGCAGTTTTCCAGGATCTCATTAACGATGTGCTCCGTGATTTTCTAGGAAGATTCGTGGTCGTTTACTTAGACGACATCCTGATCTATTCTGACTCTATTGAACAACATGTTACCCAGGTGCGTCAGGTTCTTCAAAAATTACGTGAAAATCACCTATATGCCAAGCTGGAGAAGTGTGAGTTTCATGTCACGGAGGTATCCTTTTTAGGGTACATTATTTCCCCTTGGGGATTCTGTATGGAACCTAAGAAGCTCCAAGCCATCCTTAGTTGGGCGCAACCCACCAACTTAAAAGCAATTCAGCGCTTTTTAGGGTTTGCGAATTATTATAGAAGATTTATTCATGCTTTTTCCGACCTGGTTGCTCCCATTGTGGCACTGACTAAGAAGGGAGCGGATCCTACCAACTGGTCACGTGAAGCTGAGTTATCCTTTCAGGCCTTGAAACAAGCTTTTGTCTCAGCCCCAGTCCTCAGACATCCCAACCCTGAATTGCCCTTCATTGTTGAGGTTGATGCCTCGGAGGTTGGAGTGGGGGCTATCCTATCTCAGAAGGATCCGGACTCTCTAGAACTACATCCTTGTGCCTTTATGTCCAGGAAATTCTCATCCGCTGAATCCAACTACGATATTGGTAACCGGGAGTTACTGGCTATTAAATGGGCTTTCGAGGAGTGGAGGCATTGGCTTGAGGGAGAAACACATACCATTTCAGTATTGACTGACCACAAAAATCTTCAGTACATCGAATCAGCTAAGCGGCTGAATGCCCGGCAGGCTCGTTGGGCTTTATTTTTTACTCGTTTCAAGTTTATTATCACCTTTAGGCCAGGTTCCAAGAATACCAAGGCAGATGCCCTGTCACGCAGTTTTCTTCCAGTTCATAATAACAGTCCTGTTACTTTCATACTTCCGTCTTCAGTCATTTGGGCAGGCCTCACACAAGATTTATTTACCCAGTTAAAGCAGCTTCAACATCAAGCTCCTGGAAATACTCCTGCTGGTCGTCTTTACGTCCCTGAGTTTTTGAGAGCTACTGTTTTGACTGAGTTTCATGATAGCAAAGTTGCCGGGCATTCGGGGATCTCTAAGACTTTGGAATTAGTCTCCCGCTCAGTATGGTGGCCTGGTCTTTCTAAAGACATTAAGGAGTTTGTTTTTTCTTGTCAGGTCTGTGCACAGCATAAGGTTCCCCGTTCCTTGCCTATCGGGCAACTTATGCCCTTAAATGTTCCTCTCAGGCCATGGTCTCATATTTCCATGGATTTTGTGGTAGACCTCCCTCTGTCAGCCGGATTCCGAGTCATATGGGTGGTAGTGGACCGTTTTAGCAAGATGGCCCATTTCATTGCTCTTCCCCGACTGCCATCTGCCCAGGGATTGGCAGTTTTGTTTCTCCGCCATGTTTTCAGACTTCATGGGTTGCCCACTGATATTGTTTCTGATCGGGGTCCACAATTCATTGCACAATTCTGGAAGTCTTTTTGTGCCTCATTAAAGATGAAATTGTCTTTAACATCCGGCTACCATCCCCAATCCAACGGGCAGACCGAGCGAGTTAATCAATCATTAAAACAGTATTTGCGTTTGTACTCAGCCAAACTCCAGAATGATTGGTCCGAGTTTCTTCCTTTGGCGGAGTTTGCTTACAACAATTCTTGTCATTCCTCCACTAATGTGTCTCCATTCTTTTCAGTTTTTGGTTTTCACCCCAGAGCTAATTCTTTTTTTCAACATTCCTCTGTTTCCTCGCTAACCTTAACCTCTCATCTCAGAGTCATTTGGAAAAAAGTGCACCTTGCTCTCAGAAAAGCGGCATTTCGAGAGAAAAAAATTTCTGTCAGGCTCCGGCGTCCTTGCACTTTTAAGGTGGGAGATAGGGTATGGTTGTCGACTCGTAACATTAAACTTCGACAAACCTCAGCTAGATTGGGCCCCAAATTTATTGGACCATTTCATATTATTAAAAAAATCAATCCAGTTGCTTTCCGGTTACGTTTACCAAGAGCTCTCCGGATCGGAAATACGTTCCATTGCTCCCTGTTGAAACCATACGTTTCTTCCAGTAGATTTCCTCGGAAGATCTCTCAGGGGAAATCACCAGTAGATGTACAGGGTCATCAGGAGTTCTTGGTGGAGAAGGTTCTCAATTCCAAATTGTCCCGGGGTCGGCTTTATTTTCTGGTGCACTGGAGAGGCTATGGTCCAGAGGAAAGGTCTTGGGTCCTGGATAAGGATCTCCATGCCCCGAGGCTCAAGAGGGCATTTTTTCGGGAATTTCCTCGGAAACCTGGCTTTAGGGGTTCCTTGACCCTTCCTCAAGGGGGGGGGGTACTGTTAGGCGCCGGGGTCCGCTCGTAGGTGCGGCCCGGCGCCTAGCAACCAGGGACGCCGTGCGCGTACAGCCGCCGGCTCCCTGGCAACGCTAGACGCCGGGCGCACGGAGCCGCACGGACCCTAGGAACGGGGACGCCACTGACGGACCGCGTTCCCCGTTGCTGGGTCCATTTTAATTAATAGGACACCTGTTTCCTGGCCATGCAGCTAGGCAGCTGTATGGCATCTAATCCAATCAGCCTCTAAACAGCTGATTGGAGGACTCCCTGTTAAATACACTTCCTGGGCTTCTCACAGACGCCGGTAATAGCTTCTTGCATGCTGTATCTGTTTGCTGAGAGTGTTTCCAGTCCTGCTGTATCCGGTCGTTCCTGTTCTCAGTTGTCCTGTACTCAGAAGTCGTCATCTGTTTCTGGAGTCCTGACTGAGCACCTTTGAACATCCAGTGGTGTTCGTGAGTCACGGCATAGCCGTGTGTTGCGGCTTGGCCGCTTTATCATTTATTATTTATTATTTGTGTTACGGAGCTTTTGCAGAGGATTCCGCTCCCACAGATCCACTCTGGTATCCAGCGGTGCTGGGTAGGAGTAACGGACTAGTGGATTTTGGTTGTCCTTTTCCCTGGCGGGTTTCCGCACATACCTCAGTTTTTGTCAGTTAGCTTGTAGCCCCTGGCCTGGTTGTTTAGTCAGAGGGCCCCTTGTTATCACCCTGTCTCGGATTTCCCTTTGTCTCCCATTAAGACCTGAGGGGGCATCGGAGTTGGGCAGACATAATCCGCCCTTCAAACGCGGCTGCCATGGGCTCAAGCAACCATAGTCTCGCGGGGATTTCTGACAGCACGGGCGAGACAACGGAGTTAGGGCGCCAGGGGCTACTTTCTATTCCCGCTTCCTTCCCCAGCATTACATTCCAGTGCTCCGGTCCTTGCAATAGGACCTCCTCAGACCAGAGTGCTGGAATCATAACAACACCTGGCCGCCCTGCACCGTGAGGGAGGATTAAGCAAGCAGGTCTGAGAGTACAGCCGCAAACCTGCTGGGTTCACAGAATAGCAAAAGAACCCCAGCAGGTTAAACAACTGACTCCAGTCTTACTGCTAGGTCCGGATTGGCAGAATGAAGTACCGAATCCCAAGGCCTATTCGCAGTAAGCAACAAGTAAATACAAAGTCACACAGTACTAGCTAACTCTCTGGAACTGACTAACAAACAAAGATTCAGCAGCATTTGCCTAGCCTGAGAGGATGGTTTATATAGCAGGTGCTGTCCACGCCCCACTCAGACCTCACAGACTGTGAGCACAAAACCAGCGCCGGATTCCCTGCCGTGCACAGAGCCTGTAACCACTACACAGTAAAAACCCGGACCGGAGTATCAGCTGCGCTCAGGTTACTTCGCTAACACTTGCCTCCCGGATGCCATGGCGACGTGGCAGTAGAGAACAGGAGATCCTAACAGTACCCCCCCTCTGACGTGGGGTCAAAGAACCCCTACCACCGGGTTTATCGGGGAACTGCGAGAAGAAAGAGCGTATCAGTCTGGGGGCATGAAGATCACAACTGCGCACCCACGACCGCTCCTCCGGGCCATACCCCTTCCAGTGCACCAAAAATGACAGCCGACCCCGAACCATCTTGGAGTCAAGAACCCTTTCAACCACAAACTCCCTCTGACCCCGTATCAGAAGAGGAGAAGGTCTTCCACTGGAAGAAGGATTACTAACCGCCAGTTTTAAAAGGGAACAATGAAATATTTTATTGATACCCAATGAACGGGGCAGATCTAACTGAAATGCCACCGGATTGATAACCCTGGTGATCTTATAAGGGCCGATGAACCGGGGGCCTAACTTATGAGATGGCTGTCTCAACTTCAAATTCTTGGTGGACAACCAGACGAAGTCTCCTAATTTAAAGCTGCAGGGTCTTCTCCGCTTATCAAAAACCCTTTTGGTCACTAATGACACAGACACAAGGGCTTTCTTAACTTTCCTCCAAATACCCCTAAGGGCCGAAACCACAGAGGAACCACCAGGCGTGGAATCCAGGGGGTCAAAAGAATTGGCCTTAGGATGATGCCCATACACACAAAGGAAGGGAGAGATCCCTGTAGCAGAGTGAGCCGCGTTGTTATAGGCAAACTCCGCCATGGACAGATGAGCAACCCAGTCAGTATGACACTTGGAGACATAACACCTGAGGAACTGCTCCAAGGACTGGTTCACCCTCTCAGTCTGCCCATTAGACTGTGGATGTTAGCCTGACGACAAGCTCACAGAAATCTGGAGATCAGAACAAAATGCCCTCCAGAATTTGGCCACAAACTGGGATCCACGGTCAGAGACCACATCAAGTGGCAACCCGTGGAGGCGCACAACAAGCTGCATAAATAACTCAGACAGGCGTCTGGCCGATGGCAACGCAACCAGTGGAACGAAATGCGCCATCTTCGAAAACCTGTCAACGACAACCCAAATGGCTGTCATCCCCGAGGATTTGGGCAAGTCCACCACAAAATCCATGGAAATGTGGGTCCATGGCTTAGATGGAATAGAGAGTGGATGTAATGGGCCGACAGGAACCCCTCTAGGAGTTTTATTTCGGGCACAAACGTCACATGCCCCGAACCCACTGATCCACATCCCTAGCCACCGAGGGCCACCACACCGCCCTAGACAGCAACTCCCGAGTTCTGGCAATACCCAGATGCCCTGCCGACCTCTTGGCATGGAATTCCAGGAAGACTCGCTGTCTTAACCTAGGAGGCACAAACAAGAGACCTACCGGAAGGTCTGGAGGAGCCTGCTCCTGTGCTCTAAGGACTAATGACAAGAGGTCCTGGGTAATGCCCACTTTAATACATGATGGGGACACAATGGGCAATGGCTCCTCGGTGGTCTCTTGGACTGGAGCAAAACTCCGCGAGAGCGCATTAGCCTTGATGTTTTTTGACCCAGGGCGATATGTTATCAAAAAATTAAAGCGAGCAAAAAACAAAGCCCATCGTGCTTGCCTGGCTTTGAGCCGCTTCGCTGACTCTAAATATGCCAGATTCTTATGGTCGGTGAGAATTGAGACCACAAACTTAGCCCCCTCAAGCCAGTGTCTCCACTCCCCGAGTGCATCCTTTATAGCCAACAATTCCCGGTTACCCACATCATAATTCATCTCGGCAGACGAAAATTTACGGGAAAAGTAAGCACAGGGATGAAGGCGATTATCAGACACCCCCATCTGAGAGAGCACTGCCCCAATACCTATCTCAGAGGCATCCACTTCTACCACAAAAGGACGCTCTGGATCTGGGTGTCGCAGCACCTTGGCCGAGACAAATGCCCTTTTGAGACGGGCAAAGGCCGCTTTGGCCTCACAAGACCAGTGAGCAACATCCGCCCCTTTCTTAGTGAGTGCCACCAAGGGGGCCACTATAGACGAAAATCCAGCGATGAACCGTCTATAAAAATTCGCAAAGCCCAGAAAACGCTGAAGCGCCTTCAAACTAGTGGGCTGCACCCAATCCAGGACTGCCTGTACCTTAGAACCCTCCATTTGGAAACCTTCTGAGGAGATAATATACCCTAGAAATGCGATTTGCTGGACTTCAAATTCGCACTTCTCCAGCTTCGCCCCAAGCTGGTGGTCTCTGAGTTTCTGGAGGACTAAGCGTACATGCTTCCGATGTTCCTCCAGGGAATGGGAGAAGATTAGGATGTCATCTAGATAAACAACTAAAAATCTATCCAAATATTCCCTGAGCACATCGTTCATGAATTCCTGGAAGACTGCCGGGGCATTAGAGAGCCCAAAAGGCATCACCAAATATACATAATGCCCTGAGTGGGTATTAAAGGCAGTCTTCCATTCATCCTCCTCTCATATTCGGATTAGATTGCAAGCACCGCGTAGGTCAATCTTAGAAAAAATGGTGGCAGTGCGAAGCTGGACAAACAAAACCAAAATGAGAGGCAGTGGGTACGAGTTTTTAATCGTGATACGGTTCAATTCCCTGAAGTCGATGCAGGGTCGCAACGAACCGTCCTTTTTACCCACGAAGAAGAACCCCGACCCAACTGGGGACTGTGAGGGTCTGATAAATCCCTTAGCCAAGTTCTCCTGAATGTACTCTGCCATAGCCTGAGTCTCAGGACGTGACAGGGAGTACAACCTGCTCTTGGGAAGCTTAGCATCCGGCAACAAATCAATGGCACAGTCATAGGGGCGATGGGGAGGTAGTACCTCCGCAACTTTTTTGGAGAACACATCCGCAAAATCTGCATAACCTCCTGGCAATCCTGGCAAACTTAGCTGCGAGAGCCTGACTGGAAGGCTCAAGCAACTCCTGAAACAATCACTACCCCAACTAAGAATCTCCCCAGAGACCCAGTCAAATTGAGGGTTATGGGCCCTTAACCAGGGTAACCCCAAAACCAATGGGGCAAAAGAACAGACAGTCACATAGAAAGACAATTTTTCAGAGTGTGTGGCTCCAATAAACAAAGGAATTTGGCTGGTGCAGGAGGTAATTTTACCCTGGGACAATGGTTCCCCGTTTAACCCACAGATCTCAATCTCTGATGCCAAAGGTACTGAGGGAACAGAGTGTTCCAGGGCGAATTGACGGTCCATGAAAACCCCATCGGCCCCACTGTCAACAAAGGCCTCAGTCTTGACAGTTTGACCGAGGATCTCCAAAGTCACCGGAATAAGAAAAGTCTTTTTGGGAAAATCTGACTTCTGGCCCGACAGGATATTTCCCATCACCCTCAGGCCCTGAAGTTTTCCGGCTTTTCTGGGCATGATACTACGACATGACCTATATTCCCACAGTACAAACACAAACCCTGCTGTCTCCTCCGCGTCTTCTCACGCGAGGAGAGGCGGGTAGCCCCAATCTGCATAGGCTCCTCGGAATATTCCTCAGAGTCTGAGGTTCCCTTGGGAAAAAAAGAAACTGCGGTCTCCCTTTTAAGCCTACGCTCTCTCAGCCGTCTATCCACCCGGATAGATAACTGCATGAGCTGATCTAAGCTATCAGGCGAGGGATATTGTACCAGTTGGTCCTTTATCTGGTCAGAAAGGCCCCTTCGGTACTGGTTTCTCAGGGCTGGGTCATTCCACTGGGTATCATGAGCCAACCTCCGAAACTCCGTACTATAAACCTCAGCTGGCCGTCGCCCTTGCTTTAGGACCGTAATCTGAAGCCATCTTGTCAGGGTCATCATACAAAATGCCCAGTGCCGTAAAAAAAGCATCAACACTTTTAAGCGACGGACAGTCAGGCTGCAACCCATATGCCCAGACCTGTGGGTCTCCTAGTAGCAAGGAAATCACCATGCCCACCCGCTGAATCTCCGACCCAGAAGACTGGGGCCTAAGCCTGAAATATAGCTTACAGCTCTCCTTGAAACAAAAAAACTGCGAGCGATCTCCAGAAAAACGATCTGGGAGATTTACTTTCGGCTCCTTAACCCCTAAACTTGCCGCTGCTGCTGCGGGAGCTCCGCTAGCGGCCTGCGGGGTGTTCATTTTAATGGACATCTCATTAAATTGTCGAGTCAGGACCTGCACCTGATCGACCACCTGTTGCAAAGTATTTTGAGGGGTATGCTCCATATTCCCACAAAATTTCAACAGGAGTAGGGCTGCTGAATATGTTACGCACACCAGTGCTAACAGGAGTATACCGGTGTATGAACAGAGAGGGATGCGAGGCAAAACGAACTCACAGACAGTATAACACAACATACACAGGAGGTGATGGAATAACTAATAAACACAAAATGAACGGGGAAGCCCAAAGGCTCAGGAATTGGGTGTCTCCCTAGTGTCAGGAATGCTCAGATGGAATAGAGCGGACAATGAAGCGAGATGTAGTGATTTAACATGCGGAGCACCCAAAATGATGGCCCTCATTCCGAGTTGTTCGCTCGGTAAAAATCTTCGCATCGCAGCGATTTTCCGCTTAATGCGCATGCGCAATGTTCGCACTGCGACTGCGCCAAGTAAATTTGCTATGCACTTAGTAATTTTACTCACGGCTTTTTCATCGTTCTGGCGATCGTAATGTGATTGACAGGAAATGGGTGTTACTGGGCGGAAACAGGCCGTTTTATGGGCGTGTGGGAAAAAACGCTACCGTTTCCGGAAAAACCGCAGGAGTGGCCGGAGAAACGGAGGAGTGTCTGGGCGAACGCTGGGAGTGTTTGTGACGTCAAACCAGGAACGACAAGCACTGAACTGATCGCAGATGCCGAGTAAGTCTGAAGCTACTCAGAAACTGCTACGAGGTGTGTAATCGCAATATTGCGAATACATCGTTCGCATTTTTAAGATGCTAAGATTCACTCCCAGTAGGCGGCGGCTTAGCGTGAGCAACTCTGCTAAAATCGCTTTGCGAGCGAACAACTCGGAATGACCTCCGATGTTGCTAAGAGCAACAGGAAAAACCCCAAAGGGTTACCAACGGGTGTGGGAATAAACTCCTTGGTCAGAGATAGAAATATAGACACAAGGAGAGTATCCACAATCCTAACCCCCACTTGCAGGGCACAGGTTCAGCTTACTGCCACTAAACTGACACCTGGACGCCCTGCACAGTGAGGGAGGATTAAGCAAGCAGGTCTGAGAGTACAGCCGCAAACCTGCTGGGTTCACAGAATAGCAAAAGAACCCCAGCAGGTTAAACAACTGACTCCAGTCTTACTGCTAGGTCCGGATTGGCAGAATGAAGTACCGAATCCCAAGGCCTATTCGCAGTAAGCAACAAGTAAATACAAAGTCACACAGTACTAGCTAACTCTCTGGAACTGACTAACAAACAAAGATTCAGCAGCACTTGCCTAGCCTGAGAGGATGGTTTATATAGCAGGTGCTGTCCACGCCCCACTCAGACCTCACAGACTGTGAGCACAAAACCAGCGCCGGATTCCCTGCCGTGCACAGAGCCTGTAACCACTACACAGTAAAAACCCGGACCGGAGTATCAGCTGCGCTCAGGTTACTTCGCTAACACTTGCCTCCCGGTTGCCATGGCGACGTGGCAGTACAGAACAGGAGATCCTAACATAGGCATTACACTCAAGGATCCATCGGAGGAATCCCAGTTAGGAGAGGACTAGTCAGACTTGCCAGTGACATGGCCTGCAGGTCTATTGGCGTTCCTGTCTAAGGAGGAAATTGACACTTAGGGAGTTGGTGGTGTGGTTTGCAGGAGCTTGGTTACAAGAGGAAGAAGGGATTTAGATGTCACTGTCAGTGGACTGCTTCCGCTGTCACCCAAAGTTTTTGAACTTGTCAATGACTTCTGATGAATGCGCTCCAGGTGACGTATAAGGGAGGATGTTCCTAGGTGGTTAACGTCCTTACCCCTACTTATTACAGCTTGACAAAGGCAACACACGGCTTGACACCTGTTGTCCGCATTTCTGTTGAAATAATTCCACACCGAAGAGGTGATTTTTTTGGTAATTTGACCAGGCATGTCAATGGCCTTATTCATCCCACGGACAACAGGTGTCTCCCCGGGTGCCTGACTTAAACAAACCACCTCTCCATCAGAATCCTTCTCATCAATTTCCTCCTCAGCGCCAGCAACACCCATATCCTCATCCTGGTGTACTTCAACAGTGACATCTTCAATTTGAATATCAGGAACTGTACTGTGGGTGCTCCTTCCAGCACTTGCAGGGGGCATGCAAATGGCGGAAGGAGCCACCTCTTCCCGTCCAGTGTTGGGAAGGTCAGGCATCGCAACCAACACAATTGGACTCTCCTTGGGGATTTGTGATTTAGAAGAATGCACAGTTCTTTGCTGGGCTTTTGCCAGCTTAACTCTTTTCATTTTTCTAGTGGAAGGATGAGTGCTTCCATCCTCATGTGAAGCTGAACCACTAGTCATGAACATAGGCCAGGGCCTCAGCCGTTCCTTGCCACTCTGTGTCATAAATGGCATATTGGCAAGTTTACGCTTCTCCTCAGACGCTTTTAATTTAGATTTTTGGGTCATTTTACTGAACTTTTGTTTTTTTGGATTTTACATGCTCTCTACTATGACATTGGGCATCGGCCTTGGCAGACGACGTTGATGGCATTTCATCGTCTCTGCCATGACTAGTGGCAGCAGCTTCAGCACTAGGTGGAAGTGGATCTTGATCTTTCCCTATTTTACCCTCCACATTTTTGTTCTCCATTTTTTAATGTGTGGAATTATATGCCAGTAATATATCTGGAATTAGACGGCAGTAATGTCTGGAATTAGATAACACTAGATAGATACCAGATACCACTGTGACTGGAATGATGCTGACCTATGCACAGTGACAGGACACTACCACAGCACCCTACAGCAGCAAGATGCAGCACAAGACACTGGACTTTTAGTCACCACAATGTAGCACTGATAATAATGAGCACAGATACTGAGCACTATTCAGGATAATAGAACTGACACTAGGCAGCAAAATACAGCAATGGACTACTGTACTGTACTGTACTACTATATACTGCTCAGTGGTCACCACAATGCAGCACTGATAATATAATAATGAGCAGAGATACTGAGCACTATTCAGGATAATAGAACTGACACTAGGCAGCAAAATACAGCACTGGACTACTGTACTGTACTACCATATACTGGTCAGTGGTCACCACAATGCAGCACTGATAATATAATAATGAGCACAGATACTGAGCACTATTCAGGATAATAGAACTGACACTGGGCAGCAAAATACAGCACTGGACTACTGTACTGTACTACCATATACTGGTCAGTGGTCACCACAATGCAGCACTGATAATATAATGAGATATTGAGCTGAGATTTGCTGATATTGGGCTATTCGGGCAGAGAACGTAGCCACGTCCTCTCTCTATCGCGACAATGCACGAGTGAAAATGGCGGCGACGTGCGGCTCTTTATATGGAATCCGAATCTCGCAAGAATCCGACAGCGGGATGATGACGTTTTCCCCCGTTTGGGTTTTGCGTGTTAAGCGGGAAGAACCGAGGCTGGCCCTTTAGATTTAGCAGTGACCAGATCATTCACTACCTTAGTCAGTGCTGTCTCTGGGGAGTGTTGGGCATGAAGAGGAAGAGGACCGATCTACACAGGATTTTTGTGAGTATAATTTTATTTACAGGTACCCCGTGGATTCTACGTGGAGAAGGGGACCGAGCCTTGTGTCAACATAGGTAAGTATGTGTGTGTCGGTGTGCATGTATGTAATAAAGTTTTACTTTCACAGTGTGTGTGTACTGTTTTTATTTGGGTATTTTTTTTGCAGTAGAACTATAGGTACCAGCGGGCCCGTTTCCCCCCGCCTGCTGGTACTTGTGGTTCTCCAAGTACCAGCTTGCGGGGGAGGCTTGCTGGGACTTGTAGTTCTGCTACAAAAACCAATATTCTTTATTTTGTCACTTGGCTATCAGCCCCCCATCTGCCGCCCTTGGATGGGGGGGACAGCCTCGGGCTTCACCCCTGGCCCTTGGGTGGCTGGAGGGGGGACCCCTTGATTTAAGGGGTCCCCACTCCACCAGGGTACCCCGGCCAGGGGTGACTAGTTGGGGATTTAATGCCACGGCCGCAGGGACCGGTATAAAAGTGTCCCCCGGCTGTGGCATTATGTCTCCAGCTAGTGGAGCCCGATGCTGGTGTGAAAAATACGGGGGACCCCTACGTCTTTTGTCCCCCATATTTTTTGCACCGGGACCGGATGCAGAGCCCGGTGCTGGTTGTTAAAATACAGGGGATCCCCTGTCATTTCCCCCCCATATTTTTACATTTTTTTGCTCTGTGTAAGGGCTTGTATTTTTTAAGTGCTGCTTGGATTTGTAAGTGTGAGTTGTAAACAGCAAAAAGGTGAGTTAGAATACAGAAAAAGGTGAGTTTTATAATACACAATCAGGAACACACATTTGCAGTACCATTAAACTACTGGTGAGGCTGCAAGGGGCTGACCTTGTGAGTGAGTGAGAGGGTCTCTTACTTAGAGTAGCAGATGGGCTGTGATTGTGCGTGTGTGTGAGGTTTTTTTTGTTTTGTTTTTTAGCAGGAGCTGGAAGCCGAGTGAAAAGGAGGTGCAGTGAGCTGGAACAACTGCAACTGCTAAGTGGAGTATAGGTGCCGCAGGAGAGAGTACTACAGCTGCATAAAAGTGAAGGACCAAGAACCGCACAAAGATAGATAAGTATAAGCCAGCTTAATTATTGTATAAGTGAGATTGCTTGTCTTCTACTTTTTATTTTTGCTGGGAGTTAGACCTTACAAACAATATGGGAGGGGCTGTGATTGGGGACCTCACTCAGTGCATGTCGTGCAAGATGTATGCACACCTGGAGCTACCGGCCCAGTGTGATTACATCTGCACGAGGTGTGTGCGAACGGTTGCCCTGGAAGCCCAGGTAACTGATCTAGAGCAAACCGTTACGCGACTGAGGGAGATTCACAATCTCGAGCGTAGTTTAGACAGAACGGTGGAGGAGTTGCGGGAGGGGTCACTGGTAGAAGAGGATGATGATCAGGTAGCCAGTTGGGTCACAGAAGGAAGAAAAAGAGGGGGAGGCTCGACATCTCCGAACTATCAAACCCAAACAAATTTACCCGATTGGACGAGGAATCGGAGGATGACAGTGAAGAAATGACGGTGCCGGAGGAGACTGCTCCCTCTAGCATCCAGAGGAGCGGTCCCTCTGGCGCGGTTGGGATAAAAGATAGTGAGGTACCTAGTCAGATGGTAATGGTAGGGGATTCTATCACCAGGAAGGCAGATAGGGCAATCTGCTACCGGGACCGTGATCGCCGTACAGTCTGTTGTCTCCCGGGTGCTCGGGTATGGCACATCGCGGACCGGGTAGATAGATTGTTGGGAGGGGCTGGGAAATGACAAAGTTAGCGGAAGGTGGGATGTCCTTAAGAAAGACTATAGGGACTTAGGAAAGAAACTGAAAGCAAAAACATCTAAGGTAATATTCTCGGAATTATTACCCGTGCCATGCGCTAGTCCAGGGAGGCAGAGGGAGATTAGGGAGGTAAATGTGTGGCTTAGGGATTGGTGCAGGAAAGAGGAGTTTGTGTTCCTGGAACACTGGGCGGACTTCTCAGTCAGGCGCCATCTCTTTTGTCGTGACGGATTGCATCTGACTGAGGAGGGGGCAGCGGTGCTGGGGGGAAGGATGGTTAGAAGGTTGGAGATTTTAAACTAAGAGCCTGGGGGGAGGGTTTAGCTAGAAACTACGGGTCATGCAGTGAGAATAGTGGGGATGGCGGTAGTAAACAAAATGGGGGAGAAGTTGGGGGGAGGGTAAGAGCAGGCGGTAAGGTTACTAACATGGGTACTAAAAGAGATTTTACCAAAGCACTAACCAATGACGATTACAGGTCATCATTGCTACATAAGGTGAAAGATGTCCCTAACGCAAGGGAAAATACTTATCTTAGTTGTATGTATGTAAACGCCAGAAGCATTACTGGTAAAAAGGGTGAACTAGAAATACTTGCAGCAAGCAAACAGTATGATATTATAGGCATTACTGAAACTTGGTGGGATGAATCTCATGATTGGACAGTCAATCTAGAGGGCTATACACTGTTTAGGAGAGACAGGCTAAATAAAAAGGGTGGAGGGGTGTGTCTTTACGTAAAGCCGTTTTTAAAACCTGATATACGGGAAGATATTCAGGAGGGGACTGTAGACACTGTCGAGACATTATGGGTAGAAATTGCATGCGGGGAAAAAGGAATAAAAAAGTTAGTATTGGGTGTATGCTATAGGCCGCCTGGTATCAATGCATCTGATGAGGAATTGTTACTAAAGCAAATTGAAAGAGCAGCAGGAGTAGGAGACATAGTAGTGATGGGAGATTTTAACTATCCAGAGATAAACTGGAAAAACGATTCATGTGATACTGCTAGGGGCAATATGTTTTTAAACACACTTAATGATAACTACTTAATCCAACTAATTGAGGAACCAACTAGGTACAATGCAATCGCAGACCTGGTATTAACAAACAATGGGGATTTGGTATCAGGTATTATAGTAGGGGAACCCATAGGAAACAGCGACCACAATATGGTCACATTCAATATCAGTTTCCATAAACAGCCCTTTACTGGCTCAACTAGGACTCTAAACTTTAGCAAAGCAAATTTTGAAAAGGTGAGGGTATTTTTCAGGGATATTGAATGGGAAGGTTTGTTTTTAGGAAAAAATACTACGGAGAAATGGGAGGTACTAAAATTCCTGCTAGCTAAAAATACACTCAAATTTATTCCTATGAGCAGCAAAAAAAGGAATAAAAATCATAAACCGATGTGGCTTAACAAAAAGATTAAGGAACTTATGGGCAAGAAAAGGCGAGCATTTAAAAAATACAAATCTGACGGGGAAGCAGAGTCATTTCAGTACTATAAGGAATGTAACAAAATTTGCAAAAAGGAAATAAGAGCGGCTAAAGTAGAAACTGAAAAACTAGTAGCAAAGGAAAGCAAAGTGAATCCCCCAAAAATTCTTTAAATACATTAATAGCAAGAGATTAAAGAAGGAGAGTATAGGCCCTTTAAAAGACAAGTTGGGAGTCTTAAGCAAAAATGATAATGACATAGCGGACACACTAAATGAGTTTTTTTCAACAGTATTCACTAGAGAGGACCCAATTCAGGGACTGACACACAATCTCAATAATGAGAATATCCCACTGATAGGTACTTATTTAAGCGAGGAAGTAGTCTGTGACCGATTAAAACATTTAAAGATTAATAAATCACCAGGGCCCGATGGTATTCACCCAAGGGTTCTAATGGAGCTTCACTCTGAAGTGGCAAAACCGCTATCTTTGATCTTTAAGGATTCAGTTATATCAGGTATGGTTCCCAAAGACTGGCGTATAGCGGAAGTAGTGCCTATATTCAAAAAGGGAAGTAAAGCTGAACCAGGTAATTATAGCCCAGTTAGTCTTACATCTATAGTGGGGAAAGTATTGGAAGGTATTCTATAAGATAGTATTCAGAAGTTCCTTGAAGTCAATAAGGTCATTAAAAGGAATCAACATGGGTTTATGAAGGGCAGATCCTGTCAAACCAACTTACTTGGCTTTTATGAAACAGTAAGCGCAAACCTAGATCAGGGTAAAAACGTGGATGTAATCTTTTTAGACTTTGCCAAAGCGTTCGATACTGTACCACACATGAGACTTATCTACAAGCTACAAGAATCAGGGCTAGGAAGCACAATATGCACTTGGGCAAAAAACTGGTTAGATAATAGGGAGCAGCGCGTTGTGGTTAATGGATCTTTTTCAACTTGGACTGAAGTGCTAAGTGGTGTGCCGCAAGGCTCAGTATTAGGAACGCTATTGTTCAATATTTTCATTAACGACCTAACAGAAGGTCTAGAGAGCATGGTGTCTATTTTTGCAGATGATACCAAATTGTGTAAGGCTATAAATACAGAGGAGGATGCCGAGTCTCTTCAGAACGACTTAGTTAAATTAGAAGCATGGGCAGCCAAATGGAGAATGCGCTTCAACACAGACAAGTGTAAGGTAATGCACTGTGGTAACAAGAACAAAAATTACACCTACCTACTAAATTTGGTAAAATTAGGGGATTCTGTACTGGAAAAGGACTTGGGTGTCCTCATAGATAGCAAACTAAGCAGTAGTACCTAAAGTAGGACTGCAGCAAAGAAGGCTAATAAGATATTAGCATGCATAAAACGGGGTATTGATGCTAGGGACGAGAGTATTATACTCCCGTTATATAAATCACTAGTGAGGCCACACCTTGAATACTGTGTACAATTCTGGGCACCGTACTACTAAGGATATCCTGGAGCTAGAAAAGGTTCAGAGGAGGGCGACCAAACTAATTAAGGGCATGGAGACGATGGAATACAAGGAAAGGCGTGAAAGACTAGGCATGTTTACATTGGAAAAGGGGAGACTAAGAGGGGATATGATCAACATCTACAAATATATAAGGGGACAATACACAGAGCTTGCGCTGGACCTGTTTTTGGTTAAATCAACACAGAGGACTCGTGGACACTCGCTCAGGTTAGAGGAGAGGAGATTCCGCACAATACGGCGTAAAGGCTTTTTCACGGTAAGGACAATACGTGTTTGGAATTCCCTGCCTGAGGGAGTTGTAATGGCGGAATCTGTCAACACCTTTAAGTATGGGTTAGATAAATTCCTAATGGATAAGGATATCCAGGGGTATGGTGCATAGTCATGCATAATAGTTACTATAAATAGGGATAAAATGCAACGGCTGACAGCAGCATCAGTCAGAAATTTTAGTCAAATCATCATGCATAGGAGACCACAAATAGGTTGAACTCGATGGACAATTGTCTTTTTTCAACCTCAGATACTATATGTTAGGACCGGCTCAAAGAGCCCGAGGCTGGTTATGCTTAGGAGGGGCGAACCCACTAATTTTTTTTCAGGATTTTTTACACACTTTTGTGCCGTTCATGAAGTCGAATCCAGGACACACACTATCGTCAATTGGTCCGTTTTTCGACAGCGGGACTGTCGAATCTGTTTTTTATTGAATATGTCGAATTCGGGTCCCGGCGGGAGGGTGTTTGACTGTCGAATTTAAAAACGGTCGAATTCCAGTCGGAATTCGACCGCAATTGCATATACCCCATATTCCGTTGTGTATCAGCTGAATGTGAGTGTGGTATGTGGATGGGACCTGGATTTGGGGATGTCACCAGCTAGTGAAAGCAGCAGAAGAGAGATAGGTATAGTTGGGGGAGGTGTGAGAAAGTTTCTTATGGTGACAGATTGAAGATGTTATAGTAAGTATACATAGGGGGTAATTCTGAGTTGATCGCAGCAGGAAATTTTTTAGCAGTTGGGCAAAACCATGTGCACTGCAGGGGAGGCAGATATAACATGTGCAGAGAGAGTTAGATTTGGGTGTGGTGTGTTCAATCTGCAATCTAAATTGCAGTGTAAAATAAAGCAGCCAGTATTTACCCTGCACAGAAACAAAATAACCCACCCAAATCTAACTCTCTCTGCACATGTTATATCTGCTCCCCCTGCAGTACACATGGTTTTGCCCAACTGCTAAAAAATTTCCTGCTGCGATCAACTCAGAATTACCCCCATAGATAGGTTAAAAACTCATGAGTGTTAATCTTAGGGGAATGGATTAATGAGGATACCGTGAAGTGCTATTAGGAAAAACAGTTTGTGGTACATGGGGGTATATTTACTAAGCTCCCGATTTTGACCGAGGTGGTGTTTTTTCTTCAAAGTGTCATCTCGGGAATTTACTAAACTCAAATCACGGCAGTGATGAGGGCATTCGTATTTTTTTTACGGCTGTGTAGTAAAAATACGAATGAATACACCATCGGTCAAACGCTACAGTTTAGGTATAGAACTCGGTCATTTACTAAGCATTCGTATTTGAAATCTCTTCCGTGAAAATGCATGTGCGGCCGTGAAAAAAATGCTAATCGTAAAATAAGCCTAAAAAAAAGTAGACCTGCTTTTGAGAAGTGTGTTTACATGTGTTTCCAATTTTACATTACTCACACCTGATTTTTTGGACCTTTAAAAGGGACCCAAGCACATGTTTCACATCTCTCACTCTGAAATGGCTGCTACCGTGTGTACTACTGATTTCTTGTTTGCTGGGGGATACCCGAGACTGCTCCATGAGGCTACAATAAAGCAAGGCCAGGAAACTGAACATGGTCAGCAGGTTGTACAGGTTCCGCGTAGGCTGGGCAGGCCTGGTTTTTTTAGGGGGCGTTTAAACTTGAACAAATTGGCCGATGACCAGGTTATACAGATGGTCCGGCTAAATAGAAAAAACATTTTCCGTCTGTATGACCTTGTCAAACTGAACCTAGACCCTGACACAGCACGCTCTCGCTCTGCCTCAGGCCTGCACAAACTCCTGGCTGTGTTGCACTTTATGGCTACTGGCAGCTTCCAGCCTGTGACTGGCGATGTAATTAGTATCTCACAGGCCACCATTTCTAAATATTTAATTCAGGTGAGTTAAAACATACATACACGTCTATGTGTAAGTGGTGCATATGTAATGTAATATAAGTTAACACAGTATTGTATTGATTACAGGTCATGACACTCACCTTAAATTTGGTAATGTCCACTCAGGTTTTGGATGTCTTGGATGCCCACATAGATGCCTCTCTCTGCTTCCCTACCCAGGAGTCGCAGTGGCATGCAGTCAGGGTAGCTTTCTCTGAGCTTGCTGGCATGGCCTATGTGCTGGGTGCCATAGATTGCACACACGTTGAGCTGAGGCCACCTAGGGGCAGGCAATATATTTATACCAATAGACATCTGGGCCAATCCAGTAATGTGCATGTGGTTTGTGTTGCAAATTAAACAATACACATATTCCGTGTGAAAAATGTATTACCTTTAACACAGGCATCTTTGGTGTAACAAATCAAAAAACATTATTTGGAACAAACAAATTTCTGCAGGCGTCATTATTTTTTTTGTGTGTGTGTGCTGGGTGCAGAGGCTTGCCCTGGTTCGTTGGGCCGGGTTCGGCTTGAGCGTCTAACTGGGGAGTTAACTGGGGTCTGGCTTGGTGTAGTTGTTCCCGAGCTAGAGCTTACTTGGTGTGATGCCAACACATTAAGGCTTTGGCTGAGGTTATTTAGGCTTGCAGTCATTTGGGTATTAGCGGCAGTGCTGTTTGCTATAATTCTGGACAGGTTTTCGTTTATCGTTTGGTTGTTTTGAATAAATTGAATTAGGGTTTGTTGTTGCCGCTGTTGTTCATCCATGATGCGTTGCAGATTGGCTTGCATTTGGGTGTTGTCTGCCCTCATCTGCGTCATTGAATTCGCAATTCTGCCAACCTGAACTATCAGTCTGCCTGAGTTCCGACTAAGTCGCGGCAGTTGATGGGGCAGACTGGCAAGGTATTGGGTGTGGGTGTTCAGGCACGCATAGTGTTGAGCCTGTTGTGTGGCCCAACTGCTCCAAAACTCGGGGCCATTTGTTGCTGGGGTGGTGTTGGGCTCAATTGGGGGCTGTGGGATGTTTGGGGTGGTTGGAGTATGTCCTGCGGCGTGGTTGTCTGGGTAGGATCTATGGCTTGCAGGTGTAGTGTGTAGGTATCCTGCTGGTCACTTTCCTGCTGGGCATCCTCGGCCATGATGGGTGGTTCTGTATGGGGTTGAAGACAGCCACTATTTAGTCATTATTTAGCATTGGTCTAATTATAGCTTTACGTCAACATGCATTACTTCTTAATATTCATGTTGGTATTGATAAATAGATTGCTGCCTAAACTTCACAATTTAGCTCACCTTTTTGTATAAATGTGTTGCTTTTAACGTCCACTACTCAGTTGAAAAATGTTTAAGGGAATTGTTGGACTCTGAGCCATAATTAATGTTCGAACACGAAGAACTCTAACAAATACAAATTACTACATTTATATATTGTGTATGAAGCTTCCTTTTGAAGAACACACACAATACAATAAATGTGTTGAGCCATACACTCATACATTATTCAAGGCAGTCAGTGGTCTGGCCAAAAGTTAAACAAATATAGTGGAAAAAAATGTAAACATTAACAATGGGGGAAAAAGTCTTAAGGTGGCCTATGTTTCGAACTGGTGATGTTGGGCATGCAAAACAATTGGATGAGACTTAACATTTATGTAGCTGTTTCTAGCAAACATAAAAAAAATATTTGTTGCTATGCCCAACATCACCTCTGAAAATTATGCACAAAAAAAAAACATAAACCCCCATGTGCTTGCTGTTGATGATTATTACAAGGATGAATGTTTATTTGTGACACATTTTTTTTTCTGTGCACAAACAGTGGGGCAGATGAATTAACCTTGAGAAGGCATAAGGAAGTGATAAACCAGTGATATGTGCAAGGTGATAAAGGCACAAGCCAAACAGCTACAATATGTAAATTAACAGTTAGGATTTGTTTGGCTGCTGCCTTTATCACCTTGCACATATAACTGGTTTATCACTTCCTTATGTCTTCTCCAGGTTAATACATCTACCCCACTGTTTTTTAACTTCTTTACAAGTAATTGTTATGTTTACTCACCAGACAGCTGAGGGGATTGAGGATCCTCGCTTTCTGGGCTTGCCAAAATGGCTTGTGGTGGCAGGGCCGACACTATGGAGATGCGCCGTTGGGGTGGTGAGGATGCTGATGGTGATTCAGCCTCAAGACGGCGTCTCTTGGTTGCCCTCCTATGTTGAGGATCCGAGCCCTGTGATGGGCTCCTTGGTGGAGGGGGGTTTGCTGAAGAAGAACCTATGTGATAAGATAAACATTAACATTCTGCTTTTCTCTGTGTTTTCAGAATATGTGTGTACACTAAATTCTTACCTGCATCGCCAGCATGTGCATCTCTTGGCAGTGTGGGATGTGGCCTGGCTGTGCTGCTTCTCTTTCGTACTGTAAAAATATGAAGAATGTACTAATGAACATACTATTATGTTTATCTGTTTATGCAAATTCCTTATTGTGATATAAACATATGTGGAACCTGATGAGAAGTAAACTAAACTATTCTTATGCTTTTCTGCATGACTTCATTGGGTGTGTATAGATGAATTAATAAACAATTTCACCAACCAATCCATACACAAAGGTGCATAATGCACAATATTATACTACTTAAAACCCAAACTTGGGGGTAAATTTACTAAGATGGGAGTTCTATTTGAGATCAGAGCCGGATTAAGGGGGGGGCCCTGGGGGTATGTACCCCAGGCCCCCTTTTTTAAAAGGGTGCCCCGCTTCCCACCGCAGCGTTGCTGCGCTCCTGACTCCCGGCTGCACTGCTAAACGCCGGCGCCACAAGCAGTGTACCTGAGCTCCAGCTGTCCCGGCTCCAGGCTTCCCACTGACAAACGTCGGCGCCGCGCGCAGGACAGCTGAGCAATGGATGTCCCGGCTCCCGGCTGCCTGTCCTGGCTCCACACTTCCAAACGCCGGCGCTGCATACAGGGTGGCTGTCATGGCTCCTGGCTGCCTGTCCCGGCTCCCCCTTGCTAAACACCGGCGCTGTACGCAGGATAGCTGAGCGACTGCTATCCAATAACAGTTAGGCTGGCTGCATTTAAAGTTTAGGTATGTGTATATATACATATATATTATTATAGTGTGTGTATAAATGCATATGTCTGTGTGTGTATACATATATATATATATATATATATATATATATATATATATTGAAAGAAGAGATTTCCCCAGGGAGCTGATGTCGTACTTTGGTATGTACAAGTTTTGTATAATAAAATAATCTTAAAAAAGAGAGACTGTTTATTTTTTTTAAAAAGCAATACATAAAACTGTTTACAATTTGCCCAGAATAACAATAAACAATGTTTGTACAGATGATAGTTGTGTTGGTAATTCAAACAACATCAAAATGATCTTCTTTGAAGAGATGTCAGAGAACAATGTGCTAACCCAACACGTTTCGTCCTACAGACTTCATCAGGGGTGTATTAATCTAAACAATACAGAAACATTCATAAACAACTTCACTCTTCTAGTTATAATACAATTAACTCTCTTCACAAGCTTATTGAATACATACCAAAGAATCACAATATTGACATACATCTTATCGTGTCTTCAAAAAGGCAATTTAACAATGCTTAAAATAGTATCGGACCAAATTTCACCATATGGGGTATCTGTAAAATCATAACATATGTTACCAAAAGAATATTACCATAATAATATATGGACAGGATATATTATGTGAGGAGGAACAGAGGAGGAGGACTGGTTTACAAGGATTCTATTGGGCTTTTAATTAGCCTTACTGCTTCATACTTAGTCAGAAAGAGTTGTCTGATCATATTTGAATGTTAAACATATTTATACGTTCAACTTTTAATAAATATGGGACCAACAGAATGTGTAGATAACTCTCTGATGAAGCGTTACTAATATTCGCTTAATATTCACCAATTGGAAGTTTGAAGTGTAGATATACATATAAATAATTGTTTTATATTTTATTTACTTTTATTTTTATTCGCATTGGCACAGATTATACATACCAATTTAAATTGAATTGGAAGTAACCCTTTTCACTGATTATCCACTGGGTATAAACCTTTTTTTAAATTTAGAGTAATTCTGAATCTATAATGGAAAAGAGATTCTATTTAACTCTTGGGTGTGGTATTTATAATGTGATCGCCCATACCACATTCATCATACATACCAATTTAATTCAATTAAGCCCATAAAATGGCAAGTCACTGGATATCTTCCAGATGTCAATTTAGACAAAGTGAACCACTGTAATAGTACCTATGATTAAACAGAATATGTAGATGGGTATAATATTTGTCATTTTAATCCCCCTTGAAATATGTCTTATTTAGTATATTCATCGTACATACCAATTAGATTACATCAAGCCCATAAAGTGACTGATCACTGAGTGTCGTCCCAGCGTTTATTTGGACAGGGTAAATCACCGCAACAATGCCTATGATTAGACAAAATATAGACGGGTGTGATGTTTGTAATATAATTCCCCTGTGGGGTGACATCCTTATTATATTCGTCATACATACCGATTCAATTAAATAAAGCCAATTGGAGCAGCTAATCACTGGATATCGTCCAGGTATCAATTTGAACAAGGCAAACCACTGCAATTGTGCCTATAATTAGACAAAATATACGGGTAGTATAGCACTTTTATAAAAAGCATTTTATAGCATTTTTAGCATTTTATAAAAATCCCATATATGGAGATTGTTTCCCAAGCAGACCTGGTCAGTGCTGCTTAATCAGGGATTGACATAGCATAACATAACTGGAGCTGATGAAGAAACACTCCAAAGCATTTCTCTTCAACAGTGGCATATTTCAAGAAAAAGGTGTAACATAGAGAAAGCTATTACTGATTTTCACCAATTTTTTAGTGATAACATGTTCAGATAACATGGAGAACCATGAAGTTAACATGCTTACCTCTCCACAGAAAGTAACACTCCTAGCTGCTGCATGGTCTGAGGGCTGGAAATCCTGGGTTTAAAAAGCCCTTAATTGACTACATCACTTCCTATCTGATGATTAGCAAGAAAGTGTTTAAAACTCCATATTTTTCTGTTACCGGTGTGTAATGAACTTATGTTAACCTAAAAAACGACCCCAATAACAATTCCTTAATTAATTAAAAAAGGATTGGTGCTGTGTCTTAAGGAGAGAGAGATTTAATTTGATAATTGCTCTCCAATTACTACCATGGCGTGCGTTCCACCAGGCAAATGGAGTTTCCTATTGTTACTTTGTTACCTAGGTAACCATAGTTACCTAGGCGTGTCTCCGTCTCCCGTCTTCGCGCGGTGACGGAGATGCCGTGACAATGTTCCTATCCCTGCCATAGCGCATCTCTGTCCACCGACATCTCGCGGTGACAGGAGCGCCATGGCAACGTACTGCATGTTATGATGACGCGCCTTTTCCACCCGGCGCGTCATGCATTGCACTCACCCATGGGCGCCATGGCAACGCGCCAAGCACTATTACGATGCGCTCCTTCTATCTGGCGCGTGATGCGTTCCACAGCCCCATAGCTTCCTGTATCTAACCCGGAAGCTGTGTTCCATTAGCTCTAATGGCTTAGTCAACGGTCAATTAGTTAACGGTCAGATAGATTTTAGATCAGAAGATACTGTGCACAAATTCTCAAATATACTAATTGACTCAGGTCCTATTGATATTACAGTTATTAATTTTACAGTTATTAATTTTAATAATGTTGATCGTGAATAAATTGGTAATTGCTATAAGTGACAACGTGAAAACTAATCCTTAAAGGATGTGACACATCAATTCCCAATGATTAATAAATTACCCCAATCAGCTTTTAATGTCAATAACTGATACATAATAATTAATTAACTATTCATTCCAATCACAAACAGTCCTAGCTATCAGTATTTAATATTTATAAGTTAGACTGCAATTTTGTGCATAAATTGTGTTGTTTTACTTATACCCTCAGGTATAGGCAGTTCTATATTAGTAAGTGATAATTTCTTCATCAACCCACTCCCTAATTATTCAACCCTTAATGTGGCATAAAAATTGTAGCTATACATAATAATGATTTAACTATTCATTCCCATCATAAAACAGTCCTAACTCTCAGTATTTAATATTTACTAGTTAGACTGCAATTTTGTGCATAAATTGTGTTTTTTTTTTACTCATATCAACAGGTGTAGGCAGTACTATATTAATAAACTTTTCTTAAAAGTGATAATTACTTCATCAACCCAATCCATAATTATTAAACCCTTAATATGACATAAATATTGTAGCCATCCTTCAGGTAATTCTAGTGTCCACAAGCTTCGATTAAATGCAATTACTCCTGTATAAAATATTAACTTATACTATGTAGGGAGTACCTAGCTCAATTAACTTCATGATTCTCCATTTACATTGCAATATATTGCTCTTATTCAGATAATCAATACAGATTAGTAATTCAATTGCTACATATAGTGGCCCTATATTATCAGTATAAAGATACAAATAAAGAAAAGAGGACAAGAGGGGAAAGCCAAAAAATAAGATGGAAAGGAATAATTCTAATGATTGACCTTCATTTAGGTGATTCCTATTTCTAGAGGACTAGAGGAAAGAAACAATATCAATGCCCTCATTGTGGCCTCTCTGGGCTTGAGTGTTTAAAGTATAAATCCAGAACGCTTCACGTTTTGACAGTGTAAGTTCTCGACTGCTGCCTCTTATGTCAATCGGTATGAATTCCAAAATAGTAAACGTGAAATTTTCCCTATTAATTAGGGAGTTGTGTTTCTCTTCATAGTGTCTGGACAGACTATGAGTGGCTACCTTATTTTTTATGTTTCTCATATGTTCTTGTACTCTGATTTTGGCTGCTCTTTTTGTCTTCCCTACATGTGACATATTGCAACTGCAAGTGATTCTATATACTACAAACTCTGTATTGCAATTCACCAGATGATATAGTTTGAAAATTCTGCCCGTATCCAACTTATATTCAAACTGTTTGCGCTCCATATGCTTACAGCATATACACCTGGAGCATGGAAAGCACCCTTTGGTGGGAATAATGGAGCCGGCCTGGAGCTGTGATGTCTCAGGCCTAGTGATTCTACTCGGAGCCAGTCTGCTTTTCAAGTTCGGTGCTCTTTGGAAGACTATATCAGGCTTTTTTGGCAATGCAGGGCCCAGAATTGGATCCCCGCTACCCACCGCAGCGTTGCTGCGCTCCTGGCTCCCGGCTGCACTGCTAAACGCCGGCGCCACAAGCAGTGTACCTGAGCTCCGGCTGTCTCGGCTCCAGGCTTCCCACTGCCAAACGTCGGCGCCGCGCGCAGGACAGCTGAGCAATGGATGTTCCAGCTCCCGGCTGCCTGTCCTGGCTCCACACTTCCAAACGCCGGCGCTGCATACAGGGTGGCTGTCATGGCTCCTGGCTGCCTGTCCCGGCTCCCCCTTGCCAAACGCCGGTGCTGTACGCAGGATAGCTGAGCGACTGCTATCCAATAACAGTAAGGCTGGCTGCATTTATAGTTTAGGTATGTGTATATATACATATATATTATTATAGTGTGTGTATAAATGCATGTGTCTGTGTGTGTATACATATATATATATATATATATATATACCCCGTATATATACTGTATATATTGGTGTATATGCATTTATATATGGACGTGTATGTGTGTGTGTATATATATATATATATATATATATACAGGTTGAGTATCCCATATCCAAATATTCCGAAATACGGAATATTCCGAAATACAGACTTTTTTGAGTGAGACTGAGATAGTGAAACCTTTGTTTTTTGATGGCTCAATGTACACAAACTTTGTTTAATACACAAAGTTATTAAAAATATTGTATTAAATGACCTTCAGACTGTGTGTATAAGGTGTATATGAAACATAAATGAATTGTGTGAATGTACACACACTTTGTTTAATGCACAAAGTTATAAAAAATATTGGCTAAAATTACCATCAGGCTGGGTGTATAAGGTGTATATGTGACATAAATGCATTCTGTGCTTAGATTTAGGTCCCATTACCATGATATCTCATTATGGTATGCAATTATTCCAAAATACGGAAAAATAAGATTTTACTTACCGATAAATCTATTTCTCGTAGTCCGTAGTGGATGCTGGGACTCCGTCAGGACCATGGGGATTAGCGGCTCCGCAGGAGACAGGGCACAAAAATAAAAGCTTTAGGACTAGGTGGTGTGCACTGGCTCCTCCCCCTATGACCCTCCTCCAAGCCTCAGTTAGGATACTGTGCCCGGACGAGCGTACACAATAAGGAAGGATTTTGAATCCCGGGTAAGACTCATACCAGCCACACCAATCACACCGTACAACCTGTGATCTGAACCCAGTTAACAGTATGACAAACGTAGGAGCCTCTGAACAGACGGCTCACAACAATAACAACCCGATTTTTTTGTAACAATAACTATGTACAAGTATTGCAGACAATCCGCACTTGGGATGGGCGCCCAGCATCCACTACGGACTACGAGAAATAGATTTATCGGTAAGTAAAATCTTATTTTCTCTGACGTCCTAGTGGATGCTGGGACTCCGTCAGGACCATGGGGATTATACCAAAGCTCCCAAACGGACGGGAGAGTGCGAATGACTCTGCAGCACCGAATGAGAGAACTCCAGGTCCTCTTTAGCCAGGGTATCAAATTTGTAGAATTTTACAAACGTGTTCTCCCCCGACCACGTAGCTGCTCGGCAGAGTTGTAATGCCGAGACCCCTCGGGCAGCCGCCCAAGATGAGCCCACCTTCCTTGTGGAATGGGCCTTGATAGATTTAGGCTGTGGCAGGCCTGCCACAGAATGTGCAAGTTGAATTGTGCTACAAATCCAACGAGCAATCGTCTGCTTAGAAGCAGGAGCACCCAGCTTGTTGGGTGCATACAGTATAAACAGCGAGTCAGATTTTCTGACTCCAGCCATCCTTGAAATATATATTTTCAATGCCCTGACAACGTCCAGCAACTTGGAATCCTCCAAATCGCTAGTAGCCGCAGGCACCACAATAGGCTGGTTCAGGTGAAACGCTGAAACCACCTTAGGCAGAAACTGAGGACGCGTCCGCAGTTCTGCCCTGTCCGAATGGAAAATCAGATATGGGCTTTTATACGATAAAGCCGCCAATTCTGACACTCTCCTGGCTGAAGCCAGGGCCAGTAGCATGGTTACTTTCCATGTAAGATATTTCAAATCCACCGATTTGAGTGGCTCAAACCAATGGGATTTGAGAAAATCCAAAACTACATTAAGATCCCACGGAGCCACTGGGGGCACAACCGGGGGCTGTATATGTAGTACTCCTTTTACAAAAGTCTGGACTTCAGGAACTGAAGCCAATTCTTTCTGGAAGAAAATCGACAGGGCCGAAATTTGAACCTTAATGGACCCTAATTTGAGGCCCATAGACAATCCTGTTTGCAGGAAATGTAGGAATCGACCCAGTTGAAATTCCTCCGTCGGGGCCTTCCTGGCCTCACACCACGCAACATATTTTCTCCAAATGCGGTGATAATGTTGTGCAGTCACCTCCTTCCTGGCTTTTACCAGGGTAGGGATGACCTCTTCCGGAATGCCTTTTTCCCTTAGAATTCGGCGTTCAACCGCCATGCCGTCAAACGCAGCCGCGGTAAGTCTTGGAATAGACACGGTCCCTGCTGAAGCAGGTCCCGTCTTAGAGGTAGAGGCCACGGATCTTCCGTGAGCATCTCCTGAAGTTCCGGGTACCAAGTTCTTCTTGGCCAATCCGGAGCCACGAGTATCGTTCTTACTCCCCTTTGCCGTATAATTCTCAGTACTTTTGGTATGAGAGGCAGAGGAGGAAACACATACACTGACTGGAACACCCACGGTGTTACCAGAGCGTCCACAGCTATTGCCTGAGGGTCTCTTGACCTGGCGCAATACCTGTCCAGTTTTTTGTTGAGGCGGGACGCCATCATATCCACCTTTGGTTTTTCCCAACGGTTCACAATCATGTGGAAGACTTCTGGATGAAGTCCCCACTCTCCTGGGTGTAGATCGTGTCTGCTGAGGAAGTCCGCTTCCCAGTTGTCCACTCCCGGAATGAACACTGCTGACAGTGCTATCACATGATCTTCCGCCCAGCGAAGAATCCTTGCAGCTTCTGCCATTGCCCTCCTGCTTCTTGTGCCGCCCTGTCTGTTTACGTGGGCGACTGCCGTGATGTTGTCCGACTGGATCAACACCGGCTGACCCTGAAGCAGGGGTTTTGCCAGGCTTAGAGCATTGTAAATTGCTCTTAGCTCCAGTATATTTATGTGAAGAGACATCTCCAGGCTTGACCACACTCCCTGGAAGTTTCTTCCCTGTGTGACCGCTCCCCAGCCTCTCAGACTGGCATCCGTGGTCACCAGGACCCAGTCCTGTATGCCGAATCTGCGGCCCTCTAACAGATGAGCACTCTGCAACCACCACAGAAGAGACACCCTTGTCCGTGGAGACAAAGTTATCCGCTGATGCATCTGCAGATGCGATCCGGACCATTTGTCCAGCAGATCCCACTGAAAAGTTTGTGCGTGGAATCTGCCGAATGGAATCGCTTCGTAAGAAGCCACCATTTTTCCCAGGACTCTTGTGCATTGATGCACAGACACTTTTCCTGGTTTTAGGAGGTTCCTGACAAGTTCGGATAACTCCCTGGCTTTCTCCTCCGGAAGAAACACCTTTTTCTGAACCGTGTCCAGAATCATTCCCAGGAACAGCAGACGTGTCGTCGGGGTCAATTGAGATTTTGGAAAATTCAGAATCCACCCGTGCTGTTGCAGCACTACTTGGGTTAGTGCTACTACGTCCTCCAGCTGTTCTCTGGACCTTGCCCTTATCAGGAGATCGTCCAAGTAAGGGATAATTAATACGCCTTTTCTTCGCAGAAGAAACATCATTTCGGCCATTACCTTGGTAAAGACCCGAGGTGCCGTGGACAATCCAAACGGCAGCGTCTGAAACTGATAATGACAGTTTTGCACCACGAACCTGAGGTACCCTTGATGTGAAGGGCAAATTGGGACATGCAGGTAAGCAACCTTGATGTCCAGGGACACCATAAAGTCCCCTTCTTCCAGATTCGCTATCACTGCTCTGAGTGACTCCATCTTGAACTTGAATTTTTGTATGTACAGGTTCAAAGATTTCAGATTTAGAATAGGTCTTACCGAGCCGTCCGGCTTCGGTACCACAAATAGTGTGGAATAATACCCCTTTCCCTGTTGTAGGAGGGGTACCTTGACTATCACCTGCTGAGAATACAGCTTGTGAATGGCTTCCAATACCGTCGCCCTGTCTGAGGGAGACGTTGGCAGAGCAGACTTTAGGAACCGGCGAGGGGGAGACTTCTCGAATTCCAACCTGTAACCCTGAGATACTACCTGCAGGATCCAGGGGTCCACCTGTGAGTGAGCCCACTGTGCGCTGAAATTCTTGAGTCGACCCCCCACCGCCCCTGAGTCCGCTTGTAAAGCCCCAACGTCATGCTGAGGGCTTTGCAGAAGCCGGGGAGGGCTTCTGCTCCTGGGAGGGAGCTGCTTGGTGCACTCTCTTACCCTTTCCTTTGCCTCGGGGCAGATATGACTGTCCTTTTGCCCGCTTGTTCTTATAGGAACGAAAGGACTGCGGCTGAAAAGACGGTGTCTTTTTCTGTTGGGAGGGGACCTGAGGTAAAAAGGTGGATTTCCCGGCTGTTGCCGTGGCCACCAAATCCGATAGACCGACCCCAAATAATTCCTCCCCTTTATACGGCAATACTTCCATATGCCGTTTGGAATCCGCATCACCTGACCACTGTCGCGTCCATAAACTTCTTCTGGCAGATATGGACATCGCACTTACTCTCGATGCCAGAGTGCAAATATCCCTCTGAGCATCTCGCATATAAAGAAAAGCATCCTTTAATTGCTCTATAGTCAATAAAATACTGTCCCTATCCAGGGTATCAATATTTTCAGTCAGGGAATCCGACCAAACCACCCCAGCACTGCACATCCATGCTGAGGCGATGGCTGGTCGCAGTATAACACCAGTATGAGTGTATATACTTTTCAGGGTAGTTTCCAGCCTCCTATCAGCTGGATCCTTGAGGGCGGCCGTTTCAGGAGACGGTAACGCCACTTGTTTTGATAAGCGTGTGAGTGCCTTATCCACCCTAGGGGGTGTTTCCCAGCGCACCCTAACCTCTGGCGGGAAAGGATATAATGCCAATAACTTATTTGAAATTAGCAGTTTTCTATCGGGGTTAACCCACGCTTCATCACACACTTCATTCAATTCCTCTGATTCAGGAAAAACTACAGGTAGTTTTTTCAGACCCCACATAATACCCCTTTTTGTGGTACTTGCAGTATCAGAGATATGCAAAGCCTCCTTCATTGCCGTGATCATATAACGTGTGGCCCTACTGGAAAATACGTTTGTTTCTTCACCGTCGACACTAGATTCGGTGTCCGTGTCTGGGTCTGTGTCGACCGACTGAGGTAAAGGGCGTTTTACAGCCCCTGACGGTGTCTGAGACGCCTGGACAGGTACTAACTGGTTTTCCGGCCGTCTCATGTCGTCAACTGATTTTTGTAACGTGCTGACATTATCACGTAATTCCATAAACAAAGCCATCCATTCCGGTGTCGACTCTCTAGGGGGTGACATCACCATTACCGGCAATTGCTCCGCCTCCACACCAACATCGTCCTCATACATGTCGACACACACGTACCGACACACAGCAGACACACAGGGAATGCTCTTATCGAAGACAGGACCCCACTAGCCCTTTGGGGAGACAGAGGGAGAGTTTGCCAGCACACACCCAAGCGCTATAAATATATAGGAACAACCCTACAGAAGTGTTGTTTCCTTTATAGCAGCTTAATATATCAATATCGCCAAAAAAGTGCCCCCCCTCTCTGTTTTTTTACCCTGTTTCTGTAGTGCAGTGCAGGGGAGAGTCCTGGGAGCCTTCCTCGCAGCGGAGCTGTGCAGGAAAATGGCGCTGTGTGCTGAGGAGATAGGCCCCGCCCCCTATTTCGGCGGGCTCTTCTCCCGGTGTTTGTGAGACCTGGCAGGGGTTAAATACATCCATATAGCCCCAGGGGCTATATGTGATGTATTTTTAGCCAGAACAAGGTATTATCATTGCTGCCCAGGGCGCCCCCCCCCAGCGCCCTGCACCCTCAGTGACCGCTGGTGTGAAGTGTGCTGACAACAATGGCGCACAGCTGCAGTGCTGTGCGCTACCTCATGAAGACTGAAAAGTCTTCTGCCGCCGGTTTCTGGACCTCTTCACTTTTCGGCATCTGCAAGGGGGTCGGCGGCGCGGCTCCGGGACCGGACTCCATGGCTGGGCCTGTGTTCGATCCCTCTGGAGCTAATGGTGTCCAGTAGCCTAAGAAGCCAATCCATCCTGCACGCAGGTGAGTTCACTTCTTCTCCCCTAAGTCCCTCGTTGCAGTGAGCCTGTTGCCAGCAGGACTCACTGAAAATAAAAAACCTAATAACTTTTTCTAAGCAGCTCTTTAGGAGAGCCACCTAGATTGCACCCTGCTCGGACGGGCACAAAAACCTAACTGAGGCTTGGAGGAGGGTCATAGGGGGAGGAGCCAGTGCACACCACCTAGTCCTAAAGCTTTTATTTTTGTGCCCTGTCTCCTGCGGAGCCGCTAATCCCCATGGTCCTGACGGAGTCCCAGCATCCACTAGGACGTCAGAGAAAATCCGATATCCAAAATTCCTCTGGTCCCAAGCATTTTGGATAAGGGATACTCAACCTGTATACGTATATAAAATGATATCTGTGTATACAAAATTATATATATGTGTATGTATGTGTGTGTGTGTATATATATATATATATATACATACACACACACACACACACACACACACACACACACACACACACACACACACACACACCGTGGATTCAGGCCGGCACTGGCTCCTTTTATAAGTAGTTAAATGCTCCGGTGCCCCCCATGGATTAGATCCGATGTAGTGCAAAGGATGGCGGCGGTCTTGTAATAATGAATTACGTTTTCACTCTATTAGCTCAACATTTCGGGCCTGCTGCCCATCGTCAGGAGACGACATGGACGGGACGCTCACAGCGGATGCGATCAGGTAATTATGACATGCCCTGGTGTGGGTATATATTTGTTTATCCTTGTCACATTCTGTTATCTCCTGTTGAGCTAATAAAGTGAAAACTTAATTCATTATTACAAGACTCGGAGTGCCGCCATCCTTTGCACTATATATATATCCATAGGTGTTTCTAACTGTTTGTTATTTTTACGTTTTTGTATTGTAAAATTGTCATTTCAGTACGTCTGCACTTCCTGTTGTCTATGGTTGCCTAGCAATGCCCCGACGTGTGCTTAGCCACGCCCCCTACCCGCCTGACGTGGTATACCGGTGCAGTCCTGCACTAATGACGTCGTCGTCTGGCGGTGGGGAGGGACGGATGTAGCCACGCGATTGGAGTCCTGCCAGGTACCGGTTTTGTATTTAAATGTTTTGTATCACAGGTTGCTGGTTGTGTCTTGATAAAAGGGAACCATCCCTGAAACGTTGACCGCATCAGCGTTGCCTCTGCTGTCATTTTTCTGAGTGCCACCATACGTTCTTCTATATATATATATATATATATATATATATATATATACATACAGAATAATATAGACATATATGCGTGTGTGTGCGTGTATATATATATATATATATATATATATATATATATATTATACTTTGTAGTGATTAAAGAAATTATGGTTTTCATTTTAGCTCTTAGGGCCCCCCTGTCGTAAGTACCCCGGGCCCCCTGAATCCTTAAGCCAGCTCTGTTTGAGATGGGATGTAGCAACCAATCAGATTCCAGGTATTATCTTCTAGAAGGTGCTAGATAAATGTGAAGTAGAATCTTATTGGTTGCTATGTTCAACATCCCATCTTCAATATAACTCCCATCTTAGTAAATTTACCCCTTGGTAGCTTGACACAACCTGAATATAGCACGATATGTTACTAAATTTTGCTAACAACAAACCACTACCCACAAATATCTAAAACAAATTGTAAGCATCAAAAAAAAAAATATGCTTGAAAAATCACATCAACCACACAAAAGAAAACCCAGATCAACACACAATAACCATAAGTCCATTGAAAAATTATAATTTAAAAAATTAGCAAAAAACACATGAATCACACTTCATTAAAATACAGTGACAACAATTTACTTTTGAATTTAAACACCAGAAAAAGGCAAAGACAACCTGCTAAATTGACAATACAAAGGTAAAAAACTAAACTAATTGTGATTAAAACTACATCATGTTAAAATTATAAATAAAAAACAATAATAAACTCACCATCCTGCCTTGGCCGATCCGAATCCCGGACATGAGTCGCACCAACCACTTCTGGCGGAATCAGAGTACGCACAGGCTCCTCCCAATTCCGATAGGACACTCGGAAGGGGTGTCACTGTCCACCCCATGTTTAGCGGGCTGATTTAGCCTCCTTCGACATCTTAGCCTTGACACGGCGCTTGATGTCGTAGAATCGCTTACGACACGTGTCCTCGGTCCGCCTCACCACACCCTCACTATTCACAGCTGCAACAACCTTCCCCCACAGAACAGTCTTCCTGCGTGACGACACCTATGCAGAATCATGGCCAAACAGCTGCCGATGATGCCTCATCAGCTCCCGCACCAAAGCCATATTTTCAGCGTAGCTGAATTTAACATTGCGGCCCGTCTTTGTAGTGGTGCGTGGCTGCGGAGCCACAGCACCATCACTGTCACTATTACTGGAGGCCGCAGCAGCAACCTCCCCCTCCTCCTCACTAACCTCCTCCACTTCACTCACCTCCTCCCTCTCACTCACCTCCTCCCCCTCACTCACCTCCTTCCTCTCACTCACCTCCTCCCTCTCACTCACCTCTGACTGGGACATAATCAGGACAAACAACAAATAACACTGATAAAAAAAAACACTAAACACACTCCTCCACTATCACTACACACCACACACCAAACACACACACACACACACACACACACACTTACTCACAATGACAATAGACCTTAAAAAAAAAAGACAAAAAACTAGACAGACTTTTAAATAACTACACAACAAGTATGACAAGACTACTTACACACACAGTACAGCACTCAACAATCGCAAAGAACCTCCTCAAAACCGCCAAAAACTCCAAACAACTCACCAACTCCTAACACACCTTCCTCTCACCTCTCCACTAGCTAAACCCACGAGGTGCGGACGGTTTGGGGCGGTTTTATAGTAATGAGCACAGACACTCCTCCATCACGAATCAAACCAATCACGGACGAGTGACAAAAACGAAACTTAGAAAAAAAATGCGGCCGGGAACGGATAAACACTGCCGTAAACGAAAAATTATGCAGTCGTGAAAAAACCTCATAACACGGTCGCAAATCCTCAAAATCGGCCGCATTCTACCTTTGAAAAACACGAATGACATCGACATCGGAAAACACGAAAAAGAAAAATACGACAGCTTAGTAAATGAGTCGTAATAAATTCAAAAAGTTGCAACTTTACACATTCGATGTCATTCGTGTTGGAACTTAATAATCTCATTCTGAAAAATACGATTTTTAGTAAATATACCCCATGGTGTTTGTTAATTAAAAGTATAGATAGTTAGGTAAGTGCTTATGGAAAATGTAAGTTAAATAGTGAAATTACCTGATTTCCAATTTTTTTCAACTGTTGGTTTAACAACTGTTATTTTAAATTTTCCTAACTTTGTAATTTCCAAGCTTCTTATATTTCCTCACTTAGACAACTGCCCCCTCAGACAATTTATTATTTATTACCAGTTATTTATATAGCGCACACATATTCCGCAGCACTTTACAGAGAATATTTAGTCATTCACATCAATCCCTGGCCCAGTGGAGCTTACAATCTATATTCCCTAGCACATTTATACGCACACACAGTCATACTAGGGTTAATTTTGTCAGAAGCCCATCATGGGGGTGGTGTTGGGATCCTTTTACCCTCAAGCTACACATACCAACTTATACCTCCAGAACCATCTCTTACATTCTCTACATTTGAGGTCCATGCAATTCGCCTCTACCAACCCACTAATCTTCGAGTTGCTGTCATTTACCGTCCACCTGGCATTTCCTCTAAATTCCTCGACAACTTTGCCTCCTGGCTTCCTCACTTCCTCTCTTCTGACATTCCCACCATTATCCTAGGTGATTTCAACATCCCTATCGATAACCCCACAAAACCACCTGCCTCTAAACTCCTTAACCTCACCTCTTCACTTGGTCTCTACCAGTGGACCTCCTCACCCTCCCATGTGAACGGGAGCTCACTGGATCTGGTTTTCACTCACCGCTGTGTTATTTCTGATTTCTCCAATTCCCCTTTTCCCCTCTCTGACCACCACTTGCTCTCATTCAACTTATCTATCTCTGCTCCCCCATCTCTCCCTCCTAAGGCTACCATCACTAAGCGTAATATTGAGGCTATTGACACCTCATCCCTATCCTCCCTGTTTGACTCGATTCTCTCTCCTCTTCTCTCTCTCACATGCCCTGAACAAGCCACATCTCTATACAATGCATCTCTTACTTCAGCCCTTGACTCTGTTGCTCCGCCAACCACTATTCACCCTCGCAGATCAACACCTCAACCCTGGCACACCAAATGCACCAGATATCTACAAAAATGCTCACGTACTGCCGAGCGACACTGGAGGAAATCACGCTCTCAAGCAGACTTCCTCCATTTCAAATTCATGCTCTCATCCTTCAGTGCTGCCCTTTCCCTTGCTAAACAATCATACTTCAAAATCCTCATCTCTACCCACTCTTCCAACCCCCGGCGCCTCTTTGCCACTGTTAACTCCCTCCTCTGCCCACCACCACCCCCTCTCCCTTCCTCATTGTCTGCTCTTGACTTTGCCACTTACTTCACATCCAAGATTGACTCCATACGTCAGGACATCACATCCCACCAGTCCAGCAACCAGCCACCACCCATCCTTTGCCACCCCTCCCCTACCCTCTTACCAACTCTGACATCTTTCTCCCTAGTATCTGGTGAGGAAGTCATGGCCCTCTTACACTCCTCCCCCCCCACAACCTCCCCACTCGACCCTATCCCCTCCCACCTCCTTCGCTACCTCTCCCCTTCTGCCTGTTCCCATCTTGCCCACCTTCTCAATCTCTCCCTCTCATCAGGCACTGTCCCCTCTGCCTTCAAGCATGCTCTTGTCTCCCCTATTCTTAAAAAACCTACCCTTGATCCTAACACTCTCTCCAACTATCGACCGATCTCTCTCCTCCCCTTTGCCTCCAAACTTCTTGAGCGTATTGTCTATAATCGCCTTACTGCCTTTCTTTCCTCTCACTCACTGCTTGACCCATACCAGTCTGGTTTCCGCTCTCTCCACTCCACTGAAACTGCCCTCACAAAAGTCTGCAATGACCTCCATGCCGCCAAATCTAAGGGCCACTACTCTCTGCTTATTCTTCTTGACCTCTCTGCTGCTTTTGACACTGTGGACCACCCTCTTCTTCTGCAAATCCTTCACTCTCTTGGTCTACGTGATACTGCCCTCTCCTGGCTGTCCTCCTACCTCTCCGATCGTTCCTTCTCTGTCTCCTCTCATGATGCTACCTCGCCCCCACTTCCACTAACTGTTGGTGTCCCCCAAGGTTCTGTTCTTGGGCCTCTCCTTTTCTCTCTCTATACGTCCTCTTTAGGTGAACTCATTAGTTCTTTTAATTTCCAGTACCACCTCTATGCTGATGACACTCAAATCTACCTCTCCTCCCCTGATCTCTCCACGGCTCTCCTCACTCGTGCCTCTAACTGTCTTTCTGCTATCTCTTCCTGGATGTCCCAGCGCTTTCTTAAACTCAACATGTCTAAGACTGAGCTGATCATCTTCCCACCCTCCCGCACAACCTCACCTCCCACAATCTCATTATCCATTGATGGCACGACTATCTCCTCTAGCCCCCAAGTACGCTGTCTTGGTGTAATCCTTGACTCCTCCCTCTCCTTCAAACCACACATTCAGCACCTCTCACAAACCTGTCATTTTCATCTCAAAAACATTTCCAGGATCAGACCTTTTCTCACCCAGGATGCCACTAAGATCATTATTCACTCACTGATTATTTCCAGACTGGACTACTGTAATCTCCTCCTAACTGGCCTCCCTGACAATTACCTCTCTCCACTCCAGTCTATCCTCAATGCTGCTGCTCGGCTCATCTTCCTCACCAAACGCACTACATCCACCTCCCCTCTCCTACTAGCCCTTCACTGGCTTCCCTTCCCCTTCAGAATCCAATTCAAACTTCTCACTCTCACTTACAAAGCTCTCACCCAATCCTCTCCCATTTACATCTCTGACCTTATCTCCCTTTACTCTCCCACCCGTCCTCTTCGCTCTGCTAATGCACGCCGCCTCTCCTGTCCCCTGATTACTTCCTCCCACTCCTATCTCCAAGATTTTTCACGTGCTGCTCCCTTCCTTTGGAATTCTTTACCTCTCCCCCTCAGACTCTCCACCTCTCTACAAAACTTCAAACGGGCTCTCAAGACACATTTCTTTACCAAACCCAGCCAAATCTCATCCTAACCCCCTGTTCCATGCTCTCTATGTACCCCATCTGTGTCACCCCTGTCTGTCTACCCCTACCCCTAGAATGTAAGCTCTCACGAGTAGGGCCCTCTTCCCTCATGTGCTCACCCTTTTCTTCTTTAATAATTCTCAACTGCCCAAATCACAGTTTTTGGGCCACCTGGAACTTATCTCTGTCATTTACTGGTGTAGTTATGCTTAGTTACCCTGTACTTGTCCAAAATTGATTTCAACTGTAAGTCACTGTTTTGATTATGTGCATATGTACTCTGTAATTGGGCGCTGCGGAACCCTTGTGGCGCCATATAAATAAATTGATAATAATAATAATAATTAACCTACCAGTATATTTTTGGATTGTGGGAGGAAACCGGAGTATCCGGAGGAAACCCATGCAAGTTCAGGGAGAATATACAAACTCCACACAGTTAGGGCCATGGTGGGAATTGAACCCATGACATTAGTGCTGTGAGGCAGTAATGCTAACCATTACACCATCCGTACTGCTCGTACCAGTCAACTGCCCCGTTACTGAATGCAAACATATACTAGGTCAAATTAACAGAGGCTTCAGCTAAAGCCAATTGGACATCTAATCAAAGGACTTAAATTACCCTGTGTTAAGAAAACTACAGTCTATGTATGCTCAATAATCTACACTCCACTGACCAACATCTTTAGAAGAGATAATATAGTACTAATATTATACAAATACATTTGAATACACTGCTAAATTATACATTAGTTTGAATTCAGATTAGGAGTTGTAGTTTGCAGGGGGTGGTCTTCAGTACCACACCCGTTTGCAGGATGTCAATGAGAAATCACATACATTTTCTACACAGCTCAGGATGTTTGTGGGTTAATTCAGAGATGTAGGGATCATCAATGAAAAATCACATACAACTTTGCTCTGTTCCCTGCCTCATCTACTATTTATAATCCTGTTTACTGATAACAGCGGCAAATCTGAGGAAGGGGAGGGGTTCCGAGCGATTGCCCCCCACTTCCCTCATAACACTTCTCCGCCGCCCACTATGGCTGGCCACTGTATAGCAGCACAGCGGAAACGGAGAAAGAAGAGACTGAGCAGCAGTGGCACATTGGGCAGGGAGCGAGCAAAGACTGAGCAGCAGTCTCTGTTCTTTTTCTGCCGGATGTGCTGCTGTGCTACTATGCAACAGCCAGTAGTAGTGGGCAGATAAGAAGTTTTATTTATTTATTTTTTGTTTTTTTCTCGGGGTGAAGGGGGGGGGGAAACTGCCCTAACCAACACCCCCTGGATCCGCCCCTGACTGACCATCTGAGTATCAAACCCCAGACCATTATCTGACCAAATATCTGCCTGCTGTTATGTGAGACTATCAGGGAAGCCAAGAAGTGGGGGGTACTACTTATATGGTGCTCTATTGCCACATCTGTATAGTGGTGCAGCCTCAGCGGCACATCGGCCATTAAGTGAAAAGTGACTGATTTTGCTCAGCAGCAGCAGTCGTTTCTCTACCACTGCCCGATGTGCCACTGTGGCTGCACTGCCGCAGTGGTAGTTTTAGGTCAGCCTGTGAGCTGTCCCTTCCCCCTGGTGCAGCTTCTGTGCTGAGCGTGTGGCGCCGTGCATACTATTTTTTTTAAACCAATTTTTGAGAGGTGGTGGCCCACTCCCAGGACCCATGCCTGCCTGAGGTTTTGGAAGGCCTTGATGACTATCATACTTCTGGATCACATTCTCTGTAAGAAGCTTCCCCAAAAATAAGAAGAGTGGTAAACCTGCCAAACTGTAATGAACGTGTTCTGAGATAAGCTCAAGGAAGACAGAAATCTCCTTAGGAGTAGAAGGGCAAACTTGACCTTGCTCTTATCTTTGCCCTTGTCTGCTTATTCATTGCCCACTAGATAGTACCCAACTGAGAAGTGTTCAGACTACTCTTAAACCAGTCTTGTTGTCCATCAATATTAAACACGCTTCAACCAGTCATCTGTGCATTACTTTTGTAGCTCACTCCCAGCTGTCATATCATTGTAAGCCTTTGCCATTGGAGTCCTACTCTGAAACACTTCCTGGCTAAGTTCATACCCAGTTAATGTGACAACAGCAAGTTAATAAGAGCAGATAGAAATATCTATAGTTTCATTCACAGCCTGAGGAAATCCATTCTGCACATGTGCAGAATGTATGCCTTTTTTAAAAGCTGTGGGACGGATTCGACAATGTCAGCTTAAGCTAACATAAGTGGTTCACATACAACATTGATAAAGTGCATGTTATTGGAATTTATATTTTTTGGTATTGGGTATGACTTCCATAAATAATATTAGTGTTGTGTCACAAATAATTAAGAGGTCTATGTACGAAGCACTGGAGAGAGATAAAGTGGGCGGAGATAAAGTTTAAGCCAATCAGGTCTTAACTGCCATCTTACAGGCTGTGTTTGAAAAATGACAGCTATAAGCTGGTTGGTTGGTAGTTTATTCTATCTCTCTCCAAGGCTTAATACATAGACCCCTGTGTCATACTTGCCAACTTTTTGTAACTCTTTTCACTAGTCACAGGTCTGTGATGAGGGCGCAGGGCCAAAATGATGCAATTCTTATTGGATCGCATCATATTTACCACAGCTCTTCCACATGGATGTGTGCTTCCTGGCATTTCACTCGCCATCCTGCTTAGGAATTGGGCATGATGCGGGAGGGCTATCCACTCTTCCGGAGGATTCACCAGACTACCTAAAAAATCGTGAGTCTCTGGGATGCTGCAAGACAGTAGATAAATATGACTTTAATAACTTGATCGAACAGAATCTCACTGATTATTATAACTGACTGGTGTGTGTTTATGAAATCCATGTTTGAAGGCAAATTTCACCTGGGCTTATGCAGAGGTCTGAAGGGCAGTAGCTGCACCATGCTGGCACTGCAGCCATGCCGAGGGCCTCTTCCTTCCACGTGAGGGCATTGCAGCACTGGCACTTGTGGCTCATGATAACCAGGGTTACAGTGCTGTCTGTTTCATAAGCCAAGTCAGAATCATATGGCATGCCTGAGTGAGCCTTGACCTTCCAAGGAAGTGTGTGTGTGTGTGTGTGTGTGTGTGTGTGTGTGTGTATGGAGTGTTCTGAAAAAAAATTATATACTGTATTTATACATATAATTGTCTTTTATTTAAAATCACACATTTCTTAGCAGTCATACCCAGGATTAGAACCCATGACCAGACACTTTACTGATGGAGCTCTTTGCTCCTGTAGAGGAAGCATGAGAATTGTAACTATATGAAGTTACGTGTAATTGTCAGAGAAGTATCTTCATACAGTTAAAATTCTCATATTTCCTATACAGGAGCAAACAGCTTCATCAGTAAGGTGTCTGCTTCCAGTTTAATAGGTCATGGTTTCTAATCCTGGATATGACACTTGTAAAATGTGTACCTACAGTATAATAAAAAGGGTGTGATTTGTAAGGTGCAGGGACCAGTGATGAAGTTGGCCACTGAAAGACAGCGACAGGTATCAGTTAACTTAATTCAATGGTGTCACAGAATGGGAGGAGAGGTGCCCCCCTTCAGAGCAGGAGCCCGGCGGCAAATGACTCCGTTGCCTCCCAGAGTTCTGCCTCTGTGTGCTCCTATGTGCACATCAGAGTTATTTAGCTGGTACGTGGACACCGCAGCACGATGCACTGCAGGATTTCCTTGCTGTATTCTGAAGTTACTTCCTCCTTTTAGCATTTGGGTGTCTGGCATTACATTTGGCAGGAGCCTTCAGAAGAGAGATGAGAGGTGTAAGGCGGAATCGGCTTTAGGGAGGGGTGGTGTGGTAGACACCTCATAAGATTTATGTGGTAGGTACACAAAGTATCCCTTGGAAAGGTCTTATGTAAAGTGTAGCCTCCTCACAGGGAAACATTCAGCACTGAAACTCTCATAGCACTCACCACAGTGGCAAATCTCGAAGAGGAACTTGAACAGTTTCCCAGCCACCAACAGTTTGCATAAATCACCATAAGTAAAGGGTTGGGACATGTTAAGGAGTTACTCTGATATAGTTGTCCCCCTCGCTGTTGGGGAACATGATGGAGAAGTAATTCCAGTTGTCCACCACGTGCCTCATGATTAGCTCATGAACCTCCCTAGCCTTATGCTGAGTGTCATACATGAGATAGGTGATGGTCCAGGTCTGACAGGCTCTGTTTCTTGTGATGGGTCAATTGCCATGTTCGAGAAAATTAAAAATCCAAATTCAAATCAAATAACATAACATAGTAACATAGTAGATGAGGTTGAAAAAATACAAAATGTTCGTCGAGTTCAACCTGTATTATAATTCTTACACTACTCTGTATTTAACTAGTTAACTATAATGACACCCGATTAAGTTATGTTTATAAGTCTAAATAACAGCTATAATTTATGCTTGTTCTAACATAAGCTAGGAATTATCTAATCCATTTTTAAACATATTAACTGAAGGCCTAATTCAGATCTGATCGCAGCAGCAAATTTGTTAGCAAATGGGCAAAACCATGGGGGTCATTCTGACCCGATCGCACGCTGCAGTTTATCGCAGCAGTGCGATTGGGTCAGAACTGCGCATGTGCCAGCGCTGCCGCATGCCAGACGTCCGAAGGCCGTCGTGCCACTACGAGAGGCGGTCGCTGGGCTGGGGGAAGGGGGCAGAACGGCGGTGTTTAGCCGCCGTTTCGTGGGCACAGTGACGTGGCCAGACCGAACGGGGGTGGGCCGCAGCGGCTGCGTGACGTCACACGCAGCTGCTGCGGGCCGGGGAGCGATGAGTAGCTTCAGCCAGCACGCTAAAGCTGCACTGGTCGGGAGCTACTCTTGAAGTGCACAGGCATCGCCGCTGTGCGATGCCTTTGCACTTCTGCGGGGGGGGGGGGGGGGGGGTGTTACTGACATGCGGGGCGGGATAGCCCTGTGCTGGGCGTCCCCCCGCATGTCAGTGTGAATGATCGTAGCTGTTCTAAATTAAATTTAGCACAGCTACGATCATCTCGGAATGACCCCCCATGTGCACTGCAGGTGTGGCAGATATAACATGTGCAGAGAGAGTTAGATTTAGGTGGGTTATTTTGTTTCTGTGCAGGGTAAATACTGGCTGCTTTATTTTTACACTGCAATTTAGATATCAGTTTGAACACACCCCACCCAAATCTAACTCTCTCTGCACATGTTATATCTGCCCCCCCTGCAGTGCCAGTGGTGGATTTGCCGCTAGGATAAGTGGCTGTGACATCACTTCCTGTTGGTATTCATATTCAGTTTTTTCCCACAAAGTTTAATATCAATATAAAACTATATTTGGGCTCATTATTAGCAGCCCAATCTTCTACCCACATTGATATTAAACTTTGTGGGGAAAAACTGAATATGAATACCAACAGGAAGTGATGTCACAGCCACTTATCCTTAATCATAGCTGCTATAAATAAGAGTGTTTGCATACTAGTCCCTCACCCCTTGATGAAGTCTGAAGGACGAAACGCGTTGGGTGTACCTCTACTGACTCTCCATTTCTACAGATAAGCACCACTCTCTTATCTTTAAAATATTTATTATCAGTTTTATACTTTTATTTTTTATTAATTTTTTTGATCCTGGGTTCTAGCTAAAATTATACATTTTTATTCAGTCATTTTTGTATTTTGTATTTTTTAAGCTTTTACCTTCTATATTTTTTATCCCATATCATGTTTTAAATTGTACAAATAAATATTGTGATATTTTTTATAAACCGTATCCTGCAATATTCTTAATTTTTATATTAATATATTAGACACTGCAAGTCGCAGATACCCCTATCCTCCCCTTTTTTGGATATCTATCTATCTATCTATCTATATATATATATATATATATATATATATATACTCTAGTTGCAGCTGACTCAGGTACATTAAGGGGAGGGAGCAATCTCTGAATATTGTCCATCCTCTGACTGTCATTGTATATTGTCTTTCCTATATATGTATGTGTATATATACTGTGTGTGTGTGTGTATATATATATATATATATATATATATATATATATATTGTATGTTTATATGTATAATTAAATCACTGTTTTTTTTTAAATTTGTATGAGTTGGTTCTTCAATTTTGCTATAATTCATGAATGTTTATACAGAAGGGGCCACGGTTATCTTGACTAGTTTGCTGCGCCTAGGCACAACATGGTTTATTAACATAAACCCTTCATCTATTGTTCTCAGCTGCAATACAATACAGAAAACAATACAGCAGGGGATTAAGGCGGTCATTCCGAGTTGATCGCAGCCAACAACTTTTTGCTGCTGCTGCGATCAACTAGTACACGCCTATGGGAAAGTGTATTGTAGCTTAGCAGGGCTGCGATCGCTTGTGCAGATCTGCTAAACTAAAAAAATTTCAATCCTAGTCTGGCCTATACCTACTTACCCTGTGCGACGATCCCTGCGATGCTTGAGCCAGCTTTGACGTCAGACATCCGCCCTCTGTTCTTCTGGACACACTTGCGTTTTACTCACCACTCCCTGAAAACGGCTCCAAACAGTCCGGATCTGCCCTGGAAAGCCTTCTTCCTGTCAATCTTCTTTGCGGTCGGCTCTGCGACCGCTTCCTTTGTAAGCCGCAACGTAACCCGGCGACCCCTGTCGCCGGCCAACGTCGCGCATGCGCACTGCGGCTGCCACGCATGCACATTCCGCACCCGTTCGCACTGCAGCGATAAACCGCTGCGTGCAAACGGGTCGGAATGACCCCCTAAGTCCAACTGCCCAGTCTCAGGTAATCCTATTAAAGGTCAAGATAAACATGGACCCATCTGTATATATAAGTTGTATATAATAATCAATACTATCCCAGTGCTGTTTTTCTATTGCTTTTTGGAAGAATGAGCAATGTTCTTCTGCTAACCAGGAGCCAATATTAGTGCCGCATTTTCTGCAGTACAGAATGCAACTAATCTAATCACTGTACCGAGTTATTTCTTGCTGGTTCATGTGGAGGCATACTTCCTACCTCATACTATCACTACATTTAAAGACACAACAGGTCAGGGGAGAAAGGTGTACAGGGATTTTCAAGGTAAACTAATAGGAATCAAGGATAAGAAACTTGTTTTCTCACTGGCATGATATACAATATATATATTATTAATGGAATTAAAATGTGATATTAATTAGTGAATCTACTGAGCGACAAGCATGTGCACAAAGATCTCACATGTGGTATATGCGTAGAAATGTGACATGTGCCAGGCTTCTCTCCCGCCGCCAAAGTCCTGCCGTTAGATTTGAACACACAACTCTTTGTAGGCTTTACAAAGTTCTGTGCAAAAGCACCTCATCTATCAAGCAGAACATTTTCCCTTGTGGGGGCTGGTAAACCTGCTGCATAGAAATCTACAGTTCACTGCTTCCAGACCTGCTGAGTCCCCCACTGCAGTAATCCAAAAGCATTATATATCAGTCTGCACTAAAGATCTAATATTATTATTATCACAGATTTCTCTCTGTTTTCATCATCCATAAAAAGCCCTTCTGGTGCCGAAGATATTTTGTCTTTAACCATCTTATAAATTATAATGGGACATGATGAGCGAGTGGAACATGGCAATCTACAGATTGGAAGATTGGGGGTCATTCCGAGTTGTTCGCTCGTTGCCGATTTTCGCAACGGAGCGATTAAGGCGAAAATGCGCATGCGCATGGTACGCAGTGCGCATGCGCTAAGTATTTTAGCTCAAAACTTAGTAGATTTACTCACGTCCGAACAAAGAATTTCCATCGTTGAAGTGATCGGAGTGTGATTGACAGGAAGTGGGTGTTTCTGGGCGGAAACTGGCCGTTTTCTGGGAGTGTGCGGAAAAACGCAGGCGTGCCAGGATAAAACGCGGGAGTGTCTGGAGAAACGGGGGAGTGGCTGGCCGAACGCAGGGCGTGTTTGTGATGTCAAATCAGGAACGAAACGGGCTGAACTGATCGCAGTGTAGGAGTAAGTCTGGAGCTACTCAGAAACTGCTAAGAAATTTTTACTCGCAATTCTGCTAATCTTTCGTTCGCAAATCTGCTAAGCTTCGATTCACTCCCAGTAGGCGGCGGCCTAGCGTGTGCAATGCTGCTAAAATCAGCTAGCGAGCGAACAACTCGGAATGACCCCCATTGAGAGCAGGGCCCTCTTACCTCTTTGTCTGTCTGTTAATACTCAGCTTCCTTTTAGTACTATCTTGTTCCCAATTGTATAATGCAACAGAATATGCTGGCGCTATATGAATAACTGTTAATAAATAAATAATCTAATAACAAGGCTATGCTTATTAGTTTAAAGGATCAATACAGCTGGTAATCTGTAACTGGATTGCTAGTTTAAGAGATCAATTAATTGATAGAGAGAGTGACAGAATGACAATGATTTGCTTAATGTCTTCAAGGGTCAGAAGTCCAGTTGGTTTGTAAAGTTACAAGTTGTAAAACAATGTTATATGAAATGTTTATTTAGTATCTACATGAACAAAGAATCTCCCCCTTAAAGATTAACAGTGACTGAGTCTATTGGATGGCTGGTGCTTTTTCAATGGGTTTCAGTGTTTCTCAAATTCTGCAGACTTGTAACATTCTGTGGGGGACATGTACTAAGCTTTGGAGAGTGATAAAGTGGAGAGAGATAAAGTACCAGCCTAGCAGCTCCTAACTGCCATATTACAGGCCGTGTTTGGAAAATGACAATTAGGAGCTGAATAGCTGGTACTTTATCTCTTTCCATTTTATTACTCTTCAAGGCTTAAGGCCAGTACACACTGGCTGAGATGTGTACTGAGCAATCTAGCACAGACCGCTCAGCACACATCCCGCCCCCCCCCCCCCTGCTCAGCACAGCGCGATGTGTGCTGAGTTGGGAGGGGAGGGGGGGGGGGGGCTCTCATTTCATTTTTGAGCAATGTGGTAGATTGTGCCTGCATGCGTGCCAAATAGCACAGGCGATAGCAACGCGCGGGGCCGCGCATCGCTATCTCTGGGGGGCATACACACAAGAGATCCGTGCTTAAAATCTATGCAATCGTGGGGGTAATTCAGAATTGATTGCAGCAGCAAATTTATGGATGTAATTGGTCCTGTCTTTGCAAAAATTGTTCAATGCTCTTTGCAGACAGGCATATTCCTGGACCCCTAAAGTAAGCAATTGTTAGACCTCTTCTTAAAAAACCTAATTTAGATCCCGACTGCATGACCAGTTATAGACCGGTATCAAACCTTCCTTTTCTAGGAAAGGTTATTGAGAAAGTGGTTGCAAATCAACTGGAAACCCGCCTGACAACCCATGATATCTATGATCCATTCCAATCAGGATTCAGGAGAAGACATAGCACTGAAACAGCCCTGGTGTGTGTGTTAAATGATCTTCTGACGGCAAGAGACAGAGGTGACTGTTCAATATTAATCCTTCTGAATCTCTCTGCAGCATTTTATACCGTGGACCATGGGCTTCTGATTGAGCGTCTGATACATGTTTGTGGACTGGATGGCACAGTTCTAAATTGGTTCAAATCATTTCTCACAGGCAGGTCACAGAGAGTATCATCTGGATTATACTCATCACCACCAGTGCCATTGCCATGTGGTGTCCCACAAGGTTCTATACTATCCCCCATGCTTTTTGCAGTATACATGCTCCCGCTGGGTGAAATAATCAGGCGCCTTGGCTAGTCTACCACTGCTATGCAGATGATACACAACTGTACTTGTCCTTTGCTCCGGGCACTGATAACCCAATAGCAACCCTAAATGGCTGTCTAGCTGAACTCCAGGAGTGGATGAGTGCTAGTTGGCTGCGACTGAACCTGGATAAAACAGAGGTCCTTATGATAGGACTGCAACATCAAAGGACAAGACTGCAGCATAGCCAACCAACTGGACTTACACTCGGGGATTCAGAATTACAAACCACTGATCATGTGCGGAATCTTGGCGTTGTCCTGGATGGTGGCTTGACACTTAAACATCAGATATCAGCCACAATCAAATCCTCATTCTTTCACCTGAGGAACATAGCCAGAATCTAGCACTTAATTCCCTCAGATGATCTGCCAAAAGTCATCCACACATTTGTATCATCTCGAGTAGACTACTGTAATGCCCTCTACCTTGGTCTCCCAGCAAAAGAATTGCACCGCTTACAGTTGGTGCAAAACACAGCTGCCAGGCTGTTAACCAACCAGCCCCGTTCTAGCCACATAACACCCACACTCTATTCCCTTCACTGGCTGCCTGTAAGATGGCGAATCATCTTCAAGATTGGCTTACTGAGTTTCAAAGCACTACATGACCAGGGCCCAAGGTACCTGAAGCAGCTACTGACCCCATACTGCCCCACTCGATTACTGTGATCTGTAGATGAAGGACTTTTAGCAGCACCTAGAATCTCCCGTAATTCATCTGGGAGTCAAGCTTTTAGTCATGCGGCTCCGACTCTATGGAACTCACTTCCCCGCACAGTGCGAGAGGCCCCAACTATAGAATCCTTCAAAAGTAGACTCAAGACTTTTTAATCAAGCATTCCCATAATTGTCCCTTTAGTATCTCCATACTTCTGTATTTTGTGAAAATCTGTTCTGTACTTCATTATTTTCTGTACTATATTATGCTATGTATCTGTTAAGCGCCTTGAGTCCTATTGGAGAAAGAGCGCTATATAAATAAAATTATTATTATTATTATTATTATTATCATAATTTGTTAGCAGTTGGACAAAACCATGTGCACTGCAGGGGGGGGGGAGGGGGCAGATATAACATGTGCAGAGAGAGTTAGATTTGGGTGGGGTGTGTTCTATCTGAATTCTAAATTACAGTGTAAATATAAAGCAGCCAGTATTTCCCCTGCACAGAAACAATATAACCCACCCAAATCCAACTCTCTCTGCTGCTGCAATCAACTCTGTATTACCCCCTTAGTCAGATTGCTTAGATTTTAAGAACTGATCTCTCAGTGTGTACCCCCCTTTAGTAGATCTGCCCCTGTATGTTGCTTGCTAAGAGACACAGTTCATTAAGGAGAATTTTTTCTGCTCCCTAACTTTTCACCATACGGTATGTCTTATAATGTAAATATGGCCTCATTTCATTAATATATGTAAAACAAGTTCAATCCAACAAGAAAATCAGTGGTAACTTTGGTTGGTAACATATCTCCTGGTTCAAGCTGCGGTCTTTGAGATAAACTAAGTGCTTTCTTAAGAGCAGAATTAATTAGTAGTAACTGCATGTCAAAAGAGAATTTTAGATAATGATATTGTAGGTAATACATAATGTCAACATGCAGGAGATAGGCAGCAGACTGTCAGCATCACAATGCAGACAGAGGCAAAATGCTGCTTAAACCATTTACCAGCATGTTTACAATTGCAGATTCCTAAAATGCTGTAAGCTGCATGTTATCTTTGTCTGCATAGTACCTTCTGCTGCTGATCTCCTCTTTGTTGATAAGCTGAATGTATCCCATACTGTAGAACTGGGTATAAAGTACAAACTAGATCAGGTTGTGATGTCACACGTATCAGCATGCCATACTCTTTTGGGGAATATGTATGAAAATGAACCTAGAACAACAATTAATGCAATACATAGAGATTCTGAAAAGAAATGTAAACATTCTCTATACATCTCAGACATATCCTTACCCCGGGTACACATGAAACGATATAGCTAACAATATATCTGTCCAATACGGATCGTAACTATCGACATATCGCCTGTATCACCTAATGTGTATGGCCGATCACACGCTTCCGTGGTTCGATCCCCTGATCGTCATGGCATGATGCACGCCAAATTGCATGACCCAGGAAATTATGGCATGCATTTTTAATTCAGTGAGCAATGGTACATTGTGCCATTGTCCACCGCATCATAAAGTGTGTATGGGCAGCGCGATATATATCGTGCCGTTGGCTGGGGTACACAGCGTTCTGATGTGTACATGGCCTTAGACAAGAAGCAAGAATTTTCTTCTCATATTGGCTGTATACCTTCAGCACTTAGTAATTGGCAAAATCTATCAATTGTACGCCAGCTTATATGTAGTGTACAGAACAGTTGTTTAAAAATATGTGGATTTAAATACATATACATAGTATCTAAGGTTGAAAAAAGACAATTGTCCATCGGGTTCAACCTATTTGTGGTCTCCTATGCACGATTATTTTGTATAAAATTTTGACTGAAGTTGCTGACTGCCGTTCCGATTAACCCCTCTTTTTTATAATAACCATAGTGCGTGACTATGCCCCGTAACCCTGGATATCCTTATCCATTAGGAATTTATCTAACCCATTCTTAACGGTGTTGACTGAGTTGGCCATTACAACTCCCTCAGGCAGGGAATTCCAAACACGTATCGTCCCTACCGTAAAAAAGCCTTTACGCCGTATTGTGTGGAATCTCCTCTCCTCTAACCTGAGCGAGTGTCCACGAGTTCTCTGTGTTGATCTAACCAAAAACAGGTCCTGCACAAGATCTGTATATTGTCCCCTTATATATTTGTAAATGTTGATCATGTCCCCTCTTAATCTCCTCTTTTCCAGTGTAAACATGCCTAGTCTTGCAAGCCTTTCCTCGTATTCCAGCGTCTCCATACCCTTAATTAGTTTGGTCGCCCGCCTTTGAACCTTTTCTAGCTCCAGGATATCCTTTTTGTAGTAAGGTGCCCAGAATTGTACACAGTATTCAAGGTGTGGCCTCACAAGTGATTTATATAACGGGAGTATAATACTCTCGTCCCTAGCATCAATTCCCCGTTTTATGCATGCTAATATCTTATTAGCCTTCTTTGCTGCAGTCCTACTTTGGGTACTACTGCTTAGTTTGCTATCTATGAGGACACCTAAGTCCTTTTCCAGTACAGAATCCCCTAATTTTACCCCATTTAGTAGGTAGGTGTTATTTTTGTTCTTGTTACCACAGTGCATTACCTTACACTTGTCTGTATTGAAGCGCATTCTCCATTTCGTTGCCCAAGCTTCTAATTTAACTAAGTCATTCTGAAGCGACTCAGCATCCCCCTCCGGGGGTGGTATTTGGTATTCATTTGTATATACTGTACGTTGAGACTTACTTCTCTGCACAGTTTTTTTTGCCAAATTATACTCACTAGTACACCAGTCATTGTCCCTCTTTAGCAGTTGGTAAAGTCCAATTTTCCAAAGCAGTCATGTTCAAACTTGTCCTCAGGACCAACAGTGTGTTTTTCTGGAGAATGTCTTTATAGGAGATATCATAACCACCCCTAATTGCATCAAATTGTAGACATCGGAGCTTAATCCACTTGTACTACTGAGATGAAATTTACAATGTACCCGTCAGGGCCGGTTCTACACCTTGTGGCGCCCAGTGCAAAAGTTTCCACTGGCTCCCCCCAGCGCCCAAAAATAGGTGCGTGGCTTCATAGGGGAGGGGCATGGCCACAGTTATGCCCCCAGTAGTTGTGCCCCCAGTAGCTGTGCCGCCTGTAGCTGTGCCCCCAGTAGATTTGCCCCAAGTACTTGTGCCCCCAGTTGATTTACCCCCAGTAGATTTGCTCCCTGAAGCTTTGCCCCAGTAGATTTGCACCCTGTAGCTTTGCCCCCAGTAGATTTGCCCCAGTAGTTGTGCCCCCTGTAGCTATACCCCCAGTAGATTTTCCCCTTTAGTTGTGCCCCCTGTCACTGTGCCCCTTAGTAGCCGCTTACAAACACAAAAAAAACCCAAAACAATACTTACCAGCCCCGCTCCTGCTTCCCGACCTATGCTGCTGCTATGTCTGGCCGCCTGCGGCTCATCTCTATGGGAGAGACGTCATGACATCTCTCCCATAGCAGTGCCGCGCAGACATTAGAAGTCAATAATGACCTCTAGCGTATGACAGGTGCGCCGTCTGCAGCAGACACCCACACAGCCCACTGCGTCTGCGGCAGCTGGGGAGCAGGGTGTGGGTAGACGGCGGGCACCTGCGGGGTGACTGCGGCCACGCCCCGGGCGCCGGCACTGCTTGCCCACACCAAGAACCGCTCCTGGTACCCATCAGTGGTGATGACTGAGGATGGATCTAAGAGCCAACACAAGGCCTTACCATGCCAAGACAATTGATCTTTAAAAACAGGTGCAGTTTAAGAGAGGAGGGGGTCCATGAGCAGGCTCTGTGTGGGTTCTCTCCTTTCCTGTAGAGCAGTAGACATGCGCAAGAGTCTACTGCGCATGTACAGGTCTCCGGGAACATGGAGCCTGCACCATGTTCCCTGTATCTTCTCTACTGCACATGCACAAATCTGTGGGAAAATTGCTGCCACGCCATTTTCCCGGATATTACTGCTGGAGTGCCATGTCGGTAATTATATGGGTGCAGGGTGTACGGTGTGAGCACCCCTGGACCCAGGGGCCATTGTGTACTGCACACCATGCACCATACTTGCCTACCTAACCCTCTCCATGAGAGAGAAAATGCTCTGTTCCTGGACTTTCCTGGTAATGTATGATTGCCATCACCTGTGGTGAGCTAGTTAATTGATAAGAAAGGTGTTTCACCACAGGTGCTGGCAATCATACATTACCAGGAAAGTCCAGAAACAGAGCATTTTCTCCCTCATGGAGAGGGTCAGGTAGGCAAGTTTGCCATGCACCCATTATACATACACCAACGTTTAGGAAACTCTTTATCAAACACAATCAACACAGACCAATACTATGATGTCAAAGAAGAAATCAGGGAAGTTCCATCATATAGTGGAAAAAAATGTCAAACTTTAAACCAAATGTGCATAATTCATGACATCCAGGACATACAGTTACCAGGCAAAGTTATTGGTATATGGAGAAAACTTCGGTATATAAGCAGTTTAGGTAATGTATTTCAACAGATGTTTTGCATATGCCTGCATTGCTTTACATCCAGGGATTCTGGAGTAGATGATTAAATATATTGGCAACAAGTAAGGAATTATTGGTGCCTTATTGCACCGTTCATTGGGCTGGTAATGAGAAGCTGTCTTTTTTGTCTTCCTTCCTGCTCTGGATCAGTTCAGCTTAGTGAGACTTGCCAAAATATTCCTCTGATTTCACTCCAAGCAGAGAGGAGTAACCAGAGCTGAGCTGGCAAGGGGAATGAGAGCAGAGGGGAGGTGGGGGAAGGAGTGTTGTAGGGAGGGGAGGTGGGTGTTAATCAGTCAGTCAATAAAGGGGACAATATATACGTTTAAAACAGAAATACCACGTGCACATTATCAAGCATATTAAAGAAATGGTATTTAATGGCATTCTCTCCATATTCCTTGACAACTTTGCTTCCTGGCTTCCTCGCTTCATCTCTTCTGACATTCCCTTCATTATCTTAGGCGATTTCAACATACCAATTGACAGGGACGGACTGGGCCTCCATTTCGGCTCGGGCATTTGTGAACACGCGAGCTCCAAAGGCGAACGCGCATGTCGCAGGGGGCATACCGTCACGATGTACAGTGTGTGCCGCAAGTCAAGGAGGCATGGACTCCTGGCACACCCACATTTCTATGGTGGCGCTTGCTCTGTGCGGGGGGGGGGGCGCCGTGAGTCCGCATGGACTCCCGGCACCCCCCCATTTCCATGGAGACCAGGGAGGGCTAAACCATGGAGCCGAAGGCTGCACTGTGCGTGGCCTTCCTAGCTCCCTGTGGGACCAGGCCGGCCCACCTGCCCTTCAGGCTTTTGACAGAAATGCCACATGGGCAGTCTGACCCTGCCAATTGATATCTCCACAAAATTCATGTCACTGAGTTTTGTTTGCATCTTTGGAGTACTGGACACCCAATTCTGCATAGTCTTGCTGTATATGTTGGTAAGACCTGGCTCCCAGCACCTCCTTTCTCTTATGGTCAGGATTCGTGTCTCCAGCTAGTTATCACTAGAGCAGGAAAAGGTATATACCAGACACAGGGGGTAATTCCAAGTTGATCGCAGCAGGAATTCTGTTAGTAATTGAGCAAAACCATGTGCACTGCAGGGGAGGCAGATATAACATGTGCAGAGAGAGTTAGATTTGGGTGTGGTCTGTGGTGTGTTCAATCTGCAATCTAATTTGCAGTGTAAAAATAAAGCAGCCAGTATTTACCCTGCGCAGAAATAAAATAACCCAACCAAATCTAACTCTCTCTGCAAATGTTATATCTGCCACACCTGCAGGGCACATGGTTTTGCCCAACTGCTAAAAAATTTCCAGCTGCGATCAACTTGGAATTACCCCACACAGTTCTTAAACTAGCTCATTATCTAATGTTAACAGCTTCCAGAGTCTATTCCCTGTGCATGTTGAGTGTTGTTTTTTTTCTTCTCTTCCCAGCTGCTCATGATTCCCCCTATGCACTTCTATGTAAATAGCAAGCATTTGCAGCCCACCTTTTGTTTGTTCAGTTGTCTATTACAGGCTTCCTGGGGTTCTGGTTATTCTCACTTTCTTGTGTTTTGTTTGCTACTTCTTTGGAGTACTCCCGGTAACTTGCCCTTTTATATAATACTCCTCTATGATCTAAAAAATCACTGACCCTTGTAGTCAGTTGTAACCAAACCACTAGTGCTTTGCTCATGCTCACGTTGCTCAATTTCCTGCGTTGCCAACATACATTGACCTGAAACATATGTAGATTCCCAAGTCGTATTCAAAGCATATTGAACTATGTTGTGCATTTGGTGTTGGTATCGCATTACCGGCAGCCGGGATCCCGGTGGTCAGCATCCCGGCGTTGGTATCCTGACCACCAGTAGCGGATCATGGTACGGGCACACGGAACTTTTGCCCGGGCCGCCGCCTTCCGGAGGGCGCCACCGCCATCTGGAGGGGGCTGCTGCAAGATCCGCTACTAGTTGTGCCCCCCCTCCACCCGTGCCGGTACTGCTGTGCGGTGCACGATGCACCGCACGGCATTGTGGGAGCGGCACTTAGACACTAGGGGTCATGATTGACCTCTAGTGTCTATGCGTTTCTATGGGAGAGACATCATGACGTCTCTCCCATAGATCAGAGGAGCGGCGCCAGCGGCCAGAGACGGAGACAGAGGGCAGCGAGCAGCAGCGGTCGGGAATCTGGAACGGGGATGGTAAGTATTCTTTTTTTTTATTTTTAAAAGCCACACAAACGGGGGCAATACTACTGGGACACAAACTGGGGCAATACAACTGGGGGCACAAACGGGGGCAATACTACTGGGGGCACAAACTGGGGCAATACAACTGGGGGCACAAACGGGGGCAATACTACTGGGGGCACAAACGGAGGCAGTACTATTGGGGGCACATTGACCACGCCCCATTATGAAGCCACACCCCTATTTTCGCCCCGGGGCGCCACAAGGGCTAGAACCGACCCTGCTGACCACAGAATGCAGGCGGTAGGGGGGGAGGCGAGTGCAAAGAAGCCCCTTGCGGGCTCAATGGCTCGCTGCCCTCGCCACAGGTTCTATTATATGCCAACTGTCAGAATTTTGAGTGGGCGGGATGTAGGGGTCGGTCTCCTGACTGCCGGTCACATAACTACATCCCATGCATTTGTGTTATAACAGCCATTTGCTTAAATATAATTGTGATTTATACCTGTAATGTTCCAGCTACTTTCTTGTCAGTAATGCTAGCCATACATCAGACCAACTTTACTCCAACCGCCCAACTGACCAACCAAACAAATTTCGCACCATCCTGTCGCTGCTGTCCGTCACGCATGCGCATTGCGGTGCATACGCATGCACAGTAGTTCGATAATCGCCGGCTGTGCAAAAAAACACAGCAGTGATCAGGTCTGAATCAGGCCCTATATTCCCTACCACATGTACACGTGCACACATTCACACTTGGGTTCATTTTTGTGTACTTTATCATCGTGCTATTTATCACTCTCCACGGCTTGATAAATCTGGACCTGAATCTTAAAGACGAAGTTTTGGAGTAGTTTCTGTGTGAGCGTAAGAACACAATCCTTTGGGGTACGACTGTCTGCCATCTATGGGGCATCAGCCATTTAAAGGGCATTAGCTAAAATCTTGCCATGGGCACTTAATTGGTCAGGGCAGGATCTTTGTAAGCAGCTCCTGCTTGTGGTAAAACAGCAGCCACAAATACTGTAAAAAATAAAAAACATTTTGCAGGTGTGGATCCAGATAGATATTTCTCCTTTCAATGTATTAAAAAAAAAAAAAAAAGTTGTTTCCCGTCTTTTGGATGGACTGGCTGGAGGATTCACTAACATAACTTCAGGGTTCGATGATTCTTTGAAATGTGGGAAAGCTGATATGCAATGCCTGATATAAAAGTGGGTTTCGTCCATGGCATGATATGAACTGCGCATTACAGATGATGCTCCTTCCTTATACTATACTTGAGGGGGGAAACTAATTGTCATGCACGGTAATGGGACTCTCACAGACCCTATTGTTCCTTTGCACTAGTATTTGTTGCAGCTTGTATCCTAATGCAAATTAAATGCAAACAAACTAAACAAAAGGTATTTGTGTGTTTTTGTTTTCTGATCGATCTTTTCCCATTGTGTTACTGACCTGTATGTTTGATGCTTGCACAGATACTTTTGTCCTTAGGGGGTAATTCCAAGTTGATCTCAGCAGGATTTTTGTTAGCAATTGGGCAAAACCATGTGCACTGTAGGGGAGGCAGATATAACATGTGCAGAGAGAGTTAGATTTGGGTGGGATGTGTTCAATCTGCAATCTAATTTGCAGTGTAAAAATAAAACAGCCAGTATTTAGCCTGCACAGAAATAAAATAACCCAACCAAATCTAACTCTTTCTGCACATGTTATATCTGCCTCCCCTGCAGTGCACATGGTTTTGCTCAATTGCTATCAAAAATCCTGCTGCGATCAACTTGGAATTATCCCCTTAAACCATAATTGTTGCTATGTTTGAATATATTGTTTTGTCTGTGATATTGTTTTGTGATCACCAATGACTAATGTATTATTTATGCTTCAGGAACTATAAATATTATATTGAAACTATAAAATAACATAAATGATCTAGCAATTCACACACAGAAGACAGAAAATAAACATTTCAAATAACATTGGAAAGACCTTACATACTTGTTACAGAATTCAGGCATTTGAATAGATAGGATAATTGTTCTTTGCATCAGTACACACAGGATAAATACATTAACAACATTTACAATATGTTTCAGGGAAGTGTAGACTGAAAACAAACTAGAAAAATACGTATACTTCGTTCTACTTAATATATTTGTCTGTATAGGGGGGATCTGTTATGTAATACCAGCTGATGGGTTGCCGGTTGTCGGTATACCGACAGTGAGGCAGCAAGTCTCCTTTGCGGGCTCACTGCGCTCGCCACGAATCGGGCATTCACTCGCCACAGGTTCTACTCCCACTCGGTTGGTGGCGTGGACCCACCAACCGTGTGGGAATTACGGGTGGCGTTCGGTATTCCAACCGCAGGTAAAATGTCGGCTGTCAGGATTACGGTGTCAGACTCCTGACCGCCGGGATCCCGTCAGTCGGCATTTTGACTGCATCCTGTTATACTAATGTGTACACTGACAACTAACTGTGGGGCAAATTTATTAAGCCTGGTGAAGTGATATAGTGGAAAGTGATAACGCACCAGCCAATAAGCTCCTAACTGTAATTTTTCAAACCTAGCCTATAACATGGAGGTTAGGAGCTGATTGGTTGGTACTTTATCACTCTCCACTTTATCACTTCACCAGGCTTAATAAATCTGCCCCATAGTAACATAGTTAATGAGGTTGAAAAGAAGCAAAATGCCCATCGAGTTCAACCTGTATTCTGTATTAGTTGAGTTCATTATAATGTCCCTGCTGAAGTAATGTTTTATGTTTAGTTAACAACTAGAAATCATGTTCTTCCCAGATTATCAATGTCAATATTTTAAATGCTATAACCTTATTTTTTTCAGTCAGAAATGTATCCAAATTGTAAAGTGCAACGGAATTGTTAATAACTACTTTGTAAAAGGAAATTATATATACTGAGCAGCAGAGCCGGCCCTAACCAATATGATGCCCTAGGCAGGATTTTGGCTGGTGCCCCCTTGCACAGATGCTAGTTCTGCCTCTGACCCCGTACCCCTTTCCCAGCACCATCACCCCTCACCCATAGCAGTCCTCATTTTGGTGCTCCTACCCCCAATATTTTAAATAAGAACAGTGTGCATATTTGGTGCACAACCCAAAGCGGTGCTGGGAAGGGGTATGGCCACATAATAATACCCCCAGTAGAAATTACGCCACGCAGTATTGCAACTTTATTCACACTATATCATGCAATAGTGCCCCTTATTCACATTACACCACACCATATTGCTCTTTATTCCCATTAGGCCACACAGTAGTGCCCTTTCTATACGTTACACCACAAAGTACTGTAGTACACCTTGGGGGTAATTCCAAGTTGATCGCAGCAGGAAATTTTTTAGCAGTTAGGCAAAACCATGTGCACTGCAGGGGAGGCAGATATAACATGTGCAGAGAGAGATAGATTTGGGTGGGGTGTGTTCAATCTGCAATCTAATTTGCAGTGTAAAAATAAAGCAGCCAGTATTTACCCTGCACAGAAACAAAATAACCCACCCAAATCTAACTCTTTCTGCACGTGTTATATCTGCCTCCCCTGCAGTGCACATGGTTTTGCCCAACTGCTAAAAAAAATTTCCTGCTGTGATCAACTTGGAGGGGGTAATTCCAAGTTGATCGCAGCAGGAATTTTTTTAGCAGTTGGGCAAAACCATGTGCACTGCAGGGGAGGCAGATATAACATGTGCAGAAAGAGTTAGATTTGGGTGGGTTATTTTGTTTCTGTGCAGGGTAAATACTGGCTGCTTTATTTTTACACTGCAAATTAGATTGCAGATTGAACACACCCCACCCAAATCTAACTCTCTCTGCACATGTTAAATCTGCCTTCCCTGCAGTGCACATGGTTTTGCCCAACTGCTAAAAAAATTCCTGCTGCGATCAACTTGGAATTACCCCCGGAATTACCCGCTTTATACACATAATACCGCACATTAGTAATGCATTTCGTATGCAGATAGAGCCGCAGTCACACACACAATATAGGCATGCTGCATATCATTTTTATCAGCAGAAGCTGCTTGTTCCCCTAGGCATTCCAAATGCCCTAGGCATTTGCCTAGCTTGCCTATGCCTAGGGCCAACTCTGCTGAGCAGTACCCCCTTAGAGCACATGTACCCTGATAAAAATAAGATTTTAAACCTACCGGTAAATCTTTTTCTCCTAGTCCGTAGAGGGCGCTGGGGACTCCGTAAGGACCATGGGGTATAGACGGGCTCCGCAGGAGACATGGGCACTCTAAAGACTTTAGATGGGTGTGCACTGGCTCCTCCCTCTATGCCCCTCCTCCAGACCTCAGTTAGAGAACTGTGCCCAGAGGAGACGGACAGTACTAGGAAAGGATTTTTGTTAATCTAAGGGCAAGATACATACCAACCCACACCATCCACACCGTACAACTTGGAACATACGAACCAGGTAACAGTATGAAACAAAACAGCATCAGCCCGAAACTGATCAAAACTGTAACATAACCCTTATTTAAGCAATAACTATATACAAGTCTTGCAGAATTTAGTCCGCACTGGGACGGGCGCCCAGCATCCTCTACGGACTAGGAGAAAAAGATTTACTGGTAGGTTTAAAATTTTATTTTCTCTTACGTCCTAGAGGATGCTGGGGACTCCGTAAGGACCATGGGGATTATACCAAAACTCCAGACCGGGCGGGAGAGTGCGGATGACTCTGCAGCACCGATTGAGCAAACATGAGGTCCGCCTCAGCCAAGGTATCAAACTTGTAGAATTTAGCAAAAGTGTTTGAACCCGACCAAGTCGCCGCTCGGCAAAGCTGTAATGCCGAGACGCCTCGGGCAGCCGTCCAAGAAGAGCCCACCTTCCTAGTGGAATGGGCCTTTACCGAATTTAGTAACGGCAATCCAGCCGTAGAATGAGCCTGCTGAATCGTGTTACAGATCCAGCGAGCAATAGTCTGTTTAGAAGCAGGAGCGCCAAGCTTGTTGGCTGCTTACAGGACAAACAGTGCCTCTGTTTTCCTAACCTGAGCCGTCCTGGCTACATAAATTTTTAAGGCCCTAACTACATCAAGGGACTTGGAATCCTCCAAGTCACCCGTAGCCACAGGCACCACGATAGGTTGGTTCATATGAAAAGATGAAACCACCTTAGGCAAAAATTGAGGACGAGTCCTTAATTCTGCTCTATCCACATGGAAAATCAGATAGGGGCTCTTGTGAGACAAAGCCGCCAATTCGGACACCCGCCGTGCAGATGCCAAGGCCAACAACATGACCACCTTCCAAGTGAGAAATTTTAATTCAACTGTTTGAAGAGGCTCAAACCAGTGAGATTTTAGGAACTGCAACACCACGTTAAGGTCCCATGGTGCCACTGGGGGCACAAAAGGAGGCTTTATATGCAGCACTCCCTTTACAAAAGTCTAGACTTCTGGGAGAGAAGCCAATTCCTTCTGAAAGAAAATTGATAGGGCCGAAATCTGTACCTTAATGGAACCTAACTTTATGCCCATATCCACTCCTGTCTGTATAAAGTGGAGAAAACGGCCCAGATGGAAATCTTCAGTAGGAGCATTCTTGGCTTCACACCAAGATACATACTTCCTCCAGATGGGGTGATAATGTTTCGCCGTCACCTCCTTCCTAGCCTTAATCAGAGTAGGGATGACTTCCCCCGGAATACCTTTCCCCGCTAGGATTTGGTGTTCAACCGCCATGCCGTCAAACGTAACCGCGGTAAGTCTTGGAACACGCAGGGCCCCTGCTGCAATAGGTCTTCCCTGAGAGGAAGAGGCCACGGATCTTCTGTGAGCATTTCCTGAAGATTTGAATGCCAGGCCCTTCGAGGACAATCCGGAACAATGAGTATTGTCTGCACTCTTTTTCTTCTTATGATTCTCAGTATTTTTGAGATGAGCAGAAGAGGAGGGAACACATAGACCGACTGAAACACCCATGGTGTCACCAGGGCGTCCACCGCTACTGCCTGAGGGTCCGTTTACCTGGAAAAATACCTCCGAAGCTTCTTGTTGAGGCGTGACGCCATCATGTCTATTTGTGGAAGTCCCCACTGACTTGTTATTTCTGCAAAAACTTCTTGATGAAGTCCCCACTCTCCTGGATGGAGATCGTGTCTGCTGAGGAAGTCTGCTTCCCAGTTGTCAACTCCCGGAATGAAGACTGCTGACAGAGCGCTTGCGTGATTTTCCGCCCAGCGAAGAATCCTGGTGGCTTCCGCCATTGCCACTCTGCTCCTTGTCCCGCCTTGGCGGTTTACATAAGCCACAGCTGTGACGTTGTCTGATTGAATCAGAACCGGTAGGTCGCGAAGAAGATTCTCCGCTTGTCGTAGGCCGTTGTATATGGCCCTCAATTCCAGTACGTTGATGTGTAGACAAGCCTCCTGGCTTGACCATAGTCCCTGAAAATTTCTTCCTTGTGTGACTGCTCCCCATCCTTGGAGGCTCGCGTCCGTGGTCACCAGAACCCAGTCTTGAATGCCGAACTTGCGACCTTCGAGAAGCTGAGCACTCTGCAGCCACCACAGGAGAGACACCCTGGCCCTGGGGGACAGGCTTATTTTCTGATGTATTTGTAAATGGAACCCCGACCATTTGTCCAGAAGGTCCAACTGAAACGTCCTCGCATGGAACCTGCCGAAGGGGATGGCCTCGTAGGTCGCCACCATTTTTCCCAGTACTCAAGTGCATTGATGGACTGACACTTTTTTCGGTTTTAACAGGTCTCTGACCATGTTCTGGAGTTCCTGGGCTTTTTCCAGTGGGAGAAAAACCCTCTTTTGTTCCGTGTCCAGAATCATGCCTAATAAAAATAGCCGAGTCGTTGGAATCAACTGTGACTTTGGTAGATTTAGAATCCAGCCATGCTGCTGCAGCACTCTCAGGGAGAGCGACACGCTTTTCTGCAATTGATCTCTCGATCTCGCTTTTATCAGGAGATCGTCCAAGTACGGGATAATTGTGACTCCCTGCCTGCGCAGAAGCACCATCATTTCCGCCATTACCTTGGTGAAAATCCTCGGGGCCGTGGAAAGCCCAAACGGCAACGTCTGAAACTGGTAATGACAGTCCTGTACAGCGAATCTCAGGTATGCCTGATAAGGGGGATATATGGGGACATGAAGGTATGCATCCTTTATGTCTAGAGACACCATAAAATCCCCCTTCCCCCCCCCCCCCCCCCAAGAAGGAGATAACTGCCCGGAGCGATTCCATCTTGAATTTGAACTTTTTCAAGTACAGGTTTAGGGATTTCAGATTCAGAATGGGTCTGACCGAGCCATCCGGTTTCAGGACCACAAACAGGGTTGAATAGTACCCCTTCCCCTGTTGCATTAGGGGAACCTTGACAATCACTTGTTGTTGACACAGTTTTTGAATTGCAAGTAAAACTATCTCCCTTTCTGGGGGAGAAGCTGGTAAAGCCGATTTGAAAAATCGGCGAGGAGGCACGTCTTCGATTCCAGCTTGTAGCCTTGGGATACAATTTCCATCGCCCAAGGATCCACGTCTGACTGAACCCAGACGTGGCTGAAGAGTCGAAGACGTGCCCCCACCGGCGCGGACTCCCTCAGAGGTGCCCCAGCGTCATGCGGTGGATTTAGTAGAAGCCGGGGAGGACTTCTGCTCCTGGGAACTAGCCGTAGCAGGCATTCTTTTCCCTCTACCCTTACCTCTGGCGAGGAAGGAAGAGCCCCGACCTCTTCTGGACTTATGCGACCGAAAGGACTGCATCTGATATTGTGGTGTTTTCTTTTGCTGTGGGGGAACATAAGGTAAAAAAGTAGATTTACCCGCGGTAGCTGTGGAAACCAGGTACGCGAGACCTTCCCCAAATAAAACCTCACCCTTGTAAGGCAAAATTTCCATATGTCTCTTTGAGTCGACATCAGCCGTCTATTGGCGGGTCCACAGGGCTCGCCTAGCAGAAATCGCCATGGCGTTGGCTCTCGAACCTAACTACCCAACGTCTCTCGAAGCGTCTCTCATATATAAGACTGCGTCTTTAATGTGACCTAAGGTCAATAAAATGCTATCCCTATCTAGGGTCTAAATGTCAGATGACAAGGTATCTGCCCAAGCTGCTACAGTGCTACAAACCCAAACCGACGCTATTGCCGGTCTGAGCAAGGCACCCGTATGTGCATAAATTGATTTTAAGGTAGTTTCCTGTCTGCGATCAGCAGGATCCTTGAGGGCTGCCGTGTCTGGAGACGGTAACGCCACCTTTTTGGACAAGCGCGTTAAAGCCTTGTCCACCCTGGGCGAGGATTCCCACCGTAACCTGTCCTGTGCGGGGAAAGGATACGCCATAAGAATTCTCTTGGGAATCTGCAGTTTCTTGTCTGGAGTTTCCCAAGCCTTTTCAAATAACGCGTTCAGCTCATGAGATGGGGGAAAGGTTACCTCAGGTTTCTTTTCCTTAAACATGCATACCCCCATGTCAGGGACTGAGGGGTCATCTGTGATATGCAAAACATCTTTTATTGCAATAATCATATAATGAATACTTTTGGCCCCCCTTGGGTGTAACCTCGCATCATCGTAGTCGACATTGGAGTCAGAATCCGTGTCGGTATCAGTGTCTGCTTCCATTCTCTTATGTAATAAAGACACATTTGCATTTAAAACATTCCACATATCCAGCCAATCAGGAGACACCACAATCATCTGCTCCACCTCCTCCTTAGATGAGCCTTCCGCTTCAGACATGCCGACACACACGTACCGACACCCCCACACACTCAGGTATATATATATATATATATATATATATATATATGGAGACAGTCCCCCAGTAAGGCCCTTTGGAGAGACAGAGAGAGAGTATGCCAGCACACACCCAGCGCCACCGGACACTGGAATAAAATCCCAGTCAGTACAGCGCTTTTATAAATATACTCACTGCGCCAATTAAATGTGCCCCCCCCCCTCTTTTTTGCCCTCTGTACTTGTGTTCAGCAGAGGAGAGTCCGGGGAGCCAGCTTCTCTGCAGCGTGCTGTGGAGAAAATGGCGCTGGTTAGTGCTGAGGAATAAAGCTCCGCCCCCTTACCAGCGGGCTTCGATCCCGCTCAAATCTTTATACTGGCGGGGGTTTTTGCAATATACTGCCTCCGCAGTATATATCTATGCCAGTGTCCCCAGAGGGTTAATAATTGCTGCCCAGGTCACCCCCTGCGCCTTGCACCCATACAGTGCCGCCAGTGTGTGTGTGTGTGTGTTGGGAGCAATGGCGCGCAGCGTTACCGCTGCACGTTACCGCTGCACGTTACCTCATAGAAGATCAGAAGTCTCCTGCCGCCTTTGAAGTCTTCTATCTTCTCATACTCACCCGGCTTCTATCTTCCGGTTCTGTGAGGAGGACGGCGGCGCGGCTCCGGGACGAACAGCGAGGGTGAGACCTGCGTTCCGACCCTCTGGAGCTAATGGTGTCCAGTAGCCTAAGAAGCAGAGCCTATCATTTAAGTAGGTCTGCTTCTCTCCCCTCAGTCCCACGATGCAGGGAGCCTGTTACCAGCAGTGCTCCCTGAAAATAAAAAACCTAACAAAAAGTCTTTTTTCAGAGAAACTCAGTAGAGCTCCCCTGCAGTGCACCCAGTCTCCTCTGAGCACATGATCTAACTAAGATCTGGAGGAGGGGCATAGAGGGAGGAGCCAGTGCACACCCATCTAAAGTAGAGATGAGCGGGTTCGGTTCCTCGGAAACCGAACCCCCCCCGAACTTCACCCATTTTACACGGGTCCGAGGCATACTCGGATTCTCCCGCATGGCTCGGTTAACCCGAGCGCGCCCGAACGTCATCATCCCGCTGTCGGATTCTCACGAGATTCGGATTCTATATAAGCAGCCGCGCGTCGCCGCCATTTTCACTCGTGCATTGGAAATGTTAGGGAGAGGACGTGGCTGGCGTCCTCTCCGTTTATTGTTGAACTTGATTGTGCTTTATTGCTTAATTGTGGGGAGGACTGGGGAGCAGCTGTATAATATAGGAGGAGTACAGTGCAGAGTTTTGCTGATCAGTGACCACCAGTTTTATCCATTCTCTGCCTGAAAAAAACGCTCCTTATCTGTGCTCAGTGTGCTGCATATATCTGTGCTCACACTGCTTAATTGTGGGGACTGGGGAGCAGCTGTATTATATAGCAGGAGTACAGTGCAGAGTTTTGCTGACAGTGACCACCAGTATACGTTGTCTGCCTGAAAAACACTCCATATCTGATTCTGTGCTCAGTGTGCTGCTTTATTGTGGGGACTGGGGACCACCAGTATAATATTATATAGGAGGAGTACAGTGCACAGTTTTGCTGACCAGTGACCACCAGTATACGTTGTCTGCCTGAAAAACACTCCATATCTGTGCTGCATTGTAGACAGTATATAGTAGGAGTACAGTGCATAATTTTGCTGACCACCAGTATATAATATATAGGAGTACGGTACAGAAGGCCACTGCTGTACCTACCTCTGTGTCGTCAAGTATACTATCCATCCATACCTGTGGTGCATTTCAGTTTTGCACAGTTTGCTGACCACCAGTATATAATATATAGCAGTACGGTACAGTAGGCCACTGCTCTACCTACCTCTGTGTCATCAAGTATACTATCCATCCATACCTGTGGTGCATTTCAGTTGTGCGCAGTATATATAGTAGTAGGCCATTGCTATTGATACTGGCATATAATTCCACACATTAAAAAATGGAGAACAAAAATGTGGAGGTTAAAATAGGGAAAGATCAAGATCCACTTCCACCTCGTGCTGAAGCTGCTGCCACTAGTCATGGCCGAGACGATGAAATGCCATCAACGTCGTCTGCCAAGGCCGATGCCCAATGTCATAGTAGAGAGCATGTAAAATCCAAAAAACAAAAGTTCAGTAAAATGACCCAAAAATCAAAATTGAAAGCGTCTGATGAGAAGCGTAAACTTGCCAATATGCCATTTACGACACGGAGTGGCAAGGAATGGCTGAGGCCCTGGCTTATGTTCATGGCTAGTGGTTCAGCTTCACATGAGGATGGAAGCACTCATCCTCTCGCTAGAAAAATGAAAAGACTTAAGCTGGCAAAAGCACAGCAAAGAACTGTGCGTTCTTCTAAATCACAAATCCCCAAGGAGAGTCCAATTGTGTCGGTTGCGATGCCTGACCTTCCCAACACTGGACGGGAAGAGCTTGCGCCTTCCACCATTTGCACGCCCCCTGCAAGTGCTGGAAGGAGCACCCGCAGTCCAGTTCCTGATAGTCAAATTGAAGATGTCACTGTTGAAGTACACCAGGATGAGGATATGCGTGTTGCTGGAGCTGGGGAGGAAATTGACAAGGAGGATTCTGATGGTGAGGTGGTTTGTTTAAGTCAGGCACCCGGGGAGACACCTGTTGTCCGTGGGACGATTATGACCATTGACATGCCTGGTCAAAATACAAAAAAAATCACCTCTTCGGTGTGGAATTATTTCAACACAAATGCGGACAACAGGTGTCAAGCCATGTGTTGCCTTTGTCAAGCTGTAATAAGTAGGGGTAAGGACGTTAACCACCTAGGAACATCCTCCCTTATACATCACCTGGACCGCATTCATCAGAAGTCAGTGACAAGTTCAAAAACTTTGGATGACAGCGGAAGCAGTCCACTGACCACTAAAACCCTTCCTCTTGTAACCAAGCTCCTGCAAACCTGTCACGATCCGGATATCTGGACGCCATTACTTACCCTTCAGATGCCTCCTAAGGCTGGCTCAGCGTTCCAGGACCGGATCCCGCTGTTCCTGAGTTTCCACATGCAGAATGTCAGAGTGGTGATTTCATCAGCCGCGGCCTCCGCTGTGCCCGCGTGGTTAAATGTGCGCTTGTCAGTCTGGCGTCTCCTGTCTCCTGTGGCCGGCGTCGCCATTACTGTTTCAATTCTCACATGGATTACAAACCAAACTTCCCTCCAAGTGTCTGCATGGGCGCAGCCATCTTGGATTTTGTCATCTGAGCATTTCCACCAATCTGCTGTCTGTATTGTTGATTTGCATAATTGCCTAGCCAACCCCTTCCTTGCTGCAGGTATAAGTAAGCTGTGCCTGAGCAAGGAAGGCGTCAGTGCTTTGGTTGTCTAACCTAGTTCCAGTTTGTCTCTCTCCTGTGGTTGTCTTCCAGGTTCCAGCTCCTGTCTCCAGACTTCTGCTATAGAGACCCGCACTAGCATTCCATCTGCGGTGTAGTCTGACTCTCCGATCCATTCTGGACTCACCTGTTTCCAGTTACAACAATCACCTGCTTCCAGCCCAGCTTCCAGCAGTGTACAGCTTCTCTTAAAGGGCCGGTGTCCTTTCTGCAGTTTACCACTCTCCACCGGTATTATTATTTCACCGCTCTCAAACTCCAAACTTCATCAATCACCTGCTTCCAGCCCAGCTTCCAGCAGTGTACAGCTTCTCTTAAAGGGCCGGTGTCCTTTCTGCAGTTTACCACTCTCCACCGGTATTATTATTTCACCGCTCTCAAACTCCAAACTTCATTATTATTTCATCGCTCTCAAGTTCGTTTATTATTTAACTGGTTCCAGCCAGTATCCACTCCGTACCAACAACAGTCTGGTTCCAGCCAGTATCCACAGCAGCCGTTTTATCTTCAGCAACCCAGCCTTTCCTGGAACACCAGCTGGTACGATCCTGGGATCTCTCCATTGCTACAGTCAGGTCTGGTAAGGACTTTCCAACTAGAAGATTATAAGAACTGTCTCACTCTACCAGTGCCTGTGGCCCTTGCCACCCTGTAGTACCCAGGAATTGTATTTATCCTCTGTTGACTTTTATGTTTCCTTTACTGCTGCTGTGTTACGGAGTTTGTCATAATAAACATCATTGACTTTTATCCTGGTTGTCGTGGTCACGCCTTCGGGCAGTTATTCTACATGTTACTTACATGTCTAGGGGTCTGATACAACCTCCCAGGTTCCGTTACATCTCAGCCCCTACAACTGAGGCTGCCTCCCGTCAGCTCAGGCCCTCAGTTGTGACAGTAAGCACTGACCTAATGAATCCAGCCGGAGACCAGGATCAAGCGGCCAGGCCAATGCAAGAACTGGCAGCCCGACTTGAACATCAGGAGGCTGCACAGGGCCACATCATCCGCTGTCTCCAGGATCTCTCTACACGGCTGGATGGGATTCAAACGACCCTCCGTGGACCTGGCACGTCCGGTGCGTCCACTACAGTGACACCAGCTGTAACCCCACCCACCTTACCCATTTCCAGTCCACATCTTCATCTTCCAACGCCAGCAAAATTTGATGGATCTCCAAGGTTCTGCAGGGGATTTCTCAATCAATGTGAAATCCACTTTGAGCTTCTACCTGGCAATTTCTTCAGTGACCGTACCAAAATTGCCTATATCATCTCCCTTCTCAGCGGCTCAGCCCTTGACTGGGCATCACCTTTATGGGAGAAGTCTGATCCCCTGCTATCCTCCTATACTGACTTTGTAGCTACATTCAGGCGCATCTTCGACGAGCCAGGCCGGATAACATCTGCTTCATCTGAGATTCTCCGTTTACGCCAGGGAACATGTACTGTGGGACAGTATCTTATACAGTTTAAAATCCTTGCATCCGAACTGGCATGGAACGACGAGGCCCTGTATGCTGCATTCTGGCATGGCTTATCAGAACGCATCAAGGATGAGTTAGCTACCAGAGACTTGCCCTCTAAGTTGGATGAGCTAATTTCTCTTTGCACGAAGGTTGATCTACGTTTCAGAGAGAGAGCAACTGAGCGAGGAAGATCATCTACTCCTAAATCTTCTGCTCCTCCTCCTCGTCAACCATCTCCATCCAAGGATGAGCCTATGCAAATTAGTCGTTCTCGTCTATCTCCCGCTGAGCGCCGAAGACGTCTCTCTGAGTCTCTCTGTCTCTACTGTGCAGCTCCGTCGCACACTATCAATGCCTGTCCCAAACGTCCGGGAAACTCCAGATCCTAGCTCGCCAAGGAGAGGGCCGGCTAGGAGTAATGATCTCCTCTCCATCTCCTCATGACTGTAACCTCCCAGTGTCGCTCCAAATTGCTCAACGTTACAGGAACGTCATTGCCCTCCTTGATTCCGGAGCAGCTGGGAATTTCATAACCGAAGCTTATGTTAAACGGTGGTCCCTACCCACCGAGAGACTGTCCTCGTCCATCTCTTTGACTGCCGTGGATGGCAGCAAGATTTTTGACGCAGTCATTTCCTTAAGGACTCTTCCAGTTCGTCTGAGAGTGGGAGTTCTTCATTCTGAGTATATTTATTTTTTAGTGATTCCAAGAGCCACACATCCAGTGGTTTTAGGCCTTCCATGGCTCCGTCTCCACAACCCATCAATTGACTGGACGACTACGCAAATACTGGCATGGGGTCCCTCCTGTGCTGAGACTTGTTTAGCCAAAGTTCTTCCTGTTTGTTCTTCCTTCCCCAGGCCATCTGATGTTCCGCCTCCTCCATATCAAGACTTCACGGACGTGTTCAGTAAAGCCTCTGCTGATATCCTTCCTCCTCATAGAGAATGGGACTGCCCAATCGACCTCATTCCAGGGAAGGTTCCACCGCGAGGCCAAACGTATCCGTTGTCTCTGCCTGAGACACACTCCATGGAAGAGTACATCAAAGAGAACCTGGCGAAGGGTTTCATCCGACCATCTTCTTCTCCAGCCGGCGCAGGCTTCTTCTTCGTTAAGAAGAAAGACGGTGGTCTGCGTCCGTGCATCGACTACAGAGGTCTGAACGACATTACCGTCAAGAACCGATACCCTTTACCCCTGATTACCGAGCTCTTTGATAGAGTTAGTGGTGCAACTATTTTCACAAAGCTGGACTTGAGGGGTGCCTACAATCTCATCCGAATCCGTGAGGGTGACGAGTGGAAGACCGCCTTTAACACCCGTGACGGACATTATGAGTACCTCGTCATGCCCTTCGGATTGAGCAATGCTCCAGCAGTCTTCCAGCACTTCGTGAATGAGATTTTCAGGGACATCTTGTACCGCCATGTCGTGGTTTATCTAGACGACATCCTCATCTTTGCTAATAATCTCGAAGATCATCGTTTCTGGGTAAAAGAGGTTCTTTCCCGTCTCCGTGTCAATCACCTCTATTGTAAATTGGAGAAGTGTGTGTTTGAAGTTAAAACCATTCCGTTTCTAGGTTACATTGTGTCCGGTTCCGGACTAGAGATGGATCCTGAGAAACTCCAAGCAATCCAGAATTGGCCTATACCCTTAAGCCTCAAAGGGGTCCAGAGGTTCTTAGGGTTCGCCAATTATTATAGAAAATTTATACGAGACTTTTCCACCATTGTGGCGCCTATCACTGCATTAACCAAGAAAGGTGCTAATCCGTCTAAGTGGTCCGAGGAAGCTACACAGGCCTTTCACCTTCTGAAGCAACGGTTCATCTCTGCACCAGTTCTGAAACAGCCCGACACCGACTCTCCATTTATCTTAGAGGTAGATGCCTCCTCCGTTGGAGTAGGAGCAGTGTTATCCCAGAGGGCCAAAGATGGACATCTACATCCTTGCAGTTTCTTCTCCCGGAAGTTCTCCCCAGCTGAGCGCAACTATGCCATTGGCGATCAGGAGTTGCTAGCCATCAAGCTCGCTCTGGAGGAGTGGAGATACCTGTTGGAGGGAGCTTCCCACTCAATCACCATTCTTACCGACCACAAAAATCTTTTATATCTCAAAGGCGCACAATGTCTGAATCCTCGTCAGGCCAGATGGGCACTTTTCTTCTCTAGGTTTGACTTTAAACTCCAGTTCTGTCCGGGTTCTCAGAATCGTAAGGCCGATGCCCTTTCCCGCTCATGGGAGCAAGAAAATGAGTCCGAGTCTGCAGACAAGCATCCTATTATTAATCCGTTGGCATTCTCCACGGTAGGGATGGACTCTACGCCTCCACCAGGGAAAAGTTTTGTTAAGCCAGTTCTAAGGAAGAAGCTCATGCATTGGGCCCATGCTTCCCGTTTTGCTGGACATACAGGCATTCAGAAAACCCTTGAATTTATTTCTAGGTCCTACTGGTGGCCAACTCTGAAGAAGGACGTTATGGAATTTATTGCCTCCTGCCCAAAGTGTGCCCAACACAAAGTCTCCCGCCAGTCGCCTGCGGGGCAACTGGTTCCATTATCTGTTCCCCGTCGACCTTGGACCCATTTGTCGATGGACTTTGTTTCCGATCTACCTATCTGCAACAAGTTTAATACCATCTGGGTGGTAGTTGACCGGTTCACCAAGATGGCACATTTCATCCCTCTCACCGGTCTTCCGTCAGCTTCCAAGTTGGCTCAAGTGTTTATACAAGAGATCTTCCGACTTCACGGTCTTCCTGAAGAGATCATCTCGGATCGTGGAGTACAATTTGTAGCCAAATTTTGGCGAAGTTTGTGTCAAGCCCTCCAAGTCAAGTTAAAGTTTTCCACGGCTTACCATCCTCAGACCAATGGTCAAACCGAGAGGGTGAATCAGGACTTGGAGGCCTTCCTCCGTATATATGTGTCTTCCTCTCAAGATGACTGGGTTCAACTCCTTCCTTGGGCCGAGTTCAGCCACAACAATCAATACCATTCCTCATCTTCTTCTACACCATTCTTCATTAATTATGGATTCCACCCTAAAGTCCCAGAATTCCAACCGCTTCCCGCAACTTCTGTTCCAGCAGTGGATGTCACCTTGCGTCAGTTTTCAAATAACTGGAGGAACGTCCGCGCAGCCCTGCTTAAAGCCTCATTCAGGTATAAGAAGTTTGCCGATAGAAAGCGTAGAGCGGTTCCTGCTCTCAAGGTGGGTGATCGTGTGTGGCTGTCCACGAAGAATTTGAGGTTGAGAGTTCCCAGCATGAAATTTGCACCTCGCTACATCGGACCCTTCAAGATTGAACAAGTCATCAATCCTGTTGCCTACAGGTTACAGTTACCATCCTTCTTGAAAATACCCAGGACATTTCATGTTTCTTTGTTGAAACCGCTGATCCTGAATCGGTTTCATTCCGCACTTCCTCCAGCTCCCAAAGTTCAGACTCAACGGGGAGTCGAGTACGAGGTGGCCAAGATTTTGGACTCACGTTTCCGTTACGGTCAGTTACAATACCTCATTGACTGGAAGGGCTATGGTCCTGAAGAACGCTCTTGGACCAATGCCTCAGACGTCCATGCTCCTGCCTTGGTCCGAAATTTCCACGCAAAGTTTCCTTTAAAGCCTAAGAAGTGTCCTGGGGCCACTCCTAAAGGGGGGGGTGCTGTCACGATCCGGGTATCTGGACGCCATTACTTACCCTTCAGATGCCTCCTAAGGCTGGCTCAGCGTTCCAGGACCGGATCCCGCTGTTCCTGAGTTTCCACATGCAGAATGTCAGAGTGGTGATTTCATCAGCCGCGGCCTCCGCTGTGCCCGCGTGGTTAAATGTGCGCTTGTCAGTCTGGCGTCTCCTGTCTCCTGTGGCCGGCGTCGCCATTACTGTTTCAATTCTCACATGGATTACAAACCAAACTTCCCTCCAAGTGTCTGCATGGGCGCAGCCATCTTGGATTTTGTCATCTGAGCATTTCCACCAATCTGCTGTCTGTATTGTTGATTTGCATAATTGCCTAGCCAACCCCTTCCTTGCTGCAGGTATAAGTAAGCTGTGCCTGAGCAAGGAAGGCGTCAGTGCTTTGGTTGTCTAACCTAGTTCCAGTTTGTCTCTCTCCTGTGGTTGTCTTCCAGGTTCCAGCTCCTGTCTCCAGACTTCTGCTATAGAGACCCGCACCAGCATTCCATCTGCGGTGTAGCCTGACTCTCCGATCCATTCTGGACTCACCTGTTTCCAGTTACAACAATCACCTGCTTCCAGCCCAGCTTCCAGCAGTGTACAGCTTCTCTTAAAGGGCCGGTGTCCTTTCTGCAGTTTACCACTCTCCACCGGTATTATTATTTCACCGCTCTCAAACTCCAAACTTCATCAATCACCTGCTTCCAGCCCAGCTTCCAGCAGTGTACAGCTTCTCTTAAAGGGCCGGTGTCCTTTCTGCAGTTTACCACTCTCCACCGGTATTATTATTTCACCGCTCTCAAACTCCAAACTTCATTATTATTTCATCGCTCTCAAGTTCGTTTATTATTTAACTGGTTCCAGCCAGTATCCACTCCGTACCAACAACAGTCTGGTTCCAGCCAGTATCCACAGCAGCCGTTTTATCTTCAGCAACCCAGCCTTTCCTGGAACACCAGCTGGTACGATCCTGGGTTCTCTCCATTGCTACAGTCAGGTCTGGTAAGGACTTTCCAACTAGAAGATTATAAGAACTGTCTCACTCTACCAGTGCCTGTGGCCCTTGCCACCCTGTAGTACCCAGGAATTGTATTTATCCTCTGTTGACTTTTATGTTTCCTTTACTGCTGCTGTGTTACGGAGTTTGTCATAATAAACATCATTGACTTTTATCCTGGTTGTCGTGGTCACGCCTTCGGGCAGTTATTCTACATGTTACTTACATGTCTAGGGGTCTGATACAACCTCCCAGGTTCCGTTACATCTCAGCCCCTACAACTGAGGCTGCCTCCCGTCAGCTCAGGCCCTCAGTTGTGACAAAACCACACCACCAACTCCCTCAGTGTCAATTTCCACCTTAAACAGGAAAGCCAATAGTCCTGCAGGCCATGTCACTGGCAAGTATGACGAGTCCTCTCCTGCCTGGGATTCCTCCGATGCATCCTTGAGTGTAACGCCTACTGCTGCTGGCGCTGCTGTTGTTGCTGCTGGGAGTCGATCGTCATCCCAGAGGGGAAGTCGGAAGACCACTTGTACTACTTCCAGTAAGCAATTGACTGTCCAACAGTCCTTTGCGAGGAAGATGAAATATCACAGCAGTCATCCTGCTGCAAAGCGGATAACTCAGGCCTTGGCAGCCTGGGCGGTGAGAAACGTGGTTCCGGTATCCACCGTTAATTGAGAGGCAACTAGAGACTTGATTGAGGTACTGTGTCCCCAGTACCAAATACCATCTAGGTTCCATTTCTCTAGGCAGGCGATACCGAAAATGTACACAGACGTCAGAAAAAGAGTCACCAGTGTCCTAAAAAATGCAGTTGTACCCAATGTCCACTTAACCACGGACATGTGGACAAGTGGAGCAGGGCAGACTCAGGACTATATGACTGTGACAGCCCACTGGGTAGATGTATTGCCTCCCGCAGCAAGAACAGCAGCGGCGGCACCTGTAGCAGCATCTCGCAAATGCCAACTCCTAGGCAGGCTACACTTTGTATCACCGCTTTCCAGAAGAGGCACACAGCTGACAACCTCTTACGGAAACTGAGGAACATCATCGCAGAATGGCTTACCCCAATTGGACTCTCCTGGGGATTTGTGACATCGGACAACGCCAGCAATATTGTGCGTGGGCAAATTACATCTGGGCAAATACATCTGGGCAAATTCCAGCACGTCCCATGTTTTGCACATACATTGAATTTGGTGGTGCAGAATTATTTAAAAAATGACAGGGGCGTGCAAGAGATGCTGTCGGTGGCCCGAAGAATTGCGGGCCACTTTCGGTATTCAGCCACCGCGTACCGAAGACTGGAGCACCACCAAACATTCCTGAACCTGCCCTGCCATCATCTGAATCAAGAGGTGGTAACAAGGTGGAATTCAACCCTCTATATGCTTCAGAGGATGGAGGAGCAGCAAAAGGCCATTCAAGCCTATACATCTGCCCACGATATAGGCAAAGGAGGGGGAATGCACCTGACTCAAGCGCAGTGGAGAATGATTTCAACGTTGTGCAAGGTTCTGCAACCCTTTGAACTTGCCACACGTGAAGTCAGTTCAGACACTGCCAGCCTGAGTCAGGTCATTCCCCTCATCAGGCTTTTGCAGAAGAAGCTGGAGACATTGAAAGAGGAGCTAAAACAGAGCGATTCCGCTAGGCATGTGGGACTTGTGGATGGAGCCCTTAATTCAGGATTCACGGGTGGTCAATCTGTTGAAATCAGAGCACTACATTTTGGCCACCGGGCTCGATCCTAGATTTAAAACCTACGTTGTATCTCTCTTTTCTGCAGAGGTTCAAAGACCTGCTGGTGAGAAAATTGTCAAGTCAAGCGGAACGTGACCCGTCAACATCTCCTCCTTCACATTCTCCCGCAACTGGGGGTGCGAGGAAAAGGCTAAGAATTCCGAGCCCACCCGCTGGCGGTGATGCAGGGCAGTCTGGAGCGAGTGCTGACATCTGGTCCGGACTGAAGGACCTGCCAACGATTACTGACATGTCGTCTACTGTCACTGCATATGATTCTCTCACCATTGAAAGAATGGTGGAGGATTATATGAGTGACCGCATCCAAGTAGGCACGTCAGACAGTCCGTACGTATACTGGCAGGAAAAAGAGGCAATTTGGAGGCCCTTGCACAAACTGGCTTTATTCTACCTAAGTTGCCCTCCCTCCAGTGTGTACTCCGAAAGAGTGTTTAGTGCAGCCGCTCACCTTGTCAGCAATCGGCGTACGAGGTTACTTCCAGAAAATGTGGAGAAGATGATGTTCATCAAAATGAATTATAATTAATTCCTCCGTGGAGACATTAACCAGCAGCAATTGCCTCCAGAAAGTACACAGGGACCTGAGATGGTGGATTCCAGTGGGGACGAATTAATAATCTGTGAGGAGGGGGATGTACACAGTGAAAGGGGTGAGGAATCGGAGGATGATGATGAGGTGGACATTTTGCCTCTGTAGAGCCAGTTTGTGCAAGGAGAGATTGATTGCTTCTTTTTTTGGTGCGGGCCCGAACCAACCAGTCATTTCAGTCACAGTCGTGTGGCAGACCCTGTCGCTGAAATGATGGGTTCGTTAAAGTGTGCATGTCCTGTTTATACAACATAAGGGTGGGTGGGAGGGCCCAAGGACAATTCCATCTTGCACCTCTTTTTTCTTTAATTTTTCTTTGCATCATGTGCTGTTTGGGGACAATTTTTTGGAAGTGCCATCCTGCCTGACACTGCAGTGCCACTCCTAGATGGGCCAGGTGTTTGTGTCGGCCACTTGGGTAGCTTAGCTTAGTCACACAGCTACCTCATTGCACCTCTTTTTTTCTTTGCATCATGTGCTGTTTGGGGACAATTTTTTTAATCTGCCATCCTGTCTGACACTGCAGTGCCACTCCTAGATGGGCCAGGTGTTTGTGTCGGCCACTTGGGTCGCTTAGCTTAGTCACACAGCTACCTCATTGCGCCTCTTTTTTTCTTTGCATCATGTGCTGTTTGGGGACAATTTTTTTAATCTGCCATCCTGTCTGACACTGCAGTGCCACTCCTAGATGGGCCAGGTGTTTGTGTCGGCCACTTGGGTCGCTTAGCTTAGTCACACAGCTACCTCATTGCGCCTCTTTTTTTCTTTGCATCATGTGCTGTTTGGGGACTATTTTTTTGAAGTGCCATCCTGTTTGACACTGCAGTGCCACTCCTAGATGGGCCAGGTGTTTGTGTCGGCCACTTGTGTCGCTTAGCTTAGTCACACAGCGACCTTGGTGCGCCTCTTTTTTTCTTTGCATCATGTGCTGTTTGGGGACTATTTTTTTGAAGTGCCATCCTGTCTGACACTGCAGTGCCACTCCTAGATGGGCCAGGTGTTTGTGTCGGCCACTTGGGTCGCTTAGCTTAGTCACACAGCTACCTCATTGCGCCTCTTTTTTTCTTTGCATCATGTGCTGTTTGGGGACAATTTTTTTGAAGTGCCATCCTGCCTGACACTGCAGTGCCACTCCTAGATGGGTCAGGTGTTTGTGTCGGCCACTTGTGTCGCTTAGCTTAGCCATCCAGCGACCTCGGTGCAAATTTTAGGACTAAAAATAATATTGTGAGGTGTGAGGTGTTCAGAATAGACTGAAAATGAGTGTAAATTATGGTTATTGAGGTTAATAATACTATGGGATCAAAATGACCCCCAAATTCTATGATTTAAGCTGTTTTGGGGGTTTTTTTGTAAAAAAAAAACGAATCCAAAACACACCCGAATCCGACAAAAAATTTTCAGGGAGGTTTTGCCAAAACGCGTTCGAATCCAAAACACGGCCGCGGAACCGAATCCAAAACCAAAACCCGAAAAATTTCCGGTGCACATCACTAATCTAAAGTCTTTAGAGTGCCCATGTCTCCTGCGGAGCCCGTCTATACCCCATGGTCCTTACGGAGTCCCCAGCATCCTCTAGGACGTAAGAGAAAAGTAAATAGTTTTAAATGGATATACACAATGATATACACAAACTACTGATACAGTAGTAAGAAAACTGGTACATTAAATAAATCATTTTAAATGCATGTGTAGATGAAGGTAGGTAGGAAAACTGAACTGTGGAATGTACGAGAAGAATGGGTGGAAGAGACATGGGGAGTGTGGGCGTAGAAATAGATTACTTTTGTGGGGAGTAGCATATTTCTGATAAAAGAAAGAGGAAAGAAAAACCCCAGACTAAATCTAGAGTAACATAATCTGCCCAATTATAGTGTCTTCAGTGAAAATACACAGACCCCTGCTCTGCTGCTAAAAGCAAGGGGAGGGGTTTATAAACCATGCCCTTTCTGAGGAGAGGAGGTTAGGGTTAATGAGAGACATGTGGTGTTTTCTAGACTCAAAAAATGTTATCTACTTTATGCCAAGTATAATGCAATGAGCTTATAGAAAAGTCATGCTGCAGGGTTAACACTTAAGAACTTTCAGAAGTACTCATATTAAAAGAATGTCTGGTCTGTTTATTCTCTATTAGAAAATGAGTTGTCTTCTTGCTGTTATGCTTAGTGTTCTGTATGTTATGCCTCCTGCTGTGGCTGTGTGAGCGGCTAACAAGGATGTACCGCCTGCTGCTGTGCAGGTGTCGTCACTCCACCCACCTGTGCAACGCCGCCACAGACGATATCCAGACGCGTCAGAGACTTCACTCTCGAGACCACTCCTCGGGGCGGACACCACCTCACCGCGGACGACGGGGGTCTGGAAAGAGAGGAATATGTCGGTTGAGACGTACGCCCGACCTCCGCCTAGAGTACGGGACACGTCAGGGGTAGCCGCGACCTTCACCGGCTGGGCGGAAGGTCATCACTGGCCAATAGGCCTCAGCTACCCAATTCTCACACACTCGCACTCTCGCACGTTGTGTGGTGAGAGGGGGTCCTCGCGTCCGCGAGCAAACCCTCCGGACCGGTATACAGGGGGGATGACAGACAGACAGACACAGGGTGATACTCACTTCCAACTTGCGGGTCACCTTGATTGTCGCACCTCTCCGCTCCTGTTGGGACAAGAAGAACAACCTCCCTACCTGCAGGCTACTCTACGGCTAACAACAATACAGCCAACTACGCCTGCCTAACAAACTAACTTAAACAACTGGAGGCTACTGGTTCTACCCCAATCAAACGGAGACTGGACCAATTAACATGTTCACTACCCGGCAAGTCAGTGGAACAATTCCCCGGCCTAACAGTATACCCCGATTTACCAGTCCTACCTTCCGGATGTTGGACACCAGCCGGTGCCTTTGGCTCACAATGAAGGACGGGGGTCTGGAACAGACGGTGGCCCACTTCCGATGACCGGGGGATGGCGACGTGTGGGACGGGAACGTTACTCCACACTTCCAATCCCCTGGGTCATACACCGCGTGGGGCCGGTCTGCTACAAACAACAGCCACTGACCCCTCAAGAGCTGCTACACAGCCCACTTCCAGCCGGAGGGGCGCAGGCAGGAGCCTGAATGAGGGGCGCAGGCAGGAGCCTGAATGAGGGGCGCAGGCCGAAGCCTGGGGTGAGGGCACAGGCCGAAGCCTGGAGTGAGGGCACAGGCCGAAGCCTGGAGTGAGGGCACAGGCCGAAGCCTGGAGTGAGGGCACAGGCCGAAGCCTGGAGTGAGGGCACAGGCCGAAGCCTGGAGTGAGGGCACAGGCCGGAGGCCTGGAGTGGGCACAGGCCGGGGGCCTGGAGTGGGCACAGGCCGGGGGCCTGGAGTGGGCACAGGCCGGAGGCCTGGAGTGGGCACAGGCCGGAGGCCTGGAGTGGGCACAGGCCGGAGGCCTGGAGTGGGCACAGGCCGGAGGCCTGGAGTGGGCACAGGCCGGAGCCCGCCTAACGTGCGCACAGGCCGACAGGGCCTGACTCTGCCCGCAGGCCTAGTGCCTGTCCCTGGTGCTCTAGGGAGGATTATAGGTAGGTAGAGGTGGCCCAAGGCCGCCTACCTGTCGCGGAGGGAGAGGCTGCAGCGGGGAGCTTCGTTAGCTCTTTTGCTCTCCACACGCTGCAGCACTCTCCGCCGGACTTCCGCCGCTGGTCGCCGTCTTCTGTCTTCCTGCGTGACTCCGCCGACGTCTTCTTCCGCACTGCCGATGTCTTCTGCTCCGCCGACGTCTTCTTCCGCTGCTCGGCCGCCGTCTCTCTTCGCTGGAGCTCTTCTTCCTCTTCTGTTCCCGTCCGCCGTCCGACTGACTGTTCCCGCTCCGCAGCGCCTCTTATATGGCGCCGGGAGCGGGCGGAGCTATGACGCGGCGAGCCCCGATTGGCTCGCCGCGGCGAGCTCTGATTGGCGGCCAAGGCGCGAGCCCTGATTGGCTCGCGCTTGGCGCGCCGTTTGAAATGCGCCGCTGGGATTGGAGGGGCTTGAATCCTTTCGGATGCAAGCCCCTCCAGACTGGAAACCGCCCGCCGAGTCGCCGCTCGTCGCTCCGCCGCCCGTCGCTCCGTGGAGGGGAAGGTTGCAATCCCCTTCACAGCTGCGACCTATTGCAGTGTTATTTGTGGCCCTAGTGCAATTAGACAATAGATGAAAGAGTGACAATGTAAAAATATTAAACAGGTCTACAGTGAACAGCGATGAAGCTTATGCAGTATCATAACGTGACCTTCACTGTCCAAGTCTGACTTTCACTATAAATAAAGCATTACATCATTTGTTTGATGCAAAGATAGTTTTTTTATGGATATACTAAGATCATTACTAATTTGATTGTGGAATGATAAAGTCATATTGTTTCAAGGTACTGCCAGTTTTGGATACATAAGAGCCCCACCCTGCTAACTCTGTTCAGATGCAGAACAGATGTGTATGAGAAGTAAATATACACACTTTCTCTGTGAATGTGGGACTGTACCTTTGTCGTACAGTAATATCACCATCATATTATTACTTTTCTCCTGAGTTTGTCTCTGATCATATAACACATTAATGGACAGTTATAAAAACAGCACTTGGAAAACGCCAGGCAGTGTACAAATGACCGCATTACGGTGGTCATTCTGAGTTGATCGCACATAGCAACTTTTTGCTGCTCGTGTGATCAACTTGACGCTGCCTATGGGGGAGTGTATTTTAGCATAGCAGGGCTGCGATCGCTTGTGCAACCGTGCTATGCTAAAAAAGTTTCCTGCAAAACAAGACCAGGGTCAGACCTACTTACCCTGTGCGACGGATCCAGCGACGAAGGTCCCGGGATTGACGTCAGACATCCGCCCTCCAAACGCCCGGACACACCTGCGTTCGGATCTCCACGCCCGGAAAGCGGTGAGTAGACGCCCCGGAACGCCTCCTTCCTGTCAATCTTCTTGCGATCGCACTAGCGATCACTTTTTTAATTCTGCTGGCCGCTGCCGTCACCTGGCAATGACGTATGTGCGCAATGCGGCCGCCGCACATGCGCTGTTCCGACCTGTTCGCACCGCATCGAAGAACATTTTAGCGTGTAATGCATATGATTTATATTAAGACTTACACAGGCTCTTCAGAGGGGTCCGGTATGTAATACCGGCGATTGGGATCCCAGCGGTCAGGAGTCTGACACCAGAATCCCGACAGCTAGAATCCTGGAGGCGAGCTTGGCTCACCACACTATTATATTCCCATTCGGGTGGCGGCATGGACCACCACCCAAGTGGGATCTGGGTGCTTTGGTTGGGATTCATTTAGCTGGCTGTCAAGATTCCGGCGTTGGTCTCCTGATCGCTGGGATCCCGACAGCCGATAAATTAACTGCCTCCCCTTCAAATTACTTGGTGCTTTTTTCCCATTAATTACATTCATCAAGTAATTTGACACCTCTGCATTACACATTTCCCAAAGGCTGCATGAGAATAGATTATGGGAATGGTTTTTAATACCAGCCTTGTTTCTTTCAGTACAGTATATTACCCACACCAAACCCTAAACACATTGGGCCTAATTCAGACCTGATCACAGCAGCAAATTTGTTAGCTACGGGGCAAAACCATGGCCCTCATTCCGACCCGATCGCACGCTGCACTTCTTTACAGCGGTGCGATCCGGTCTGGAATGCACATGCGCGGCGTGCACATTGCGCGCGCTTGTGTCGTTGCGTGCAACAATGTTGACAGCGAAGGAAGCGGTCGCAGCGGCGACCGCAAGAAGATTGACAGCAGGAAGGCGTTCCGGGGCATCAACTGACCATTTGAAGCTGTTTTCGGGAGTGGTAAGAAAAACGCAGGCGTGTCCAGGCGAACGAAGGGCGGGTGTCTGACGTCAAAGCCGTGACCATCATCGCTGGACCCGTCGCACAGGGTAAGTATGTCCAGGGCTGGTCTTGTTTTGTGTGAAACTTTTTTAGCATAGCAGGGCTGCACAAGCGATCGCAGCCCTGCTATGCTAAAATACACTCCCCCATAGGCAGAGATTAGTTGATCGCACCAGCAGCAAAAGTTGCTTGCTGCGATCAACTCGGAATGAGGGCCCTATGTGCACTGCAGGGGGGCAGATATAACGTGCAGAGAGAGTTAGATTTGGGTGGGTTATTTTGTTTCTGTGCAGGGTAAATACTGGCTGCTTAATTTTTACACTGCAATTTAATTTCAGTTTGAACACACCCGACCCAAATATAACTCTCTCTGCACGTTATATCTGCCCCCCCTCCCCCCGCACTGCACATGGTTTTGCCCATTAGCTAACAAATTTGCTGCTGCGATCAGGTCTGAATTAGGCCCATTGTTACTACTTTTATAAACGCATTTTATTGAGTACTATATATTTCCGCTGTGAAAAATGCTCAAGCTTAATTAACACTGGATATCAGACAGATGACACAGCGCTGGAGCAAGATCTGAGGGCACCATTTTCTTTCTAGCATTGCAGTTCCCACCTGGTGCAGTGCTATTAAAATAATCAGGTGGGAGCAGGGGGTGCTATCCTCTGTTCCTCAGTAGGAGTGTGGTACTCGACTATGACATTACAGCCAAGCATTACACCCCCTGACAAGGGGTATAACTTCCAGAGGCAATGGAGACGCCTGTCTTGGGGCTCCAAGACCTAAAGGGGTACCTGCATGTACAGCAGCACCTGTGTGGTTCACAGTATGATCCAAGTGTGACTGCTGCTCTTCCAACAGAGCTGCTGCTGCAGAGTTAATCAGCTCTGTCCAAGGAGCCCTACTAAGACCTGCAATAAGGGACAGAACAGCTCCCACCTGGTACCGTTCAGCCTGCACTGCAGCAAGTGACGGTGAACACTGGTTCTGCATGCTGCAGATGGCTCAATCTCATGAATCTGACCCTGACCCACCAGCCATTGTCACACAGTATACCTGTAGACCTGGGGCTCAGTCTCTGTAGAGCAGCTGAGTGTGCTATCCTTATAATTATGTGTGTTTTGTGTTTTTTTAAACACACCCACCATATTTGTTTTCCCCTTTTGTCATTTAACGGGAAGGGGGGGGGGGGGGGGGGGAGAGAGAAACTTCAACTTGCCTCCAGTAGTCTGGGATGAACACTCCTGCCCCTGACTATCAAACACAAGTAGCAAGCTGCCAGCTGCTGTTCAGTGTTTTAGGTGCCATCTGACCATTGGCACATAGGCAGCCATCGAGATCCACCTAGTGGTAGTGCCGAACATGGTATCTCCCCTTCTTGTTCAGGACACCAATTACCAGCTCCCAGAAGCTTCTCAAATGCTTGCCCGCTGTTACGAAAGACTAGATCTTTGGACTTGTTAGAAGCTGTAGGGAGCTTTGGTACTATTGGGGTGAGACTCCTAGAGCCCTTAAGAGGCTTTTCACCATTAGCAACCCACCCTTAGTGCTAGTAGCGAAAAACCAGTACTTAGGGGGCCTCTGGACTTAAATCCTCCAGCAGTAGTAGCTCACCCAGTAGACTGAAGACCCCGCATTGCCCAGATTTATGACTGAGAGATGATAGGGCAGTGACTTGGTGACGAAAATAGGATTTTAATTACCTACTGGTAAATCCTTTTCTCGTAGTCCGTAGAGGATGCCAGGGTCCACAATAGTACCATGGGGTATAGACGGGTCCACTAGGAGCCACTGGCACTTTAAGAGTTTGAGAGTGTGGACTGGCTCCTCCCTCTATGCCTCTCCTACCAGACTCAGTCTAGAAACTGTGCCCGAGGAGACAGACAACCTTGAGAGAAGGATTTTACACAGATAGTGGCGAGATTCACAACAGCTCACACAGAAGGCAAACCAAGCTAACTAGCTTGAAAAATCAGCAACGACTGAACAATATTACTTACCAAGTAACAAAACAGTACTTAACCAAGAACTAAGCAGTACTGAACTAAGTAACCACTGCAGGATCCTCTATGGACTAAAAGAAAAGGATTTACCGGTAGCTAATTAAAATCCTATTTTCTTACATCCTAGACGATGCTGGGGTCCACATTAGTACCATGGGAATGTACCAAAGCTCCCAGAACGGGAGGGAGAGCATGGAGGCTCCTGCAGAACTGATTGACCAAACTTCAGGTCCTCAGCGGCAAAAGTATCGAACTTGTAGAACCTTGCAAATGTGTTCGACCCAGACCAAGTAGCCGCTCGGCAAAGCTGTAAAGCCGAGACACCCCGGGCACCCGCCCAGGAAGAACCCACCTTACGAGTAGAGTGGGCCTTAACAAACTTAGGACACGGCAATCCTACCGTAGAATATGCATGGTGAATAGTGAACCTGATCCAGCTAGAGATCGTCTGCTTAGAAGCAGGACACCCAAGTTTCTTGGGATCATAGAGGACAAACAGAGAGTCCGATTTTCTGTGACGAGCAGACCTCTTCACATAGATTTTCAGAGCCCTTACAACATCCAAGGACTTTGAGGAAATTGAGGAGGCAGTAGTAACTGACACCAGAATAGGTTGGTTGATATGAAATGCCGACACAACCTTCGGAAGGAACTGCTGACGTATACGGAGCTCAGCACTATCTTCATGGAAGTAGGGGCTCTTACAAGACAAAGCCCCCAGCTCCGACACACGTCCAGAAGAAGCTAAGGCCAACAAAGTGACAGCCTTCCACGCGAGAAATTTGACCTCAACCTCCGGTAGAGGCTCGAAGCAATCCGATTGGTGGAACTGTAACACCACGTTAAGATCCCAGTGCGCTGTAGGCAGCACAAAGGGAGGCTGGATGTGCAGAACACCTTTCAGAAAAGTCTGAACCTCAGGGAGGGAAGCCAACTGTTTCAGGAAGAAAATGGATAGGGCCGAAATCTGGACCTTTACGGATCCCAACCTCAGGCTCCTATCCACATCTGCTTGCAGGAAGAGGAGAAACCATCCCAGTTGAAACGTCACCGTAGGAAACTTCTTGGACTCACACCAAGATACATATTTTTTCCAAATACGATGGCAATGTTGAGACGTTACTCCATTCCTAGCCTGTATCAGGGTAGGAATAACCTTGTTCGGAATGCCCTACCGAGCTAATATCTGGCATTCAACCTCCATGCCGTCAAACGTAGCCATGGTAAGTCTTGATAACTGAACGGCCCCTGCTGCAGCAAGTCCTCCCGAAGAGGAAGAGGCAGCGGCTCTTCTAGTAGTAGATCCAGAAGAACCGCATACCAAGCCCTTCTTGGCCAGTTTGGAGCAATGAGGATTGCCTGAACTCTTGTTCTCCTTATGAGTTTTAGAACTCTTGGAATGAGTGGAAGTGGAGGAAACACGTACACCGACAGGAACACCCACGGAGTCACTAGGGCGTCCACCGTCACGGCTTGCGGTCCCTCGACCTGGAACAATACCGCCAAAGCTTCTTGTTGAGACGAGAGGCCATCATGTCTATTTGAGGTACACCCCAAAGATCTGTTACCTCCGTGAACACCTCCGGATGGAGTCCCCACTCTCCTGGATGGAGATAGTGTTTGCTGAGGAAGTCCGCTTCCCAGTTGTCCACTCCCGGAATGAAGATTGTTGACAGCGCCAACACGTGTTTCTCTGCCCAGAGGATGATTCTTGTTACCTCTGACATTGCAGCTCTGCTCTTCGTTCCGCCCTGTCGGTTTATGTAAGCCACCGTCAACATTGTCCGACTGCACCTGAATGGCTCGATCTCGCAGAAGATGGGTCGCTTGGAGAAGATCCGTGGTTAGAAGGATCCAGTCCTGAATCCCGAACCTGCGGCCCTCCAGAAGGTGAGGTAGTTGTAGCCACGAGAGGAGTGCAATCCTGGCTTTCGGCGACAGACATATTCTCTGGCAGATGTGTAGATGAGATCCCGACCACTTGTCCAGGAGATCCAGTTGGAAGGGCCGAACATGAAACCTTCCGTACTGTAGAGCCTGCAATGTTGGCAGACAGACCAGGCATACAGGATAGACTAAGGCTTGGCCTTGCAGAATGTTAGCACACAGGCCAGGTTTGCAGAATTAGCTGAAGCATAGACTTGAAGGATATAAACTGGCACCAGGTTTGCAGGGTTTGAAGTGAGGACTTGCAGAATATTTACTTGCAGACCCAGTTTGTAGGATTAGCTGAAGTGTGGACTTGAATGATAAACTGACAGACCATGTTTTCCATAACTGCCGAAGAGTGGACTTGCAGGATATTAACTGACAGACCAGGTTTTCTGGAACTACTGTAGAGTGGACTTGCAGGATTTTAACTGACAGACCAGGTTTTCTGGAACTGCTGCAGAATGGACTTGCAGGATATAAACTGACCAGGTTTTCTGGAACCATTGCTACAGACGAAGGGGCCAGGAAGATCCAGATTACAACACAGAGTGACAAGGGCTCCTGCAGTAACTGAGGATTATGGGGGTCATTCCGAGTTGATTGTAACTGTGCTAAATTTAGCACAGCTGCGATCATTCACACTGACATGCCGCATGTCAGTGCCGGCCTCCCCCCCGCAGAAGTGCAAACGCATCACACAGCACTTTAAGAGTAGATCCCGACCTGTGCAGCTTTAGCGTGCTGGCCGGGAGCTACTCGATGCTCCCCGTCCCGCAGCGGCTGTGTGTGACGTCACACAGCTGCTGTGGCCCGCCCCCCCAATGGTCCAGCCACTCCTGCATTGGCCGGACCACGCCCCCTTAATGGCGGTTTAACGCCGCCGTCCAGCCCCCTCCCGCCCAGCGGCCGCCTCTGCCTCAGAGGCGATCGCTAGGTAACGACGGCTGGCATGCGCCATGCGCCAGCACACTGCAACACCGGCGCATGAATAGTTCCGACCCAATCGCTGCGCTGCGAGAAACTGCAGCGAGCGATCGGGTCGGAATGACCCCCCATAACCGTCAAGGTTTAGGTAGAAATGTCTGGAAAATAAAAGAATGAGGAGCCAATCCGGAGGCCGAGAAAGACAAGTCCCCTCTAATTAGTAATTCCAGGCAGCCGGAGCACTGCACGACTCTGCAGATGGACCGCAACGCCCCGTGGTCAGGGATGACATATCGCTTCCGCCCAGCGGTGGGTGGAAGCGCTATGAGTTCCCGTTCACTTAGCAACAATAGGGACTAATGCAGAGCCGCCACTCGGTAAAGCTGCCTGTGATTTACTGTGCTGCCTGGGTAAGGAGGATGCTGTGTCATGGGCCAGCTGTATCTGTTGCTGCTGGCTGGATTCCCTGGTGGCACATGTGCAGGGTACCAGGATTGAGGAGGGGGCGACTTTTTGGATCACTTCATCGGACAGGTCAGTATTGCTAAATTTCTACTCTGAACTGCTATATATCCCATTGTTTGGATGCAATATATAATGATAATGAACTGTCGCCCTTGTTGCTCCTACATGAATTATCTCTCTATCCCTTTATCTCTCTCCAAGCTTTGAAAAGTCTCCCCCATAGAGATTATTGACCTCTTTGGAGTGACACCAGAGCAAATTGTACACATCCAACATTGGAACATGGATGACAGCAGTGGTGAGGGAAATTACAGCATGTTATAACTCACTTGCCTCTGCTCCTATCTCCATCTTGGAAAAAGCCATTTGCATGGCAACACTTCCTTTCCATAGAGATCAGTCCGTGAGAATGGAAACAGAAATTATTAGTACTAGCACACACACATATACACTTGCTCATGCTTGACTCTTATGTGGTGCAGGCTCTTCCCCACTTAAATGAGAATGGCCCTGGACTGATAATCCTGGCTCTCCTAGTGATCTTGTACTAACTTTCCTCCTAATCCAATAACATGGCAATCTACTAAAACCTTTATTGGGTGTCAAACTTGACATAGCCACAATGGATTCAATATCCATTCCACTTTTATTCAATATCCCGAACCATCTAATTTTTTCCAGCCACGCTGCTACCTGGGCTCCTTTCATGATTTGTTCATGTTTGTTCATGTTCATGATTTGCAACACCTACAGAAGGAACCTCTCTCCGTTTTGGTCTGCATACACAAAAACTCCAGCAATGCCACCTAAGTCAGCATCAGCAATGGGTTGCATTTACCACCTCAACCATTTATCTCACCGGCTGATGCCTTAAGGTCTCCTTCCTGCGTCTTAACACAGAAGCCGCACTGTGTTCAATGCAGCAAAATAAAGGAAGATGTATAAAAACTCCTGTACAGATGATCATATGTTCCCTAGAATGCACATGCTTCTTTATCTGAGTGCATCAGACCAGTGCTGGAGATGTTGTAAGGCCCAGCTGCTTCCTCTACATATTGTGGCGGTGCCAAAAATTATTAGTGTTCTGCGGTGAGAGACCTTATCCATTCATTTATACAAGTGGATGTTTCCTTATCTTTGAAAAATGTTTTACTAATAGCCCTGGTACTTGTAGCATTCCACCCCCAGAATACGTTAAATAGCATATTGCTATAGCTGATACTGCAAGTAATACCGTTTTAACTAGAGATGAGCGGGTTCGGTTTCTCTGAATCCGAACCCGCCAGAACTTCATGTTTTTTTTCACGGGTCCGAGCGACTCGGATCTTCCCGCCTTGCTCGGTTAACCCGAGCGCGCCCGAACGTCATCATGACGCTGTCGGATTCTCGCGAGGCTCGGATTCTATCGCGAGACTCGGATTCTATATAAGGAGCCGCGCGTCGCCGCCATTTTCACACGTGCATTGAGATTGATAGGGAGAGGACGTGGCTGGCGTCCTCTCCGTTTAGAATAGATTAGAGAGACACTTGATTTACTAATTTTGGGGAGCATTAGGAGTACTCAGTACAGTGCAGAGTTTTGCTGATAGTGACCACCAGTTTTATTTATAATCCGTTCTCTGCCTGAAAAAAGCGATACACAGCACACAGTGACTCAGTCACATACCATATCTGTGTGCACTGCTCAGGCTCAGGCCAGTGTGCTGCATCATCTATTATCTATATATAATATTATATATATCTGTCTGACTGCTCAGCTCACACAGCTTATAATTGTGGGGGAGACTGGGGAGCACTACTGCAGTGCCAGTTATAGGTTATAGCAGGAGCCAGGAGTACATAATATATTATATAGTGAGTGACCACCAGACACACAGTGCAGTTTATTTAATATATCCGTTCTCTGCCTGAAAAAAGCGATACACACAGTGACTCAGTCAGTCACATACCATATCTGTGTGCACTGCTCAGGCTCAGGCCAGTGTGCTGCATCATCTATATATATTATATATCTGTCTGACTGCTCAGCTCACACAGCTTATAATTGTGGGGGAGACTGGGGAGCACTACTGCAGTGCCAGTTATAGGTTATAGCAGGAGCCAGGAGTACATAATATTATATTAAAATTAAACAGTGCACACTTTTGCTGCAGGAGTGCCACTGCCAGTGTGACTAGTGACCAGTGACCTGACCACCAGTATATATAATATTAGTAGTATACTATCTCTTTATCAACCAGTCTATATTAGCAGCAGACACAGTACAGTGCGGTAGTTCACGGCTGTGGCTACCTCTGTGTCGGCACTCGGCAGCCCGTCCATAATTGTATATACCACCTAACCGTGGTTTTTTTTTCTTTCTTTATACATACATACTAGTTACGAGTATACTATCTCTTTATCAACCAGTCTATATATTAGCAGCAGACACAGTACAGTGCGGTAGTTCACGGCTGTGGCTACCTCTGTGTCGGCACTCGGCAGCCCGTCCATAATTGTATATACCACCTAACCGTGGTTTTTTTTTCTTTCTTTATACATACATACTAGTTACGAGTATACTATCTCTTTATCAACCAGTCTATATATTAGCAGCAGACACAGTACAGTGCGGTAGTTCACGGCTGTGGCTACCTCTGTGTCGGCACTCGGCAGCCCGTCCATAATTGTATATACCACCTAACCGTGGTTTTTTTTTCTTTCTTTATACATACATACTAGTTACGAGTATACTATCTCTTTATCAACCAGTCTATATATTAGCAGCAGACACAGTACAGTGCGGTAGTTCACGGCTGTGGCTACCTCTGTGTCGGCACTCGGCAGCCCGTCCATAATTGTATACTAGTATCCAATCCATCCATCTCCATTGTTTACCTGAGGTGCCTTTTAGTTGTGCCTATTAAAATATGGAGAACAAAAATGTTGAGGTTCCAAAATTAGGGAAAGATCAAGATCCACTTCCACCTCGTGCTGAAGCTGCTGCCACTAGTCATGGCCGAGACGATGAAATGCCAGCAACGTCGTCTGCCAAGGCCGATGCCCAATGTCATAGTACAGAGCATGTCAAATCCAAAACACCAAATATCAGTAAAAAAAGGACTCCAAAACCTAAAATAAAATTGTCAGAGGAGAAGCGTAAACTTGCCAATATGCCATTTACCACACGGAGTGGCAAGGAACGGCTGAGGCCCTGGCCTATGTTCATGGCTAGTGGTTCAGCTTCACATGAGGATGGAAGCACTCAGCCTCTCGCTAGAAAAATGAAAAGACTCAAGCTGGCAAAAGCAGCACAGCAAAGAACTGTGCATTCTTCGAAATCCCAAATCCACAAGGAGAGTCCAATTGTGTCGGTTGCGATGCCTGACCTTCCCAACACTGGACGTGAAGAGCATGCGCCTTCCACCATTTGCACGCCCCCTGCAAGTGCTGGAAGGAGCACCCGCAGTCCAGTTCCTGATAGTCAGATTGAAGATGTCAGTGTTGAAGTACACCAGGATGAGGAGGATATGGGTGTTGCTGGCGCTGGGGAGGAAATTGACCAGGAGGATTCTGATGGTGAGGTGGTTTGTTTAAGTCAGGCACCCGGGGAGACACCTGTTGTCCGTGGGAGGAATATGGCCGTTGACATGCCAGGTGAAAATACCAAAAAAATCAGCTCTTCGGTGTGGAGGTATTTCACCAGAAATGCGGACAACAGGTGTCAAGCCGTGTGTTCCCTTTGTCAAGCTGTAATAAGTAGGGGTAAGGACGTTAACCACCTCGGAACATCCTCCCTTATACGTCACCTGCAGCGCATTCATAATAAGTCAGTGACAAGTTCAAAAACTTTGGGTGACAGCGGAAGCAGTCCACTGACCAGTAAATCCCTTCCTCTTGTAACCAAGCTCACGCAAACCACCCCACCAACTCCCTCAGTGTCAATTTCCTCCTTCCCCAGGAATGCCAATAGTCCTGCAGGCCATGTCACTGGCAATTCTGACGAGTCCTCTCCTGCCTGGGATTCCTCCGATGCATCCTTGCGTGTAACGCCTACTGCTGCTGGCGCTGCTGTTGTTGCCGCTGGGAGTCGATGGTCATCCCAGAGGGGAAGTCGTAAGCCCACTTGTACTACTTCCAGTAAGCAATTGACTGTTCAACAGTCCTTTGCGAGGAAGATGAAATATCACAGCAGTCATCCTACTGCAAAGCGGATAACTGAGTCCTTGACAACTATGTTGGTGTTAGACGTGCATCCGGTATCCGCCGTTAGTTCACAGGGAACTAGACAATTTATTGAGGCAGTGTGCCCCCGTTACCAAATACCATCTAGGTTCCACTTCTCTAGGCAGGCGATACCGAGAATGTACACGGACGTCAGAAAAAGACTCACCAGTGTCCTAAAAAATGCAGTTGTACCCAATGTCCACTTAACCACGGACATGTGGACAAGTGGAGCAGGGCAGGGTCAGGACTATATGACTGTGACAGCCCACTGGGTAGATGTATGGACTCCCGCCGCAAGAACAGCAGCGGCGGCACCAGTAGCAGCATCTCGCAAACGCCAACTCTTTCCTAGGCAGGCTACGCTTTGTATCACCGCTTTCCAGAATACGCACACAGCTGAAAACCTCTTACGGCAACTGAGGAAGATCATCGCGGAATGGCTTACCCCAATTGGACTCTCCTGTGGATTTGTGGCATCGGACAACGCCAGCAATATTGTGTGTGCATTAAATATGGGCAAATTCCAGCACGTCCCATGTTTTGCACATACCTTGAATTTGGTGGTGCAGAATTTTTTAAAAAACGACAGGGGCGTGCAAGAGATGCTGTCGGTGGCCAGAAAAATTGCGGGACACTTTCGGCGTACAGGCACCACGTACAGAAGACTGGAGCACCACCAAAAACTACTGAACCTGCCCTGCCATCATCTGAAGCAAGAAGTGGTAACGAGGTGGAATTCAACCCTCTATATGCTTCAGAGGTTGGAGGAGCAGCAAAAGGCCATTCAAGCCTATACAATTGAGCACGATATAGTAGGTGGAATGCACCTGTCTCAAGTGCAGTGGAGAATGATTTCAACGTTGTGCAAGGTTCTGATGTCCTTTGAACTTGCCACACGTGAAGTCAGTTCAGACACTGCCAGCCTGAGTCAGGTCATTCCCCTCATCAGGCTTTTGCAGAAGAAGCTGGAGGCATTGAAGAAGGAGCTAAAAGGGAGCGATTCCGCTAGGCATGTGGGACTTGTGGATGCAGCCCTTAATTCGCTTAACAAGGATTCACGGGTGGTCAATCTGTTGAAATCAGAGCACTACATTTTGGCCACCGTGCTCGATCCTAGATTTAAAGCCTACCTTGGATCTCTCTTTCCGGCAGACACAGGTCTGCTGGGGTTGAAAGACCTGCTGGTGACAAAATTGTCAAGTCAAGCGGAACGCGACCTGTCAACATCTCCTCCTTCACATTCTCCCGCAACTGGGGGTGCGAGGAAAAGGCTCAGAATTCCGAGCCCACCCGCTGGCGGTGATGCAGGGCAGTCTGGAGCGACTGCTGATGCTGACATCTGGTCCGGACTGAAGGACCTGACAACGATTACGGACATGTCGTCTACTGTCACTGCATATGATTCTCTCAACATTGATAGAATGGTGGAGGATTATATGAGTGACCGCATCCAAGTAGGCACGTCACACAGTCCGTACTTATACTGGCAGGAAAAAGAGGCAATTTGGAGGCCCTTGCACAAACTGGCTTTATTCTACCTAAGTTGCCCTCCCACAAGTGTGTACTCCGAAAGAGTGTTTAGTGCCGCCGCTCACCTTGTCAGCAATCGGCGTACGAGGTTACATCCAGAAAATGTGGAGAAGATGATGTTCATTAAAATGAATTATAATCAATTCCTCCGCGGAGACATTGACCAGCAGCAATTGCCTCCACAAAGTACACAGGGAGCTGAGATGGTGGATTCCAGTGGGGACGAATTGATAATCTGTGAGGAGGGGGATGTACACGGTGATATATCGGAGGGTGAAGATGAGGTGGACATCTTGCCTCTGTAGAGCCAGTTTGTGCAAGGAGAGATTAATTGCTTCTTTTTTGGGGGGGGTCCAAACCAACCCGTCATATCAGTCACAGTCGTGTGGCAGACCCTGTCACTGAAATGATGGGTTGGTTAAAGTGTGCATGTCCTGTTTTGTTTATACAACATAAGGGTGGGTGGGAGGGCCCAAGGACAATTCCATCTTGCACCTCTTTTTTCTTTTCTTTTTCTTTGCATCATGTGCTGATTGGGGAGGGTTTTTTGGAAGGGACATCCTGCGTGACACTGCAGTGCCACTCCTAGATGGGCCCGGTGTTTGTGTCGGCCACTAGGGTCGCTAATCTTACTCACACAGTCAGCTACCTCATTGCGCCTCTTTTTTTCTTTGCGTCATGTGCTGTTTGGGGAGGGTTTTTTGGAAGGGACATCCTGCGTGACACTGCAGTGACACTCCTAGATGGGCCCGGTGTTTGTGTCGGCCACTAGGGTCGCTAATCTTACTCACACAGCTACCTCATTGCGCCTCTTTTTTTCTTTGCGTCATGTGCTGTTTGGGGAGGGTTTTTTGGAAGGGACATCCTGCGTGACACTGCAGTGCCACTCCTAGATGGGCCCGGTGTTTGTGTCGGCCACTAGGGTCGCTTATCTTACTCACACAGCGACCTCGGTGCAAATTTTAGGACTAAAAATAATATTGTGAGGTGTGAGGTATTCAGAATAGACTGAAAATGAGTGTAAATTATGGTTTTTGAGGTTAATAATACTTTGGGATCAAAATGACCCCCAAATTCTATGATTTAAGCTGTTTTTTAGTGTTTTTTGAAAAAAACACCCGAATCCAAAACACACCCGAATCCGACAAAAAAAATTCGGTGAGGTTTTGCCAAAACGCGTTCGAACCCAAAACACGGCCGCGGAACCGAACCCAAAACCAAAACACAAAACCCGAAAAATTTCAGGCGCTCATCTCTAGTTTTAACATCGCAAACCCAGGTCGGATCCGGCTTTTGAACCTGGGTCTGACTGGGGTCCGAGCAGCCTCAGACCCTGTCACATTGCAGTTTCAACCCGGGTTATTCCCAGGTTGGTGCCTTTTACACTGAACCCAGGTCACCCATGTTAAACACTGTGATGTGATCTAAAATGGACTTTTCTGACTCACACTGATGAGGTTTCAAAGGAAATAAAAGGAGGGGCTGGGGACTGCTCTGAGCAGACACATAAACAGCCAATCTGCACCTTTTTCTGTGACCCAGGTTGATTATCTCGGGCCAGAGGCTTTCACACTGCACAACGACCCGGGTCCGACCCGTGTTTAACCCTTCTTTTTTAACCTGGGTTGAAATGCAGGGTTGCTTGACCCTGGTTATTCACTTTGGCGCTTTCAGACTGCACCTCGACATGGGTCGACCTGACAACAACTCAGGAATTACCCGTGTTGTTTTGGCAATGTGAAAGGGTGAGTGGCTGATTGTAAACGCACCTAAGCACCTTCTTTCCAAGTGTTATTGAAAAGACTTTGGCACACACAAAATATAGAATATAGCATCTGCATAATTAAACACTCTAAATTAGCCTGCAAAATATGAGAGCACTGCCTATTACAGCCTGAGAGTTCCAGTTTCAACAGTTGATTGACGCATTTATCATCATGAGCACTGCTTACCCGAGAAGTGGTCTTTCCTTGACTGCTACCACTGCCAAAGTTTATCACTGAACATTCCACCCCCTTCGTACAATTACCAATTGTTATAAATGTTCCATCCATTGCCCTCCAATCTCTTGACTAACGTACGGTGGACTGCCACCCCTGCCAGAGTCTAACATTCCTCACCATAATTTCACAACTTCCTCACCATAATCTCTCCTCCCTTATGTTTTAGAAAATAAGGATTGGACCAAAGTTGGGTATTGACTGACTCTTTTTCCGCAAAGTCTGGAAACCTTGAATGATTTACGTTTAAGGTATGACTACCTAGTTTTATAGCAGCTCCATTCCTCCCACAATCTCTTGACTAATGTATGGGGATGGACTGCCACCTGGATCTTATACTTGCTCTCCCCTTTCTCCCTCATCCCCCTTGGATTTCTTCATCATAGAAACCCACTGAATGAAAGCCTCTACAGCCTATTTGAGTTTAGAATTTGACTATTTTAATAATGCAAAATGTTTTGTTTGCTGTTCATTGCAATTATTTAACTATGGTTTTTCTGTAGTCTTGTAACTTACAAATAAAAAAAAGTAGACAGCACATCGCCCAAAAGCACTTTACATAAACTTTTGAAAAGTATAATTAAAGTTACATTTCTGCTTTTTTGAGGTATTGCTTTTTTTTTTTTACATGTTCTATTAGTAAGTATTAATATGAGAGACCTTACAGTGACGAACTACACAGAGATCCAAAAATACTGTCAAACAATATCACAAAGAAAGGCAAATCAATGAGTTATCTAAATACATAAAGTGGTCAGTGCACAACCCTGAAAACAGATTAAGTATTTTACAGTCTCATCTAATTTTCTTATTGTAAATAGAAAATGAGAGATAAGAGAGAAATAAAGAAAGGAGAGAAAAAGCAGTAGAAGAAAACTAAGAAGTGAGGCAATAGGTGAAGGAGGGTGGGGGAAGGGGGCGGGGTAACCTGACTGGAGAGGTCTATAGAAATTTAGCTCTACGGGCCATTGACTGGGTCTATGTGTAAGATGATTAAACCAAAAGCATACCTCCCAACTGTCCCGATTTTCGCGGGACAGTCCAGTTTTTTTGGGACTGTCCCGCTGTCCCGCCCGCGGGCCGCAGTGTCCCGTGGTGGAGGGGGGGGACGACAGTTGGGAGGCTCCTGCACTCTCTGCTCTGCTAAGCAGGGCAGCAGTGAATAGACGCTGTGCGCATGCGCACAGTATCTATTCAGTGGAGACAGGAGGAGAGGAGGCATGCCAGCAGCTCACAGAGCGCTGGGCATGCCGTCTCAGTGACAAAAATGGGGCGTGGCTCGCGATCGCGGGTCCTCCCGTGAAGCCGTGCCCCTTTTTCGGTGTGTCCCTCTTTGACAAAGCAGAGAGTTGGGAGGTATGCAAAAGCGATCGATTAAATGCAGGGGGAGGGGGGGGGGCTGAAAGTGAGAAGTCCATGGTTCCCAAACCTTGGTACATTTTTTAGAAGAGCCCCTCAGTATGCTAGTGATATATTCCATAGACTGGATATGCCATATTTTAGCTATGATTTCACCCATGTCAGGTGCCTAAGTTGTCTTCCAATGTGATGCCATGACACATCTAGCCGCCAGAACCATATGAGTGAAAAACTTGAGAATATTGCTTTTTAATCTCTTTGGTTCTCAGGCAGCGGCAGCTGCTGCCCCTGGACTGCAGCACTGTCCAAAAGCTGCAGGGGGGAGCTGGCCAGGGCATATGAACATACATGTGAAGAGGTATGTACCATATGTCCTGGCTTCAGTGGCGTAACTAGAAATTTTTCTCCCCCAAGCCAAAAAATCCTTCGGCACCCCCCCCCCCCCCCCCCCCCACACCAATAACCCCCATGATTGGCACTAGTAAAGGGACAAATATGTGTGCGCCGCCAAAAAGGGTGTGTGGCTTCGTTGAAATGGGCGTGGCTTTGCATAAAGGGGCGTGGCATTGCAGGAAAAGACTACCTTATACCCCAGTTTTGCAACCTGCACGCCCAGACGTTAACCACCACAGGAAAGAAAAATAATCCTGATTCATGCCCTTTACATTATTTGTCATCTTTCCTCCTTATAGTAATGCCCAGTATACATTATTCCACATACTGCAATGGCCTTAGCCATTATGCCACACACAATAATGCACATGACACAATATGCACACACTGTAATGCCCCCGACACATTATGCCACACACCGTAATGCCTGTGACACATTATGACAGGAATCGCAATGCCCGTTATACATTATGCTACACACTGCAATGCCCCTGATACATTATAGCACATACAATGTCTGTGACACAGTATGACACACACCACAATGATCCTGTGACATTATACCACATACCACAATGCCCGTGATATAGTATACAACACACTGTAATGCCTGACACATTATGACACACACCACAATGTCCGTGATACATTATGCCACACACCGTAATGCCCATTACACATTAAGTTCTACAGTAAGGCTTCTAATTACTTTTAAATTACCTGCTCGTTGCCAGGGGTTTCATGCTCTTGGTTCCATGCACGGTGCCAGGGGTTTTCATGCTCAGGGTGTCATGCTCGTTGCCAGGGGTTTCATGCACTGGGTGTCATGCTCGTTGCCAGCGGTTTCATGCTCTTGGTTCCATGCACGGTGCCAGGGGTTTTCATGCTCAGGGTGTCATGCTCGTTGCCAGGGGTTTCATGCACTGGGTGTCATGCTAATTGCCAGGGGTTTCATGCACTGGGTGTCATGCTTGTTGCCAGGGGGTAGTGCTTGTTGCTAGGGCCATGCTCCCAGTGCCACATATGCGCCCAGTGCCAGATATTCCCCCACGGTGCCAGGTATATCCCCCCAGTGCCAGATATTCCCCCACAGTGCCAGGTACATGCCCCCAGTGCCACATATACCCCCCCCAGTGCCACATATGCCCCCTCAGTGCCTGCTCCCCCCAGTGCCAAATATTCCCCCACAGTGCCACATATGCCCCCTCAGTGCCTGCTCCCCCCAGTGCCAGATATTCCCCCACAGTGCCAGGTATATGCCCCCAGTGCCAGATATTCCCCCACAGTGCCAGGTATATGCCCCCAGTGCCAGATATTCCCCCACAGTGCCAGGTATATGCCCCCAGTGCCAGATATTCCCCCACAGTGCCAGGTATATGCCCCCAGTGCCAAATATTCCCCCACAGTGCCTGCTCCCCCCCCCCCCCCCCCCCCGCTCCTTTGTGTTGGAGGGACACGGAGCGCATAGCGCGCCTCTCCTGTGTCCCTCCTGGCTCTCCTGCCGGTCTAATAAAGGAAGTGCCGGTTCGTGAGCCAATCAGAGCTCACGAACGGCACTTCCTTTATTAGACCGGCCGGGGGAGAGCCAGGGAGGGACACAGGAGAGGCGCGCGATGTGCGCTCCGTGTCCCTCCTTACAGCAGCGGAGGGAAGGAGGAGACCGCAGATTGACATGCGGACGCAAAGTCAGTGGCGCCCCCACAGCCCCTCGCCCCCAAGCCACCGCGAGGACTGCGGGGGCAGTAGTTACGCCACTGCCTGGCTTCCTTCCCTGGAAATCACCAGTCACCGCAGCATGCCACACACTGCTCAGCCTATCAATCATCCTTTAGCCCTCCCCGGACTCTTGTGAAACTAGCAGCCGCCGCTGGTCTCAGGTTTTCTATGGAACTTTTTATATACAGATGTAGCCTTGCTCATCTCCGCGACTATTTACAGGTGCGGCTAGCTTGTCGCAATTAGTGTGCCCAGCTGTGGACACGTGCGAATAGTCGCACCTGCTATCCATAAGAATTATACTGCATTGTGACAACGATGAGCAAGACTACTGTACATCTGTATGACCTACAGCTGCATGCGAAACACAAGGACCAATATTTGTTACTAGAGAAAATTACTTTATTATTATATTTCTCAGATAAAAAAACAAAACAAAAAGTAATACAGGTTGAGTATCCCTTATCCAAAATGCTTGGGACCAGAGGTATCTTGGATATGGGATTTTTCCGTATTTTGGAATAATTGCATTCCATAATGAGATATCGTGGTGATGGGACCTAAGTCTAAGCACAGAATGTATTTATGTTACATATACACCTTATACACAGCCTGAAAGTAATTTTAGCCAATATTTTTTATAACTTTGTGCATTAAACAAAGTGTGTCTACATTCACACAATTCACTTATGTTTCATATACACCTTATACACGCAGCCTGAAGGTCATTTAATACAATATGTTTAATAACTTTGTGTATTAAACAAAGTTTGTGTACATTGAGCCATCAGAAAACAAAATTTTGCTATCTCAGTCTCACTCCAAAAATTCCGTATTTCGGAATATTCCGTATTTCGGAATATTTGGATATGGGATACTCAACCTGTATAATAAAAACCCTTACCTAAACTAAACTATAATACCCCTTTCACATAGCCAAAATATCCCGGGTTATTCCCGGGTCGAGGTGCAGTGTGAAAGCGCCACTTAACAATTTTCACGGGTCAAGTGACCCGGCATCTCAAACTGGGTTAAAGCAGGTTTATTCACAGGTATGAACCTGGTTGAAGTGCAGTGTGAACAGGTGCAGGATTGATGTGACCCGGGACCCGTTCACACTATAGGAAAGCCGGCACTTGGATATGATCTCAACTCCAAGCGTCAGACTGACCAAGCAATAAGCAGTCTGAAAAAGGCCAAAGCTGGGACGCACCGTGTTGGACCCGTGTACAATATCCAGGGTGTGTCCTGGCCGTGGCGATGTGAAAGGGGGTATAATTCAGCATTTAAGTCCTGCAAAATGGCGTAATTCTCACATGTGCTCTAAGATGTGGTGATTAGGTGTCAATCATAACTTTCATTGAGACATTTAGTGCAAACCAAGAAAATGCAGTAGAAAACTGAGTGGAAAATGCATACCCTCCAACTGTGCCTTTTTGGAGGGGACAGTACCTTTTTTCTATGGTCTGTACTGATTTTTGACTCTCCCAATTTCCATTGAAAGTATAGGAAAAGGGGCGTGACCACACCCCTTTACCTGTGACCACACCCCCTTTTCTAATTTGTACCGTTTTTTATGTGTAAAATGTTGGAGGCTATGAAAATGCATGCTAAACATACCTGTAGGGTATGAAAGGACACACAATTGTGTTGTTTGTTTTTTTAAATTGTATAAACTAGGCATATTCACAACTGAACACTGTGCTAAAAGGTGGCTGTATCAAAATACGTTTAAATATTTAAACATATCTTGTTGCGGACAAATATTAGATGTGCCAGTCGTCATTATCAAATTGATGATAACAGCAGGTATTTTAATGTGTCTAAAAAAATTTTATGAAATAAACAATGTCTCCTACGATCTAATAACCTGGACCGATTACAGCTAATACTGTACATAGGAAGAAAAGTCACAACAAGCTCTACAGTAGATTATTATTTTATGTTAATTTATTTAGTCAAATTTAATTTATAGTTTGGATTACAATACAAAACTTTGGGATAAATAAATAAATATATACCTATTACCAGGTGAAAAGCGATTGAAGGAATTAGCTAACCATACTGCTAATTAAGCTGAAGTCTGCATTCTGAAACTAAAAACCTGGGAAGCAGAAAAGAATATATACATCCCACTTGCATTCCATAGAGCAAAAGCAGGTTATAAATAGCCAAATGATAATCTGAAAAATGCTGCAGCAATGTGATGAGTACCAGATAGGCTCAGCATAAGGGTCATTGGGGGTTTCACTATCGTGAAAATATTTTATTATATACAAACATAATTTCTGCAAATGTAACCCTATCTTTTTATTCTTGTAGTGTTAATGCACCTCTCCTAACTCCAAACCTTTTCTGCATACTGGGGGTCATTCCGAGTTGTTCGCTCGCAAGCTGCTTTTAGCAGCTTTGCACACGCTAAGCTGCCGCCTACTGGGAGTGAATCTTAGCTTATCAAAATTGCGAACGAAAGATTAGCAAAATAGCGAATAGACACCTCTTAGCAGTTTCTGAGTAGCTCCACACTTACTCGGCATCTGCGATCAGTTCAGTGCTTGTCGTTCCTGGTTTGACGTCACAAACACACCCAGCGTTCGGCCAGACACTCCTCCGTTTCTTCAGCCACTCCCGCGTTTTTCCCAGAAACGGTAGCGTTTTTTCGCACACACCCATAAAACGGCCTGTTTCCGCCCAGAAACACCCACTTCCTGTCAATCACATTACGATCACCAGAACGAAGAAAAAACCTCGTAATGCCGTGAGTAAAATACCTAACTGCATAGCAAATTTACTTGGCGCAGTCGCACTGCGGACATTGCGCATGCGCATTAGCGACTAATCGCTCCGTTGCGAGAAAAAAATACCGAACGAACAACTCGGAATGACCCCCACAGTGTATATGACATACAAATTTTCCCAAGAACTCCTGGAAGAGTAGGTCACACTCCATCCCGCCCATTCTGAATTCTTGTAGCATACCAAGAACTCCTGGTAGTATAGGTCACCATCCCGCTCACTCATTAGATGTCACGGCCCCAGGGGATGCTGCTAAGGTCATTCCCCGTTTCTTACCTGTCAGGCCACTTGTGAGGGTCTGGCGTGCTCTGGCAGTCCGGCAGCATGCTCTTCGCTTGGCTACAGTAGTCACAGCGATTGGGGCTGGGTCCTCTGTGTGCGATGGTCCTGCGAGCCCTGCAGTATGGACGATGCCATCTTGCTTAGTGTCAGCTGACCAATTCCATGCAGCCTGAGTGTCAGCTGACCAGTTCCATGCAGCCTGAGTGTCAGCTGACACTCCCAGCAATCCTGTGTCACCAATGGGTTTTAAACTTCCTGCTTCTCAGTGTTCAGGTTTCCAGTGCCATAAGTCACATAGCTCTGTGTGTGACCTTTGAAGCTGCGCTCCCCTGGGTATTCAGCTACTGCACAGTACCTGCGTTCTCTGAGCTTCTCTGTTTGCTACCTGCATCACCATCTGCATTCCTAAGGGATCATCCAGTGTCATCATTCCAGATCCAGTCCGGTCAGCACTCCAGTGTCATCATTCCGGATCCATCCCGGTCAGCACTACGGTCCCATTAAAGTCACCATCGGTTCCAGTCTGATAATACAAATATCATTGGTTACAGATTCCATCGGTTCTAGTCCGATAATACAGATACCATCAGTTCCAGTCCGATAATACAGATCTTATAGGTTACAGATACCATCAGCTCCAGTCTGATAATTGTTACGCACACCAGTGCTAACAGGAGTATACCGGTGTATGAACAGAGAGGGAAGCGAAGCAAACAAACTCACAGACAGTATAACATAACATACACAGGAGGTGATGGAATAACTAATAAATACAAAGTGAACGGAGAAGCCCAAAGGCTCAGGAATTGGGTGTCTCCCTAGTGTCAGGAATGCTCATATGGAATAGAGCGGACAATGAAGCGAGGTGTAGTGATTTAACATGTGGAGCACCTGAAATTATGTTGCTAAGAGCAACAGAAAAAACCCCAAAGGGTTACCAACGGGTGTGGGAATAAACTCCTTGGTCAGAGATAGAAATATAGACACAAGGAGAGTATCCACAATCCTAACCCCCACTTGCAGGGCACAGGTTCAGCTTACTGCCACTAAACTGACACCTGGACGCCCTGCACAGTGAGGGAGGATTAAGCAAGCAGGTCTGAGAGTACAGCCGCAAACCTGCTGGGTTCACAGAATAGCAAAAGAACCCCAGCAGGTCAAACAACTGACTCCAGTCTTACTGCTAGGTCCGGATTGGCAGAATGAAGTACCGAATCCCAAGGCCTGTTCGCAGTAAGCAAAACAAGTAAATACAAAGTCACACAGTACTAGCTAACTCTCTGGAACTGACTAACTAACAAACAAAGATTCAGCAGCATTTGCCTAGCCTGAGAGGATGGTTTATATAGCAGGTGCTGTCCACGCCCCACTCAGACCTCACAGACTGTGAGCACAAAACCAGCGCCGGATTCCCTGCCATGCACAGAGCCTGTAACCACTACACAGTAAAAACCCGGACCGGAGTATCAGCTGCGCTCAGGTTACTTCGCTAACACTTGCCTGCCATGGCGACGTGGCAGCACAGAGCAGGGCATCATGCCCCACTCGCCCCCGTTAACCCTTAATGTGAGGGGAGGAGAGCGCAGCGTCTCTCCCTCCCCTCACCGCCGCTGCCAGCAGCGCTGCTGTGTCCGGTCTCCAGCGTTAGCCAATCAGAGCTTGCGGACCGGCTCCTGATTGGCTGCCGGTCCGCGAGCTCTGATTGGCTAGCGAACCGGCGCCAGACAGCCGCCGGAGACCTGGAGCTGTGAGGGGAAGGAGAGGCGCTGCGCTCTCCTCCCCTCACATAGCAACAACTTACAAGCGGCCGGTAAGTGACGGGGGGGGGGGGGGTCCGGCGGCACAGTGGGGCATGTATCTGGCACCAAATGGGGCATGTAACTGGCACTGAGTGGGGCCTGGCACTGTGGGGAATGTATCTGGCACTGTGGGGCAAAGTAACTGGCACTGTGGGGCAATGTATCTGGCACTGTGGGGCAATGTAACTGGCACTGTGGGGCAATGTATCTGGCACTGTGGGTCAATGTAACTGGCACTGTGGGGCAATGTATCTGGCACTGTGGGGCATGTAACTGGCACTGTGAGGCAATGTAACTGGCACTGTGGGGCAATGTATCTGGCACTGTGGGGCAATGTATCTGGCACTGTGGGGCATGTATGGCACTGTGGGGCATGTATCTGGCACTGTGGGGCATGTAACTGGCACCGTGGGGCAATGTAACTGGCACTGTGGGCCATTTTCAGTGGCCACACCCCTACTGGAGCGTGGCCACACCCTGCTGGGGGTGTGGCCACGCCCATTTTCCACCACGCACGCCTTCGGCGCGCGCACATGCTTCTTTTTGTGTGGGTTTTTTTTTTTGGGGGGGGGGGGGGGCGCCATTTTCCATCTTGCCCTGGGCTCCCGAAAACCGTTACCCTAGTTACGCCTCTGCTTACTTTATTAGATCAGATCTCTAGATGTGGAAGGTGTACAGTACAGTACAGTACATCAACAATTATAGAAAGAGGACTGTGTTAAATAACTGCTAAACCAGATGGATTAAGTAAACTAGCTACCTGCAGGGGAGGATCGGGATCTAAAACCAGCCCGGGAAATTTATGGAAGCAGCCCTAATGGGGATGCGGTCTGATTATGATAAGGGGCTGGGGTCTATTGAGGGGTATATGTAAATTGAAATTCCATGGAGGGTTCAGCACATAAAAACTGCATTAGTTAAAAACTGCACAAGCATTTATGTTGCTCACATTTATGTGCAGTGGCATAACTAGAAATCTTTCTCCCCCAAGCCTAAAAATTCTCTGCCCCCCCACCCCCCCATAATTGTCACTAGCAAAGAAATGAATCTGCGCGCGTCGGAGGCGCGCGTCGCAAAAAGAGGCGTGGCCTTGTTGAAATGGCGTGGCTTTGCATAAAGGTGCGTGGTTTTGCAGGAAAAGACTACCTTATACACCAGTTTTGCAACCTGCACGCCCAGACATTGGCCACCACAGGAAAAAAGAATAATCCTGATTTCATGCCCCTTACATTATTTGTCATTTTTCCTCCGTATAGTAATGCCCAGTATACATTATGCCACATACTGCAATGGCCCTTAGACATTATGCCACACACAATAATGCCGATGACACAATATGCCACACACCATAATGCCCCCGAAACATTATGCCAAACACCGTAATGCCTGTGACACATTATGATAGACTTCACAATGCCCGTTATTCATTATGCTACACACTGTAATGCCCCTGATACATTATAGCACATACAATGCCTGTGACACATTATGACACACACCGCAATGTCCGTGATACATTATGCCACACACTGCAATGTCCGTGATACATTATGCCACACACTGCAATGACCCTGAGACATTATACCACATACCACAATGCCCGTGATATAGTATACCACACACCGTAATGCCTGTGACACATACCGCAATGCCCGTTAAACATTATGCCACACACTGCAATGCCCCTGAGACATTATACCACATACCACAATGCCCGTGATATAGTATACCACACACACCGTAATGCCTGTGACACATACCGCAATGCCCGTTATATCCTATGCCACACACAGCAATGCCCGTTATACATTATGCCACACACTGCAATGCCCCTGAGACATTATACCACATACCACGATGCCCGTGATATGGTATGCCACACACCGTAATGCCTGTGACACATTATGAGACACACTGCAATGTCACGTCAGTGATACATTATGCCACACACCGCAATGCCCATTACACATTAAGTCCTACAGTAAGGCTTCTAATTACTGTTAAATTACCAGCTCGTTGCCAGAGGTTTCATGCTCTTGGTTCCATGCACGGTGCCAGGGGTTTTCATGCTCAGGGTGTCATGCTCGTTGCCAGGGGTTTCCTGCGGTAGGTGTTATGCTTGTTGCCAGAGGTATCATGTGCTGGGTTTCAAGCTTGTTGCCAGGTGGTAATATTCGTTGCCAGGGGTCTCATGCACTGGGTGTCATGCTCGTTGCTAGGGGGTAATGCTTGTTGCCAGGGATTTCATGAGCTGGGTGTTGTGCTTGTAACCAGGGGGTATGCCCCCCAAGTGCCAAATATGCTCCCGCAGGGCCAAATATGCTCTCCCAGTGCCAAATATGCCCCCCCCCCCAGTGCCAAATATGCTCCCCCAGTGCCAAATATGTTCCCCCAGTGCCAAATATGCCCCTCAGTGCCAAATATGCTCCCCCAGTGGCAAACATGCCCCCCAAGTGCCAAATATGTTCCCCTAGTGCCAAATATGCTCCCCCAATGCCAAACATGGCCCCCCAAGTGCCAAATATGTTCCCCCAGTGCCAAATATGCCCCCCAGTGCCAAATATGCTCCCCTTGTGCCAAATATGTTCCCCCAGTGCCAAACATACCCCCCCAGTGCCAAATATGCTCCCCCAGTGCCAAACATGCCACCCAAGTGCCAAATATGTTCCCCCAGTGCCAAATATGCTCCCCCAATGCCAAACATGCCCCCCCCCCGAGTGTCAAATATGTTCCCCCAGTGCCAAATATGCCCCCCATTGCCAAATATGCTCCCCCAGTGCCAGGTACACCCCCCTCCCCCCTGGGCTCCCCCACTGATTCTGTTTTGGGAAGGAGGGACACGGAGGGAACAGCACGCGCCTCTCCTGTGTGTCCTTCCTGCTTCTCCGGCGGCAGAGGCGTGTCTATCAAAAGAAATGCTGGTTCGTGAGCCAATCAGAGCTCATGAATGGGCACTTCATTTAATAGGCACGACGCTGCCACTGGAGACCCAGGAGGGACACACATGAGAGGCGTGCGCTGTGCCCTCCGTGTCCCTCCTTCCCAAAACAGAATCAGTGCCGGCGGCTAGGACGCCCCGCAGCCCTGCGCACCTCCAAGCGCTCGCAGTGGCTGCGGACCTCTAGTTACGCCACTGTGTATGTGTTCAATTAAATAAACAACTACTTCTACATGTGTATGTACTTTTAATGTGATGAACGGGACTCCTCTATTCAAGTAGCTGAGTGCATGTAAAATAGAGTTCTGTACAATACAATTCTGAAATACAAATTTCATCCTAACCCTTTTTTCCACGCTCTCTGTCTACCTCTTCTGTGTCACCCCTGTCTGTCTGCCCCTCCCCTTTAGAATGTAAGCTCTCACGAGCAGGGCCCTCTTCCCTCATGTGCTTATCCTTTTCTTAGTTTAATCTTCAACTGCACCAAATCCCATGGTTTTCTGCCACCTGATACTTATTCCAGTGTCATCTGCTGATGTAACTATGTTTATTTACCCTGTACTTGTCCTATATTGTCTTCAACTGTAAGTCGCTGTTTGCCTGTTTTGATTATTTGTTTATGTACTCCCTAATTGGGCGCTGCGGAACCCTTGAGGCACCATATAAGTAAAGGATAATAACAGATAAGAAAAATGGGAATGTGCAAATAGCACTGAATGGAAAATGTTCCTGAAAGGGAATGATAACCTAATGTAAAAGTAAAAGTATAAAAACGTCCAGTTATTAACAATAAAGGTTGTGCATAGGGGGTTCTGGCAACGGAAAACTAGGAGCATAGCTATGTCACATGGGCATCATGGGAAGGTTTGATGGAAATGGCCACACCAGCTAACAGCATTTAGGGATAAATGACCTGATTGCAGGATAGTCTCCTCATGGGGGTCATTCCGACCCGAACGCTCGCTGCAGTTTGTCGCAGCGCAGCGATCGGGTCGGACCTGCGCATGCGCCATCACCGCAGTGCACCGGCGCTGCAGTGCGCCAGCGCATGGTAGTCGTCGCTGCCTGAGACAGAGGCGGTCGCTGGGCGGGAGGGGGCTGAATGGCGGCGTTAAGCCGCCGTTTAGGGGGCGCAGTCCGGCCAACACAGGCATGGCCGGACCGTTGGAGAAGCGGGCCACGGCGGCTGCGTGACGTCTCACGCAGCCGCTGCGGCCAGCGGCAGCGACAAACAACTTCCGGCCAGCCGCAGGAGCTGCGCTGGCGCTTTTGTATTTATGCGGGGGGGGGGGGGTGACTGACATGGTGGGCGGACTAGCCCTGTGCTGGGCGTCCCCCCGCATGTCAGGGAAGATGATCGTAGCTGTGCTAAATTTAGTACAGCTGCGTTCAACTCGGAATGACCCCCATATCTGGACTGTCCTGCTGAAGTCAAGACGGAGGTGTACCATTTACCGAAGTAATATGGCCTTCCACTTCATTCAAGTTTACTATGTTTGATATGGATTCTACTTCCAGGATAAACTAGTGAACAAGAACAGCCTGTAAAATCAGAGTAAGAAGCGGATTGATTAGTGCTTCATATCTCTTCTTTTTATCTCTCTCCACGCTTATACCCCATTTATATCATATAAACAAAATAATGTGAAAATAAATTTTTGTTGTCAAAAACCTAAATCGCTAGAGAAGTGTTCAACTCAAGATTAAAGTGGAACTCCACTAACAGATTATAATATTGCACCAACAGATTTGTTTATTTTTGCTGCCCCCCCTAAGACAGTAGGTTTGCTGTGTATATATTATTACATAGGTTCTCAAACTCGGTCCTCTGGATCCTAAACAGTTCACATTTTCCAGCCCTGCTCACAGAATCGCAAGTGAAATAATTAGCTCCACCTGTGAATATTTTACAACGTGTCAGTCAGTAATGAATACACCTGTGCATCTGCTAGGTGACCTTGAAAACATGAACTGTTGGGGTCCTGAGGACCGTGTTTGTTTGTGAGCAACTGTATTATTATATTTAACCAACACACATACCTGAGCTTATATTCAGGCAAAAATGAAATGTGCATGGAGCCATGGACCATAGAATTACCACAAGATTGTATTTCTCTTTAAAGACAAAATCAGACTGGATCTTTTGCTAGTCTCTCTCCATGAACAGAAGCAGATTCTTCTTTGTCTTACCTTTCTATTTACCATATTACATTTTATCCCTTTAATTTCTGAAATATGTGTACTTCATGTACTACATCAGTAACAGTTTTACACCTTCTCTCCATGTAGCTGAGGCCCTCTCCTTTTGGGGAGAGCTGAAGGTTTTTGTTCCCCAGGGGGAAGCTTCGGCCAACCCTGGGGAGAAAGGGACGACCCCGACCCGTGAGGCGGAGGGAAATCTGAAGACCCTTGCCCCCTAAGGGGCCTTTTGGCTCCGGGGGTCGGGGACTCAAGTGGTGCCCCTGCGCTTCAGCAAGGGGGGACCTGAAGACCCCTTTTCCCTCTAGGCTTTTTGGCTCTGAGGGTTAGGGGAGCAACGGGGCCCTTCTCCTTTTGGAGAGGGTCCAAGTCCTATTCCTCCAGCACGATTTTTGCACAGATCATTGGGTGATGAAGCCACGCACCTCGGGCTTCAAGAAAAAAAAATTAGTAACAGTTTTATTCTCTTTTCATGCAACCAGCCCAAAACAAATAAAAGTGAGTGTAATGTTATACTATAGGTCAAATAATAGAATGGAATGTTTGAAAACATTTTGCTGAAATATTATTGGCTGAGAAATAAATTAGTATGGCAGTATAAAAGGGTAGAATAGAGCTTTATTTTATATATTACCAGTTATTTATATAGCGCACACATATTCCGCAGTGCTTTACAGAGACTATTTGGCCATTCACATCAATCCCAGCCCCAGTGGAGCTTATATTCCCTACCACACGTATACACACACACACACACACACTAGGGTTACTTTTGTTTTGAAGCCAATTAACCTACCAGTATATTTTTGGATTGTGGAAGGAAACCGGAGAACCCGGAGGAAACCCACGCAAGTACGGGGAGAATATACAAACGCCACACAGTTAGGACCATAGTGGGAATCAACCCCATGACCTCAGTGCTGTGAGGCAGTATTGCTAACCATTACACCATCCGTACTGCCAATGATAATCATAAACCATTACTGTACATTAATGAAACTTGCTACACATAAAAAGTATGCTAATCTCTGAATATATAATTATAATGTACTTTCACACCTGAATTGAAGCATTTCTTGAGGGAAAGTGCAGCTTTACTACCTAAATAAGTGGTGGATTGGTGGGCATGGTCAGTTTGATTGGGGAAATGCTCCATTTTTTTTTACATTTCTATTTCAAAATGTTATTATTATTATTTATTATTATTATTATTATTATTATCATCCCTTATTTGGCACCACAAGGGTTCCGCAGCGCCCAAATACAGAGCACATAAACAATAATCAAAACAGGCAAACAGCGACTTACAGTTGAAAACAATATAGGGCAAGTACAGGGTATATAAACATAGCTACATCAGCAGATAAGTATCAGGTGGCAGAAAACCGTGGGATTTGGTGCAGTTGAAGATTATTAAAGTAAGATAAGGCTAAGCACATGAGGGAAGAGGGCCCTTCTCGTAAGATCTTACATTCTAAAGGGGAAGGGCAGACAGGCAGGGAGGGCAGATAGGCAGGGGTGACACAGACGGGGTAGACAGTGAGTGTGGAACAGAGGGTTATGATTAGGTTTGGCTGGGTTTGGTGAAAAAGTGGAGCCCGTTTGAAGTTTTGTAGAGAGGGGGAGAGGTAGGGAATTCCAGAGAAGTGGTGCAGCACGTGAAAAATCTTGGAGGTAGAAGTGGGAGGAAGTAATCAGTAGGCAGGAGAGTCCGCGTGCATTAGCAGAACGAAGAGGATGGGTGGGAGTGTAAAGAGAGATAAGGTCAGAGATGTAAATGGGAGGTGGTCTTTAGTATGCCGACTGTCGGGATCCCGGCGCCCAGTATACCAGCGCCGGAATCCCGACAGCCGGCACACCGAACTTTTTCTCCCTCGTGGGGGTCCACGACCCCCCTGGAGGGAGATTAAAATAGCGTGGCGCGCGTAGCCACCGTGTCCGCAGCGTGGCGAGCGCAGCGAGCCCGCAAGGGGCTCATTTGCGCTCACCAGGCTGTCGGTATGCCAGCGCCGTTATGCTGGTCGCCGGGAGTCCGGCCGCCGGCATACCATACTACACCTGTCAATGGGGGAGGAGTGGGTGAGGGCTTTGTAAGTGAGAGTGAGAAGCTTGAAATGGATTCTGAAATGGAAGTTGGGAGGAATGTAAAAAATAAATAAAGCATAAAGAAATACAATGAAAACAAACAGTATTAGTATTTTTGGCAGGTGGCAGCAACTCAGTTTTTACAATATTAACCTAAGAACTGTATGTTTGTCATCTCAGCCAATTAAAACCTCGACAATTGTCACTATGCAGCCATATAATGTATATTTGAATTTATACTTAATACAGACGTCACATGTAAATGGTATGTGCACCAATAAATCAGGCAATCCTTTAGATGCAAATATTGAAGGGGAAACAAGGTAACATTATTGTACACAGTGTTTTCTAAAGTTTACAAAGCATTTTCTACAGTGTTCTTTCTCCCTCTACTGGCTATTAATTGCAATCACTGTACACTACTGTATAAAGAACTAAACAAAGACCTGTATTCCACTCACCTAATGTGTACTTGACGTGTTTTTATTACAAAACATTCTTTACAGTATTCATATGAATCATATACGTAAAGTTATTGAGTAAATGTGTGGAGAAGATTGTACTCTATTCCATACATCTTTTGTGTCTACCATAGCGGGTAGTCACAGATTCAAAGAACTTATACACAACAAAACCATGACAGCACAATTTAGATGCATGTCCTTATATACTTGTGTTAACAGATTCACTGATGGGCATATTTATTAAAATGAAGTTGCAGGAAACCATCCCAAAAACTGCAGTTTTTGGTGAATTTCTGCAAAATCTGAAGTACCCTCAGCATGGTGCGATGTAACCTTACGATTTTGACTATATAGTTAAAATTGTAAGAAAAGTTAGTGCAAATCGCACTGTGAGTACACAGCTTGCGATACCGATGTGCGCTCCCATAGGGTCGGTATCGCAATAAAAAATAGACTGTGCAGGCAAGTAAATCTTGACTATATTGTGTACAATAATCTAGTACATGGTATAGTCAAAACTGGCACTTAGTCAAAATCTCAAATAAAGATAGTCAGTATCGGTGGTTCAGGGCTCCGGGGAGTTCAGGGGAAATCGCAAAGTCAAAATCTCACCATGTGTATGCACCTTAAGATGGAGAGACCACAGCACATGCTGTATCTCCTATATCTTCCGCAGTCTATTTCTGACTGCAAAGCACCCTCCATAGAGTGCCAGATTAACGTTGTGGGGGCCCCAGAGCAACTAATATGTGGGGGCCCATATCAATAAAAGTTATCAATAGATATGCTGGCGATGTTACTATAAGTATAAAAGTGTAAATACTCCCAGCACCACAAATGTGTTTAACACACTGTAGTTCTCCCAGTATAAATTATGCCACACAGAAAACCCGCTTCACATATGCCACCATGCTGGTGATGTAGCTATGTATCGGACGGCCTGGCGTGATTGCCCCGCCTACTTTGTTGTTAATCCAGCTCTGCCTCCATAGGTTCCTATGGAGGGCTGCTATGCTATTAGATTTACCAAGATCCAAAATACAAAGCTTTCAGAGCTGGGCTCTGGTTGGTAACGCTATCGGCAAATGGCATTAGCCTATAGCCCATAGAAGTGACGACACCTGGATTTCTACAGTAGACTGTAGCTTGCTTCAAATAATTGGGACTAAGTGTTTTTTTACATATTTATATATTTATTATCAGTGTGCTAGAATATTTTAGTGGGCATTTTAATATAGGAAACACCACTTGATGAAATTACATGCCATATTATTTCCTATTCATGTTTTTAATTCATAATAAATTGATATATATATATATATATATATTTTTTAGACATATGTATCTTATATCTGATTGCCTTACCAGTGGGACATTACTTATTCGATTAGTTATTTAATTTTATTATTTTTATTTTTCTTACTGTCAAAGAAATGAATCGGAAAGCACTAATTGACTGAGAGTGTGGGAACGGTTGCTATCAGCCAATCAGTACTTTGCCATACATTTTTATGGCAGTGTCTGCAAATGACCTGTCATTTCGTGGTGGCTGTCCAGCAGCCTGCCTGTTGTGTTCTGCTCAGTTTGTAATTTTGTCAAGACCCGTGGATGCCTACTTGGAACGAATAGGAGTATTGGTGGAGTAAGTAGAGGGTAGGGTCAGATGGATAACAACATGCGCTGTCAGTGTCCTGTCTTTATTTTAATATTTTCTTTAAAGGCAGACTACAGGTGGCCCTTAATTTCCTGGCATACTGGCACTTTTCTAGAAGGGCAGTATGGATGGTGTAATAGTTAACATTACTGCCTCACAACACTGAGGTCATGGGTTCGATTCCCACCATGGCCCTAACTGTGTGGAGTTTGTATATTCTCCCCGTACTTGCGTGGGGTTCCTCCGGATTCTTCCCACAATCCAAAAATATACTTGTAAGTTCATTAGCTCCTAACAAAAATTAACCCTTGCGTGAATGTGTGTGTACATGTGGTAGGGAATATAGATTGTAAGATCCACTGGGGCAGGGACTGATGTGAATGGCCAAATATTCTCTGTAAAGCACTGCAGAATATGTGTGCGCTATATAAATAACTAATAATAATAATAAAAAATAAGTGCCATCAAGCCAGGGCAAGCTCGCTGGGACTTTTCGGGCAAATGTAAAGAACAATATTATTAACTATTTTTTTTTACTATTAATTCCACACCCACCACTCAGGGGTGCGGGAATAACACTGGGCTGTTTTTTTGGGGGGGATCTGTCTTTCCGATTAAGTCCAACCCTGGGCTGACCAGTTTGGGTCTGGTTGACGTAATGGCAGAGGGACACCATGCTGTGTGTCTCCCTTCTACAGCGTTATCCCCCCCATGACTGGTTCAGCCCGGTGCTGGTAATTGGAATTTCTTTCATACCTTTCAAACCTGATAAACAGAGCCGGCCTTAGGCATAGGCAAACTAGGCAATTGCCTAGGGCATTTGGTATGCTTAGGGGCACCAGCAGCTTCTGCTGATTAAAATGATATGCGGCATGCCTATATTCTGTGTGTGACTGCGGCAGTATCTGCATACGAAATGCTACGTTGCAGTGTATTCCTGGAAATCACTGTAATGGAGCATTTTGTATGCAGATACAGCCGCAGTCGCACACAGAATATAGGCATGCTGCATATCATTTTAATCAGCAGAAGCAGCTTGTGCAACCTAGCCACATAGCAATGCAAATAAGATGCATTTTCATAAACAAAAGGCGCCCGACGTTAGCAGAGCTGCCAGCTGACTCATGCCAGGCATCTCCTGCAGAACTAGTGGCGGTGCTAGGGGGCACCAGCCATAATCTTGCCTAGGGCATCATATTGGTTAGGGCCGGCTCTGCTGATAAAGCCTGAACAGATCGTAGTGATGTCTGCTGTGTTTCTCCCAAACTCATCTGCTGCAAGCAGGTCTAGTATTTGGGCAGGTTTACCTTTGCTATATGACCATTAGTAAATATGAGGCTCTTATTCTTGCCTCTGTTAAAAAATAAATTTTTGGTCCGATGTTCTTAAGCTGGTTTGAAATTGTTTCCCCTTCGGTTTTGTCTTTAGTAAATGGTCAGTTTACAAAACTGACAGAAAAATGAGCCACAACTGACGTTTAGAAATTTCTATTTCACAATGCACGTTTTAGTGCTGGAAGCTTTGCTTAAATGCTCTTCTACTTTAGGAAGCAGACTAGATGGGCCAAGTGGTTCTTATCTGCCGTCAAATTCTATGTTTCAAATTCTATGGGGTAAATTTACTAAGATGGGAGTTCTATTTAAGATGGGATGTTGCCCATAGCAACCAATCAGGTTCTATTTCTCATTTATCTAGCACCTTCTAGAAGATAATACCTGGAATCTGATTGGTTGCTATGGGCAACATCCCATCGTAAATAGAACTCCCATCTTAGTAAATTTACACCAATGTAAGCAAAGCTGATTTAGGTGGATAGACCCAACATTGAGAAGGATGCACCATACTAATGAGCATTAAAAGCACTTCAGCGCACCAATCTGAAAGAGCTTACACATCAGCATTCCAAGTGAGGGACATTAATCTCCTCTCCACTCTCTTCTTAGAAGTATTACACCATCATCTTGAAAAGTATCAATGCAGATGCGAAATGCATTGATGCTGGAAGTTACTTGTGAGAGGGAGTCATTGGCAGCTGCATTTTGTCAGTTGAGGCCCGGATCACTCTCCTTGTGCTGCAGAGTGACTCTCACGGATGTTACAAGTCCTCTACATGTTGTAACTCCCATCTCTCATTGCAATATCTTTCCCCCACTTGCTTGACACACAGTGGAGGTGCATTAGAGTTTCTCTTACGTCCTAGAGGATGCTGGGGACTCCGTAAGGACCATGGGGTATAGACGGGCTCCGCAGGAGATAGGGCACCTAAAAAGAACTTTGACTATAGGTGTGCACTGGCTCCTCCCTCTATGCCCCTCCTCCAGACCTCAGTTAGATCTTGTGCCCAGAGGAGAATGGGTGCACTGCAGAGAGCTCTCCAGAGTTTTCTGTGGAAAAAGAATTTTGTTAGGTTTTTTATTTTCAGGGAGTCCTGTTGGCAACAGGCTCCCTGCATCGTGGGACCGAGGAGAGAGAAGCAGTGCTGGCTTGTCAAGTTGGGCACTGCTTCTAAGGCTACTGGACACCATTAGCTCCAGAATGAGTCGGAACACTGGTCTCACCTGGGGTTCGTCCTGGAGCCGCGCCGCCGTCCTCCTCACAGATGCCGAAGATAGAAGCCGGATAGAGAAGGCAGAAGACATCTTAGGCGGCAGAAGACATCTGATCTTCATGAGGTAAGGCGCGCAGCAGTAAGCTGCGCCCCATTGCTCCCAGTCACACACACACAGAGCAGCACTGAAGGGTGCAGGGCGCAGGGGGGGGGGGGGGGGGGGGGCGCCCTGGGCAGCAATAAACCTCACATTTTGGCACAAATACAGTTGGATTAGACTGCTGAGGCAGTAAATCTATGATCCCCCGCCATTTTATTGAAAAATCACTGGGACCGAAGCCCGCCGTCGGGTGGGCGGGGCTTGATCCTCAGCACTAACCAGCGCCATTTTCTCCACAGAAGCTGCATGAGAGAAAACGCTGGCTCCCTGGTCTCTCACCTGCTGAACACAGGCTGGACAAAAGAGGAGGGGGGCACATTAGCGACGCAGTGAGTGGGAATTGGCATAATATATATATATATATATATATATATAAAAGCGCTATCTGGACATATTTTTTTCCAGTGTTTTAAGCGCTGGTGTGTGCTGGCATACTCTTTCTCTGTCTCTCCTTAGGACCTGGTTGGGGTTTTGTCCCCTTATAGGTTAATCCCTGTGTGTGTGGGGTTTCGGTACGGGTGTGTCGACATGTCTGAGGCGGAAGGCTTCTCCAAGGAGGAGGTGGAGCAAATGAGTGGTGTGTCCCCGTCAGTTGTGCCGACTCCAGATTGGATGGACATGTGGCATATGTTGAATGCAAGTGTGGCATCTTTACATAAAAGGCTTGATAAGGCTGGTTTAGGGGGGACATCAGGGGGTCAATCCTCAGATTGGACCGACTCACAGGGGCCGTCGGGGTCTCAAAAGCGTCCCTTAACACAAGACACTACTACCGACATGGATTCTGATTCCAGTGTCGACTATGATGAAGTAAAATTGCACCCTATGGTGACTAAAACCATTCAGTGTATGATTGTGGCAATAAGGGATGTGTTGCATATTGTGGATGAACCCTCGGTCCCCGACACAAGGGTACACATGTTTAAGGAAAAGAAACAGATTATTAATTTTCCCACATCTCATGAATTAAATGAATTCTTTGGAAAAGCTTGGGAGACTCCGGATAAGAGACCGCAGATCCCCAAAAGAATTTATATGGCATACCATTTCCCTAAGCAGGACAGGGAGATTTGGGAATCACCCCCCACTGTGGACAAGGCCCTGACGCGTTTGTCCAAGAAAGTGGCGCTACCGTCTCCTGACACAGCGGCCCTTAAGGACCCTGCAGATCGCAGGCAAGAAACTACCTTAAAGTGTATTTATTCTCATACGGGTGCTGTGTTAAGACCAACAATTGCGTCGGCATGGGTGTGTAGCGCAATTGCAGCTTGGACAGATGAGCTGACAGATCAATTTGATAATATGGATAAGGATACTATATTCCTAACTCTAGCCCATATTAAAGACGCAGTCTTATTTATGAGGGATGCTCAAAGGGACATTGGATTGCTAGCTTCTAGGGCCAATGCCATGTCTATCTCAGCGAGAAGATCCTTATGGACTCGCCAATGGACGGGTGATGCGGATTCCAAGAAACATATGGAAGTACTACCCTATAAGGGGGATGTATTGTTTGGGGATGGGCTGACGGACCTGGTTTCCACAGCTACAGCAGGTAAATCAAATTTTTTACCATATATTCCCCAACAGCAAAAGAAAGTAACACCCTATCAGATGCAGTCCTTTCGGTCGCACAAGTCCAAAAGAGGTCGGGGAGCCTCTTTCCTCGCCAGAGGTAAGGGCAGAGGCAAGAGAGCACCTGCTTCGGCAGGTGCCCAGGAACAAAAGTCCTCCCCGGCTGCTCCAAAACCCACAGCATGAAGCTGGGGCTCCCCTGAGGGAGTCCGCACCGGTGGGGGCACGTCTTCGACTTTTCAGTCAGGCCTGGGAAAGTTCGGACCTGAATCCCTGGGTGTTGGAAATAGTTTCCCAGGGTTACAGATTGGAATTCGAGGAGGTGCCCCCGAGCCGATTTTTCAAATCGACCCTACCAGCTTCCACATCGGAAAGGGATGTAGTGTTAGCTGCAATTCAAACGCTGTGTATACAGCAAGTGATAATCAAGGTTCCCCTGCACCAGCAGGGAAGAGGTTACTATTCAACCCTATTTGTGGTCCCGAAACCGGACGGTTCGGTCAGACCTATTTTGAATCTGAAATCCCTAAACCTGTACATAAAAAGATTCAAATTCAAAATGGAATCTCTCAGAGCGATAATAGCCAACATGGAGGAGGGGGAGTTTATGGTGTCTCTGGACATAAAGGATGCGTACCTTCATGTCCCCGTATATGCCCCTCATCAGGAATACCTGAGATTCGCTGTACAGGATTGTCATTACCAATTTCAGACGTTGCCGTTTGGACTTTCCACGGCCCCGAGGATTTTCACCAAGATAATGGCGGAAATGATGGTGGTCCTGCGCAAGCATGGAGTCACAATTATCCCATACTTGGACGATCTCCTGATAAAAGCGAGATCAAGGGAGAAATTGCTGAGCAGTGTGGCGCTCTCTCTGAGAGTGCTCCAGCAACACGGTTGTATTCTAAATCTACCGAAGTCACAGTTGATTCCGACAACTCGACTACCGTTCCTAGGTATGATACTGGATACGGAACAAATGAAGGTCTTCCTCCCAATAGAGGAAGCCCAAGACATCCAGAACATGGTCAGAGACCTGCTAAAACCGAAAAGGGTGTCAGCTCACCAATGCACTCGAGTTCTGGGGAAAATGGTGGCGGCCTACGAGGCCATCCCCTTCGGAAGGTTCCATGCAAGGACTTTTCAATGGGACCTTCTGGACAAGTGGTCCGGGTCCCATCTGCACTTACATCGGAAAATAACTGTGTCCCCAGGGACCAGAGTGTCCCTCCTGTGGTGGTTGCAAAGTGCTCACCTGCTGGAGGGTCGCAGGTTCGGAATTCAGGATTGGCTCCTGGTTACCACGGACGCGAGCCTCCGAGGATGGGGAGCGGTCACACAGGCAAAGACTTTTCAGGGGCTTTGGTCAGACCAGGAGGCCTGTCTACACATCAATGTGTTGGAACTCAGGGCCATTTACAACGGCCTTCGACAAGCGGAGAGTCTTCTTCGAAACCTACCGGTTCTGATTCAATCAGACAATGTCACAGCAGTGGCTCATGTGAACCGCAAAGGCGGGACCAGAAGCAGAGTCGCGATGGCGGAAGCCACAAGGATCCTTCGCTGGGCGGAAAATCATGTAAGCGCTCTGTCGGCTGTCTTCATTCCGGGAGTGGACAACTGGGAAGCAGACTTCCTCAGCAGACACGATCTCCATCCAGGAGAGTGGGGACTTCATCAAGAAGTCTTTGCAGACGTAACACGTCTTTGGGGAACTCCTCAAATAGACATGATGGCGTCACGCCTCAACAAAAAACTTCGGAGGTATTGCGCCAGGTCTCGGGACCCTCAGGCAGTAGCAGTAGACGCACTGGTAACACAGTGGGTGTTCGAATCGGTCTACGAGTTTCCTCCTCTTCCTCTCATCACGAAAGTGTTGAGGATCATAAGACGAAGAGGAGTACAGACGATACTCGTTGTCCCAGACTGGCCTCGAAGGGCCTGGTACTCGGATCTACAAGAGATGCTCACAGGAGATCCCTGGCCTCTTCCTCTGAGGGAAGACCTGTTGCAGCAGGGGCCCTGTGTATTTCAAGACTTACCGCGGTTACGTTTGACGGCATGGCGGTTGAACGCCGAATCCTAGCGAAAAAGGGGATTCCGGAAGAGGTCATCCCTACTTTGATAAAGGCTAGGAAGGAGGTGACGGTAAAATATTATCACCATATCTGGCGAAAGTATGTGTCTTGGTGTGAGACCGAGAATGCACCTACGGAAGATTTTCATCTGGGTCGTCTTCTCCACTTCCTACAGACAGGAGTGGATATGGGCCTGAAATTAGGCTCGGTTAAGGTACAGATTTCGTCCCTCTCGATTTTCTTTCAGAAGGAATTGGCTTCTCTTCCAGAAGTCCAGACGTTTGTAAAGGGAGTGCTGCACATCCAGCCCCCTTTTGTGCCTCCAGTGGCACCATGGGACCTGAACGTGGTGTTGCAGTTCCTAAAATCACACTGGTTTGAACCGCTTAACACGGTTGAGTTGAAATTTCTTACCTGGAAGGTGGTCATGTTGTTGGCCTTAGCATCAGCAAGGCGAGTGTCAGAATTGGCGGCTTTGTCACACAAGAGCCCCTACTTGATTTTTCATGTGGATCGAGCTGAATTGAGGACACGTCCGCGATTTTTGCCTAAAGTGGTTTCTTCGTTCAATATGAATCAACCTATTGTGGTGCCTGTGGCTACAGGTGACCTGGAGGATTCCAGATCCCTGGACGTAGTCAGGGCCTTAAAAAATGTATGCAGCCAGGACGGCTAGAATTAAGAAAACAGTGGCTCTGTTTGTCCTGTATGCGGCCAATAAGATTGGCGCTACTGCTTCGAAGCAGACTATTGCTCGCTGGATCTGTAATACGATTCAGCAGGCTCACTCTACGGCTGGATTGCTGGTACCAAATTCGGTTAAGGCCCATTCCACTAGGAAGGTGGGCTCTTCTTGGGCGGCTGCCCGAGGCGTCTCGGCATTACAACTTTGCCGAGCCGCGACTTGGTCGGGGTCAAACACTTTTGCTAAATTCTACAAGTTTGATACCCTGGCTGATGAGGACCTAGCGTTTGCTCAGTCGGTGCTGCAGAGTCATACGCACTCTCCCGCCCGATTGGATGCTTTGGTATAAACCCCATGGTCCTTACGGAGTCCCCAGCATCCTCTAGGACGTAAGAGAAAATAAGATTTTAAACCTACCGGTAAATCTATTTCTCCTAGTCCGTAGAGGATGCTGGGCGCCCGTCCTAGTGCTGAAACTCTGCAAGACTTGTATATAGTTGTTGCTTACATAAGGGTTATGTTACAGTTGACATCGGTCTTGGACCGTTACTGTCGTTTGTTCATACTGTTAACTGGTTATGTATGTTCCAGGTTACATGGTATGATTGGTGTGGGCTGGTATGAATCTTGCCCTTGGATTGCTAAATCCTGCCTTGTATTGTCCATCTCCTCTGGGCACAGTTCTCTAACTGAGGTCTGGAGAGGGGCATAGAGGGAGGAGCCAGTGCACACCCATAGTCAAAGTTCTTTTTAGGTGCCCTATCTCCTGCGGAGCCCGTCTATACCCCATGGTCCTTACGGAGTCCCCAGCATCCTCTACGGACTAGGAGAAATAGATTTACCAGTAGGTTTAAAATCTTATTTTTGCTGCCTTTGTGCCAAATATTGCACTATTACTATAGGGTTACTAAAGGCCCGTACACACTGGCCGATATATCGTCCGTTCTCTTAAACGGCCGATATATATCGCGGGTCCGTCGGCCAGTGTGTATGGCCGATACATCTGTGAACTCCGTCGTTCACAGACGTATCGTGTCGGCCCCGCAGCACAGCTGACGGCCAATATATCTACAGATATATTGGCGCATCTCTGTGTGTGTACGGCGGTCGGCCGACCGCCCGTACACATGCTGCGGCGGCCGGCGGTGATTGACAGCTGAACTGGGCGGGCATGTGTACACGCCCGCCCAGTTCATGATGTCAGTCCCCGACGGATCGGGCAGTGTATATGCTGAACACACCTGCCCGATCCGTCCATAGATATATCTGCCGATCAATTGATCTGCAGATATATCTACTAGTGTATACCCACCTTAAGATGGTCGACTTTTGACCAATGGCTGCGTCTTCATAAACAGTGTCAGATCTTAGTGTGTGGTGTAATACAAACGTATTTGTGTTCTGTGTTAGATATCTGCAGTCTGAGGTTGTTAAATGCTAACAGAATAAGTGAAATGCGTTATATTTCTGGGTTCTACAACATGTAATGCATAGTGGAACACTCAGCACTTCGGGGGGTGTGCGTGTGGAATGCACTAAAGAACAAATGGAATTACCAGTGATCATACAGATCACGGAACCTGGAAATCTCAGGTCAGTGTCCAGTCTGCCATTGGACACTAGATAATGATTAAGTATCCTGCTTTGAAAAAGATTTCCTACATTATATCTAAGCATAGCCAGATTAAGGGGGGGGGGGGGGGAGCGCATGGGATACTGTAACCTCGGCCCCCCTCTGTCAGAGCCCCCGCCCAGCTGGAGCACACCAACATCACTAGCTCTGTCTCATTTGTGGCAGCAGAACCCAGTAGTCCTCTATTATGTGTATTTTAAGTTTGTTTAAGTTGCCTTTGTTCCACTACAACACTACAAAAAACTTAGTTGTCGCTCAATTACAGTAGGTGGAACTATATACAGTACCCAGGCATTATTAAACTATTAGTTTAAATCTAATATATACCATTAGTTTAAATTTAATATACATAAACCATTCCTCCCAACATGATCCATTCCAGGAGGGACAAAATTAGCTCTACCTGGACTTCTCTCTTAATTTATGATTGCAATCACCTGTGTTGTCATACCTTTCTTATCAGTTAAATAGTTAAACACAGGTGATGCCAATCATAATATTAAGAGGGAAGTCCAGTAGCAGAGTATTTTGTCCCTCCTGGAATGGGTCATCTTGGGAGGTATGCATAATCTAACACCATACTTGCCTACCTGACCCTCTCCATGAGGGAGAAAATGCTCTGTTCCTGGACTTTCCTGGTAATGTATGATTGCCATCAGCTGTGGTGAGCTTGGTAATTGATAAGAAAGGTGTTTCACCACAGGTGATGGCAATCATACATTACCAGGAAAGTCCAGGAACAGAGCATTTTCTCCCTCATGGAGAGGGTCAGGTAGGCAAGTATGTCTAACACCCCCCCCCCCCCCTTCCCCTCCTTGTTCCGGGCCCGGCTGTCTTAAGTGCTCCAGGCCCCCCTAAGGCTTAATCCAGCCCTGAATCTAAGCGTGCTGGTGGGATTCTCGTTGTATACTACAAAGCCCATTTATATATATATCAGTACCCAAATCGCTTTGCAGTATGTGATTATACCACCAGCATGTACCAATGTTCACCCACAGGTACAGGGAATATAGGGAGTGGTAGCAGGCCTTTTTGGAGGAATCCTCTGCTGACTAACTTTGTGAAGTGTAGCCTATAGGCTGCAGCAGCATAACACGATCTTCAGATGGCGGTAGCTGCGGAGGCTAAACTCAGAAATGCTTCACATTCCGGAGCTAGGTATATCTACCAGCATCGCATCCCCCATAGAAACCTATGGGGGCTGCGGCTGCTGTCTGAAATGGAGGGACTGCAGCAGATATCAGAGATATCTGTTGCAGTTTCTCCTTGTTAGATCTTGCGGATACTTAATACTTATTATTTGCGGATATCCCATTTCTGGGCACTATGGTGCAAATATTTAATGATAACTAGGCCCCTAACAGCTTCTAATTGGAGTGATGGTACTCTACATCTTCAGCACACTTCAACTAGACTGCGTCTGGAAGCAATCCGCCATTGTTGTCGATTTCTATCTATTATCTAGTAGGCATTTTGTGAAACCCACTCATCTGTGCATCTTTTTAGTTTATTGTGTAAGTGCATGTATATGCAGGCCGGATGTCCCACATGGCTACATAGGCATCCGCCTAAAGCCCAGCATGTCCTAAGGGGCCTGTGGCTGTGCCCCACGAAATCCGTCCTGTCTATGATCCATCACAATGGCTGGCTTCTACTTAAATGTTTCACAGAGGCTCAGTAAGAGTGCTCAGACCAGTAAATTATCACTAATACTGGCAATGAGCTCCATTACCATACCTCTGCAAATTGTTCTCAGAGGATCCCTGTGCGACCATGACGTCATGCGGATACGCACTGCACTACCAGAGTCCCACTGTCTGCAATGCATCGGAGGCAGGGCCGGATTTCCCGAAAATGCAACATAGGCGCCCACCTAGGGCCCGTTGGCTCCCAAGGGGCTAGTGTACGGGCCCCACGAAATCCAGCCCTGACCCCACAAGGCTCCGTTTGCAGATGAGCATTGCGTTTTCTGTTTAAGCAACATCGAAGCAGATGTGGAGGGCCTGCAGGTGCATCCCAGCCCCACCTAACACAGTTGGCCTCTTTCTCATGCGGCCTATAAAAAGTTGGAAGGGGACGTGGTTCCGCACTTTACTGAAAGACAGCAGCAGTGTGTGTCTCGGGGACAGCAGATAATTGGGCAGCTCAGGGTGTCCAATCTGTGCTCTATGTGAGGCAAGTGACAGCAATCCCTGTGCATTGGTTTACGTTACAGGGAGTCTGTTGCTCTGTAGTTGTGGTGGGACTACAAGGCGCAACATTCCCTTATGCACCTCCCAAGCACTTGTAGCAGTCTGACATCTAAGTAGTATAGTGTACAGGTGAACTGCACAGGCACTGTTAAATAGGGGTTGGGGCTGGGAGATCAGAAGCAACTGCCTTAGGTACCCTTGCTAAATAGATGAACAATGCTGGATACTGGGCAGCTCTCAAAGATGTGTAAAGCAGTAATCACATGCTACTGTGGGTCTCTGGTCAATGTTTCTGGGTATAGCCCTTTATGAAGATGTAAAAGGGCTATGGGCCTAATTCAGACCTGATCGTAGCTGTGCAAAATTTTTCATGGCTACGATCAGCCACCCTGACATGCGGGGGGGACGCCCAGCACAGGGCTAGTCCGCCCCGCATGTCAGGCCCTCCCGCCGCCGCACAGGTACAAAAGCATTGAATGCCGGCGATGCTTTTGTACCTGAGGAGTAGCTCCCTACCAGCGCAGTTCCTGTGTGCTGGCAGGGAGCTACCCGTCGCTCTCCAGGTCGCAACAGCTGCGTGTGACATCACACAGCCGCCGTGGCCTGACCCCCGCATGGTCCGGGCATGCCAGCGTTGCTCGGACCACGCCCCCAAAACGGCGTCCCTACACCTCCGACCCGCCCCCTCCTGCACAGGGAACGCCTCTGCCTGTCAATCAGGTAGAGGAGATCACTGGGCTAAGATGCTGATAGCATCTCTGGCATCATGCGCTAGCGCACTGTGTCGCCGCAGCATGCGCAATTCAGACCTGATTGCCAACTGTGCGAAAACGGACAGCAGCGATCAGGTCTGAATTGGCCCCTATGCCCTGAAACATTGACCCACACACCTCTTCTTACTGAAAAATGTAACTAGACTGTAATGATTAAAGTATCCATATTGGGTTTTTACAGCACTGTTTTGGTTTGTGTTGCAGTTGAAAGGTGACATTTCACTTGCCAATCCTAACCAAATGTCCTAGATGCCTCCCCCCCCCCTCCCCCCTCACCCACCCCAATGATGAGGAACTTGTAATTTAAGACTGCAAATGTCAAATGGTCATTTAGGGGCCGATTTATCATTGATCGCATTTTGAATGCGATCTTGGCGGCATCTTACCACCCAGTAACGCATTGCAATATGCAATCTCTTCATCTGGATGTACTGTATCATCCAGCACCCTCAGGGACAAGGGCTCTGAAAGGATCCAGTCCCTGCAATGTGCTCAGACGGCTGCTGGTGGGTCTGTGGCTGCGCATGCGCAGTCACATGTGACAGAGGCCACTTCAGGGGAGGGTTCTGTGGGAACCGTCTGCCTGGCCACAAATGCGGTGAGTAGCCCATAGGTGAGTAGCCCGAGGCCCCCGGATATTGGTAAATTTGGCAGCATCGCATCCCATATAGAAACCTATGGGGGATGCTGCTGCGGGCGGCAATGGAGGGATCACAGAAGGTATCAGAGATACCTGCTGCGGTCCCTCCTACCTACATTAAGGACATACCTTATATTTGCGGCTAACCCAAGCCGCAAATATTCTTACCACCTTCTCTAGACATATTTGCGTTCAGGCAAAATAACTTGCGACAATTGTTACTATGGGAGAGCTGTATCAAACCTTGGAGAGATAAAGTGGAGAGAAAGTACCATTCAATTAGCTTCTATCTGCTATTTCAGAGGGGTGGTCTTCTGTATACCGGCGGTCGGGCTCCCGGCGCTCAGTATACCGGCGCCGGGAGCCCGACCGCCGGCATACCGACACTTATTTTCCCTCGTGGGGGTCCACGACCCCCATAGAGGGAGAATAAAATAGTGTGGCGCGCGTAGCGCGCCACCGTGCCCGCAGCGTGGCGAGCGCAGCGAGCCCGCAAGGGGCTCATTTGCGCTCGCCACACTGTCGGTCAGCCGGCGGTCGGGCTCCCGGCGCCGGTATGCTGGGCGCCGGGAGCCCGACCGCCGGCCAGCCGTAGTGAACCCATTTCAGAGGCTGTATTCGAAAAATGACAGAAGCTGATTGGTTGGTACTTTATTTCCACTTTATCCCTCTATGTTTTGATCTACAGTATTTCCCCCTATGTGTGCTGCAGGGCTGGAATTCCAGCAAGGCATCCTAGGGCCCAGCTGGAAACATAATCTGCGGGAAACATCATGACCATCGGTCGCAATGTTGATCCCAGGCTGCGACCTCAGTCGCTGCACTTGGATCGCAAGTGCAGCAAGGAGGTGTCTGACACCCCCATCTGCCTTTGTATTTTCAGTGGATGGCTTTGCCAAACTGCTTGTATGCGGCTTCGCAAATCTGTCAACTGCTGAATCAGGCCCAGTGCTGTTAGGCTATGTTCTCTGATAGGATGAGAAATGTTTGAACACACAAAATGGTTTCATCCACTGTATGTAGGTGGTCGGTTTACTTTAAATGTGACAGGTTTTAAGTCTACATCCAAAAGACGTAGGGCTGGATTCATAATTGTATGCAATGTCAATGTTCATGCACTTGGGCGATTATCAGCAGACTGAGCATGTACTGTACCAAGGCACTCTTACAATGCTGTTCACAATCAGGAATGAAAATATAGTGCTATGTATTGTTTGGGGAGGGGCCCCAAACCAGTATCTTGCTTAGAGCCCCATGAGGTCTAAATCCATCTCTGGTCGGAGGGCACATCACCCAGCCCACACATAGCTCCAGCACAGCAGCAGCTGCCAATGCCAGCACCATGGGTGGATTAGCCCGCTGTGAATATAGGACATTTCCTGTTGGAACGCGGCCTCCAGATAACACAGCTGGATATCACTTTGTGTCTGCTTTCCCACATCACTCCAGAACCAGTCAAAATTAATTACTCATGTTATCGGGATATGTACCAATATACTGTAATGTGTTGGTTATCTCTGTTGGTATAATGTGATCCAAATCTATATGCTATAACACGATGAGTATCCTTCTATGATTAATTATTATTAGGAACCATGTTGGTGTAAAATAATGGGCAGCACGGACGGTGTAATGGTTAACATTACTGCCTCACAGTACTGGGGTCATAAATTCGATTCCCACCTTGGCCCTAAATGTGTGGAGTTTGTATACTCTCCCCGTACTTGCGTGGGTTTCCTCCGGGTACTCTGGTTTCATCCCACAATCCCAAAAATATACTGATAGGTTCAGGGCCGTTTCTAGACAATTTGGCTCCCAGTGCGAGATTCCAAATGCGCTATAAAAAAAAATTGCGTCCCCCCCCCCATATAGCTATAAAAAGAAAAAGAAGGCGCGCGCGCTCCCGACAAGGGTGTGTGGCCTGATTAAAATGGGCGTGGTCTCATTAAAGTGGGCGTGGCCTCATCTGATATCATCACGCCCACCACAGGGGGTAAAAAATAAAAAAGTCCCCATTTTACACATTACAGCAGGCAAGTGTCCCCATTTTACACAGCGCGGCAGGCAGGTATCCCCATTTTACACAGTGCGGCAGGCAGGTATCCCCATTTTACACAGTACGGTAGGCAGATATCCCCATTTTACACAGTACGCAGGCAGGTGCCCCCATTTTACAAAGTGCGGCAGCCAGGTGCCCCCATTTTACAAAGTGCGTCAGGCAGGTATCCCCATTTTACACAGTATGGCAGGCACGTGCCCCCATTTTACACAGCACGGCAGGCAGGTGTCCCCATTTTACAAAGTGCGGCAGGCAGGTATCCCCATTTTACACAGTGCGGCAGGCAGGTATCCCCATTTTACACAGTGCGGCAGGCAGATATCCCCATTTTACACAGTACGCAGGCAGGTGCCCCCATTTTACACAGTACGCAGGCAGGTGCCCCCATTTTACACAGTGCGGCAGGCAGGTATCCCCATTTTACACAGTGCGGCAGGCAGGTATCCCCATTTTACACAGTACGCAGGCAGGTGTCCCCATTTTACACAGTGCGCAGGCAGGTGTCCCCATTTTACACAGTGCGGCAGGCAGGTATCCCCATTTTACACAGTGCGGCAGGTATCCCCATTTTACACAGTACGCAGGCAGGTGCCCCCATTTTACACAGTACGCATGCAGGTGCCCCCATTTTACACAGTGCGGCAGGCAGGTATCCCCATTTTACACAGTGCGGCAGGCAGGTGTCAAGTGGGGGGGGGAGGAAGGGGGAGAGAGAGAGATAGAGATAATACTTACATCTTCCCGCTCTTCGGGTCTGGGCGCCTCACGTCCCTCGCGCCGGCCGCCTCCTCCTTCCAGGCTTATCTCCTCCCTCTTCCCGAGCGCTCCAGCTCGGGGGGCGGGACTTTGCGGAATGGCGCGTTTGCATCGTGACGTCACTACGCAAACGCGTCATTCCACGAACCTCCGCCCCCTGAGCAGGAGCGCTCGGGAAGAGGGAGGAGAGGAGATAAGGACACACAAAGTGCCGCGGCGGGCACCCCGTGCGGTTGCACGGCTCGCCCGCCGCTAGAAACGGCACTGGGTAGGTTAATTGTCTCCCAACAAAATTAACCCAAGCATGAATAAGTGTGTGTGTATGTACATGTGGTAGAGAACATAGATCGTAAGCTCCACTGGAGCAGGGACTGATGTGAATGGTCTGTAAAGTGCTGCGGAATGTGTGTGCTCTATTTAAATAACTGGTAATAAATAATAACAGGGTGGGGGATAGGTGAACTGTCCTTCCAACATAAAGGGCAGTGTCTACTACAGTAGGGGTATATGGTGTAGACATAAGGCCTCCCTGTATCAGATACTGTTCTTGGTCACAGGTAGGGATGGCCATTGTCAGGCAATACATCGATGGCTGCCATCGATGGTATTTTATATTAAAAGGGTCAGACTAGATGGGACAAGTGGTTCTTATCGGCCATCAAATTCTATGTTTCTATGTCTATCAGTGCTGCTATATTGCAAGTGGAACCACTACTGGTGTAATGTGAAGGAATACACAACCAATGTAATATGTTGTGCTCCCCTGGCAGTGTAATGCGATGGCCGCCTGTACTGGTCTTATATATAGGTCATCACAGCAGCTAGTATAATATACAGATGTGTTCTCAAACAGTATATCTTGCCTTAATACGCCAAGCAGTGAAAGACGCCTGGCGTGAGTGAGCTGACTGGTCCTGTGCAACTCCATTAGTGTCGACGCACAAGCAGCTTTTGCTGATTAGAATGATATGCGGCATGCCTACAGTCTGTGTGTGACAGCAGCTGTATCTGCATACGTAATGCTACGCTACAGTGTTTTCTGAATAAGATGCATTTTAATGGAAAAAGTCGCACAAAAAGACACTTGGCGGTACCAAGTCATGCCACAGCATGTAGTGACTAGAAGGGCTGTTTAGCATGCAGAGAGTGAACACATCTGTACAGTGTGTTCGTTATTAACTTGTCTGGGGCCAGTGGGTTTTTTTTTGTTCCTGTCGGTGGGCAATATCTTTTATTTATTTCTGTGGGGGCCAATTTGTACCAGTCGGAGGCCAAAGTGTTTTTTGTTTTTTTTTGCTATCGGGGCGATTGTGTTTTATTTTGTTCCTATTGAGGGCAATGTGTTTTATTGTTTTCAGTTATGTAAGGCAGTCCTGTCCACTCCCAACCTACTACAAACTGGTATCCGGACTCCAGGTCGACACCACTTAGGTGGACACCAATTTGTCGACATACCTTAGGTCGACAACTGAAATGGGTCGACGTGAACAAGGTCGACGTGGAAAAAGGTCAACATGCGTTTATCAATTTTTTTTTCCATTTTTGTAACTTTTTTATACTCTACGATCCACGTGGACTACAATTGGGAATGGTAACCTGTGCCGGGGGCAGCGGTAATAGAGCGAGGCACCTCACCCGAAGCATGGTAAGCGGATACGCTGCACTAATTGGGGTTCCTGGTCACACTATGGAGAAAACGACACCAAAAAAACATAAAAAACTCAAGTCAACCTTTTTCCATGTCGACATCTTATCAATGTCGACCTATTTCAGGTGTTGACCTTTGGTGTGTCGACCAATTGGTGTCGACCTGGAATCCCATACCCCTACAAAAAAATTAAAACTTATAGTCTATTTAAAAAGAAACTGGGAGGGGGGTGGGGCCCATTGGTATCTTGCCTAGGGTTCCATGAGGTATAAATCCGGCTCTGCTTGTATGGAGTACATTTGTTTCCTTATAAATTGGAATTACACTTAATTAGTTTTTTCTTCTTGTTCCAACTATGCAGAATGGGGAAAGGTAACAATTTAAAGAAGAAGTGACAGCCGAGATCATATGGAATTTATTATATGCCTGCCTTTTTTCTGATTTACTTAAGAATACATCCAAAATGGGGTGAGGATTGCCTTCTTCTCACCAGGTGTGGAATTTTTAGATTTATTTGGATCTTCTCTGACCTTATACTTTGGGGCACTTCATATTATAAACTACACACAGTGGGTGCACATGAATTTACTGTATGATTTACTGCACTATCATTATATTTTTTCTTTCACATGTGAAACATTGCTGTGAAGGGTGAAAGGAAATCACATGACAAGAGGTTACAAGTGGGGATAAGCATTTTTATACCTAGAGCTTTATGTGAAATTGCTATTGATTTATGTATGTATTGCCATGTCTAAGCTTAAGCAATTTGAAAGCTCTTGCTCCATAATTATTGCTGGGACCATCTCAGAGTCTCAGAACCCCGGCGGAGCTGAAAGGTTGGGCCGGGGACACCAAGTTCTAAATATTCTGCATTCAGCTTTGAGAGTTCATTGAAGAGGACACAACTAGCACCTGTAGAATCATGCCACTTTCAGTGTACCCTTCTGAAAAAATGAAGGCGCCTTCAGAAATTTGTGGAGACTGTATGGCAATGAGATTGGGTATCAGGGAAGAACCCCCTTCCCCCACCGTTGGACTTTTGCTCTGAGGCTATATTTATTGGAAAAATAAAGAGTAAATGGTGCTGTGGAGGACAATAAAAAGTGTTTAAAGCTGCTAAACAGACAAATTGTTGATACTGTACAGATCAAGCAATGATGTGTGCCCACTTTCATACCCCTTTCACACAGAAAGTCAAATTAGCGGGTTAAGAAGTTCTACACTGTAATTTGCCAATAACACAGGTTTTTCTGTGTGAATGGGGTCAACCTATGTTGAAATTTCCAGAACTTCGACCCTGGAATTTACAAGGGTTGGAGGCCTGGGAATTTCAACCTGGGTTGACCGTTTCACACACAGAAGACATACCCGTGCAAATGACCAGGTAGAACTGCTCCACCCGGTAATTTGCTTCTCTGTGTGGAAGGAGGGAAGGCAGTGTCCGGCTAAGTCGCCCGGCGTTGAAATGCCAGGAAAAAGCTGGGAATTTCAGACGTTTCTGTCTGAAAAGGGTATCAGACATTTATTTAGATAGAAAAGCACTATATAAAATGAACTGGTTCCTTGGTTTAAATACACATCTAAATATACACACTTGTATACCCATTGCCCTTTCCCTCACTTCCCAGACAGCCACAGAAATGTACATATAGGATTTATTTTATTTCAGTGATTAGTAAAGATTATCCCACAAATTTTCTTGAGGGTGAATCCACTCATTTCTCACAGGTTATCTCCATATCCCTGGTCCCATCGCAGATTTCCATAAGGACTACATCCAGAGTTTAGACACGTATGGCCGTGTTGACAACAGTGCGGTCTATCAGGACAGCATATACCCTGGGAAGGAAACAGGTTTTTAAATTTCCATACAATCTTGACTTCCCGCATTCCCTTGCCACTCAGCCCATAAGATGTGAGCATGTCCACAGCATTGTTATGAACCATATACTGCTAGTACTCACCTGTTTATGATGGCAGCAATACCAGGTGCCATAATTTCCGGGACAACATGTCTGATCATTATAACAAGAATGAGTTGCGTCACACCAGACAAGCCTCACTGGCTGGAGTGTGGAAGCTGAATCACTGGTTTCCATCAGTGGCTTGATGCAAGTTCCTGAAGACACCTCACAAGTGTAGCCACTAGGGCAACAGTGCAGGTGGTCTGAGCAACACACAGCCTATTAGTTAAGGATGAGAGAGTCAATAAGTTCCATGTTCATAGAAATGTCACAAGAGCTGCAAGAATTCATTAGAAAAGCTGAATTCTACAACATTTGAATGTACAAATATCAACTACATACTGGAGGAAGCCATTTGTGTGCTAAAGTGGTGTAAATACCCAATCAATGAATGCACCAAGAATCAGTGACATCACGGGGTACACACGGAGAGATCCGTGCTTAAAATCTAAGCAATCTTGCTAGATTGCTTAGATTTTAAGCACGGATCTGCCGTGTGTATGCCCTCCAGCGATAGCGATGCGCGGCCCCGCGCATCGCTATCGCCGATGCTAGATTGAGCTGCATGCAGGCTCAATCTAGCGGGTCGCTCACTTCACCGTTGTGTGAAGTGAGCGGCCCCCCGTCGGCTTTCCCCCTCGCTCAGCACATCGCGCTGTGCTGAGCGGGGTGAGAGATGTGTGCTGAGCGGTCTGTGTTAAGATCGCTCAGCACACATCTCTCCCGTGAGTACCCCCCTTTAGGTACAAGATGCCTGGTGAATTAACCACCTGCTTGGCATAGTTATATCAGATGCGCCCAAGCCAGGCTGGGCTTTCCCTGGCATGGTCACATCTGATGTGACCAGTCACTCAGAGGGACCTCCCTCGCCCCTCTGCTTCCTGGTTCCCAACGCCTGCTATGAAAACAGCTCTCACCTTCCATGCGTACACCCGGCGGCTGCAGAGAAGAGCAGCCACGTGGAAAAAAACAAAGCTGCAATGTCATCGGTTCGATATAACGATATTTTACAAATGTAAAGGAAAAAAAGCTATGTATTGTTATCAAATAAAATAATTTTGGATAAGTTGAAATAGCCATTCTTAACCTAATTCAATCATACCCCCCCCCCCTCCCCCCAACAACAATTTGAGTGGTTTTTGTAAAAAAAAAATTAGCCAGTTCAGTGGTTAATAGTGGAATGATGTAATACTGGAACGTAAATATGCAGCCTACGTAGGTGATAAGCACTCTTATCGCACCTCAGAAGATAATGGAAGCCTTCTGTCACCTGTTGTGCAGCCAGCAAGCAACAAATGTGTGACTGAAAGTAGCCACAGTGAAAACTGAATAAAAATGTAATTCCAAAACCTGTGCACTACTGTACATCTCACTAAAATGATTTATTAAACCAAGATGAAATAATCAATTGTAGATACTAAACAAGTCATACATTAATACTGCTAGAAGGTCAAAGGTAATAGTAAAGGAAAACTTAAAATACATATACAGATCATAAAATGTGTGGCCAACTCCTATATATAGTAATAGAAAGTGCTTAAAGTGTATGACATTTGTGACAATTTAAATGTTAAATTGTTTTACTGTTCTGTACGCTACTATGAGTCATGAAAGATTTATGTATGAGAGCAGAGAGGCATTTCATAAATATCACTCAATTTAGTTTCCCTGGTATAAAGGCCTGATTCAGAGTGGGTGCAGCCGCTACTGAGAAATTATGCTAATGCTTCAGGGGGCGTCTTGTGTGAATAGGCGCTTCCTGACGGCTTCTGTGATCCACTACTGCATCCGAGGACGAAGCATCGAATCATCTGCATAAAAATCAGTCATCTGAGTAACCCTCAGGTTACTCAGGATGGCCGGGATATTCACGCATCTGAAGCCAGTGGAGTTGCTTCCATGGATGAGACGCCCCCATTTTTTTCCCAACACTGGTCGTCGTCACCCCCGCTCCACCCCCAAAAGCCCCGGTAATCACGCTGCAGCTTGGAGGCACGGTGTGCGATCTTGCAGAATGAGATCGACACATGCAAGATTTATCACCATCAGAGTTGTGCACATAGGCGGATCCAGGGGGGGGGGGGCACTCGGGCCCGTGCCCCCCCTGTCGTTTCTGACTTCTTTTTTTCAAAGGGAGAACAGCAGCAGTACTACTGCTATTTCCATTAGTCAGATTTGATAAAAGCCGGCAGGTACTAGGACCCGCCGCGGCTCTAACAACGAGTCCGTGTGTTAACCAATGGGGAAACTGAAGCTGCAGTTCCAGCCTCCCCCTGCTCACATCGGAACCTACCTCCCCCACTGCCAGCCGGCCATAGTACAGCCCAGGCGTGGGGTTCAAATGCCATCATCGAGTAAGACTTATTTTTGACGGCGCAGAAGGCTACATTAGCCCTCATTGCACCGCACGGTATCCCAGCGCTTCCTCCTCCACTTCCTTTACCACCATGCTAACTTAGCCTCAGCTTTGAGATGGCGGCCCGTGTGACTGTGACAGGGCTGTCCTGCATATGTCTTATGCTGCTTGTTGGAGATCCAGCTGGCTTCTTCTGCTAGTCAGAGATGGGCAGTTTGTGTCCTGCAGTCTGAGTCTCAGTGCATTGCCCAAAACAAGGTATGCTGCACCTGCCACCACTAACTAAAAACTATAATAATTATATTGTGCTGGGGTGCCTCCAGGCTCCCATAACTAATGGAACAGGTGACCAACATTTCAAGGCCCAATCAGCCTTTTCATCAGGGTGAAACATTGGCAATAAACCAGTATGCACTCCTACATCCAATCATTATCTGATGGCAGGCATATTCTTTGAGGCCACACCCCCTGTGATACCACACCCCTTATCTGGGAGCACGCGTGCCTTAGGTGCATGTAAATATAACTATTACTGTTCCCCTATCATGGTGCCCCCCCCTTTCATTTTCTTCTGGATCCGCCCCTGGTTGTGCATAACCCATTTGGCTCTATATCAGGCCCTAAATCTTGATATGTACTTCATTATTATCAGGTGAAGGATGAAACAGAAGACTCTGACACTCTTCATTTGTGGTTGTTATCTGTAACTCCAAACACCCCAGAGGCCTGTACAATGATCAGTATCCAGCTGAGCAATTAGATTAAGAACTGGTTTAAAACATAGATAGCCTTAATATTAAACCCACTGGGATAACAGTTCCCTTTTCATGGCACTGGCTAACCTAGGGGTGGGCAACAAGCGGCCCGCGGGCCGGATGCAGCCCGCGAACCGATCCTGCCTGGCCCCGCTGTCCCACACAGTGTGCAATGACAAGCGGCCCGACTGGCTGAGCCGCTCGTCATTGCGCTACGTACCTCCCAGACGCGGCGCCGCAGAGGAAATCCCGGTCACGTCACTGCTGACCGGGATTTCCACTGTGACGTCAGGCGCTGGGCGGCACGGGGGGCGGGGCCACGGCAGGAGCGGGCAGCAGCAGCGACTCTGTGCGGCACCGCGGGCAGCAGGCAGCGGATCAGTCAGCAGGCAGCGGGGATCTGGCATCAGGCAGCGGGGATCTGGCAGCAGGCAGCGGATCTGCCACTGTGAAAAAGGTAAATGGATCTGTGCTTAACTTTAAAAGCTGCTATATAGGTTCAGGGAAGGAGGGTTAGGAAGGGGGGGGGGACTGCTATATGGGTTTAGGGAAGAGGGGTAGGGACTGCTATATGGGTTTAGGGGAGGGGGGGGAAGAGGGGTAGGGACTGCTATATGGGTCCAGCAGGGAAGGGGGGTAGAGACTGCTATATGGGTCTAGGGGATGTTTTCTGCACTGTTTTAAAAAAAAAAATTTTTAAAACTGGATTACTGTGTTTTTTTAGACATCTTGGATTTTGCCTGTAAAAAAACTATGTATGTAATGTATATTGTGGTGTATGTTTGTGTAGTTTTATATCTATATATATATATCTATCTATCCACACTATGTTTTTATTGTTATATACGTAACTATGGGCCTAATTCAGACCTGATCGCTAGCAGGCGATTTTTGCATCCCTGCGATCAGGTAGTCGCTGCCTACAGGGGAGGGGGAAATCGCTGTGCAGGGGTGAGATCGCATCTGCAGAGAGCTGCACAAACAGAAGTTTGTGCAGTCTCTGCGCAGCCCAGGACTTACTCTTCTAGTGCGATGATCGGGGCCAGAGCTGAGTGCTGACGTCAGAAACTCTCCCTCCAAACGCCTGGTCCCTCCTGCGTTTTTCCGGACACTCCTCTAAAACGCTCAATTGCCACTCACAAACGTCCTCTTCCTCTCAATCACCTTGCGATCGCCCGTGCGATCACTTTGTTCGTACCATCCCATCGCTGCCTGACGCTGCGGACCGGCGCACCTACACATTGCGGTGCATGCGCAGTTCAGACCCGATTTACAAGATATTTTGTGTGTGGCCCTCGACTATTCACTGGAAGTGTTAAGCGGCCCCCCAGCTGAAATAATTGCCCACCCCTGGGCTAACCCATTTAGAGAAGGCACTTGGGAACTATAGAAGTGGACAGAACAGCTGCAGACCAGTTATTCTCTTGTTATAACTCTTGAAGTTATTAGATACACATTATAGTATCCCCCTGACAAAATTATAGAAATATAAAAAAAAAAGTAAAACACAACACTTTCACATTATATTTTGTGTATAGATTTCCATTATTTTGTTGCAACCCTTATATAGAAGATACCTCTTATCAGAATGAGATAAGTTTACAGAAAACAATAAAATGACCCCAGAAGTGTATTCTATATTCTAGACTTGGTAGCGGAACACAATGATACTGACCCCATCTGAATATAATAGTATCCCCTATTTTACTGCATTGTGAATTACGAATCATATTTTCTTATGAATTATAAGCAGTATATCTCTTGCTGTGCCAAGCGTTTGTCAAAGGAGAAACCAGCACTTTCCATGTCCTACAGTAGGGCTGACATTTGGGAACTGGTAGACCCCCCACTTTAATGAATAGTAAGAAAGATAGGTTTCTGGCTCTTCAATGACAAAGGAATTACCTATTCCACTAGGACATAGGTGGTCAAATAATAACCCCAGCTTCCAAAATATAACTCCTAAAGGAATCGCTTGCTAAAATCAGGTGTTAGAGTAGATCTGCAAAGTAAATGTTCTTCTATCCTTGGCCCCACTAGAGATATAGGACCCATAAGGCATCTTTGAAGCATTGTTATGAACTTGCATACAGTTGGGCTTAAGGGCTAATGGATTCTGTTTTGGAGGAAGAAAGACCATCTTGGAGGACTGTCTTGGATTATGCAGAATCATTGAACTATATTGATGGTCACTTTAATGCTGAACATATTCATTACTGACCTATAGACCTCAGGGACATATGATGAGGTAAATGGCTCAGAAGGCACTGGCTAGTACAAGAGCCAGATTTACACACAATATATGAGCCGAAGGGATCATGTGGGAATTATACACAGGTGCAGCAGTATAAACTCCTGGAAATTTGGTGAGTTTTGATCAGAGATGTGTGGAAAAGATAGGCAGTGCCTCACCTGCCATATACTTTTTACTCCAGAGCTTTGATTATAAAAAAGATTAGAATAATACAAAGAAGATATTTCTAACATATTCTTTGTATTTTTCATATACTTTATACAGTCAAAACTCTAGTACAAACATTGGTATGATGAATTAGGCTCTGCCTCACCTGCCTCACCCCACCGCACGTCACCGATAGGCCTCTATGTCTGTCTGTTATTTCTCAGTCATGTTTTATTATGGTCTTCCAAATGTATGGTGCAATGGAATATGCTTGTGCTATAACAATATACGTCAATAATAATATTTATAACTGATATTTTTCTGTATCCTATGGACACCCCTTCTACATGCAGCTGCTCCTCAGTGGCAAACGCAGGATTTGCATGGGGGGGTTCCAGAACTGGGTGGAGCCAATCAAGGGGGTGGGGACTGAGGTGACCCAGTATATGCTGGGTCCATAATACTAGTGTGGCTGTGTATGTATATATATATATATATATATATATATATTCATATCTACACATATATATACCGTGTATATATATATATATATATATATATATAATAAGATTTTAAACCTACCAGTAAATCTATTTCTCCTAGTCCGTAGAGGATGCTGGGGACTCCGTAAGGACCATGGGGTATAGACGGGCTCCGCAGGAGATAGGGCACCTAAAAAGAACTTTGACTATGGGTGTGCACTGGCTCCTCCCTCTATGCCCCTCCTCCAGACCTCAGTTAGAGAACTGTGCCCAGAGGAGATGGACAATACAAGGCAGGATTTATCAATCCAAGGGCAAGATTCATACCAGCCAACACCAATCATACCATGTAACCTGGAACATACATAACCAGTTAACAGTATGAACAAACGACAGTAACGGTCCAAGACCTATTCCAACTGTAACATAACCCTTATGTAAGCAACAACTATATACAAGTCTTGCAGAGTTTCCGCACTGGGACGGGCGCCCAGCATCCTCTACGGACTAGGAGAAATAGATTTACCGGTAGGTTTAAAATCTTATTTTCTCTTACGTCCTAGAGGATGCTGGGGACTCCGTAAGGACCATGGGGTTTATACCAAAGCATCCAATCGGGCGGGAGAGTGCGTATGACTCTGCAGCACCGACTGAGCAAAAAACGCTAGGTCCTCATCAGCCAGGGTATCAAACTTGTAGAATTTAGCAAAAGTGTTTGACCCCGACCAAGTCGCCGCTCGGCAAAGTTGTAATGCCGAGACGCCTCGGGCAGCCGCCCAAGAAGAGCCCACCTTCCTAGTGGAATGGGCTTTAACCGAATTTGGTACCGGCAATCCAGCCGTAGAATGAGCCTGCTGAATCGTATTACAGATCCAGCGAGCAATAGTCTGCTTCGAAGCAGGTGCGCCAATCTAATTAGCAGCATACAGGACAAACAGAGCCTCTGTTTTCCTAATTTTAGCCGTTCTGGCTACATAAATCTTTAAGGCCCTGACTACATCCAGGGATCTGGAATCCTCCAGGTCACTTGTAGCCACAGGCACCACAATAGGTTGATTCATATGGAACGAAGAAACCACTTTAGGCAAAAATTGCGGACGTGTCCTCAATTCAGCTCGATCCACATGAAAAATCAGATAGGGGCTCTTGTGTGACAAAGCCGCCAATTCAGACACTCGCCTTGCTGATGCCAAGGCCAACAGCATGACCACCTTCCAGGTAAGAAATTTCAACTCAACCTTGTTAAGCGGTTCAAATCAGTGTGATTTTAGGAACTGCAACACCACGTTCAGATCCCATGGTGCCACTGGAGGCACAAAAGGGGGCTGGATATGTTACAAACGTCTGGACTTCTGGAAGAGAAGCCAATTCCTTCTGAAAGAAAATCGAGAGGGCCGAAATCTGCACCTTTACAGAGCCTAATTTCAGGCCCATATCCACTCACGTCTGTAGGAAGTGGAGAAAACGACCCAGATGAAAATCTTCCGTAGGTGCATTCTTGGTCTCACACCAAGACACATACTTTCGCCAGATACGGTGATAATGCTTAACCGTCACCTCCTTCCTAGCCTTTATTAAAGTAGGGATGACCTCTTCCGGAATCCCCTTTTTCGCTAGGATTCGGCGTTCAACCGTCATGCCGTCAAACGTAACCGCGGTAAGTCTTGAAATACACAGGGCCCCTGTTGCAACAGGTCTTCCCTCAGAGGAAGAGGCCAGGGATTTCCTGTGAGCATCTCTTGTAGATCTGAGTACCAGGCCCTTCGAGGCCAGTCTGGGACAACGAGTATTGTCTGTACGTTTCTTTGTCTTATGATCCTCAACACTTTTGTGATGAGAGGAAGAGGAGGAAACACGTAGACCGATTTGAACAGCCACGGTGTTATCAGAGCATCTACTGCCACTGCCTGAGGGTCCCGAGACCTGGCACAGTACCTCCGAAGCTTTTTGTTGAGGCGTGACGCCATCATGTCTATTTGAGGAGTTCCCCAAAGACGTGTTATGTCTGCCAAGATTTCTTGATGAAGACCCCACTCTCCTGGATGGAGATCGTGTCTGCTGAGGAAGTCTGCTTCCCAGTTGTCCACTCCCGGAATGAAGACAGCCGACAGAGCGCTTACAGGATTTTCCGCCCAGCGAAGAATCCTTGTGGCCTCCGCCATCGCAACTCTGCTTCTTGTCCCGTCTTGGCAGTTCACATGAGCCACTGCTGTGACATTGTCTGATTGAATCAGAACCGGTAGGTTTCGAAGAAGACTCTCCGCTTGTCGAAGGCCATGGTAAATGGCCCTGAGTTCCAACACATTGATGTGTAGACATGACTCCTGGTCTGACCAAAGACCCTGAAAATTTTTTCCTTGTGTGACCGCTCCCCATCCTCGGAGGCTCGCGTCCGTGATAACCAGGATCCAATCCTGAATTCCGAACCTGCGACCCTCCAGCAGGTGAGCACTTTGCAACCACCACAGGAGAGACACTCTGGCCCCTGGGGACAGAGTTATTTTCCGATGTAAGTGCAGATGGGACCCGGACCACTTGTCCAGAAGGTCCCATTGAAAAGTCCTTGCATGGAACCTTCCGCCACCATTTTTCCCAGAACTCGAGTGCATTGGTGAACTGACACCCTTTTCGGTTTTAGCAGGTCTCTGACCATATTCTGGATGTCCTGGGCTTTCTCTATTGGGAGGAAGACCTTCATTTGTTTCGTATCCAGTATCATACCTAGGAACAGTAGTCGAGTTGTCGGAATCAACTGTGACTTCGGTAGATTTAGAATCCAACCGTGTTGCTGGAGCACTCTCAGAGAGAGCGCCACACTGCTCAGCAATTTCTCCTTTGATCTCGCTTTTATCAGGAGATCGTCCAAGTATGGGATAATTGTGACTCCATGCTTGCGCAGGACCACCGTCATTTCCGCCATTATCTTGGTGACAATCCTCGGGGCCGTGGAAAGTCCAAACGGCAACGTCTGAAATTGGTAATGACAATCCTGTACAGCGAATCTCAGGTATTCCTGATGGGGGGCATATATGGGGACATGAAGGTACGCATCCTTTATGTCCAGAGACACCATAAACTCCCCCTCCTCCATGTTGGCTATTATCGCTCTGAGTGATTCCATTTTGAATTTGAATCTTTTTATGTACAGGTTTAGGGATTTCAGATTCAAAATAGGTCTGACCGAACCGTCCGGTTTCGGGACCACAAATAGGGTTGAGTAGTAACCTTGTGTTATGCACACCAGTGCCAGCAGGAATGTACTGGTGTCTGAACGGTGAGGGATGCAAAACAAATGAACTCACAGACAGACTGGGGAATATGACATTACATACACAGAAGGTGATAGGGTAACAAAATAAACACAAAGTGAACAGAGAAGCCCAAAGGCTAAGAAACTGGGTGTCTCCCTAGTATTAGAAATGCTCAGATGGAAAGAAGCGAGATGTAGTGATTTAATACGTAGAGAACCCGAAATGCTGTTGCTAAGGGCAACAGCAAAACCCTAAAGGGTTACCAACGGGTGTGGCAGTAAACTCCTTGGTCAGAGATGGAATAATAGACACAAGGAGAGTCTCCACAATCCTAGTCCTCACTTGCAGTGCACTGGTTCAGCTTACTGCCACTAAACTGAGACCTGAACACCTTGCACAGTGAGAAAGGATTTTGGCAGGCAAGTCTAAGAATACAGCCGCAAACTTGCTAGGTTCACAGAGTAGCAAAAGAACCCCAGCAGGTTAAACGACTGACTCCAGTCTTACTGCTAGGTCTGGATTGGCAGAGTGTAATACCAAATCCCAAGGCCTATTTGCAGTAAGCAACAAACAAATACAAAGTTTACACAGTACTAGCTAGCTTTCAGGATCTGACTAAACAACAAAGATTCAGCAGCATCTGCCTAACCTGAGAAGAGGGTTTATATAGCAGGTGCTGTCCACGCCCCACTCAGACCTCACAAACTGTGAGCACAAAAACCAGCACCGGATCCCCTGCCGTGCACAGAGCCTGTAACCACTGCACAGCAAAAGACCCGAACCGGAGTATCAGCTACGCTCAGGTTACTCCGCTAGCACTTGTCTCCCGATTGCCATGACGACGTGGCAGCACAGAGCAGGAGACCCTAACACCTTGATTATCACTTGCTGTATACACAGGGTTTGAATTGCAGTTAACACTACATCCCTTTCCGATGTGGAAGCTGGTAGGGCCGATTTGAAAAATCTGCTCTGGGGCACCTCCTCGAATTCCAATTTGTAACCCTGGGAAACTATTTCCAACACCGAGGGATTCAGGTCTGAACTGACCCAGGCCTGACTGAAAAGTCGAAGACGTGCCCCCACCGGTGCGGACTCCCTCAGGGGAGCCCCAGCGTCATGCTGTGGGTTTTGGAGCAGCCGGGGAGGACTTTTGTTCCTGGGCACCTGCCGAAGCAGGTGCTCTTTTGCCTCTGCCCTTACCTCTGGCGAGGAAAGAGGATCCCCGACCTCTTCTGGACTTGTGCGACCGAAAGGACTGCATCTGATAGGGTGTTACTTTCTTTTGCTGTTGGGGAATATATGGTAAAAAATTTGATTTACCTGCTGTAGCTGTGGAAACCAGGTCCGTCAGCCCATCCCCAAACAATACATCACCCTTATAGGGTAGTACTTCCATATGTTTTTTGGAATCCGCATCACCTGTCCATTGGCGAGTCCATAAGGATCTTCTCGCTGAGATAGACATGGCATTGGCCCTAGAAGCTAGCAATCCAATGTCCCTTTGAGCATCCCTCATAAATAAGACTGCATCTTTTATATGGGCTAGAGTTAAGAATATAGTATCCTTATCCATATTATCAAATTGATCTGTCAGCTCATCTGTCCAAGCTGCAATTGCGCTACACACCCATGCTGACGCAATTGTCGGTCTTAGCACAGCACCCGTATGAGAATAAATACACTTTAAGGTAGTTTCTTGCCTGCGATCTGCAGGGTCCTTAAGTGGGGGGTGATTCCCAAATCTCCCTGTCCTGCTTAGGGAAGGGGTATGCCATATAAATTCTTTTGGGGATCTGCGGTCTCTTATCCGGAGTCTCCCAAGCTTTTCCAAAGAAATCATTCAATTCATGAGATGTGGGAAAGTTAATAATCTGTTTCTTTTCCTTAAACATGTGTACCCTTGTGTCGGGGACCGAGGGTTCATCCTCAATATGCAACACATCCCTTATTGCCACAATCATACACTGAATGGTTTTAATCACCCTAGGGTGCAATTTTACTTCGTCGTAGTCGACACTGGAATCAGAATCCGTGTCGGTAGTAGTGTCTTGTGTTAAGGGACGCTTTTGAGACCCCGACGGCCCCTGTGAGTCGGTCCAATCCGAGGATTGACCCCCTGATGTCCCCCCTAATTCACCATTATCAAGCCTTTTATGTAAAGATGCCACACTTGCATTCAACATATGCCACATGTCCATCCAATCCGGACTCGGCACAACCGACGGGGACACACCACTCATTTGCTCCACCTCCTCCTTGGAGAAGCCTTCCGCCTCAGACATGTCGACACACACGTACCGACACCCCACACACACAGGGATTAACCTATAAGGGGACAAAACCCCAACCAGGCCCTAAGGAGAGACAGAGAGAGAGTATGCCAGCACACACCAGCGCTTAAAACCACTGGAAAAAATATGACCAGATAGCGCTTTTCTATATATAATATGCCAATTCCCACTCACTGCGTCGCTAATGTGCCCCCCTCCTCTTTTTTCCAGCCTGTGAAGTTCAGCAGGGGAGAGACCAGGGAGCCAGCGTTTTCCTCATGCAGCTTCTGTGGAGAAAATGGCGCTGGTTAGTGCCGAGGATCAAGCCCCGCCCACCCGACGGCGGTCTTCGGTCCCAGTGATTTTCCAATAAAAATGGCGGGGGATCATAGATTTACTGCCTCCGCAGCCTAATCAATCTGCATTTGCCCAAATGTGAGGTTTATTGCTGCCCAGGGCGTCCCCCCTGTGCCCTGCACCCTTCAGTGCTGCTCTGTGTGTGTGTGACTGGGAGCAATGGCGCGCAGCTTATCGCTGCGCGCCTTACCTCATGAAGATCTGATGTCTTCTGCCGCCTAAGATGTCTTCTGCCTTCTCATCCGGCTTCTATCTTCGGCATCTGTGAGGAGGACGGCGGCGCGGTTCCGGGACGAACCCCAGGTGAGACCTGTGTTCCGACTCCCTCTGGAGCTAATGGTGTCCAGTAGCCTTAGAAGCAGTGCCCAACTTGACAAGCCAGCTCTGCTTCTCTCTCCTCGGTCCCACGATGCAGGGAGCCTGTTGCCAACAGGACTCCCTGAAAATAAAAAACCTAACAAAATTCTTCTTCAACAGAAAACTCTGGAGAGCTCTCTGTAGTGCACCCATTCTCCTCTGGGCACAAGATCTAACTGAGGTCTGGAGGAGGGGCATAGAGGGAGGAGCCAGTGCACACCCATAGTCAAAGTTCTTTTTAGGTGCCCTATCTCCTGCGGAGCCCGTCTATACCCCATGGTCCTTACGGAGTCCCCAGCATCCTCTAGGACGTAAGAGAAATATATATATATACACAGTACATGTATATATACACAAGTATATATATTATGTGTGTGTTTATATGTATGTATGTAGGTATATACATGTGTATATATGTATGCACTATGCACATGGATATATATGTACTATAATTAAAATAAAGTAAACTTTTATTAAGCACTTACAAGTGCCACCAGGAAGACAGCAGGCTGCAGAGGACACTAGACAGCCATAAATAATACTCATGCTGCAAAAAAAAAAAAATGTGTGTTTTTTTTTTTTGGTGGAGGGGGGGTTCTGGGTGCTTGGAAACCCCCCCTGGGTGCGCCACTTCTCCTGTATGTCGGTGAGAAATGAAGTGAAGCGTAAAAATCACCTTACTTGCTTTTCTGTTCTCATGAATGTGATACACATCACCATATTTGGCTGTAGTTTAATAGAGCTGCGGAGCTAGCCATCTAAACTGCCCTATGTCTTAAAGCAGAACTCATATAAATGATTTCCCTTGATTTAAAGAGTCGCCATACCTGTTCAATAGGGCAACATCCCCAGTCCCCAGAAGGAAGCGGACAGCAGCTGGTCTTGCCAGGACAGAAGCTGGAGTCACCACACTTAACATCACCACCTGCACAGAACAATTGCTTGTGAGATTAGGAAATCCAGTTAAATCAACACATTAAAGGGGGGTACACAGGGAGAGATCCGTGTTTAAAATCTAAGCAATCTGACTAGATTGCTTAGATTTCAAGCAGTTATCTGCCGTGTGTATGCCCTCCAGTGATAGCGCATTGCTATCCTTGATGCTATATTTGAGCCTGCATGCAGGCTCAATCTAGCGGGTCGCTCACTTCAGCGATGTGAAGTGAGCGCCCCCCCGTCCGTCATGCCCCTCGCTCAGCACATCGCGCTGTGCTGAGTGGGGGTAGTGATGTGTGCTGAGCGGTCTGTGTTAAGATCGCTCAGCACACATCTCTCCCATCAGTACCCCCCTTTAGGCTGATTCAGGAATACATTTGCACCCATTTGCACTGCAGGTGGGGCGGATGTAACATGTGCAAATGTAGAGATGGGAGGGGTGTGTCTTAGTTGAAATCCTTGTAATCTACATGTTCCCTTACTGTGCATGTACAGATCCATGTAAGGGAACTTCCCTTGAGTATTACGTGACACTAGAACTTATCCTTTTCAAGTTACATATTTGCTTCTCACATGTAAGTCTCATGACCTTGTTAGTACTTAGCAAAGTTTATAGAGTGTGTGTGACTGATATGTAATGTATAAAATGCTGTGGTTTAAATGTCAGTCTTCTGTTTCCATTTCAGATAAACTCAGGCAGCATGGTATCCTCACCGTTCTGCGGTAGCCCAAAATACCCATTGTAGTTCAGATCTGGCATTATCTTGTACCATGGGATGAACAGCACCTCGCTGTTGCGGACCTAGTGAGAGAAAGATATCAGGACTTCATTGTCAGAAATAACCCGCTCAAAACCTTCGTGTCAGAATGAAGTAAGCAGCCATGTTCATCCAGGACCCCGCTACTCCCACTCATCAACTTTTCAATAGCACCAAACCTCTTGATATAGGCAGCAGCCCCACTCTCCAGTAGCCAAGCGACAGCAGGTAGATGTGCCAGCGCAGACTGTTGTCTCATCACATGTCACAGTTGCTGCAGGGAGATAAGATTCAGGAAGATCAGGCAATGGGAAAAAAAGACATTCCGCCTCCCAATAATGTAACATTTATCAGGGCAGCCATCAGGGGGGGTCTGTGGGGACTGGTGTCCCGGGCCCTTACAGAGAGGGGGGCCCACCCCCTGGCTCCTACCGCCAATACCTGTAGAGCTGCACCAGGCTGTGAAACAACATCAGGCTGATGCACAGGGAGGACTTCTAAGAAACAAGCCTTCTCTGTACATCAGCTCTCTATGAACCATTCCTGTAGGTCTGCAACACTCCACCTAAATGTAACGTCATCACAGAGGGGTGCAGCGGTGTGGCAGAATCTTTTTTTGGACGGGGAGGGGCTCTCTGTATTTTTTTCAGTCCCGGGCCCTAGGCACACTATTATATTCCCCCTCCAGGTCCACTGGGATGGGAAAGTATGAAAAAATCATGTAAAACTCATGCCGATTTTTTTGACCTGTCGATATTTTAAATGTCTGTATTTTGACCATGTCGGTGTTTGGACCTTGTCGTTATTTTGACCATCGGTCAATTTTTGACGGTATTTTGACCGTCGGGATTTTGATTGTAGGTAAATTGACCACTCCCCCCTCACAGAAATGCTGCACAACCTAGATGAGTAAATGAGTCAAATATCAACAAGTAAGATGCCAGTGCATGATGTGTGGGATGTCAGTACTTGCACACAGTGATTCTAACTCACAGAATATTACTTGTCGGTTATTTAGCTAGTTCATAGTACTCACCCGCAACCAGTTTCATCCGGGCAGGAACTTTCTTGGATAAAGGCACTTGGCCATTTTCAGAGAGACATCTTCCATGTTCCAGGTCACATTCAGAGTTAAAAGGGCAGCAATGTAAGTGATCGTAACAGCAAGTTGCCTATAAAGACCAGGCCACAATCAGGATCACAGGCAAAAAAAAAAAAAGGAGAGAAGTTGCCAAGGACCTTTAAATTCAAATGCACTAAATCCAGCATGTGACAAGGGCCTCTGCACAATCCTAAGGGGCTAGCAAGAGTATCGAAACTAGCATTATCCTTTAAATTTATGCGCAGAACTATTTTTATTGTGCACAGGTGCAAATTGCAGTTAACTTTATTATGCACTTTTGGATCTGTAGGGCCTGCAATCTTTTGTGAAAGTTTTGGTATGTGGTTGAACCTAACAAGGGCCCTCATTCCGAGTTGTTCGCTCGCAAGCTGCTTTTAGCAGCTTTGCACACGCTAAGCCGCCGCCTACTGGGAGTGAATCTTAGCTTATCAAAATTGCGAACGAAAGATTAGCAAAATTGCGAATAGACACTTCTTAGCAGTTTCTGAGTAGCTCCAGACTTACTCGGCCACTGCGATCAGTTCAGTCAGTTTCGTTCCTTGTTTGACGTCACAAACACACCCAGCGTTCAGCCAGACACTCCTCCGTTTCTCCAGCTACTCCCGCGTTTTTCCCAGAAACGGTAGCGTTTTTTCGCACACACCCATAAAACGGCCAGTTTCCGCCCAGAAACACCCACTTCCTGTCAATCACATTACGATCACCAGAACGAAGAAAAAACCTCGTAATGCCGTGAGTAAAATACCTAACTGCATAGCAAATTTACTTGGCGCAGTCGCACTGCGGACATTGCGCATGCGCATTAGCGACTAATCGCTCCGTTGCGACAAAAAAATAACGAGCAAACAACTCGGAATGACCACCCATATGGAGTTGTATAATATGTATCACTTCAAATAGTATTAGACTGCAATACACATCTAAAGCAAAGCTGAACTTCACCTCACCTGTGCAATGGGGCAGCACCCCCAGCTCTGATCAGCCGTCTGACAGCACGTGGCATCACTTGGGCATACTGATCTTCCATCAGGGCAGATTACATCTGACACATTGGAAGCTGAAGGACAAGCAGACTGTGAAGAGCAGGTACTGGGACTGGGGGCAGATGTATTAAGCCTTAGAGAGTGATAAAGTGGAGAGAGATAAAATACACAACAATCAGCTACTAGCTATCATTTTCAAACACAGGCTGCAACATGGCAGTTAAGAGCTGATTGACTGGTACTTTATCTCTTAATTTTATCACTCTAAGGTTTAGTGCATCCTGAGTCCCCTCCCCACACCCCATATGTAAATGAGTAAGTGGGATATTTCTCACCTGGGATACAGTGGTGTCCATCTTCAGAGCAATGACTGTCTGAGGGACAGCAGTGGTGTCCATCTTGGCAAGATGTTCCCTAAGGGAGGATTAAATAAGAGTGAGATGATTTATTTTTGCTGAGAACGTCAACCGCCAACTCTCATTCTGTATTATGTAATCTATGTATACTGTCGGAAACCACAGAGTTAAACACCTCAATTACTTTGATGGACAATTTACTTAAGACTCCTACTTCCAAAGTTACTTATATAAAGCACTACGAATTATCACAATTGTAGAAATGAATTTAATTGTTACAGAGTTGTGCTCAAGGGGAAGACATTTTCTTATACACAACAGTAAACTTATTACAGAGACAGCAGTCAGGACCAGTAGAAAATGGCTGCTAACAGAATAGCTTGCACTATATACACTGTAAATACAATGTAAAATATGTTCTGACAAAGTTTCGGAACACCTTTGAAAGGGATGTAGTCAGAATCCTGGCTGTTAGGATCCAGATGGTCGCAATCCCGACAGCAGAATCCCAACAGTCCAGTGGTGAATGAAGGTGAGTATTAGGGTTAGGGTTAGTTTTAGGGCTAGGATTAGGCACTAGGGGGATGGTTAGGGTTAGGCTACGGGAGGGGACAGTTAGGGTTAGGCTACGGGAGGGGACAGTTAGGGTTAGGCTAACAGTTAGGCTTAGGCTACTGGATGGGACAGTTAGGCTTAGGCTACGGGATGGGACAGTTAGGCTTAGCCTGCGGGATGGGACAGTTAGGCTTAGGCTACGGGATGGGACAGTTAGGCTTAGGCTACGGGATGGGACAGTTAGGCTATGGGATGGGATAGTAAGGGGGATGGGACAGTTAGGCTTAGGCTACGGTATGGGACAGTTAGGCTTAGGCTACGGGATGGGACAGTTAGGCTTAGGTTGCAGGATGGGACAGTTAGGCTTAGGCTACAGGATGGGACAGTTAGGCTTAGGCTACAGGATGGGATAGTAAGGGGGATGGGACAGTTAGGCTTAGGCTACGGGATGGGACAGTTAGGCTATGGGATGGGACAGTTAGGGGTAGGCTACAGCATGGGACAGTTAGGGGTAGGCTACGGCATGGGACAGTTAGGGTTAGGCTACGGCATAGGACAGTTAGGGTTAGGCTACGGCATGGGACAGTTAGGGTTAGGCTACGGCATGGGACAGTTATGGTTAGGCTACGGCAAGGGACAGTTAGGGTTAGGCTACGGCAAGGGACAGTTAGGGTTAGGCTACGGCAAGGGACAGTTAGGGTTAGGCTACGGCAAGGGACAGTTAGGGTTAGGCTACGGCAAGGGACAGTTAGGGTTAGGCTACGGCAAGGGACAGTTAGGGTTAGGCTACGGGATGGGACAGTTAGGGTTAGGCTACGGCATGGGACAGTTAGGGTTAGGCTACGGCATGGGACAGTTAGGGTTAGGATATGGGATGGGACAGTTAGGCTTAGGCTACGGGATGGGACAGTTAGGCTTAGGCTACGGGATGGGACAGTTAGGGGTAGGCTACGGCATGGGACAGTTAGGGTTAGGCTACGGCATGGGACAGTTAGGGTTAGGCTACGGCATGGGACAGTTAGGGTTAGGCTACGGCATGGGACAGTTAGGGTTAGGCTACGGCATGGGACAGTTAGGGTTAGGCTACGGCATGGGACAGTTAGGGTTAGGCTACGGCATGGGACAGTTAGGGTTAGGCTACGGCATGGGACAGTTAGGGTTAGGCTACGGGATGGGACAGTTAGGGTTAGGCTACGGGATGGGACAGTTAGGGTTAGACTACCGGATGGGACAGTTAGGGTTAGACTACCGGATGGGACAGTTAGGGTTAGACTACTGGATGGGACAGTTAGTGTTAGGTTAAGGGATGGGACAGTTAGTGTTAGGCTACGGGATGGGACAGTTAGGGTTAAGCTACAGGATGGGACAGTAAGAGTTAGGCTACAGGATGGGACAGTAAGGGTTAGACTACGGAGGGGGACAGTTAGAGTTAGGCTATGGGATGGGACAGTTAGGGTTAGACTACAGGATGGGACAGTTAGGGTTATGGGCCCTACACACTCTGCGATCCGCCGCTGAGCTGCCCGACGGCGGATATTGCTGACACGCGACCCGGCGGCGGGGAAAGTGAAGTTTCTTCACTCCCCCCATCACCGGGCTCCATAGCAGTGCATGCCAATATGGACGAGATTGTCCATATTGGCCTGCATACATAAGCGAACCGGCACCAATGATTAACAAGCGCGGGGCCACGCATCGTTCATCGTTGGTGCCTACACACTGCACGATATGAACGAGTTTCATTCATTAATGAACGAGAACGTTCAAATCATGCAGTAAGATCTGTAAGTGTGAAGTGTGTAGGGCCCATTAGGCTACAGGATGGGACAGTTAGGGATTGTTAGAATACTCATCGGGATATGTTGGCATTATGACTTTCAGAATTCTGTCTGCCGGTATGCTCACCATCAGTATGCTGACCTCCGGCATTTCATACCCAACCCCATTAAAAATGTCATTGGTAGTTTTGCATAAGGCAGCTTATTGTATAGTTGTTCTGTCATACACTTGTAGTGGCAATGTTTCAAATGGGGAAGTATTTGAGAAACCAGCTACTGTCTGCTTTTTCAGTTGTACCCGAGGGCTTACAGGCTACAGTTAAAACATGACAAAATAAGCATTACCTTATAACCCTGCACATCAAAGCCTTCAACTACCATCCACCTCACCAAGAAGCAAAATGTGCTGTAGTCAGAGTACCTGGGTTACAGGGCAGCAAGCTGATCCACCCTGGGAGGTGCTCACACAGGAATATTCCTCAGGACAGCCTGTCTGGTCAGTGCAGGAAACCGATGTTATCATGGGAAGTGAACGAGATACAACCTGCATAAAGATGAAAATTGTGTTTATCCTCAGTCCATTACATTCTATTGTTCATAAGTACAGCTCCCTATGCCATGTTATTTATAGATGATGTCTGTTTCCTACAAAGTTTTCTGACTTGCAAAACTGAAAAGCTCTAGCTGTTCTTCAGACTCTGCCAACCTAAATACCTAAATGACTTCTGGTCTCCTAATGCTCCAAACTTACCTGTACCTCTGGACAACAGCCATATCCATTACCACTTTGAAGCTCACAGCAGAGCATCTTCTCACTGCATGTGGTCCCATCAGGGCACCGTACTGCACCAACCGAAGTAACCAAAAGTAACAGATGCCAAAGGGGAGCCATCCTGCAGTAAAAAAAAAAGTGTATCCGTATATGATTAAAACAGGGAATACTATGGATATTTGTAAATTACTTGACTCATACAGAAATGCCAAAATGTTTATGTTCTCCAATCAACATCAGGAACTGCAAACACCTGTGCTAGAAAATAGGTAATAACAACATGCAAACTAACATGTGCTTTAGACGTATATTAGTGATGTGCTTTCCATGTACTATTCATTGCCTGCTCTTTTCCATTACAATTTCATTGTCCTGATTGTTCATGTTAGTGAATGAAAAATAGGTTGTAGCAACTTCTAAGGTGTAAAATATAGCATTAAGAGTTTAACATACAACATATAATAGATTAAGGGGAATATTTACTAATTATCAACTTTCAGACCTAATAATTAGAATTTCTTATCGCCGCTATTTGCAGCAATAAGAAATAAACATTCCCCCAAATGTACTGAAAGTCTGAAGAAAGATGGTTTTACCAAGGTGCACAGTAACTTGCTCCTTTTTGCTTTACTTCCACCTCAGAATGAGGCCCCAAATGTTTTACATCCGCGCTTTTGTATTGCGGCCCATACAGATACCCTCAATTCGCTGTTTCCCTAATGCCAATATGCTCCGACGGTCCAATCCGCAGATTCCGATCAGTTTTGGGTAGAGATGAGCGGATTCGGTTTTACTCGGTTCTCAAAACGGCATCTGATTGGCTATCCAAAACACGTGACATCCGTGAGCCAATAAGATGCCGTTTTGAGAACCGAGTAAATCCCAGTAAAACCGAATCCGTTCATCTCTAGTTTTGGGTTGGAATCAGCGAATTGAGGATTTCCAACATGTTGGATTTTGCTGATGACTCAGTCATCGGAAAAATGGGGAATTGTCCCAGTTATTTGCAGATGTATGGGCCCCTTAAATCTTCCACTAAATTTGTTTCTTCCTGGTAAAATAAATAATACATACCGCATGGCTCATTGTGAAGATAATATCAGATAATAACAGAATTGCATTGTTTAATAGAAACACCACAGTATAGGCAACAACACACATTACAAATAAAATAAGACAGTACAAGTCACACAATCCTTACCTGTCAGTCTCAGGCTTCAGTTATTCCCTACCAGCAATTTGACCCATTTTATTTATGAAGTCCTGCCTACTTTAAACTCTCATTGGCTGATAGGATTGTGGTTCTCAGAGTTGGTTAGTCATCCACTCCTCAGTCTCTGAAATATGACTGGCATATTCCCACAGATTGTGGTGATATACTGTATTACAGATTTTCTTTTCTACCAGAAAACCCCTGTAAAAATATCAATGTTTCACTTTTTTTTTACATCCAGCCAGGCCTAACATGGGCCCTCATTCCGAGTTGTTCGCTCGCTAGCTGCTTTTAGCAGCTGTGCAAACGCTAAGCCGCCGCCCTCTGGGAGTGTATCTTAGCTTAGCACAAGTGCGAACGAAAGGTTCGCAGCGCTGCTACAAAAAAAGATTGTGCAGTTTCTGAGCAGCTCCAGACCTACTCCTAGCTTGCGATCACTTCAAACTATTTAGTTTCTGTTGTGACGTCACGAACACGCCCTGCGTTCGGCCAGCCACGCCTGCGTTTCCCCAGGCACGCCTGCGTTTGTATCTGACACGCCTGTGTTTTTCCACACAATCAGATCTTTCTCTGCAGTAAACCAATATATGAATAGCTGAAAGCAGTAAAAAGCCCTTTTATCACAGGTCAAGAATGATAAAAGGGTCTTCGCAGCTTTGTAAATACAGCCCAAAATGCCAGATTGTGTTTACAAAAGTGCACATGTACAACAAAGCATATGTAATGTGGGACATTTTTAGATACTCTGTCACTGCAGAGCAGCAAAGCCTAATATTCGGTTCATAAGGCACTGCAGACAGAAATCATAGCTGCAGCCATTTTCCTGGTGATGTGTGCATACAGAATAAATATGACACCGGGAATAAGGCACTGGTACAATGGGGCAGATGTATTAACCTGGAGAAGGCATAAGGAAGTGATAAACTAGTGATATGTGCAAGGTGATAAAGGCACCAGCCAATCAGATCCTAACTGTTAATTAACATATTGGAGTTGATTGGCTGGTGCCTTTATCACCTTGCACATATCACTGGTTTATCACTTCCTTATGCCTTCTCCAGGTTAATACATCTGCCCCAATGTTCCTGGAGACCTGTGCAGTAGACTAGATGCAGTAGCGGATCTTGCCACGGGCAAGCAGGACTTTTGCCCAGGGCGCCGCCTTCCGGAGGGCACCGGCGCCATCCGGAGGGCGCCGCACCATGGCAAGATCTGCCACTGTGCCCCCCGCAGTGCCCCCCGCTTTGAAGGGAACCAGACGCGTAGCGTCTAGTTTCCCCTCATGGAGAGGACCTTTGTTGTGCGGTGCGCGATGACATCACCGCACAGCATAGTGGCACAGACACTAGGGGTCATAATTGACCTCTAGCGTCTATGTTGTTCTATGGGAGAGACGTAATAACGTCTCTCCCATAGATCGAGGAGAGGAGAGGAGAGGAGAAGAGCGGCGCCGGCGGAGGAGGTCTGCAGCGGTCTGGATCAGGAACGGGGATAGTAAGTATACTTTTTTTTTTATTTCAGCTGCGCTACAGGGGGCACAAATGGGGGTGTGACTAACTACGCCCCCATTTGAAGCCACGCCCCTATACTTTGCCCGGGGTGCCACAAGGGCAAGAACCGGCCCTGACTAGATGCAACATCGCTTGGAGAGTGATAAAATGGTAAGTGATAAACGACTAGCCAACCAGCTCCTAGCTGTCATTTTTCAAACACAGTCTGTGACATGGCAGTTAGTAGCTGATTGGCTGGTGCTTTTTCTCTCTCCATTTTATCACTCTCCAAGCGATGATGCATCTAAGCCCTCGGACACAAAGCCAGAGTCTATAGCACTGCCTGCAGCTGTTGCCAGAGAGAAGGGGCTCACAAAGAGCCTGCACATGGGCCCTCTCCTCACTTGGGGGCAGATTTATTAAGCCTGGTGAAGTGATAAAGTGGAAGGTGATAACGTACCAGCCAATCAGCTCATAACTTCCATGTCACAGGCTGGGTTTGAAAAATGACAGGAGCTGACTGGCTGGTACTTTATCACCTTCCACTTTATCACTTCACCAGACTTGAAGGTATGAAATAGTCCAAAAACATGTAAAATAAAATAAAAAGACCTTTTTATGTCAACCATTTTCATGTCGACCTTTTGACCATGACGACCTTTTGTACTGTCTACCTTTTTCATGTCGACATTTTGACCCTGTCGACCTAATGTCTAACATATGGTGTCTATCTATTGACTGTCTAACTAGACACTGTCTATCTATTTTCCGGATACCCTACAGTACACATGTGGAAAGGACAAGAGGTGGTGCTGAAGCCAGGGTAAGGATGTTGGAAAAGGTTGTTGCTGACCCCTCTGAGAGTCTGCACATGGCCTGTCTCTTACAGAGATCAACAGGATCCTCAAAAACTCTTCTATTACTGGGCCCGGTAGGCTCTGATCATGTTGATCTCTACTGTTGCCGGACAACAGGGATTTGTGATGGTCATACTGGGGGAAGGGCTGCTGCTGTAGACTGATCGTTGACCACGGTACTATTGTAATTCGATCTGGGTTGTACTCGTAGCATCAGAGCTCAGTCTCGGCTCCATAATAAAATTGTGCTTTTCACGTTACTGATCTGCATACTATACATCTAAACAGTATCAGTGCTTTGAAAGAAGTAGTTATTTTCTTTATCTTCGCAACAAGTTTGCAATTATGTAAAACTATAAAATATCATGATGCAAGTTATTATGGTAATTATCACGAAGAACTGATTATACTTTATAAAGAGAGCTCTATGTGAGACTTGGTAACAGGTTAGATAAAGCTCAAATCTTATGATACATTATCATATGCTTCTGATCTTTCTGCTGATCTGCTTGGGAAATTATTTGATGAAAAGTATGATGGTTGTGGATCATATGGTCGACCACTATTGGTTGACAGTGACTAGGTCGACACCTGAAATAGGACAACTCGTCATTAGGTCGACATGGAAAAAGGTCGACATGAGTTTAAAAAAGAATTGGTGTAATTTTCTTCGTAAAGTGACGGGGAACCCCAATTAGTGCACTGTATCCACTCGCCATGCTTCGGGCAAGGTGCCTCCCTCCGCTGCACTCGGCACAGGTGAGTATTACTAATTGTAGTCCACGTGGATCATAAAGTATGAAAAAGTTCAAAAATTTGGGAAAAAAGTGAAAAACTCACGTCGACTTTTTCATGTGTCGACTTTTGCCATGTCGCCGTAGTGACCATGTCAACCTAATGCATGTCGACCAATAGTGGTCGACCTAGTGAGTGTCGACCTAAAGATCGGATCCCAGCATGATAAACTGAATCCACCATTGAAGTTATCTGATGAGATTTGAAAAATAATTTGCAGAAATTGAAAATGGGGTTATGTGAAATGTTGCAGAGAGGTAACTCTGAAACCTCAAACCACCAAAGGGAAGGAGAAATAACGGAACAACAAGGTTTGGCAATCAGTGTCTCACCACATACCCTCACAGACACTGAGCTGTTGGTACAGTACTCACTAGGATTTGTTCCATCTTATATTTATTTAGTTATTTATATATATAGCGCACACATATTCTGCAGCGCTTTATAGAGAATATTTGCCCATTCACATCAGTCCCTGCCCCAGTGGAGCTTACACTCTACATTCCCTATCACATGTACACACCGACACATTCACACTAGGATTAATATTGTTGGGAGCCAATTAACCTACCAGTATATTTTTTGATTGTTTGAGGAAACTGGAGTACCTGGAGGAAACCCACGCAAGTACGGGGAGAATATACAAACTCCGCACAGTTAGGGGCATGGGGGGAAAATAATAATGGAGAGCCATTTAATACTGAAAGGTCTATGTATTAATGCTTACAAAATCATACAAAAAATGGCACACAGCACACGGTTTACAGCTATAAAGGATTCAAGTTTTTTAGTTCACATTTTTTAGAATAAAAATTTCTTTAGGCTTGGTAAGGAGGTTTATTTGCAAATAAGGGCTGTAGTCATGGGTGGTCCAATGCTCACCCTTCCCCCTCTTATACAACTATTAGTAGGAAAGAAAGGTAACAAAAAAATATATACGTTTTTGTATCATCCCCTGTTTAATGATTATCCCAATACCTTTATGCACTATATAGAACAGGTATTATAGTATATTTTGAGGAAACGATGATACATGATAATAAGTTCCATATGTTCTATAAATATACAATTCATGAAGAGATAAAAAAGTTTTCTGGATGTAGACTTCAGAATGTATCAGCGTAGGCTTCCAGCTAATTTGTGTATGAGACAAATGAACAGGAATTGCATACTCTACCATCATTATAATCCAAAACAATTCTGGTTATCCAGTTTCAGAGGGTCAGATGTATTGCAGGTAGCAAGGAAAAATATCTGATTAATGCAGATGAAATTGATTTAAAAAAAATATTCTAAAGTGCTATAGGAAATCAGATTTTATTTGAATTCAGACTGGATCGCTGCATCGGCAGCGATTGCAGTCTGAAGCCCTTTGCGAAGTGCGTACGCGCACCCCGGGAGCCCAGTGAGATGCTAAAATCATCTCAGGGCTGTGATCATCTCTGCCTGATTGACAGGCAGAGGCGATAGCGGGGCGGGAGAGGGCGTGCCAATGGCGTTAGAATGCCGTTGGTGGGGCGTGGTCTTGACAACGCAGGGGCGGGCCGCGGTGGCTGCATGACATCGCACACAGCTGCTGCGACCCGGGATGCGGCGGGTAGCCGCCTGCCAGTGCGCAGGAGCTGCACTGACAGGGAGCTACTCAGCGGGTGCAAAAGCATTGCCGCTGTGCGATGCTTTTGCACCCTTGCTTTAGGGCCTGACACGCGGGGCAGACTAGCACATTTAAATTTAGCACATCTACGATCAGATCTGAATTACCCCCCTGATTCCTGCTTTTGAGTTAATGCTGCCACAGTGGCGAATTTATGTGCGAAATTTGTAAAGATTTGCAAATGCTGCCATTAATTGTTTTGAGATGCTCAACGGAGCCATTGTAGCTGTCCACAATTGCGTACACATATGCAGCATTGGACGCAGATAGGGTAGCCAATCCCGGGCTATTTTTTCAATCCCGGGAATTGGAATTGAAAAATTATCAATCTCGGGATTCCCACGATTGGTTTCTTTTCAATGTGCCCCCCTGCCTTGCCCAGCACACATCACTCACCCTAATCTGAAGGGGTGGGAGTGATGTGGTGGGAGGTGAGTCACTTGCTGAGGTGGTGGTGAGACGCGGGCAGTGCAAGCCGAGGGGTCCGACGTGCGGCTGGCTCCACAGCGTGACCTCTGACTTCATGTCACACTGCACAGCCAGGGGCAGGGGGAGCTGGGCAGGGGGAGCTGAGCAGCGTCTGAGCCCTTTGAGGACGCTCAACGCTGTCTGGCATAGAAAAAAGTAAGGTGGTGGACAATCCCGAAATACTCGAGATTGGAAGCTCCAATCTCAGGATTAAATCCCGTCCAATTTTAGGTCCCGATCCCAGGATTGGCCACTATAGGTGCAGATCATGCCAACATCCATTAAGTCATCGAGTCTATGGTCACTCAAAATGGCTGACGGAACTAAGATGTTGGAGCCATTTTATCTGCATACAGGATCGCAGTCTGAGCAGTCTTTTCGTATGGGTTCAGTGGGCAGTTGCCCAAGGGCTCCAGGCTGATAGCTGAGGGTCCCCTTTTTTCAGGGGTACCAGATTTTCTAAAATGGGCTCTGGGGAAACAGAGATATCTGAATTCAAGGCAGTGGTCCCCAAATGATTCTTCCCAGACAGATATCTCAGCTTCTGTCTGACTTAGAGTTTTTGCAGGGTATACTCCAAAAGCTGGGACTCTCCCCTTTCGGTGGACACTTGCAGCTTTTCTGTGCTATGCTCAGAACCAGAGATAGTAGCCTTCCAGCAGCTGGTCCCTGATCTAGCTCCACACGCCTGGTATGCAGTTTTATATTTTCATCATGGGACGGCTCTGGTTCCTGAACTCTGATCCCCATGTCCCCAGTACCTCCTGAAAGGTGGACTCTATAGTTTTTTTATCCCATTGAAAGCTAATAAATCTATTTCCAGGGACTGCAGTCAAGCAAGCTGCCCTCCCACCGGAAAATGATGAATATTAAGGCCTCTCTACTATCCACCCCTCCCCTGCATATTAAAAACCCTCTACCCCCTAATTTAAATCTCTCTACCTGGTTTGTTTGTGGTTTGACTGTCTTGGGGGACCTTATGGATGGTAATGTTTTGCTATCGTTTTCTCAACTCCAGTCTCGATATAATCTCCCCAGTGGAGAATTATTGCATTATTTCCAAATTCACCACTGGTACAAAGGTTTGCCTAGACAGGTGGCTCCCCCGAACCCGTTATCCCAGGTTGTCTTAACACGTGTATCTCTGTGTGACTCTAGAGGGGACATCTCGTTTTGGTACAAGACGCTTATCAGCTTGCTTACTACTACTAAGTCTAATGCGCAGCTGAAATGGGAACAAGACTTGGATCTTCCCCTATCTGAAGCCCAATGGGAACAAATTTTTATTTCTTCTTACCGAATGTCCAAGTGCTTGAATCACACGGAGGTGCATATCAAACTCCTTAATAGACTATATTTAACACCGGATAGGCTACACTCATTCTGGCAGTCTTGTTCCAAATACTGCTGGCGTAACTGTGGGGAAATAGGCCATATTTTCCATATTTTCTGGTCCTGTCCTTCCCAGATATTTGCTTTGATTAATTCGATCTTACACCTGTCCATCACCCCCTCTCCGGCCATGGCCCTGATCCACATTTTTCCTGCTGAGATACCACCTCATCAGAGATATCTGGTGGGTCATATTTGTATAGCTGCCAGGGCTGCATTGGCCCAAAGTTGGAAACAAGCTTCTCCCCCTCAGCTATCAATAGTCACCAACAAAATCCAATTCCATTTTACTATGGAAACGTGCCTTACTCTTCTGCGGCCTCCTCCCCAATGGTGAAATAGAGAGCATGGCATGACTACGTCACTGCTGGTGGGAGTGTTTCGCCTTCCCCCTAACTGACTCGGCTTATACTTCCGCTCTGTGCACCGGCTGTGCCTTACTAGCCCTGTGTCTATTATTGATTATCTGTTTATTGATATGTTTTCATGTTTGACCCATGTTTATCTTTCTCTTTATCTGTATCTTTTTCCAAGATGACTTTGTATTTTTCCTATTGTATCTAGATTGGATTGTTATATTAGACTTCTGACAATTTTGATATTTGCATGTTTACATCCCATTCCCTTGGTTCTTTGTACCCCCCCTCCCCCCCCCCCCCCCCCAGCCCCTTCCTTCTTTCTTTCTGTACCCCTTCCCCTTGCAAAAAGAAAACTTGTTTTCAATAAAAACTATTGATGAAAAAAAAAGAAACCCTCTACCAACCTGGAAGTCATAAACCGGGGCCCCTTTATTCAGCCCAATGCCCCCTTCTACAGTTTAGTGTTCTTCCTCCCGCCCCATCTCCCACCATCTGTGCAGTAAAGGAGTAATTAGTAGAAATTACTGCTCCAGGTCATGCTGAGCGGAAGATAGAACACCCCCTACCGCCCGTGGGACATCAAAGCTGCAGCCCCTACCACTGGAGGATGGCTAGGGGTCCCAGGGCATTGCTTTGCCCAGGTGCCTACACTGCTGTTAAGAAGGCCATGATCGCAGTCCCAACCTGAGACACCCCAAACATGGTTAGGACAAGCCTGCGTATTTGCCGCCACTCCCCGTAACCCCGACATAGAGTCCCTGGTTGTCAATCACTTTGCAAAGAAGTCCTCACTGCAAGCGACATCACTAAAGTACCTTGGTGTGTGTGTAGTACGATCGCAGCACATGCCCAGTTGGAGGATAATTGCTCAACTGCCGAAACAGCGTAGCATACATCTCTGACTCAGGCCCCAAGTCCACAAAATTCATAATAAAACCGATATACACTAGTGCATAGATGCGCTCAATTCCTGGGCATGAGTGATTCTACTTAATATACATTACACAAAACAGCGTACACTAATGTCCCATAACACTGCCTCAAATTTGGGTTAATATAAGCTTTGATTAATATAACACATAAATATGGAATCTGGGTATGGATGCCATTTAACTGTAAATGCATCTATTGATTCCCCCCTGATCTCCACAAATATCTGTATTGACTCTTAAGGCTCTAGCAAAGGCTTCCATACACAATATAGGGGCCTATTTATCATAGAGGGCATATTCAATGGGATCTGGGTGGGATACTGCCAAGGAATGCATTGCATTATGTGATCAAATCGTGCTGATGTATCACGCAGCACAGGCAGGGACCGGTGCCTGTCCCTGTGATGTGCTGGGAGCGCTGCCGGGCGGTCTTCATACGTGCGGTCAGCTCTAACCATCCTGCACAGATACAGGGGGAACCCTCCATCGGCTAAATTTGCCCTGTGTAATTTGTGCAACATTGCATCCCCCATAGAAACCTATGGGGGACACAGCTGCTGCGGGAATGGAGGGATCGCAACAGTTAGCTGAGATACCTGCTGCGGTCCCTCCTTCTTATATTCAGATTTTACCTAATATTTGCAGCTAACCCCTGAAAACACCCTGTCATGACTTGTGGTTCAGTCTTACCTGCATTCGGCTCTGACACGGGACTCATGGACACCGGAACTGGTACAAAGTGGGGAGGTTGTATATAGAGATGAGCGGGTTCGGTTCCTCGGAATCCGAACCCGCCCGAACTTCAGGTTTTTTTACACGGGGCTGAGCGACTCGGATCTTCCCGCCTTGCTCGGTTAACCCGAGCGCGCCCGAACGTCATCATCCCGCTGTCGGATTCTCGCGAGGCTCGGATTCTATCGCGAGACTCGGATTCTATATAAGGAGCCGCGCGTCGCCGCCATTTTCACACGTGCATTGAGATTGATAGGGAGAGGACGTGGCTGGCGTCCTCTCCGTTTAGAGTGACTAGAGTACTAGAGAGAGACACAAATTTTGGGGAGCATATAGGAGGAGTACTACTTGCTGCTGATAGTGTGACCAGTGACCAGTGCCACCAGTTTAATTAATCCGTTCTCTGCCTGAAAAAAACCGATACACAGTGTGACACAGTCACACATATCATATCTGTGCTCAGCCCAGTGTGCTGCATCATATACTGTATATCATTATCTGACTGCTGAGTGCTCACTGCTCACACAGCTTAATTGTGGGGGAGACTGGGGAGCAGTTATAGCAGGAGTACATTTAAGTACAGTGCACACTTTTGCTGCCAGAGCGCCACTGCCAGTGTGACTGACCAGTGACCACTGACCACCAGTATTGTGATTGTCTGCTGACCACCAGTATATTGTGATTGTCTGCCTGAAAAAGTTAAACACTCGTCGTGTGGTGTTTTTATAAACGCATTCTGCAGACAGTGTCCAGCAGGTCCGTCATTACATAATATATACCTGTCCGGCTGCAGTACTAGTGTGATATATATATATATTTTAATTTTATCTCATTATCATCCAGTCTATATTAGCAGCAGACACAGTACGGTAGTCCACGGCTGTAGCTACCTCTGTGTCGGCAGTCGCTCGTCCATCCATAAGTATACTAGTATCCATCCATCTCCATTGTTTACCTGAGGTGCCTTTTAGTTGTGCCTATTAAAATATGGAGAACAAAAATGTTGAGGTTCCAAAAATAGGGAAAGATCAAGATCGACTTCCACCTCGTGCTGAAGCTGCTGCCACTAGTCATGGCCGAGACGATGAAATGCCAGCAACGTCGTCTGCCAAGGCCGATGCCCAATGTCATAGTACAGAGCATGTAAAATCCAAAACACCAAATATCAGTAAAAAAAGGACTCAAAAATCTAAAATAAAATTGTCGTCGGAGAAGCGTAAACTTGCCAATATGCCATTTACCACACGGAGTGGCAAGGAACGGCTGAGGCCCTGGCCTATGTTCATGGCTAGTGGTTCAGCTTCACATGAGGATGGAAGCACTCAGCCTCTCGCTAGAAAAATGAAAAGTGTTTTTTGGTAGGGCCATCCTGCGTGACACTGCAGTGCCACTCCTAGATGGGCCAGGTGTTTGTGTCGGCCACTAGGGTCGCTTATCTTACTCACACAGCTACCTCATTGCGCCTCTTTTTTTCTTTGCGTCATGTGCTGTTTGGGGAGTGTTTTTTGGAAGGGCCATCCTGCGTGACACTGCAGTGACACTCCTAGATGGGCCAGGTGTTTGTGTCGGCCACTAGGGTCGCTTATCTTACTCACACAGCTACCTCATTGCGCCTCTTTTTTTCTTTGCGTCATGTGCTGTTTGGGGAGTGTTTTTTGGAAGGGCCATCCTGTGTGACACTGCAGTGCCACTCCTAGATGGGCTAGGTGTTTGTGTCGGCCACTAGGGTCGCTTATCTTACTCACACAGCTACCTCATTGCGCCTCTTTTTTTCTTTGCGTCATGTGCTGTTTGGGGAGTGTTTTTTGGAAGGGCCATCCTGCGTGACACTGCAGTGACACTCCTAGATGGGCCAGGTGTTTGTGTCGGCCACTAGGGTCGCTTAGCTTAGTCATCCAGCGACCTCGGTGCAAATTTTAGGACTAAAAATAATATTGTGAGGTGTTCAGAATAGACTGAAAATGAGTGGAAATTATGGTTTTTGAGGTTAATAATACTTTGGGATCAAAATGACCCCCAAATTCTATGATTTAAGCTGTTTTTTAGTGTTTTTTGAAAAAAACACCCGAATCCAAAACACACCCGAATCCGACAAAAAAAATTCGGTGAGGTTTTGCCAAAACGCGGTCGAACCCAAAACACGGCCGCGGAACCGAACACAAAACCAAAACACAAAACCCGAAAAATTTCAAGTGCACATCTCCAACTAGCTCTTTGTCATGAGTAGGTTGTGGAAGTGAAAATTACCTTGTTAGTGAATTTAGCTTGTACAACCTCTATGGTGGTAGCAATCAGACTGATACTGGTAGCGGCAGTCGGATCTTGCTTGCACCGACCGTGGCTGAAACAGTATTGGATTAGTGCCATGAGGTCTGGAGCAGAACCGTCTTGTATCTGTTTAGACTGGAAAGGATCCAGGCTTGAACTGCCAAGGACTGGTGCAAGACCAGACTGGTACCTGTGAGCACTTGAGCAGGGCTGGACTGGTATCGGTGAATACTAGAACTAGACCGGACTAAGGCCCTCATTCCGAGTTGATCGCACCAAGCAACTTTTTGCTGCTGGTGCGATCAACTAATCTCCGCCTATGGGGGAGTGTATTTTAGCATAGCAGGGCTGTGATCATTTGTGCAGCCCTACTATGCTAAAAAAGTTTCTCACAAATCAAGACCAGCCCTGGACATACTTACCCTGTGCGACGGATCCAGCGATGATGGGCTCGGCTTTGACGTCAGACTTCCGCCCTCCGTTCGCCTGGACACGCCTGCGTTTTTCTTACCACTTCCCGAAAACGGCCTCCAACGGTCAGTTGACGCCCCGGAACGCCTTCCTGCAGTCAAACTTCTTGCGGTCGCCGCCGCGACTGCTTTCTCCGCTGTCAGCATCGTTGGCAGCGACGGCTGTTGCCGGGGCAACAACGCACGTGCACAATGCGCATTCCCGACCCGATCGCACTGCTGTGAGGAAGTGCAGCGTGCGATCGGGTCGAAATGAGGGCCTAATGCCGGAGAATACTAGAGCAGAACTGGGCTGGTACCAGTGAGTACTGGAGCTGAACTGGACTGGTATCAGAGAGTACTGGAGCTGAACTGGACTGGAACCAGTGAGTACTGAAGCAGAACTGGACTGGAATCGGAGAGTATTGGAGAGTACTGGACTGGAATCGGAGAGTACTGGAGAGTACTGGACTGGAACTGGAGAGTACTGGAACAGAACCTTTCTGGAACTGGACCGTATTGGAGCAGAACTGGGCTGGAACCGAAGATAACTGGAGCAGAACTGGACTGGAACTGGAACAGAACCGGACTGGATCTGGAGAGAACTGGAGCAGAACCGGACTGGATCTGGAGAGAACTGGAGCAGAACCAGACAGTACTGGAGCAGAACCATACGGGAACCGGAGAGTACTGGAGTTGTTGGGAGCCTGCGCCAACGCTTTAGACCTATAGTGCACAATATGCAGGAGTCCTGTAGTCACAGTAATGGCTGCAACGGAATTGTTCAGGTGTTTGAATGCTGCAGCCAAATCCCTTTTAAACCCCCTGGCTTCTTGAGATTGGCTGAGCAGACACTGACCTGCCGGAGCTGTGTGATTGCCCAGACTCCTGGTCAGCTTACACAGCGGAAGATGGCAGCTCCCACAGGAAGGAGCAGCAGGAGCTGACCCCACCGATGGCAGTGGACTGAAGGACCCTCCCGCAGTGCGGCACTTCAAAAAACCCCGGACTGTTAAGCGAGCGGCATGTGGATGCTGCGTCCTGACACACCCATTTTCGGGGGTTAGCTGCAAATATTAGGTAACACCTGAATGTTTGAAGGAGGGACTGCAGCAAGTATCTTCGATCTAAACCAATCCTGGCTTAGGACTCTTAAGGTGGGTTATATGAACTTCGCCTGAACTACACCTCTTTACCTCTAGTAATCCTCTGTGGTCAGTGGATTCCTGTTCCTGGATATTCATTGTGTCTCCTGAAATCTTCTTGCTGATTTTCCCAGTGTCTTTGTAGCAGCATTCGGCTCTTGATTCCTGGTTATTATCTCGCTACCCTGCTCCTGCAAAAGCCTCATTACTTCACTCATCGTTCTCTCTCCTATACTAGAGAATCTTCTATCAACTCCTGCAGTGTTACCTGTGCTAGGACTAGAGATCCGAACCCCCCCGAACTTCATGTGGTTTACACGGGTCCGAGCCAGCCTCAGTTCTTCCCGCCTTACTCGCAAAACCCGAACGAGGCAAAACGTCATCATCCCGCTGTCGGATTCTCGCGAGATTCTGAATCCATATAAAGAGCCGCGCGTCGCCGCCATTTTCCCTTGTGCATTGTAGATTGAGCGGAGAGGACGTGGCTACGTTCTCTGCCTGAATAGCCCAATATCAGCTAAATATCAGCTCAATGTCTGTATTTAGTATCAGTGCTGCATTCTGGTGACCAGTATACTACAGTACAGTAGTCCATTGCTGTATCTTGCTGCTCCGTGTCAGTTCTAGTATCCTGAACAGTGCTCAATATCTGTGCTCAGTATCAGTGCTGCATTGTGGTGACCAGTATATAGTAGTACAGTACAGTAGTCCATTGCTGTATCTTGCTGCTCCGTGTCAGTTCTAGTATCCTGAACAGTGCTCAATATCTGTGCTCAGTATCAGTGCTGCATTGTGGTGACCAGTATATAATACTACAGTACAGTAGTCCAGTGCTGTTCTCGCTGCCCAGTGTCAGTTCTAGTATCCTCATCAGTGCTCAGTATCACTACTCATTGTCTTGTGCTGCATTGTGGTGACTAAAAGTCCAGTGTCTTGTGCTGCATCTTGCTGCTATAGGGTGCTGTGGTAGTGTCCTGTCACTGTGCATAGGTCATCATCATTCCAGTCACAGTGGTGACTGGTATCTATCAAGTGGTATCTAAGTCCAGACATTACTGCCGTCTATTTCCAGATATATTACTGGCATATAATTCCACACATTAAAAAATGGAGAACAAAAATGTGGAGGGTAAAATAGGGAAAGATCACGATCCACTTCTACCTAGTGCTGAAGCTGCTGCCACTAGTCATGGCAGAGACAATGAAATGCCATCAACGTCGTCTGCCAAGGCCGATGCCCAATGTCATAGTAGAGAGCATGTAAAATCCTAAAAACAAAAGTTCAGTAAAATGACCCAAAAATCTAAATTAAAAGCGTCTGAGGAGAAGCGTAAAGTTGCCAATATGCCATTTATGACACGGAGTAGCAAGGAACGGCTGAGGCCCTGGCCTATGTTCATGGCTAGTGGTTCAGCTTCACATGAGGATGGAAGCACTCATCCTCCTGCTAGAAAAATGAAAAGAGTTAAGATGGCAAATGCACAGCAAAGAACTGTGCATTCTTCTAAATCACAAATCCCCAAGGAGAGTCCAATTGTGTCGGTTGCGATGCCTGATCTTCCCAACACTGGACAGGAACAGGTGGCTCCTTCCACCATTTGCACGCCCCCTGTAAGTGCTGGAAGGAGCACCCACAGTCCAGTTCCTGATATTCAAATTGAAGATGTCACTGTTGATGTACACCAGGATGAGGATATGGGTGTTGCTGGCGCTGAGGAGGAAATTGACAAAGAGGATTCTGATGGAGAGGTGGTTTGTTTAAGTCAGGCACCCGGGGAGACACCTGTTGTCCGTGGGATGAATAAGGCCATTGACATGCCTGGTCAAAATAAAAAAAAATTCACCTCTTCCGTGTGGAATTATTTCAACAGAAATGCGGACAACTGGTGTCAAGCCGTGTGTTGCCTTTGTCAAGCTGTAATAAGTAGGGGTAAGAACGTTAACCACCTAGGAACATCCTCCCTTATACATCACCTGGAGCGTATTCATCAGAAGTCATTGACAAGTTCAAAAACTTTGGGTGACAGGGGAAGCAGTCCACTGACAACTAAATCCCTTCTTCCTCTTGTACCCAAGCTCCTGCAAACCACACCACCAACTCCCTCAGTGTCAATTTCCTCCTTAGACAGGAACGCCAATAGTCCTGCAGGCCATGTCACTGGCAAGTCTGACGAGTCTTCTCCTAACTGGGATTCCTCCGATGCAGTGCAACGCCTACTGCTGCTGCTGTTGTTGCTGCTGGGAGTCGATCTTCATCCCAGGGGAAGTCGGAAGACCACGTGTAATACTTCCAGTAAGCAATTGACTGTCCAACAGTCCTTTGCGAGGAAGATGAAATATCACAATTGCCTTCAGAAAGTACACAGGGACCTGTGATGGTGGATTCCAGTGGGGACGAATTAATACTCTGTGAGGAGGGGGATGTACACAGTGAAAGGGGTGAGGAATCGGGGGATGAGGATAAGGTGGATATCTTGCCTCTGTAGAGCCAGTTTGTGCAAGGAGAGATTGATTGCTTCTTTTTTGGTGGGGGCCCAAACCAACCAGTCATTTCAGCCACAGTCGTGTGGCAGACCCTGTCGCTAAAATGATGGGTTTGTTAAGGTGTGCATGTCCTGTTTATACAACATAAGGTGGGTGGGAGGGCCCAAGGACAATTCCATCTTGCACCTCTTTTTTTTATTTTATTTATCTTTGCATCATGTGCTGTTTGAGGAGTATTTTTTTAAGTGCCATCCTGTCTGACACTGCAGTGCCACCCCTATATGTGCCAGGTGTTTGTGCCACCCACTTGGGTCGCTTAGCTTAGTCATCCAGCGACCTCGGTGCAAATTTTAGGACTAAAAATAATATTGTGAGGTGTGAGGCATTCAGAATAGACTGGAAATGAGTGGAAATTATGGTTATTGAGGTTAATAATACTATAGGATCAAAATTACCCCCAAATTCTATGATTTAAGCTGTTTTTGAGGGGTTTTTGAAAAAAAAAAACACCCGAATCCGACAAAAATTCTTAAGGGAGGTTTTGCCAAAACGCGTCCGAATCCAAAACACGACAGCGGAACCGAATCCAAAACCAAAACACAAAACCCGAAAAATGCCAGCTGCACATCTCTAGCTAGGACCTCCCTTCATTGGGGACTGCAGTGCTCATGTGTTCCGGAACTGTTAGCATATTGCCTCACTGCTTCTTCATACCTTCAATTACTGCCTTAGATCACATGTGATCTTACTTCCCTCACCAAGATCATCCTGTGTAGTCGGGGAGGGAGGGGTGGGTGGGGAGCACAACCTTTAACTCCATTCCACCTTGCAATGTTTGTCAGTGAACATTAGGGGGCTCTTTAGACTCCATTTTTCCAGAGTAGCATTGTTAAATGAGGGTAGATACAATCTTGGGCCTGATTCTGAGTCAGATGCAGCAGCGATGATGGACTTTAGGATGCAGCACTGAGATTTGAGATGCCTGCAGGAAGCGTCTTTTCCCCTCACATTTTTCCGCAGCTGGGAATGTGTATGCAGTGGCTGTGCAACAATATGCCAATGTCACAGCTGCCAGTATTTGTATTGGATGCATCTCAAAGCCACCGCTTGTGCAGGGACACACAACCATCAGAAGCACATCAGTTGATAAGCAACCTTCTGAGTAACCTATGGCTGTGCAGACATTATGGCTGTATATGGGATCACAGTTGCAGTTACATGCCCCCCAAAACAGGCGCAAAATGTATGTATGTTAGTAGCCACCTCCAATTACCACCCCCAAATGTTGCCTGACTTATCACTGCCAATATATTCTCACTGTGACCATAATGACAAGACCATGGTGGCAGGTGTGCAGTGCAACCCTGATGCATGTGTAGTAGAAACAACTTGCTACACTGCATACAAAATCGGCATTGCATCCATTGTGAGCAATGCGGCTGTATGTTATCTAGCAATTCTTTAGCTGCAGTATATTTCACCACTTTTTCCACAAAATAGTCTGCAGTATTTGGGCTTTACCCACTTTCTCAAAAATGGAGGGGCCTCGGGTACCAGTTCACAGCAACATATTCTACCACCTTAAAAGTTAGGAAGATCTGTGGCTGTAACCACTTGGTAGGGCTGGTGTTAGGGAACCCCGTACTGCAGGATAAGTAACTAGAGCCCCTCAGTGGAGGGTCTTCTGCCTATAGCAATGACCCGTTGTTCCCTTAGTGCAAGCAGGCACTCCGGTACTTAGGCCACCCCCAGGTCTTATTGCCTCCGGGCAGTAGATACTTATACAACAGACAGAGAACTGCTAGGTGGTGCTAGATGGCAGGAAAACACCACAATACAGCTGCTGAAGGTGCAACTTTAAACTAGTCACTAGGATTACTCTCAAGGTGGTAAATAGGGTATATGCCAGAAGGGCTAAGCACAGTCACGGAATCACAGTCAGTGGCCGGTACAGATTGTCGAAGTCGAAAATATTATACCCACATGCATCAAGTACAAACACCACACAGAGTGGCCTCCGTGCGTGTGCATGCCCGCATGCTGCGTACATTGGGGTCATTCTGAGTTGATCGCTAGCTGCCGTTGTTCGCAGCGCGGCGATCAGGCAAAAAATCCAGACTTCTGCGCATGCGTATGGTGCGCACTGCGCACGCGCGAAGTACTTTCACAAAAGCCGATGCAGTTTCACAGAAGGATTAGCGACGCTTTTCAGTTGCACTGCTGATCGGTGAGTGATTGACAGGAATGGGGCATTTCTGGGAGGTAACTGACCGTTTTCCGGGAGTGTGCTGAAAAACGCAGGCATGTCAGATAAAAACGCAGGCATGCCTGTGGAAATGGGGGAGTGGCTGGCCGAACGCAGGGCGTGTTTGTGACGTCAAAACAGGAACTAAACAGATTAAAGTGATCGCAAGGTAGGAGTAGGTCTGCAGCTACTCAGAAACTGGTTGAAAAAATGTTGCCGTCGTCCTGTGATCCTTTCGTTCGCACTTCTGATAAGCTAAGATACACTCCCAGTGGGTGGCGGCTTAGCGCTTGCACTGCTACTAAAAGCAGCTAGCGAGCGATCAACTCGGAATGAGGGCCATTGGCTCATGAGGCCTTGCGTATTAGCGCGTGGTATGAGTAAATACGGTAGTAAACGCATTTGCATGGAAAAGCCACAAAGACATAACTGACATTTCATCCACGTAGTGCATAATTACACATAGCTTACATGCACCACACCAGCAAGTTACATTTACTTTAGAAATGGAACAATAGAGGGATTCAACTTTACAGGATATGAGGGGACAGAATTAGGTTAGGAGGTGGTGTTTGGTATCCAGTTGTACAGTATTTCAAGGGCATAGATATGCGCAGGAATATATTATTAATATCACACTGTATGTACTGTACTCTTGATATTCGGTGGGAACCCAGTGGAAGACATCTGCAAGTACACCTGGACTAAGCATCGCCCACCTGTTCAAACTAACCTATGACCCCTCATGTACTGTAAATGACCAGCTCTTTGACCTATGAAAGAAGAGATTACAGTTTCCTTTGTTTCATGCTTTGGACCATTGTACAAAACCAAGCCTCCTGGCTGGCCTCAGTCTATTCTCTGAAGGTCATATATCCAGATTGACTGAAGACCGGAACCGGGTTGCGCAGGCGAACAAACGTATGTATCCATTGATTGTAGCCTTTTCTCTAGTGTTATTGTATTTCTGTTGTACCCCCCTTTTGAGTAAATATTTGTTGCTGGGTTGGACCACAACATTACATAACAATTGGTGTCGCATTGCTTTCCTGTTAGGGGTTATAAAGTATATTCCGCCGCACTTGTAGCTACTTTGTGCTTACAGCGTGACAGTGTGCTTACGCAATGTGTACGCATTTCATAGAGGTTTCACACACACACACTTAGAGGGTTGCAGCACCCAGAACATTTCTGTATTTAAGGTATTTGCTTTTTTCTTCCTGTAAGTTTATTGAATTTAACAAGATATAACAAGGCACGGCAAGGCAACTGGAAAGGATGATAAATAAACCAGGACTTAGCTTGACTGGCAACAGGAATCCCAGGACAGATATGGATGACACAAACACGAGTGATCTGGACAAAATATGGATTGCAACTATGTTGAATCTTTCCACCAGATGTTCTGAGAATCTCCTTGAACAGGAACCTTCCTAGAGATGGTAACGACAGGATCCTCCAATGGACATGCAGCACAAGGCCTTTCCAGAATCCTTCCAAATGGAATCTTTCACCACAGAAGCGACAGGTATGAGTCTCTCTATCAGAGAATAAAAGGGATCTTTTGGACCTGAATCCACTGGACCTTTCTGGAGCTGTTAGTACAACAGAATCCTCCAGCAGATTAGGCAAGAACAGACCTTCCCAAAGTTAGCCCAGTAGAATCTCTCATACAAGCACAGAAACAAACTTGAATCTTTCTCCCAAGATTAGCTTTAGAATCTTTCCTGACCGAATCAGCATAGCACCTTCTTGGAGCTGTGAATCGACAAGATCTTCCTAGAGGATGCCAGATGGAGTCTTTCCAAAGATCTTAACAGAATCTTTCAAGTAGTTTCTCTACATGACACAGCCTACATGAAGCTATCACCAACACTGACTGAGCAAAAGGAAATCCTATTTATAAGGAGCTGATTAGCTGACTGGAACCAGCTGAGTGCTGCCATCATAGAGAACTCAGCCTGCATGATTACAGCACCTGACACAGTGCAGATCAGCCCGTGCTGCAAACTTTATCACTCCAGGACTGATCAGTAGCCTGAAGCAGCCAGCTAATGACACATCCAAGTATACTAAAAGAACTTAAAGAGGTGCTTGTAGCACCATTGACATAATTATTCAACCAGTCATTAGCTACAGGAGTAATTCCAAAAGACTGGAAAATAGCAAACGTAGTCCCACTGCACAAAAGTGGAAGCAAGGAAGAGGCAAACAACTACCGACCATTGAGTCTTACATCAGTAGTAGGGAAATTGATGGAAACACTCTTAAAAGAAAGAGTTGTAGATTATCTCAAATCCAGCAATTTACAGGATCCCAAACAGCATGGATTCACAGTGGGAAGGGGGGGGGGGGGATCATGTCAAACAAATCTTATTGACTTTTTTGACTGTGTGACTAAAGTGATGGATAAAGGTGGAGCCGTGGATATAGCTTATCTAGACTTTAGTAAGGCTTTTGACACTGTTCCACATCGCAGACTGCTAAATAAACTTGGAAGCTTGGGATTGGATACTAGGATTATTGAATGGATAAGATCTTGGTTGCAGGATAGAAAACAGAGTTGTGGTAAATGGAGTGCATTCACAGGAGGGAAATGTTACCAGTGGAGTACCCCAGGGATCTGTACTTGGACCAGTGCTTTTTAATATCTTTATTGGTGACATTACAAATGGCATTAAAGGGAAAGTATGCCTTTTTGCAGGTGACACAAAGGTATGCAACAGGGTAGACACACCAGGTGGGGTAAAACAAATGACTGAGGATCTAGGTAGACTAGAGGAATGGTCAAGAGTGTGGCAATTACAGTTCAATGCCAAAAAATGAAAAATCATGCACTTTGGTCTCAAAAATCCAAAGGCTAAATATAGTATTAATGGCACTATACTGGAAACTACTGAGGAGGAAAGGGATCTAGGAGTCACTATTTCAGGTGACTTAAAGACAGGTAAGCAATGTAACAAAGCACTGAGGAAGGCTAGTCAGATGCTTGGCTGCATTGGGAGAGGAATCAGCAGCAGAAAGAGTAATAATGCCATTGTATAGGTCATTGGTATGGCCTCATCTAGAATACTGTTTTCAATTCTGGAGGCCATATCTTCAAAAGGATATTAATACATTAGAGACTGTATAAAGAAGGGCAACTAAAATGGTGCATGGCCTACATCACAAAACATACCCAGAAAGACTAAATAAATAAATAAATCACAATATGTATAGTTTGGAGCAGAGAAGGGAAAGGGGGCACATGATAGAAACTTTCAAATATATCAATGGTTTTAACAAAGTCCAGGAGGGAAACCCAGATGGTGTTACAACTCGAGGACTTAGGTAACTCCACCACAAAGACCATCGAGATGTGTGTCCAGGGCCTCTTGGGAATCTCTAATGACATCAGCTGACCAGAAGGAAGGCATCTAAGAGATTTGTGTTGGGCACAGACTGGGCAGATCTTCACAAATTCCTTGGTGTCTCTTGACAAGGTTGGCCACCAAACCACACGGGACAACAACTCCAATGCCTTGGCTACTCCTGGATGTCTGGCTGTCTTCTTCTCGTGGAACTCTGCTATAACTGTTCTTCTCAGAACTGAAGGCACAAATAAGCGCCCCACTTGAGTCTCAATTGGAACCTGGGATTGTGCCACCTGAATCTGAGACAATTTGTTTGGGAGTCTAAGTGACTCCCAAACAGATATGAGAAGAAGGGAGAATGGGCAGAGGAGTGATTTCCATCTGGTGTTCACCAAGAAAACTGCGTGCCACGTGTCTGCCTTGATGTTCTTATAGCCCGATCGAAAGGTGATTGTGAAATCGAACCGGGTTAAGAATAAGGCCCATCGTGCCTGTCTGGAATTCAGTCTCCGAGCTGCCTTAATATAGAGGAGGTTTTTATGGTCAGTAATGACAGTGACTTTGTGCTTAGCCCCCTCTAACCAATTCCAACATTCCTCGAATGCCCATTTGACGGCTAATAACTCCCTGTTGCCGATGTCATAATTGGCCTCAGTGGAGTTACATTTCCTAGAGAGGAACGCACAAGGATGTAATTTGCGTTCCCCTGGTTTCTCCTGTGAGAGTGTTACGTTCACAGTACTTGGTACACCTGAAACTGGGCGGATGAGCCCCAAGTACAGGAAAGTAATGCTGCGACTAGGAACGGAGTTCAGCAGCAACCCCTACAGAAACCCTGACTCCGTTGTTCCACCCGCTTGGTCAGTCTACGCCTGCGAGACTATGTTTGCTTGGGCCCACGGCAGCCGCGTTTGAAGGGCGGATTATGTTTGCCCAACTCCGATGCCCCCCCGGTCTTAGTTGGAGAAAAGGCGTAAACTGAGATGGGACGAGAACAAGGGGAACCTCTAACTAAACAGAAACCCGAATTAGGGGCAACTGCAGAACTCAAACAAAAGTATGTGCGGCTCAGCCGCCAAGACAAACAACAACAAAGGAAATGCTGTCCACACACCGACACAATACTACTGTGTACCGGCGATGACAGCATACGCATAACCCTCTGCAGAAAATCCAAAGCAAATATAACGGACAGATACGGTCAAGGCCGTAAGGTGCGGCAAAGCCGCTACTCACAACACCGGTGTGCACACAGGCGGATGGACGGGAACCCCAAAGCCGCAGTCACAGGCTCACATAACAGGAAAGTCGGACAGATATCTTTAACAGGCTCCGGACACCAGGACTCAGGGCAATACTGGACAAGACTCTATTCAGGAACATACAGGTATCTTAACAGAATGTCTATCACCAGCTCAGAACTGCAGAGTTAGCTAGGTAATAAGGGAACATGCCCCAATCAGGATGGCTGGAAGCCAGGCACAAGGTAATTGCACAAACACCTGCACGTGAGAATTAACCCATAGAAAACAGGCTGCAATTACACAGACTCACCACCGGCGGCCAACAAGAGTCTTCTAAACAGGTACAGGGGAAATCCTGGCATGTAAAACAGAACTATAATACAAAATACATGAACAGAAAGTAACAGGAATGAACCACTGCTTGTGGTTCATAACAGTACCCTCTCCTTAAGGGTGAAACTCCGGACACCCCATAAAAGCCAAGGGGAACAGAAACAGAAGAATAACATAAAATACATAACCAAACTGCAAAACAGGAATGAGCCACTGCCGTGGCTCATAACAGTACCCCCCCTTCTTGAGGAGGGGTCAACGGACCCCAAAATTCAGGTTTTCCAAAACAAGGGATACATTAAAAAAAACCTGACACACTGGTCTAACAGGCAAGAAAACAGAAACAAGCTGTGGCAACAGCTTGTAACAGTGCCCCCCCTTGACGGTGGCCATTGGACACAAGACAGGAAGAAAAATATATATTTTTTTTTGTTACAAGGCAAGAGTCAGCAATATTTATTTTTATTTTTCCCCTGTGCCTGCTTGGAGACACCAGGAAAGGAAGACATCTCTGGCTCAAAAAAATCTTCAAAATATATAGGTCGAGCAGTCAGATGATTCTTCCGTTTCCTACTAGAATGCCCAGGCACATAAGAAATCTCATCAGTTTCAGAATCTGAGAACAGACCATAAATTGGTTCCATTCCCCTAGGTACTGAAACTTTAGGAGAATTCCTGTAGGGAGAAGACAGGAAAGCACACCCAGCAGCAATGGTAATAGGCTGTGATTTTTGTGCTGACTGGCTGGAGTGCTTCACTGTGACCAAGTCACTACAGACCTTACTCGAGGCTGTGACTTTCTGAACCCCACCAGGTGCAGTGACTTTCTGAACCCCACCAGGGGCAGTGACTTTCTGAACCCCACCAGGGGCAGTGACTTTCTGAACCCCAACAGGGGCAGTGGCCTTCGGAACCCCAACAGGGGCAGGGGCCTTCGGAACCCCCTCTGGGGCAGTGGCCTTTGGAACCCCCTCTGGGGCAGTTGCCTTCGGGTACCCTGCTGGGGCAGTGGCCTTCGGGAACCCCGCTGGGGCAGTAGCCTTTGGGAACCCCGCTGGGGCAGTGGCCTTCAGGAACCCCCGCTGGGGCAGTGGCCTTCAGGAACCCCGCGCTGGGGCAGTGGCCTTCGGGAACCCCGCTGGGGCAGTGGCCTTCGGGAACCCCGCTGGGGCAGTGGCCTTTGGGAACCTCGCTGGGACCGGACCGTCTGGCTCTCTCTGTGGGACCAGACCGCTGGGCTCCCTCTCTGGGACCGGACCGCCGGGCTCCCTCTCTGGGACCGGACCGCCAGGCTCCCTCTCTGGGACCGGACCGCCGGGCTCCCTCTCTTGGACCGGACCATCAGGCTCCCTCCCTGAGTCGATAATTATCGAGACTTCTCCCGGGATTATGACCTCCGGGACTTTTGCTATGCCTCTTGAGTCCTTTCCTGGGGAAGCGACCTCTAGACCCTTCTCTGGGGCTGTGCCTCTCGAGACCCCACCTGGGGACATAGCTTCAAAGATCCCTTCTGGGGTTGTACTTCTCAAGTTCCCTTCTGGAGCTATAGCTCTAAATACCCTTTCTGGGGTTGCGCCTTTAAAGCCCCTACTTGGGGTAAAGGCTTCTAAGATCCCTTCCGGGATTGACACCTGAGCTATTATATTCGATGTCCCTCTTCGACCCGGAGCATCGGGCACCGCTCCTAGACCCAGAGCATCGGGCACCGCTCCTAGACCCAGAGCATCGGGCACCGCTCCTAGACCCAGAGCATCGGGCACCGCTCCTAGACCCAGAGCATCGGGCACCGCTCCTAGACCCAGAGCATCGGGCACCGCTCCTAGACCCAGAGCATCGGGCACAACTCCAGGACCCAGAGCATCAGACACCACTCCAGGACCCTGAGCATCAGGCACCACTCCAGGACCCTGAGCATCAGGCACCACTCCAGGACCCTGAGCATCAGGCACCACTCCAGGACCCCGGGCATCAGGCACCACTCCAGGACCCTGAGCATCAGGCACCACTCCAGGACCCCGAGCATCAGGCACCACTCCAGGACCCCGAGCATCAGGCACCACTCCAGGACCCCGAGCATCAGGCACCGCTCCAGGACCCTGGGCATCGGGCACCGCTTCAGGACCCTGGGCATCGGGCACCGCTTCAGGACTCAGAGATTCCACTACCGGGGTTTGCAACTCTGATTCAACAGGAAAGTCAAGAGAGGAGAGAAACATTCTCCTTTGGTTCCTGAATCTATAATGGGGCTCCCTAGCTCAAGGACCCCAATTATAGGACAGAGTGTTTTTTAGTGTGGGTTTTGTGACAAGTACCTCTGCCAACAGTAGAGACAGGAGTACGTCTTGAATCCTGAATCAACTTGGCCAGAGGGCAGGACTTGTCGCCACACTTTGGCTTGCGCAACTCACAGGTCTGCAGATAGTGGCCTAAACCCCCACAATAGAGGCATAAATTTAAGTTTCTGCGATGCAGACGCTCCTCTTCTGAGAGCCTGGGTCGCAGAAAACTTTTAATCCTTTTTTCTCCAACCATACCTGAGGATTCTCTTGTCACAATATTGTGAGCAAGAGTCTCTTTAGAGATAGATGTACTCTCAACAACTTCTGGCAAGATAAGCAAAATCTTGGTCAGAAGGTTTTGCAGTTGCTTTAAGGATTGCTGCAAAACTTCCAGCCTCTCAGGTCTCAAAGCACTGAAAGCAGAGTTCAGGGCTGATCGAGACACCTGTAGGGCTTGCATAGTAGGCATAGGAGGATTCCAAACTAGACAGACAAGACTGGGCTGGATTCTGAACTAGACAAGACTGGGCTGGATTCTGAACAAGACAAGACTAGTCTGGATTCTGAACAAAACAAGACAAGACTGGGCTGGATTCTGAACAAGACAAGACTAGGCTGGATTCTGAACTAGACAAGACAAGACTGGGCTGGATTCTAAACACCGGACTGGATTCTAAACACCAGACTGGATTCTAAACACCAGACTGGATTCTAAACACCAGACTGGATTCTAAACACCAGACTGGATTCTAAACACCAGACTGGATTCTAAACACCGGACTGGATTCTAAACAATGGACTGGATTCTAAACACCAGACTGGACCAAAAAAGAAAAAAAACAATATTTAGCTTTGTTTCTTTTTTGTTGTATGGCTGGTGATAATGTTACGTTCACTGTACTTGGTACTCCTGAAACTGGGTGGATGAGCCCCAAGTACAGGAACGTAATGCTGCGACTAGGAACGTAGTTCAGCAGCAACCCCTACATAAACCCTGACTCCGTTGTTCCACCCCGCTTGGTCAGTCTACGCCTGCGAGACTATGTTTGCTTGGGCCCACGGCAGCCGCGTTTGAAGGGCGGATTATGTTTGCCCAACTCCGATGCCCCCCGCTCTTAATTGGAGAAAAGGCGTAAACTGAGATGGGGCGAGAACGAGGGGAACCTCTAACTAAACAGAAACTTGAATTAGGGGCAACTGCAGAACTCAAACAAAAGTATGTGCGGCTCAGCCGCCAAGACAAACAACAACAAAGGAAATGCTGTCCACACACCGACACAATACTACTGTGTACCGGCGATGACAGCATACGCAGATCCCTCTGCAGAAAATCCAAAGCAAATATATTGGACAGATACGGCCAAGTCTGTAAGGTGTGGCAAAGCCGCTACTCACAACACCGGTGTGCACACAGGCGGACGGACGGGAACCCCAAAGCCACAGTCACAGGCTCACATAACAGGAAAGTCGGACAGATATCTTTAACAGGCTCCGGACACCAGGACTCAGGACTCTGGACTCAGGGCTACTGGATCACAGGAACACACCAGGGCAGGAACAGCTCACAGGAGGCTCTGGACTCTGCCAGAGCCGAGTGCACAGGATTCCAGTATCAGACAGGACCTGGATACAGATGCAATACTGGACAAGACTCTATTCAGGAACATACAGGTATCTTAACAGAACGTCTATCACCAGCTCAGAACTGTAGAGTTAGCTAGCTAATAAGGGAACATGCCCCAATCAGGATGGCTGGAAGCCAGGCACAAGGTAATTGCACAAACACCTGCAGGTGAGAATTAACCCATAGAAAACAGGCTGCAATTACACAGACTCACCACTGGCGGCCAACAAGAGTCTTCTAAACAGGTACAGGGGAAATCCTGGCATGTAAAACAGAACTATAATTCAAAATACATGAACACAAAGTAACAGGAATGAACCACTGCTTGTGGTTCATAACAGAGAGTATGGCTCCTACTCCAACCTCAGAGGCATCCACTTCCACAATGAATGGTAAATCTGGATTAGGGTGCCTGAGAACTGGAGCGGAAATAAACCATTTTAGACTCTCAAAGGCTTGCAGCGCTTCAGTTGACCAAACCCCAGGGTCAGCTCCTTTCTTTGTGAGGGCTACAATAGGAGCAGCGATATCCGAGAACTTATGGATAAACATTCTGTAATAATTTGCAAACTCTAGGAAACGCTGCAAAGCCTTGGTAAGGTTTACTGGATGAACCCAGTCCTGGATGGCCTGAACTTTGACTAGGTCCATAGCAAAGCCTTTGGGAGAAATTATGTACCCAAGGAATGATATATTGGGAACCTTGAACTCACACTTTTCAAGCTTAGCATAGAACTGGTGTTCCCTGAGTTTCTGCAACACAGCCTTGACCTGAATTCTATGCTGTGAGATGGAAGTGGAGTAGATCAAGATATCATCCAGATAAATGACCACAAATCTACCTAGAAAATCACGTAGTACATCATTAATGAAGTCTTGGAAGACAGCTGGAGCGTTAGATAACTGAAATGGCATAACCAGAATGAGTATTAAATAGTGCCCAGAATGAGTATTAAAAGCTGTCTTCCATTTATCACCCTCTTTTATACAAATCAAATTATAAGCCCCTCTGAGATCAATTTTAGAAAATATAGTGTCCCTCTGAGCTAATTGAACAGGACAGATATTAAGGGTAAAGGATAGGTGTTCTTCACCGTGATGTTATTAATTTCCCTAAAGTCAATGCAAGGCCTCAACCCACCATCCTTCTTGCCCACAAAAAAGAACCCTGCTCCCACCGGGCATCTAGAATGCTGAATGAACCCTTTCTCTAAATTCTCCTGGATGTACTCCTCCATAGACTGGGTTTCAGGGATAGATAAGGAGTACAACCGACCTTTGGGCAAATGTGCTCCTGGCAGTAACTCAATGGAGCTATCATAAGGGCGGCGAGGAGGAAAGGTATCAGCATCTTTTTTAGAAAACACATCACTATACTCTTTCTACTGTGCTGGTAAAGTGGTTTTATCTAGTGATGAGCGGATTCGGTTTTACTCGGTTTTACTCGGTTTTACTCGGTTCTCAAAACGGCATCTTATTGGCTCACGGATGTCACGTGTTTTGGATAGCCAATAAGATGCCGTTTTGAGAACCGAGTAAAACCGAGTAAAACCGAGTAAAACCGAACCTCGCTCATCTATCCTGATTCAAACAGAATTGACAAATACAGGTTCATGTTGAATGGTACAAGGACTCACCCTAGCTAGACAATTGGCAGAGCAAGAGGAACCCCACTCCAGCAATTCACAAGTAACCCAAGAAAACCCAGGATCATGGCATCTGAGCCAAGGATATCCTAATACCAAAGGGACCAAGGGGCTGCGAACAAGATAGAAACTAATGGTCTCAGAATGTAAAACCCCAATAGTAAGTTGGATTGGTGGAGTACTCCACTGGATCTTGCCATCCAACAGGGGTTTACCGTCCAGACCACAAACTGAGACTGTAGTTTCCATCTTGACAGGGGCATTCTTTAAGGTGTGGGCAAGGTCAAAGTCCAGGAAATTACCACCTGCCCCACTGTCCACAAGGGCAGAGACTGAGAAAGAATCTCCCTCAACCTCCAGTTTAGCCGGTACAAGCAACGAATCCGTGGAAGGACAGATATGTGCCTAGAAGAACCTCTTCCTCTTTGCCTAGACTCTCGCATTTCCTGGCTTAATTGGGCAATGTTGAGCAATATGTCCCCTACCACCACAATGAAGGCAGAGACCAGCCCTTCTCCTCCTATCTCTCTCTGCACCAGACAACCTATGAGCCCCAATCTGCATAGGCTCAATAGCGTCCTCTGGAGGGATATGAGGCGTAGGAAGGTGTTCGGTGGGGCGACCCTGTTTCTCCTGGACACGTTCCCTTATGCACCTGTTGACCTTGACGGCTAAGTGCATAAGAGCATCCAGGGTTTCAGGGGTTGGATGGTACACCAGGATATCTTTAACCTGGTCCGACAACCCCAGCTGAAATTGGCTTTTCAAAGCTGCATCATTCCAATCTGAGTCTGAAGCCCAGCGCCTGAACTCTGTGAAGTACTCCTCAGCAGTACCTTTACCTTGCCGTAAGGTATGAAGGTTAGCTTCAGCAGATGCTGCATGGTCAGGGTCATCATATCATAGACCCATAGCTTTGAAGAAGGCGTCCACAGTAAATAACGTCGGACTCTGGGCATCCAACCCAAAAGCCCAGGTCTGTGGAGCACCTCGTAATAATGACATAACCACACCCACCGTTGAACCTCAGAGCTGGAAGACACTGGTCTTAGTCTGAAATACAGTTTGCAGGCTTCCCTAAAATGTATGAAATTTTTCGGGTCCCCCTCAAACCTATCAGGGAGAGGTAACTTTGGCTTGGGAACTGACACCTGAACTGGAGGTGCGTACCTCAGAGAGTGCCCTGATTTGGTTTGCTAGCACTTGCACTGGACTTATATCTCCGGCTTCCATCTTCACACCAGTAATGTTTTGGGTTGGTGATAATGTTAGGGAACCCTGTACTGCAGGATAAGTAACTAGAGCCCCTCAGTGGAGGGTCTTCTGCCTATAGCAATGACCCGTTGTTCCCTTAGTGCAAGCAGGCACACCGGTACTTAGGCCACCCCCAGGTCTTATTGCCTCCGGGCAGTAGATACTTATACAACAGACAGAGAAATGCTAGGTGGTGCTAGATGGCAGGAAAACACCACAATACAGCTGCTGAAGGTGCAACTGTAAACTAGTCACTAGGATTACCCTCAAGGTGGTAAATAGGGTATATGCCAGAAGGGCTAAGCACAGTCACGGAATCACAGTCAATGGCCGGTACAAATATGACAAGACACGGCAAGGCAACTGGAATGGATAATAAATAAACCAGGACTTAGCTTGACTGGTGACAGGAATCCCAGGACAGACACAGATGACACAGACACGAGTGATCTGGACAAAACATGGATTGGAACTATGATGAATTTTTCCACCAGGTGCTCTGAAAATCTCCTTGAACAGGACTCCACCGAACCTTCCTGGAGATGGTAACGACAGGATCCTCCAATGGACACGCAGCACAAGGTCTTTCCAGAATCCTTCCAAATGGAATCTTTCACCACAGAAGCGGCAGGAGTCTTTCTATCAGAGAATAACAGGGATCTTCTGGACCAGAATCCACTGGACCTTTCTGGAGCTGTTAGCACAACAGAATCCTCCAGCAGATTAGGCAAGAACAGACCTTCCCAAAGTTCGCCCAGTAGAATCTCTCATACAAGCACAGAAACAAACTTGAATCTTTCTCCCAAGATTAGCTTTAGAATCTTTCCTGACCGAATCAGCATAGGACCTTTTTGGAGCTGTGAATCAACAAGATCTTCCTAGAGGATGCCAGACGGAGTCTTTCCAAAGTTCTTAACAGAATCTTTCAAGTAGTTTTCCAGGTCGAATGACACACCCTACATGAAACTATCACCAACAAAAAGAAATCCTATTTATAAGCAGCTGATTAGTTGACTGGAACCAGCTGAGTGCTGACATCACAGAGAACTCAGCCTGCATGATTACAGCACCTGACAGTGCAGATCAGCCCAGTGCTTCAAACTTTATCACTCCAGGACTGATCAGTAGCCTGAAGCAGCCAGCTAATGACACGGCGTTCGTGTTACTAAGTGACTGCCGCAACAGCGGTTCGTAACAGTTGGGCATCAATATTTAGCAAAGGTCTATGGTTTGCTATCAATGGTCCAATGTTTCTCTGTCATAGACAGCAGAGACCTTATTTGTTTTTCGCACTCACTTAGTACCCCTATTACATGTTCCAAAGCATTGCCCTTTTTCTCCAATTGGCTCTCTGCTGCCATGTGATCTATCAATAGTTGAGCAAGGATACCATCTTTAAGAAGGTTATTCTGAGTTGTTAGCAAACCAAAAAAGTTAGCAATTTGGGTGGGGTGTGTTCAAACAGAAATCTAAATTGCAGTGTAAAAATAAAGCAGCCAGTATTTACCATGCACAGAAACAACATTACCCACTCAAATATAAAGGCGCATACACACGGTGAAATTTTGGCTATGCAATATTGGCTATGTGCAATTTTGACTAAGTGCCAATTTTGACTATACTTTAGTACTAGATCGTCAAAATTGACTTGCATGCACAGTCTATCTAACCTTGCGATACTGACCCCATGGGACTGCGCATCGGGATCGCATCGGTATCACAAGGTGGCTAACACCTTGCGATTTGCACTAACTTTCCTTTCAATTTTGACTATATTGTCAAAATCGCAAGGATAAAGCTCACCGTGTGTACACACCTGTACTCTCTCTGCACATACTACATCTGCCCCACCAGCAGTGCAACATGGTTTTGCCCAATTGCTAACTTTTTTTGGTTTGTTAACAACTCTGAATAACCCCCTAAGTTTATTATAGTCCTGGACAGTCGCAGGTTCTGGGTCAAAATTTAAGGTTTTGTATGAAACACTCAGAATAAGTATAAGCCTTGTCCACTTGATCTCTTGCCACCTTTCTCGATCAGCTGACTTTTTAAAGATGGTTAATAAGATCTCCACATTATATGCACCTGTCATTCAGTAGCGAATTTCCCATTAGGCATGTGAGGCTTGTGCCTAGGGGCGGAACTTGTTTGGGGGCGGCACTTGGATGCTTGTGTTGGTACTGTCAGCCTAAAAAGACTCTTTTCTGGGTGCACTCTTAGAATTAGTAAAACGAAGACTAGATTATTGTAAAGTTAAAACATATTAAATTGTGTTAGTGTATTATAAAATGATAATTCCACTTGCTGTATCCTGAACAGACATGTAAACACATAAACAATATACAAAAGTTAAAATATTAGCATCAATGGCCTCTCCATTACAATATTCAGGGTAAAACCATATGGTCATGAACCGATCACTCACCACTGTGGGTTCTGGGATCCGTCCGTTGCTGGTGCGGGTTGCTCGTGGTGCTGTGCGGCCGTGTGGGGATGCGGCGTGGTCATTTGCAGAAATGATGCAGGTTCTGGGAGCCGGGAGTGCATGGACCGAATGGCCGAAGACGCCGCTGTGTCTGCAGTATAGTAGGTGACCATGTTGGAGACCAAATGAGCACCTGAGAGCACTTGTGAAACACCTGTGGGTAAGTGTTAGCCAATCCTGTGCTTGTGCTGCCTCCAAGTAGGCTGGGATTATGTTACTCTGAGCCAGTGCTTTGTTGTTTCTACTCTGTGCCCTAACTCTGTGCTCTCCCCATGATATCCTGTGTTGTTCCAGTGGTCCTGATATTGCCTCCGCTCCCAGGGGTCTGCCTGCAGCCTTCACCGCAAGAGATCCACCAGCTCCCTGCTGTGCTGTCAGTTAATCGCTCTCCAAGTGGCAACAAGTGGAATCCCCAGAGTCCCGTGTGAGGTTTCTCTGTTCAGTGACTGCCTGCTATAATCACAGTCTGTGGAAGTTTCCACTTCATCCTGGTTCTCGTTCTCTCATCATCCAGTCTAACTCATTCTTCACCATTGTCGTCTGCTGCAGTTTCACAGTGCTTCAAGTGTTATCTTCACAACTTGCAAGTATTCCATTCAGTGTTGCATTTTCCTTGTTGCTGCAATCAAGGACAATTCTTCACAGCCTTCCAGTTTAACCTTTAAGCTTCAATACAAGTCTCTACATTTCTACATATTCATTTATGTCTACAATATCCAGTTAACACTCCTTACAGTTTGGCACCAATCATTGCTTCATTTGGACAATTCTTCTTTCATGCACAAGCCTATTTAAACTCAGTTGTATGAACATTTCTTCAATGCATCTTTAAGACTGTTTCTGCTTATCATTATACCATTCATTGCAAAACGTCAGTATACAGATGGTGACTAATAACTGTCATTTAACAACTTACTGTAATTGTTGCCTTTAATAAATATATGAAACAGAACTTTCTTCATCCTCCCTGTTTTCATCATACCCCAGCACCTACACCTTCGGTTGGTCCAGGGTTAATGGATTCGCAAAAACACTCGGTCCTAACACATATTATGGAGACCAGATGTAGATATAGGTGATCAAGACCCAAACTGGGTCAGTATGATGAAGACTCACGGGTATGCTTAGGAAAATTATTCAAATTTCATTGATTGAAAATTAGGGTTAAATAACCCCTATTCATATATTGATCTACAAAAGAATTTACACATTTAATGTTACCAATTAACATAACAATTCAACACTGGCCACCCCAAAAAATATTTGAAAGTATAGAAAAATTCAAAGTACACATTGTACAGAAAAGACCGTGAATCTGCTGTCAGTGTTAGGCACAGAGTATACTGAATACTCCAGAATCTACTAAACTGGGTCTTCCTAGGAGGTCTCCCATCCAAGTACTGACCAAGCCCAACACTGTTTAGCTTCCAAGATCAGATGGATTCGGGTGTATACAGTGTGGTATGATGGTAGAAAAACGATCACCCTTTCTACTCTGAGATCACTGATGAGAGTTCACATAATCAAAGATTGCAGGTGCACAATTCAAACACTACCAATTCATTAATAATAATCATTGCAATAAAATTTTGCATTTTGAGCGAGGTTCTTCGCATAGTTATGGCCATAAGTAATGGCTTGCCCACCACGTCCATGTGAGCTCATTAGTCGGGCAAGTACCTAATATTTTGGGGGTGTACAAATCTAGGGCACGGGACAACCCAAAATTAAGCAGCTGAGTGACCCCAGGGCAACACTAAAGTGAAAAATATATAATGAAAAAAGTGAAGATAGGTTAGTGAGAGAGGCTGCTGAAAACAGCAGGGGTAAATTAGTGAGCGGTAACGAGGTGAGAAATAAAATAGTGAGAAGTGAAAGTGAGAAATTAGTTACATTGAAACAAAACACATGATAGGGATGAAAGTAAATATGAAAATAAGTGTTAATCTGTGTTGCTCCTGAGGCCAAACAGCCACAGAAGTCATGAGGGCCCCACACCCCAGAAATCCACCCCCCATCTGATAATTGGATATACATTTGTGCAGGACTCACCTTGCTCTGCATGCAGTCTAAGAAATGTCAGGAACCTAAATAAAACCAATATATAGGACAGGTGGGCGTGGGGCTACCACCAAGCAGAAGGGGTCTCTGGCCTTCTATTGTGTATGTAAACACACAGCATAAGGTATACAGGGGAGGGGTCCTGGAGTGCACACCGGTAACGATAGGTGCGACCCTGCAGAGACCTTTCCGTAAGGGTTCACTATGGTATGCCGGCGGTCGAGCTCCCGGCGACCAGCATACCAGCGCCGGGAGCCCGACCGTCGGCTTACCGACAGTGTGGTGAGCGCAAATGAGCCCCTTGCGGGCTCGCTGCGCTCGCCACGCTATTTTATTCTCCCTCCAGGGGGGTCATGGACCCCCACGAGGGAGAATAAGTGTCGGTATGCCGGCTGTCGGGATCCCAGCGCCGGTATACTGTGCGCCAGGATCCCGTCAGTCGGCATACTGAAGACCACCCTTCCGTAATACTGCATACAAAAACAAAAGTAGCAGGTGCACAATTCAAACACTACCAATTTATTAATAATAATCATTGCAATCAATTTTTTTTATTTTGGGGGTAATTCCAAGTTGATCGCAGCAGGAACATTTTTAGCAGTTGGGCAAAACCATGTGCACTGCAGGGGGGGGGGCAGATGTAACATTTGCAGAGAGAGTTGGATTTGGGTGGGTTATTTTGTTTCTGTGCAGGGTAAATACTGGCTGCTTTACTTTTACACTGCAATTTAGATTGCAGATTGAACTCACCACACCCAAATCTATCTATCTCTGCACATGTTATATCTGCCCCCCCTGCAGTGCACATGGTTTTGCCCAACTGCTAAAAAATTTCCTGCTGCGATCAACTTGGAATTACCCCCTTTGAGCGAGGTTCTTCGCATAGTTATGGCCATAAGTAACGGCTCGCCCACCGTGTCCAGGTGACCTCATTAGTCGGGCAAGTCCCTAACACTTTGAGTTCACATAATATAAATATGTGAAGGAAATAAGAACAGAAAATGTTGGAATTAAATAGATGAATGGGAAGCACTACTCAGGCTTAGTAAATACGATGATGTAGTATTTCGCCCGGCCGATAAGGGCGGAGCCCTAGTGGTCCAAAATACATCTGACTACGTAGCAGAGTTGAACCGTCAGCTGGATGATATTCACACATATCGTAAACTAACACAGATCCAACAGCACGTTTTAAGCGGGAATTGGATCTCATTCTATCAAGGGCGCTTAATGATGGACAGTTAACTAAGGAAGAATGCGATGCATTAACAACTTCGTTTCCTGTTACACCTATCCTTTATTCCGTTCCTAAAATTCATAAGAACAGTCATATTCCACCAGCACGACCAATCATTTCTGCACGTGGTTCTCTTTATCAATGTGTTTGCATTTTTCTAGATTTTTATTTGCAGCCCTGTATTCAAGCTAGAGACTCCTGCCTAAAGGACACTACAGATTTACTAAACCAACTTGACAAGTTATCGGTGATTCCATCTAACTGTATACTGGCTACCATAGATGTCAGTAATCTGTATACGTGTATACCCCATGATCGAGGACTAGTGGCTGTGAGATCTTTAATTACTGATAACGTTGCATATAAGGGACCCAATATTGATATTTTTATGGAATTGTTACAACTTACAGCGTAATTATTTCATGTTTAATAACCAATATTTTCTTCAACTACAGGTTGAGTCTCCCTTATCCAAAATGCTTGGGACCAGAGGAATTTTGGATATCGGATTTTTCCGTATTTTGGAATAATTGCATACCATAATGAGATATCATGGTGATGGGACCTAAGTCTAAGAACAGAATGCATTTATGTTTCATATACACCTTATACACACAGCCTGAAGGTAATTTTAGCCAATATTTTTATAACTTTGTGCATTAAACAAAGTGTGTCTACATTCACACAATTCATTTATGTTTCATATACACCTTATACACAGCCTGAAGGTCATTTAATACAATATTTTTATTAACTTTGAGTATTAAACTAAGTTTGTGTACATTGAGCCATCAAAAAAACAAAGGTTTCACTATCTCAGTCTCACTCAAAAAAGTCCGTATTTCGGAATATTCCGTATTTCTGAATATTTGGATATGGGATACTCAACCTGTACAAGGTTGTTCCATGGGAAGTAACGTTTCCCCATCTTTCGCTAACAGTTTTATGTTTCAGATTGAAGATGATTTATTTTTTTCAGATACTGTAATTTCTTCTAACATATTACTTTATTTGCGGTTTATAGACGACCTGTTGCTCTTATGGACGGGTACTAAGGAAGCATTAATAATGTTGATTGAAACGCATAATGAGTCTCCATCTACTGTAAAACTGACATACTGTACTGACATGACCAGCGTCAATTATCTTGACGTACAAATTACGATTTGTGATAACAAAATTGTCACTAACATGCATGTGAAACAACATTTTACTCCCTTCCAGCCACCACCCTATTCCACTACGTAAAGGGCTCCCATACTCGCAAATGCTTAGAGTACGAAGAATAGTAAGTGATGAGACAAAAGTAGGTGCAGCATTAGATAAAATGATAGCAAAATTTGCAGATAGAGGTTATCAGCTCTCTGAACTGCATTCCATAAAAACTAAGGTCATGAGAATACCTCGGTCAAAACTGTTAAGTAAAGAAAAAGACAGGTCAAAATAAATTTATTTGGGTCAATAAATTTAACACCCTAAGTCACAAAATGAATCACATCAGTAAAAACTTCTGGCCAATTATACAATCTGACAAACAGTTGAGTTCATTATCTAATACTAGTTTAATGCCTGTCTACAAACGTGGACACAATTTGCGTGATCATTTAGTTAAAACTAACATCCAATTTCCAGTACCTGTGGTATCTACTTCCAAAACCTTTTTGAATCCTCAAAAGGCAGGATGTGTTAAGTGCCTGGGTTGCACTACTTGCAACCATATGATAGTGGGTACCAGTTTCTGCCACCCCTATACGGGCAAACGTTATAAAATTCGCTACAGGCTGACATGTTCCACCAAATTTGTAATTCATCTGTTAAGTTGTCCATGTGGCCTACATTATGTAGGCAAGACTGAATGCTCATTCAAAGAGCGCATGGCTGGTCACCGTGCGTCCATCAGAGCAGCTTTATCAACTGGCAGAAGCGACCAACCAGTCGCACGACATTTTTTAAATGCTAAACATTCACTAGCTGTCCTCAGACATCAGATTATAGATCATGTTCCTCCGCTTAAACGAGGAGGTAACAGGGGACTCATGTTACTCAAAGCTGAAGCCAGATGGATTTTTTTATTGGACAATCTGTCGCCCAGAGGGCTCAATGAGCACTCTGGTTTACATTGTTTCCTTTAAATATTGACGCACGTTTTTTGTATACATATATTTGTCCATTACTATATATTTTGATAGTCTATTATATGATTCCAATACATGGTTCCCTATAGGGCCCTAACTGTGTTTCTCTTTAAACCAAATAATTTATCAGTATGATATGACATGGTTTAATATAGCAAATTTTTTTCCCATGACATAATGTAATTTTTGGCATTTTTCCTTAAGGGTTAAAAGGGTGCATCAGTAGGTTAACACTTCAAGTTACCATTTCTACTATCGCAGCTCTTAGCAGACTGTGCATCACTTTGTATCCATATATGCTGTTATATGTTGCTTTATTTTGTCACTTTATGTGCTTAAAATGTTGCTAGTTATCCAAGCCAATCTCAAACATTGAAGTGCAACAATTTTGTTATGCACTATACAGCTTACGCTGCTATTTGTTTACACAGGTGGTCCGGGGTTCTCCATGACACCGCGGCCGGCGCGGCTCCGTGACGTCATCATTGATGGACTGAGACCCGGCGGACGGCGGGCGCCATGGACTCCCTCGGACGAGTATAAAGGTATGTACTGTAATTGTTTGTCTTTTATGTCCTGATGAAAATGTTTATTTGAACAACATTGAAACGTTGACCGCACATTGACTGTGTCTCATCATTTCCCTATTTGGGAGCCGTGAGTGCGGCTGACTGCTTTGTATATTTATGGACACCCAATTTGGGTTGTTACGTGGAGGGCACCAGCTTATTTACTATCTATTATCTTTGGATGGAGTGCTGCTGATTTCTACACAATATATATTTATATATAGGTGAAGAAGTCAGCGGCACTCAGCAGACGGAATGATAAATAGAAAGTGTCTTTATTAGCGCTAATAAAGACACTTTCTATTTATCATTCCGTCTGCTGAGTGCCGCTGACTTCTTCACCTATCTACTTGGATCTTGCCACAGATCACAGAGGGCACCGCAGCAAGTATTACGCCATATACCCACTTGAGTGCCGAACCTAACCGCTATCTATATTTATATATATATATTTCCTAACAAATTGTAATAGCAGGAGTGTGTGTGTGTGTGTGTGTGTGTATATATATATATATATATATATATATATACATATATAGCTATATATGGATATATGTATATCTTGAGGATGGAAATAGATAATCATATCATGTGTGGGATCATATTGTTCAGAGTCATGTAAACATTAATCTGGTGGGTATAAGAATATTATCATATATTGCAACATTAAGTTAGAAATAATACCACATTTATGTATGATTAGTGTGATGGGTTTAACTGGTCATGGGGCGGGAACTCAGATGCAAACAACAAAAATCACATCTTAAGTCTTAGCCATCGCCCACCTCTTGAGCTGACCAATGATCCCCGGTGCACAGGATATGTCCCACCCCCGAACCAATGGAAGAAGAGCACACAGTGTCTATTGTATTATGTTTTGATCCACTGTATAAAAAGCCAGCTGCAGGCCAGGCCACTATCACAGACTCTGAAGGTCATCTCCCTTGATGACTGAGGACCGGCCGGGAAGCGCAGGCGAAACCAAAATGTATGTACCATTGACTGTAGCCATTTTTCTATTGTATTGTATTGTATTGTTATTGCAACCCCCTTTCAGTAATTATATGTTGGTGTGTCAGAACCCGGCATTTTAAATACAATCTGGTGTCGTGTCTCTTTTTCCCTGCTAAGGTTATAAGTGTAATTCAGTCACACGTGTAGCTGCTAAGTGCTCACGGAGTATCTTTGGGTGTGTACGCGCTGCGTGTACTTTGTACAGCCAGCGCGGCGTTAGTACGCAAAGTGCATACACGGTACGGGGCTTTGTACGCTAATGGTGTAAAAAGTACGTAGGCTAAGGATTAATTACAGCAGCCGCAGCGGCTCCATTTAAAGTGTATTAAATGTCTTTTTAAGGTATTGCTTTTAGTCCTGTATGTAAATCAGCGTTTACAGAATTTAATATTTTAACTTTTGTATATTGTTTATGTGTTTACATGTCTGTTCAGGATACAAGTGGAATTATCATTTTATAATACACTAATAAAATGTAATATGTTTTAACCTTACAATAATCTAGTCTTTGTTTGACTAATTCTAAGAGTGCACCCAGAAAAGAGCCTTCTTTTCTTTTTGTTGCCTTGTCTAGTATTAATTCTGACTCAGGGTGCAAACCAATAAAAACACTAATTGGGAATAACTATCCCCACAATTGTTTAATTTTGGTTTTCTATAAATATTTATCATCATTTCACGATCAGTGTGGCATCTCAAAAACCTCTAAGTGTTATAGTTAGTGGCTTTTTTAAATTATTCTTTTAAATTAGTTATCATCAAATGAGTGCTTATAACCAATCAATAAAAATAATACAATTAGGCAGGCAGGAGGCGGCCATTACTGTTGTGCCTAGGGGCAGCCTCACGCCTAAATCACTGCCTGTCATTTCTTGAAGGAAGCAGCTTGAAGAAATTGAATAGCTGGGCTTGGTTTAGCCTAACATGCACTCATATTCCCAGCTGTTAGACCACCTCCTGTAGGATCTGGGTGTTCTTAACACAGCTAACCATGTAGCAACACTTTTGCTTCCTTGGTACATTGCTGAGTTCTGGTATCTCGGCCCCCCGCATGTGCAGAGATGAACGCAGATCTGGCTGCGTATGCATCCATCTGTGTTCATCTCTGAATAACCCCCAAAGTACCATCCAATCAGCTCCTAACTGACTTTTTCAAACACAGCCTGTAATGTGGGCCATAATCTGTAAAATTGATAAATTATTTATGGCAATAAATTAGTCCCATTTTCCACATGGACTTATTGTAGGCTCGACAATAGATATGTTACTTTTTCACCATTTGGCATTTACAGACTATGGGGGCAATTCCAAGTTGATCGCAGCAGGATTTTTGTTAGCAATTGGGCAAAACCATGTGCACTGCAGGGGAGGCAGATATAACATGTGCAGAGAGAGTTAAATTTGGGTGGGGTGTGTTCAATCTGCAATCTAATTTGCAGTGTAAAAATAAAGCAGCCAGTATTTACCCTGCACAGAAATAAAATAACCCACCCAAATCTAACTCTTTCTGCACATGTTATATCTGCCTCCCCTGCAGTGCACATGGTTTTGCCCAATTGCTATCAAAAATCCTGCTGCGATCAACTTGGAATTACCCCCTATATGGGGGGAATTCAATTAGCCCCCAAAATATGTCTGCTGAAAAAAACACAGGCTTTTACCATGATTTTTGTCCAATGTTATTTTCAGGCATTCCAATTAGAGCTAATTTTATTTAAAAAAAAATACATTCTTTTTCGTGTAAAAACGCATAGGATCTAGGATAAGTTCTCAAACCTATGTGTTTTGGCAGTCACAATCGTAAAAACAGGGTACTTATCTGGGATTTGTTTTCTGGACCTCAGCAGATCCTGAAAAAAGTATCTGATAAGTGACAGTGTCGTGCTGCCTTCGGTGCTGGTTGAATAGCCCCAGGGATAAATTAGCTTGCTGTAAATTACTGTGGCCAATTGAATTCCCCCTATATGCTTTTACTGTGGCAAACAAGACTGTATACATTCTTATTGCTTCTCTGGAGAGGGCAAAGTATCTCTTAATTGGTGAGATCACCAGAAAATAAACATAATATAATTTATATATTTGACATTGGTATTCTTTTTTAGTTCACACTTGACTTATTCTCTCTACCGTTTGTTTTCATGTCTACATTTATTTTGTATACTTTTTATATCCTGTTGTTCTCCACTGTGGAATCACTGTTGCATAATAATAATAATAATAACATTATTAATAATAATAATAATAATAATAATACATTTGGACTGTGCTTATACTAATATATTGTTATACAGTCTATCAAAGTTTGTCTTTCATTTTTCATTTAAAAATCTTCTATACTTCATAGTATTTTTTTCCCTGTTTGCCTCCATTAGTTTGGCAGCATTACTTATACCATCATTTATGCACTTACTCTGAGAGTACTTTCTCATTTAGATACAATAGCCTTTATTTTAAATCACACATTTCTTAGCAGCCATACCCAGTACCTTCAGTCACATTCTCCTTTATTTAAAGCACACTTTTCAAAATACTGTCAAACACATGACCTTCCATATTGCAGTCAGATTCTGTACTCATGTAGCTATTTGCTCCTGTATGGAATGTATGAGAGTATTTTTAAATATGTGCCTTATATAAAGGAATGTGTGACTGAAGGTGATTATGGATTTGATGAGATGGGGAAGGCCAAGTGATCACAGGTATTAAAGAGGAGGAAGTTGCAAGTGGGATTGATTAAAACAGAAAGTAGACAGATGCTGTTATGCACACCAGTGCCAGCAGGAATGTACTGGTGTCTGAACGGTGAGGGATGCAAAACAAATGAACTCACAGACAGACTGGGGAATATGACATTACATACACAGAAGGTGATAGGGTAACAAAATAAACACAAAGTGAACAGAGAAGCCCAAAGGCTAAGAAACTGGGTGTCTCCCTAGTATTAGGAATGCTCAGATGGAAAGAAGCGAGATGTAATGATTTAATACGTAGAGAACCCGAAATGCTGTTGCTAAGGGCAACAGCAAAACCCTAAAGGGTTACCAACGGGTGTGGCAGTAAACTCCTTGGTCAGAGATGGAATAATAGACACAAGGAGAGTCTCCACAATCCTAGTCCTCACTTGCAGTGCACTGGTTCAGCTTACTGCCACTAAACTGACACCTGAACACCTTGCACAGTGAGAAAGGATTTTGGCAGGCAAGTCTGAGAATACAGCCGCAAACCTGCTAGGTTCACAGAGTAGCAAAAGAACCCCAGCAGGTTAAACGACTGACTCCAGTCTTACTGCTAGGTCTGGATTGGCAGAGTGTAATACCAAATCCCAAGGCCTATTTGCAGTAAGCAACAAACAAATACAAAGTTTACACAGTACTAGCTAGCTTTCAGGAACTGACTAACCAACAGAGATTCAGCAGCATCTGCCTAACCTGAGAAGAGGGTTTATATAGCAGGTGCTGTCCACGCCCCACTCAGACCTCACAGACTGTGAGCACAAAAACCAGCACCGGATCCCCTGCCGTGCACAGAGCCTGTAACCACCGCACAGCAAAAGACCCGAACTGGAGTATCAGCTACGCTCAGGTTACTCCGCTAGCACTTGTCTCCCGGTTGCCATGACGACGTGGCAGCACAGAGCAGGAGACCCTAACAGTACCCCCCCTCTGACGAGGGGTCAAAGAACCCCTACCACCGGGTTTATCGGGGAACTGCGAGAAGAAAGAGCGTAACAGTCTGGGGGCATGAAGATCACAACTGCGCACCCACGACCGCTCCTCCGGGCCATACCCCTTCCAGTGCACCAAAAATGACAGCCGACCCCGAACCATCTTGGAGTCAAGAATCCTTTCAACAACAAACTCCCTCTGGCCACGTATCAGAAGAGGGGAAGGTCTTCCACTGGAAGAAGGATTACTAATCGCCCGTTTTAAAAGGGAACAATGAAATGTTTTATTGATACCCAAAGAACGGGGTAGATCTAACTGAAATGCCACCGGATTGATAACCCTAGTGATCTTATAAGGACCGATGAACCGGGGGCCTAACTTATGAGATGGCTGTCTCAACTTCAAATTCTTGGTAGACAACCAGACGAAGTCTCCTAATTTGAAGCTGCAGGGTCTTTTCCGCTTATCAAAAACCCTTTTGGTCACTAATGACACAGACACAAGGGCTTTCTTCACTTTCCTCCAAATACCTCTAAGGACCGAAACCACAGAGGAACCACCAGGCGTGGAGTCCAGGGGGTCAAAAGAATTGGCCTTAGGATGATGCCCATACACACAAAGGAAGGGAGAGATCCCTGTAGCAGAGTGTGCCGCGTTGTTATAGGCAAACTCCGCCATGGACAGATGAGCAACCCAGTCAGTCTGACACTTGGAGACATAACACCTGAGGAACTGCTCCAAGGACTGGTTCACCCTTTCAGTCTGCCCATTAGACTGCGGATGGTAGCCTGACGACAAGCTGACAGAAATCTGGAGATCGGAACAAAATGCCCTCCAGAATTTGGCCACAAACTGGGATCCGCGGTCAGAGACCACATCAAGTGGCAACCCGTGGAGGCGCACAACATGCAGCATAAATAGTTCAGACAGGCGTCTGGCCGATGGCAGCCCAACCAATGGAACGAAGTGCGCCATCTTCGAAAACCTGTCAACGACAACCCAGATGGCTGTCATCCCCGAGGATTTGGGCAAGTCCACCACAAAATCCATTGAAATGTGGGTCCATGGCTTAGATGGAATAGAGAGTGGATGTAATGGGCCAACAGGAACCCCTCTAGGAGTCTTATTTCGGGCACAGATGTCACATGCCCGAACCCACTGATCCACATCCCTAGCCACCGAGGGCCACCACACCGCCCTAGATAGCAACTCCCGAGTTCTGGCAATACCCGGGTGACCTGCCGACTTCTTGGCATGGAATTCCAGGAACACTCGCTGTCTTAACCTAGGAGGCACAAACAAAAGACCTACCGGAAGGTCTGGAGGAGCCTGCTCCTGTGCTCTAAGGACTAATGACAAGAGGTCCTGGGTAATGCCCACTTTAATACATGATGGGGACACAATGGGCAATGGCTCCTCGGTGGTCTCCTGGATTGGAGCAAAACTCCGCGAGAGCGCATCAGCCTTGATGTTTTTTGACCCAGGGCGATATGTTATCAAAAAATTAAAGCGAGCAAAAAACAAAGCCCATCGTGCCTGCCTGGCATTGAGGCGCATCGCTGACTCTAAATATGCCAAATTCTTATGGTCGGTGAGAATTGAGACCACAAACTTAGCCCCCTCAAGCCAGTGTCTCCACTCCTCGAGTGCATCCTTAATAGCCAACAATTCCCGGTTACCCACGTCATAATTCATCTCGGCAGGCGAAAATTTACGGGAAAAGTAAGCACAGGGATGAAGGCGATTATCAGACACCCCCATCTGAGAGAGCACTGCCCCAATACCCATCTCAGAGGCATCCACCTCCACCACAAAAGGACGCTCTGGATCTGGGTGTCGCAGCACCTTGGCCGAGACAAATGCCCTTTTGAGACGGGCAAAAGCCGCTTTGGCCTCACAAGACCAGTGAGCAACATCCGCCCCTTTCTTAGTGAGTGCCACCAAGGGCGCCACTATAGACGAAAATCCAGCGATAAATCGTCTATAAAAATTTGCAAAGCCCAGAAAACGCTGAAGCGCCTTCAAACTAGTGGGCTGCACCCAATCCAGGACTGCCTGTACCTTGGAACCCTCCATTTGGAAACCTTCTGGGGAGATAATATATCCTAGAAATGCGATTTGCTGAACTTCAAATTCGCACTTCTCCAGCTTCGCCTTAAGCTGGTGGTCTCTGAGTTTCTGGAGGACTAAGCGTACATGCTTCCGATGTTCCTCCAGGGAATTGGAGAAGATTAGGATCTCATCTAAGTATACAACTAAGAATCTATCCAAATATTCCCTGAGCACATCGTTCATGAAGTCCTGGAAGACTGCCGGGGCATTACAGAGCCCAAAAGGCATCACCAAATATTCATAATGCCCTGAGTGGGTATTAAAGGCAGTCTTCCATTCATCCCCCTCTCTTATTCGGATTAGATTGTACGCACCGCGTAGGTCAATCTTAGAAAAAATGGTGGCAGTACGAAGCTGGTCAAACAAGACCGAAATGAGAGGCAGTGGGTATGAGTTTTTAATCGTGATACGGTTCAATTCCCTGAAGTCGATGCAGGGTCGCAACGAACCGTCCTTTTTACCCACGAAGAAGAACCCCGACCCAACTGGAGACTGTGAAGGTCTGATAAATCCCTTAGCCAAGTTCTCCTGAATGTACTCTGCCATAGCCTGAGTCTCAGGACGTGACAGGGAGTACAACCTGCTCTTGGGAAGCTTAGCATTCGGCAAAAAATCAATGGCACAGTCATAGGGGCGATGGGGAGGTAGTACCTCTGCAACTCTTTTGGAGAACACGTCCGCAAAATCTGCATAACATCCTGGCAATCCTGGCAAACTTAGCTGCGAAAGCCTGACTGGAAGGCTCAAACAACTCCTGAAACAATCAGTACCCCAACTAAGAATCTCCCCAGAGACCCAGTCAAATTGAGGATTGTGGACCCTTAACCAGGGTAACCCCAACACCAATGGGGCAAAAGTACAGACAGTCACATAAAAGGACAATTTTTCAGAGTGTGTGGCTCCAATAAACAAAGAAATCTGGCTAGTGCAAGAGGTAATTTTACCCTGGGATAATGGTTCCCCGTTTAACCCACAAATCTCAATTTCCGATGCCAAGGGTACTAAGGGAACAGAGTGTTTCAGGGCGAATTGGCGGTCCATAAAACCCCCGTCGGCCCCACTGTCCACAAAGGCCTCAGTCTTGACAGTTTGACCGAGGATCTTCAAGGTCACCGGAATGATAAAAGTCTTCTTGGGAAATTCTGACTTCTGGCCTGACAGGATATTTCCCATCACCCTCAGGCCCTGAAGTTTTCCGGCTTTTCTGGACATGATACTACCACATGACCTTTATTCCCACAGTACAAACATAACCCCTGCTGTCTCCTCCGCGTCTTCTCACGCGAGGAGATGCGGGTAGCCCCAATCTGCATAGGCTCCTCGGAAAATTCCTCAGAGTCTGAGGTTCCCTTGGGAAAGAAGGAAACCTCGGTCTCCCTTTCAAGCCTGCGCTCTCTCAGCCATCTATCCACCCGAATGGATAACTGCATGAGCTGATCCAAGCTATCAGGCAAGGGATATTGTACCAGTTGGTCTTTTAACTGGTTAGAAAGACCTCTTCGGTACTGGTGTATCAGGGCTGGGTCATTCCACTGGGTATCATGGGCCAACCTCCGAAACTCCGTACAATAAACCTCAACTGGCCTTCGCCCTTGCTTAAGGATCGAAATCTGAGCCTCGGCTGAGGCCGTCTTGTCAGGGTCATCATACAACATGCCCAGTGCCGTAAAAAAAGCATCAACACTTTTAAGCGACGGACAGTCAGGCTGCAACCCATATGCCCAGACCTGTGGGTCTCCTTGTAGCAAGGAAATCACTATGCCCACCCGCTGAATCTCCGACCCAGAAGACTGAGGCCTAAGCTGGAAATATAGCTTGCAGCTCTCCTTGAAACAAAAGAACTGCGAGCGATCTCCAGAAAAACGATCCGGGAGATTTACTTTCGGCTCCTTAACCCCTGAAGGTACTGCTGCTGCGGGAGCTCCGCCAGCGGCCTGCGAGGTGTGCATTTTAATGGAAAAATCATTAAATTGTCGAGTCAGGACCTGCACCTGATCGACCACCTGTTGCAAAGTATTTTGAGGGGTATGCTCCATATTCCTACAAAATTTCAACAGGAGTATTAGGCTGCTGAATATGTTATGCACACCAGTGCCAGCAGGAATGTACTGGTGTCTGAACGGTGAGGGATGCAAAACAAATGAACTCACAGACAGACTGGGGAATATGACATTACATACACAGAAGGTGATAGGGTAACAAAATAAACACAAAGTGAACAGAGAAGCCCAAAGGCTAAGAAACTGGGTGTCTCCCTAGTATTAGGAATGCTCAGATGGAAAGAAGCGAGATGTAGTGATTTAATACGTAGAGAACCCGAAATGCTGTTGCTAAGGGCAACAGCAAAACCCTAAAGGGTTACCAACGGGTGTGGCAGTAAACTCCTTGGTCAGAGATGGAATAATAGACACAAGGAGAATCTCCACAATCCTAGTCCTCACTTGCAGTGCACTGGTTCAGCTTACTGCCACTAAACTGACACCTGAACACCTTGCACAGTGAGAAAGGATTTTGGCAGGCAAGTCTGAGAATGCAGCCGCAAACCTGCTAGGTTCACAGAGTAGCAAAAGAACCACAGCAGGTTAAACGACTGACTCCAGTCTTACTGCTAGGTCTGGATTGGCAGAGTGTAATACCAAATCCCAAGGCCTATTTGCAGTAAGCAACAAACAAATACAAAGTTTACACAGTACTAGCTAGCTTTCAGGAACTGACTAACCAACAGAGATTCAGCAGCATCTGCCTAACCTGAGAAGAGGGTTTATATAGCAGGTGCTGTCCACGCCCCACTCAGACCTCACAAACTGTGAGCACAAAAACCAGCACCGGATCCCCTGCCGTGCACAGAGCCTGTAACCACCGCACAGCAAAAGACCCGAACCGGAGTATCAGATACGCTCAGGTTACTCCGCTAGCACTTGTCTCCCGGTTGCCATGACGACGTGGCAGCACAGAGCAGGAGACCCTAACAGATGCTGAAGAACAGCGCCCCCTGCTTTTAGGTGAACTGTGCAGTGGCACGTGTTGCACCACTCTAGTTATGGCCCTGAGGATGAGTATGTAGTCAATGGGTTCAATCTTTATCTCCCTGTTTGATGAATTGTCTATGAGAAAGAATTTTCGTCCAAGAGAGAACCATACATAGGGATCTATTCATGAAGCAGTGAAAAGTGTGGAGAAGTGAGCCAGTGGAGAAGTTGCCCATGGCGCCAAATCAGCATTGAAGTAACAGTTATAATTTGCATACAAATGTACAGACCAGCTGATTGGTTGCCATGGGCAATTCCTCCACAGGCTCACTTCTCCACTCTTTTCACTGCTTTATGAATAGACCCCATAGGATCTTACACTTCAGATTGTATTTTTGGGCACATTCATTTTATTAATAATTAACTTTATTTTGTCATCTAATAATAGTTACTCCAACAGGACTTTATGTGGTGTTTGTTTGCCTGGGTAACCTGCAATATACAGTAATGTACCATTCACAATATACCTAACATAATATTTTTTACTACTGTTGTCTTTCTAGAGGTCGGTGATCCTCAAGGGGAGGACAAAGGCTGCTACCCTATATGTGCCACTATATTAAAATTTTCTTTTCTGTTAAATTGTCCATGTTGTCAGGTTCACCTGGCTTGCGTTTTTGTATTTCCTATCTTGAAAGTGTATGTCTAAAGCATACCTTTCAACTGTATTCGGACGCTGTCCCGCTGTCCTACCCGCGGGCAGCAGTGTCCCGCGGGCGGGGGGGGGGGGCAGTTGGGAGAGCCTTTGATCACCCGCTGCTCTGCAGAGCACTGTTTTGTGGTTGGGAGAGATGGCGCTCACTGGGGAACAGTTTGGGTAAGTGATGCTAGTACTGGAGGTGTCCTACCTCCTTTTTTAGATATGGAAGGAAAAAATGGTCAGCGCACTTTGGGGATGTGGATACCAAGGAAAAAGGGGGAGGGGGAAGGAATGGGTGACAAATTGCAAAATGTCTATTTTTGCATAAGGAGTGTCAATGATGGCTGTAAACCCTATGTGTACAATGATAATCGTGAGACAGAATAAACTGTATTTGTTTATTATTATGGCTTATGTGAAACCCTCTTCAGGTGTGTCGCGCAGACCACCCTTTATAAGTGTACCCTCCTAATGGTATACCCTGTTCAGAAGGACCCCAGCTGGGGTTAATGTTGGGTGTACCCTGGTATGGGTCACCTTTACCATAGGTGTGGTGTGCCTATGTGTATTAGTCTGATGTAAATGAGTGTGACAGTTTGCGGCGTCCCGCCTGTCAGACTCTCACTGTTGTGCTCGGCTGGAGGTAGCGGGTGTGGGGCTGTGTAAGTTTCACTTACCGCCGGGGGCAGGCTGGTGCGCCTACCGCCGGTTTCTGCAGTCCCGTCCCGCGTCCTACGCTGCCTCCGCGAGTCCTGTCTGCATCTCCGGTCCCCGGCTCGATTGCAGGCGCTGCTGTATTCCTCCTGCTCGCGGGTCCCGTCTGCTACTTCCTGGTGTCGGCGTCACGTGCTGGGTCACGTGAGCGGGCGAAGTTGTCCGGAATCGTGTGCTCTCCCTCTCCGGCCTGAGAGGGGGATCTGTGGTGTAGTGACAGGGTAAAAAAGTCTGTGTTTAGGGTGTGTATCAGGTCTCCAACGCGTTTCAGCATACGTGCCTTTTTCTAGGATTACATCCCTGATACTCTGGATTGCTTTTAAGCCAATGTCTAATCCGTGATTGGTTGTTAGTGGGTGCCACCCTCTTTGGCAATGGAATGTTCCTTGTCCATCATTTGTCAATAAAGTTCACTGAAATTTATTCAAAGTCTGTCCGATTTATCTGAATGTCTTAATGAATACATGAATCCTATTGTGTGTATATTTACAGAGTCATAAATAATGAATGATAATTATGAAAGAAAAGGGGGGGTTTGCACAGATCTTCTTTTAGTAAATGTGATAATTTGCACACCCTAATGGTTTGCAGATTTACAAATAGCTGAAAAGTGTGTATAGATTAATGGTGAATGTTCACACATGTCCTTAAATCAAATATGTGGACTCCTGTATTTTGCATGTCAGGGGTCTAATTGTTATGATAATTGGAAAGTATGCCTCACGCAAAATGTATTTGTCACCAATCTTCTATAATATACCCTTATTGTTACCCCTTAATGAATGATACCTGTTGCAGTATAGTATGGTCTGTCCTGTGTTTGATTGTAACTAAGGGCCCATTCGTCCCCCTTTACACAGAGTGAACACACGTATTTTGGTAGATTCGTGGGATATACTGTGGAACAGGGGGGGGGGGGGGGTCCAATTTCTGTTGTGCAACCTTCAAGTGTATTCTACCTTATTACATAACTGAGGTGATATTGTATTCTATGTTCAGACCCTTCGGTGTAAGGGTCTTCAAAGTGTAGATCCATTTGAGTTCTTCCCTATTGATTTTTTTTATATAGTCTCCTCCTCGCCAATTCTTGGTTACTTGCTATATTGCCATAAATTGTATGTGTGTGGGGTCTTGCATGTGTTTGTCTTTAAAGTGTTGTGATACACTGTGTTTCTCGTAACCTCTTTTTATATTTTGTATATGTTCTGCTATCCTGATCTTGAGTGTCCTAATCGTGCGTCCAATGTATTGGAGTCCGCATGGACATGTGATGAGGTATATGACCCCTTTTGTGTGGCATGATAGCTCTTCCTTAACCATGTGTTTCTGTCCTGTGGTGTTTGAGGTGAATTCAGTAATGCTTTTGGTAGTTCTTGAGTGAGCGGTCCTACAGCCTAGACATGAACCACAATGGTGGAACCCCTGTCTTTTGGTCGCACCATGTAGTTTCATCTGATGGGTCTCTGATGGGGGAATATGGTTATGTACTAATTTTGTTCTTAAGTCGGGGGCCTTCCTGTACACCACTTTTGGTTGTGGGGGTAGGATTCTGGCTAGTGTCTCGTCCTGCATTAGGATGGCCCAATGTTTCTTTATGCTCTGTTTGATTTTTCCAGCTGCAGTGTTGTATTGTGTCACAAAATAAATGTCATCTCCTTTCTTTGCTTGGTTCTTGTCTTTATATGTTAAAAGTGTTTCTCTATCTGTCTCTTCCAATTCCTGATATGCCTTGTCTACAGTCTCTTTTGTCGTACCTTTTCTCAAGGAATTTCTGTTTTAACTCCTTTCCCTGTTCCTTGTAATCATCTATCTGTGTGCAATTTCTCCTCAATCGTGTAAATTGTCCTACGGGAATGCTTTTAAGCCAGTTGGGGTGATGGCTGCTGGTAGATAGAATATAGCTGTTCACGTCCACTGGTTTGTGGTGTGTGCGTGTTTCTATTCTGTTGTTGACAATGTGGATGTCTAGATCCAGGAAGATCGCCTTCTCTTTACTGTAGGTGGTGGTGAATTGCAAATTCCGGTCATTGTCATTAATGTAGGATATGAATTCCTGTAGGTCTTTTTCGGTCCCTTTCCAAATGAACAGTATGTCGTCTATAAAACGGCGCCAGAGCACCAGGTTTGCCCCAAAGCCATGCCCCTGCCAGATGTTATCCTCCTCCCACTTGCTCATGAACAGGTTGGCATTACTCGGGGCAAACCTGATCCCCATAGCCGTCCCTGTCCGCTGTTTGTAGTAAGCATTGTCAAACCAGGTATAGTTATGTTCTAGGATAAATGTAATGGCCTTTAGAATGAACTCTGTCTGTGTTTGTTGAAGTGTCTCGTATTTTAGGAGAAAATGCCTTGTGCTTTCGGTGCCTTGTGTGTGTTCTATAACTGTATATAAGGATGTTACGTCGCTGGTCACCAATAGCATATCTTCTGTCCATGTTATGTCTTGCAGTAGTTGGAGTATGTGTGTGGTGTCTCTGAGATATGATTTCTGTTTAGTTTGTTTGATGTCTCTAGAGTATGTCCTTTCTCCACAAATTCCCTTGTGGTGGTGTTTTGTCTTGGGTCCTCTACCTCGTGGATGGAGAATGAGGAGTCCATTTCCGCCATACATGATGTATCTGTGATGTCTGACTCTGTTTCTGATTCTATGTCCCTCGTGGTTTGTCTATCAGAATGTATCAAGGTCATGTACTCCTGATAAGTCAAAGATCTATTTGTGGTGGGATGTTTGTATTTTTTGGGGGCTATATATTTTTGTGTTTTGATTAGTGGTCTACTCTTGTTTGGTGACTTAATCTTTGGTGTATAGATTATTCCTTTGTTGTTTTTGTGTGTGGTCTTTACTCCCCACCTGTCCCTAAGGAATTTTTTCCAGAAACAGAGTCAGACATCACAGATACATCATGTATGGCGGAAATGGACTCCTCATTCTCCATCCACGAGGTAGAGGACCCAAGACAAAACACCACCACAAGGGAATTTGTGGAGAAAGGACATACTCTAGAGACATCAAACAAACGTATGGAAGAACAAAGGGAAAATACACAACAGATCACTATAGGAACAGAAAGCATACCAAGCCAGAATTCAGACGCAAATATAGGAAAAGGGAAACACTGGGACATAGATTTTTTTAGACCTAGAGGCAGGGATTGCGGCCTGCCGTTCACCCAAGATACACACACAAACCAACAATAGAAAACTTACAGAACCAGACGAGGATGCAGGGGAGGCCAAAAAAAAAAAACCCACTCCACCGCAAGTAGAATAGGACAGTCGGAAGGGGTATTCAACCTAAGCAGTTTCCCATTGGGGGAGCAACATAAAACACTACTCAACAAGGGACTTAAGTTCGCACCCACCAAAAAGATGAACAAATTTGAGACATACTTGGATATACAGGCATTCACAAGGAAAATAACACTCAAAAAATATTTTGCACAAACGAGTCTACAGTACAAACCAGAAGACAGAACCACAGACCACAAACATACCAGTTACAAACCACCATCCACTTTCTACGCCCAACATGTAAAGGGACATATTGTAAATACATTTGAACAATTAGTAGTCAACGACCTGGACAAAATCGAAGATACATGCAAGAGACAGGCGAATCTGACCAAGTGAGAGGTACAGACATTAGAGGAACTCAAGAGCTTTAAGACTCTTGTTATCAAACCGGCGGACAAGGGGGGTGGAATAGTGCTGCTTGACAAAACTGATTACATGCAAGAATCCAGACGCCTATTGGGAGACACACAGACTTACACCAAACTACCAGGAGACCCTACACAAGAATACAAACGAGAATTACAGACACTCCTGAACGAAGGTTTATCCCTAGGGATCATTAACAAGAAAGAATTTGATTTCCTCACTCCCAACAATCCAGTCATACCAGTATTTTACTACCTTCTCAAAATCCAAAAAGACATAAAACATCCGCCAGGCCGACCTATCATTTCAGGTATCAACTCACTCACCTCAAATTTATCCAGGTACATAGACTTCTTTCTACAACAACATGTGACTAAACAGAAATCATATCTCAGAGACACCACACACATACTCCAACTACTGCAAGACATAACATGGACAGAAGATATGCTATTGGTGACCAGCGACGTAACATCCTTATATACAGTTATAGAACACACACAAGGCACCGAAAGCACAAGGCATTTTCTCCTAAAAGACGAGACACTTCAACAAACACAGACAGAGTTCATTCTAAAGGCCATTACATTTATCCTAGAACATAACTATACCTGGTTTGACAATGCTTACTACAAACAGCGGACAGGGACGGCTATGGGGATCAGGTTTGCCCCGAGTTATGCCAACCTGTTCATGAGCAAGTGGGAGGAGGATAACATCTGGCAGGGGCATGGCTTTGGGGCAAACCTGGTGCTCTGGCGCTGTTTTATAGACGACATACTGTTCATTTGGAAAGGGACCGAAAAAGACCTACAGGAATTCATATCCTACATTAATGACAATGACCGGTATTTGCAATTCATCACCATCTACAGTTAAGAGAAGGCGATCTTCCTGGATCTAGACATCCACATTGTCAACAACAGAATAGAAACACGCACACACCACAAACCAGTGGACATGAACAGCTATATTCTATCTACCAGCAGCCATCACCCCAACTGGCTTAAAAGCATTCCCGTAGGACAATTTACACGATTGAGGAGAAATTGCACACAGATAGATGATTACAAGGAACAGGGAAAGGAGTTAAAACAGAAATTCCTTGAGAAAAGGTACGACAAAGAGACTGTAGACAAGGCATACAGTATCAGAAATTGGAAGAGACAGATAGAGAAACACTTTAAACATATAAAGACAAGAACCAAGCGAAGAAAGGAGATGACATTTATTTTGTGACACAATACAACACTGCAGCTGGAAAAATCAAACAGAGCATAAAGAAACATTGGGCCATCCTAATGCAGGACGAGACACTAGCCAGAATCCTACCCCCACAACCAAAAGTGGTGTACAGGAAGGCCCCCGACTTAAGAACAAAATTAGTACATAACCATATTCCCCCATCAGAGACCCATCAGATGAAACTACATGGTGCGACCAAAAGACAGGGGTTCCACCATTGTGGTTCATGTCTAGGCTGTAGGACCGCTCACTCAAGAACTACCAAAAGCATTACTGAATTCACCTCAAACACCACAGGACAGAAACACATGGTTAAGGAAGAGCTATCATGCCACACGAAAGGGGTCATATACCTCATCACATGTCCATGCGGACTCCAATACATTGGAAGCACGATTAGGACACTCAAGACCAGGATAGCAGAACATATACAAAATATAAAAAGAGGTTACGAGAAACACAGTGTATCACAACACTTTAAAGACAAACACATGCAAGACCCCACACACATACAATTTATGGCAATACAGCAAGTAACCAAGAATTGGCGAGGAGGAGACTATATAAAAAAAATCAATAGGGAAGAACTCAAATGGATCTACACTTTGAAGACCCTTACACCGAAGGGTCAGAACATAGAATACAATATCACCTCAGTTATGTAATAAGGTAGAATACACTTGAAGGTTGCACAACAGAAATTGGACCCCCCCATTCCACAGTATGTCCCACGGATCTACCTAAATACGTGTGTTCACTCTGTGTAAAGGGGGACGAATGGGCCCTCAGTTACAATCAAACACAGGACAGACCATACTATACTGCAACAGGTATCATTCATTAAGGGGTAACAATAAGGGTATATTATAGAAGATTGGTCACAAATACATTTTTGCGTGAGGGATACTTTCCAATTATCATAACAATTAGACCCCTGACATGCAAAATACAGGAGTCCACATATTTGATTTAAGGACATGTGTGAACATTCACCATTAATCTATACACACTTTTCAGCTATTTGTAAATCTGCAAACCATTAGGGTGTGCAACTTATCACATTTACTAAAAGAAGATCTGTGCAAACCCCCCCTTTTTTTTCATAATTATCATTCATTATTTATGACTCTGTAAATATACACACAATAGGATTCATGTATTCATTAAGACATTCAGATAAATGGGACAGACTTTGAATAAATTTCAGTGAACTTTATTGACAAATGATGGACAAGGAACATTCCATTGCCAAAGAGGGTGGCACCCACTAACAACCAATCACGGATTAGACATTGGCTTAAAAGCAATCCAGAGTATCAGGGATGTAATCCTAGAAAAAGGCACGTATGCTGAAACACCCTAAACACAGACTTTTTTACCCTGTCACTACACCACAGATCCCCCTCTCAGGCCGGAGAGGGAGAGCACACGATTCCGGACAACTTCGCCCGCTCACGTGACTTAGCACGTGATGCCGACACCAGGAAGTAGCAGACGGGACCCGCGAGCAGGAGGAATACAGCAGCGCCTGCAATCGAGCCGGGGACCGGAGCTGCAGACAGGACTCGCGGAGGCAGCGTAGGACGTGGGACGGGACTGCAGAAACCGGTGGCAGGCGCACCAGCCTGCCCCCGGCAGTAAGTGAAACTTACACAGCCCCACACCCGCTACCTCCAGCCGAGCACAACAGTGAGAGTCTGACAGGCGGGACGCCGCAAACTGTCACACTCATTTACATCAGACTAATAGAGACTACTCAGAAGCACATAGGCACACCACACCTATGGTAAAGGTGACCCATACCAGGGTACACCCAACATTAACCCCAGCTGGGGTCCTTCTGAACAGGGTATACCATTAGGAGGGTATACTTATAAAGGGTGGTCTGCAAGACACACCTGATAGTGGCATTTTAGACATATTGACTACAAGGGTCTGGGAAAAAGTGTACCATTCAGGAGGGTACACTTAGAAAGGGTAGTCTGCACGACACACCTGAAGAGGGTTTCACATAAGCCATAATAATAAACAAATACAGTTTATTCTGTCTCACGATTATCATTGTACACATAGGGTTTACAGCCATCATTGACACTCCTTATGCAAAAATAGACATTTTGCAATTTGTCACCCATTCCTTCCCCCTCCCCCTTTTTCCTTGGTATCCACATTCCCAAAGTGCGCTGTCCATTTTTTCCTTCCTGCTCTGCAGAGCAGCCGGTGATCACTGAAAACATGCTGTGCACACGAGCACGGCATGCATTCAGTGCTAGGAGGGGAGCGGGGGCTGCCCAGCTGCTCGGGGAGCGCTGGGCACGCCCCCAAAAGGCAGGAAAATGCCCAGTTTGGCAAGGCCACGCCCATCACGGACGAGGTCACACCTCTTTTCGGATCGGCTTCATCGAGCCAAAAGTTGGAAGGTATGCTAAAGTGAATGAAGATTTTTATTAGTAAAAGATAGGGGTGCCATGGGTTGGTGGTCTAGCACCAAATCAAATTAGTTATGTTCAATGTGATAGGCAAAACCAGTTCTAGTGGCTGCCAATCATAAAATATCTGGACAAAAAGAAGCAGAACCCTACCCACCACCACATAACTGAACCTAAGGATGACAGGTAAGCAAAATTTACATAACTGAATAATTATTTTCAAAATTTCTCAATAAGAAATGTTAGACTTAGGACTTCCGCAAAAAAAATAATAATGGTGGTACTCTAGGGCGCCGTGATTTAATAAAGTTTGGGAACCACTGGTGTAAGCATTTCAGAATTTAAGGGGGTAATGACAGAGGAGGATTTAGAACGGGATCAGTACTAAATGCCGCCGGCCGTAATCCCGGCGGTCGAAATCCCGACGCCGGAATCCCGACCACACAATCCCGACAGGGGTGGCGAGCGGAACGCAGCCCCTTGCAGGCTCGCTTCGCTCGCCACGCTGCGGGCACGGTGCCTCGCTACACTCGGCACACTGTTATATTCTCCCTCTATGGGTGTCGTGGACACCCACGGAGGGAGAATATGTCGGGATTGTGGCGGTCGGGATTGTGGCGGTCGGGATTCCGCCGTCGGTATTTTGACCGCCGGGATACCGGCCGGCGGCATCTTGACCGCATCCCTTTAGAACATCAACAAACGTAGTCACTTTTTTTTTGGCATAATTGGATGTTCAAAGTCATTTATTAAAAGTTAGCAATTCAAGTTTGCATTTTTGGTTTATATTCATAAAACATGTTATGGTGACAGAAAGATGATCAAGAGTCAGCATATTCTCAATCTCTGGACATGCTCCAGGATCACTTCTTGTTTCAGGATTGTATCAGTTCACTTTTGTGGACTATAATTTTGAAAGTTGCATTTTCTTTATTTGGAGTTTTGTGCAACTGTTGTAGATTTTTTTTCAGAAGAGGGCAAGTATTTTATTTATTTATTGATGATGTTGATATATTTCTGTTACAGTTAAGTCTGAGAAGATCAGTATATTGTGTTGGAGAAGGTTAGTTTAGCAGAACAGTATGCAAGTACAGATTGAGTCTTGGTTAATCAGTAAACAGCACTGTCTCTTGTATTACATAACCTTCAATCACCTGCAAAGTGTAACTTGTTTTGCATGAATGTGTGGTAATTGCATGTCTTTCATGACACCTGGACAAACAGAAGTCACCACACATGCTGGTGTGATACAGATTAGGCTAAAGAAAGGCAGAGGGGTGTTTAAGAGAAGAGGAGGCCCGTGTGCCACCTTCTTTGTCTGGGCCCACTCCTCTCTGCCGGCAGCATTGTAGAGTCTGAGTGTTAGAGGCTATAATAAACCTCTTATGAGTGATTGGACAGGATAAACCATTACTGTAACTTGTTACATAGGGAAATGGGGCAGTGCGAATTTACAATATACATTTACACACCACTCCTGTACATGCACATACCCTCATATCTATATATTCACATACAAACTAATATACATATATACACCTCGTGTATATACACATACCCTTCACCACATATATACACCTTGTACAGAAAGTATTCACAGCGCTTCTCTTTTTCCACATTTTGTTATGTTACAGCCTTATTCCAAACTGGAATAAATTCATTTTCCCCTCAAAATTCTACACACAATGCCCCATAATGACAACGTGAAAAAAGTTTGTGTTTTTTTTGAGATTTTTGCAAATTTATTAAAAATAAAAAAACTAAGCAATCACATGTACATAAGTATTCACAGCCTTTGCCATGAAGCTCAAAATTGAGCTCAGGTGCATCCTGTTTCCACTGATCATCCTTGAGATGTTCCTACAGCTTAATTGGAGTCCAACTGTGGTAAATTCAGTTGATTGGACATGATTTGGAAAGGCACACACCTGTCTATATAAGGTCCCACACTTGACAGTGCAAGTCCGAGCACAAACCAAGCATGATGTCAAAGGATTTGTCTGTAGACCTCTGAGACAGGATTGTCTTGAGGCACATATCTGGGAAAGGGTACAGAAAAATATCTGCTACTTTGAAGGTCCCAATGAGCAAAGTGGTCTCCTTCATCCATAAATGGAAGAAGTTCGGAACCACCAGGACTCTTCCTAGAGCTAGCCGGCCGTATAAACGGAGCGATCGGGGAAGAAGGGCCATAGTCAGGGAGGTGACCAAGAACCCAATGGTCACTCTGTCAGAGCTACAGCATTCCTCTGTGGAGAGAGGAGAACCTTCCAATAGGACAACCATCTCTACAGCAATCCACCAATCAGGCCTGTATGGTAGAGTGGCCAGACGGAAGCCACTCCTTAGTAAAAAGCACATGGCAGCCTGCCTGGATTTTGTCAAAATGCACCTGAAGGACTCTCAGACCATGAGAAACAAAATTCTCTGGGCTGATGAGACAAAGATTGAACTCTTTGGTGTGAATGCCAGGCGTCATGTTTGAATCCAATTGAAAATCTCTGGAGAGATCTGAAAATGGCTGTGCACCGACGCTTCCTATCCAACCTGATGGAACTTGAGAGGTACTGCAAAGAGGAATGGGCGAAACTGCCCAAAGATAGGTGTGCCAAGCTTGTGGCATCATATTCAAAAATACTTTAAGCTGTAATTGCTGCCAAAGGAGCATCAACAAAGTATTGAGCAAAGGCTGTGAATACTTACGTACATGTGATTTCTTAGTTTTTTCTTTTAAATAAATTTGCAAAAATCTAAAAAAAACTTTTTTCACATTGTCATTATGGGGTATTGGGGGTCATTCCCAGTTGTTCGCTCGTTATTTTTTTTTCGCAACGGAGCGATTAGTCGCTAATGCGCATGCGCAATGTCCGCAGTGCGACTGCGCCAAGTAAATTTGCTATGCAGTTAGGAATTTTACTCACGGCATTACGAGGTTTTTTCTTCGTTCTGGTGATCGTAATGTGATTGACAGGAAGTGGGTGTTTCTGGGCGGAAACTGGCCGTTTTATGGGTGTGTGCGAAAAAACGCTACCGTTTCTGGGAAAAACGCGGGAGTGGCTGGAGAAACGGAGGAGTGTCTGGGCGAACGCTGGGTGTGTTTGTGACGTCAAGCCAGGAACGAAACTGACTGAACTGATCGCAGATGCCGAGTAAGTGTGGAGCTACTCAGAAACTGCTAAGAAGTGTCTATTCGCAATTCTGCTAATCTTTCGTTCGCAATTTTGATAAGCTAAGATTCACTCCCAGTAGGCGGCGGCTTAGCATGTGCAAAGCTGCTAAAAGCAGCTTGCGAGCGAACAACTCGGAATGACCCCCATTGTGTGTAGAATTTTGAGGGGGAAAAATGTTTTTTTTTTTCCAGTTTGGAATAATACTGTAACATAACAAAATGTGGAAAAATTGAAGCACTGTGAATAATTTCTGGATGCACTGTATATGCACATCCCCACCTATACAGAACATATAAACACCCCTCCTGTACATGCACATACCCACTACATGCATATATACACATACACACCTCATGTATATATGCATACTCCTCTCCCCAATATGCATATATGCACTCTCATGTACATACACATCCCTCCACACATAAACAGGCATATATACACCTTCCATATGCATATATACACATACCCCTTCCAAATATACATTTATACAGCCTCCTCCATATGCATACAGTGGCATCACAAGGCAGGTGCGGGGGGTTTGACCCACACCCGGGTGTTATGCCTAGAAGGGGTGACACCAATCTGTGGGCTCCTCCGCAGCGACAGGAGCCAGGTGCTGCAGTGTGAAAGTCTGCTACAGCACCCAGCTCCTGTCATAGAAGAGGAGCCGACAGCGCTGCAGACAGTCTCCAGGGGCAGCCCAGCTTCTTCGGAGTGATGATCAGTGAGGCCATGCCCCTTTATTTGCAGCCACACCCCCTTTTTGCTATGAGCACGCCTCTGGTGCGCTGGCATATAAAGGGTGCACACTGGGTGTCACCACTCCTGGTGACGCCTCTGTATGCATATATACATCCCTCTGTGTATACACCTATCCCCCCTCAATAAACAAACACCTTTCACCTGACCTTATCAAACTACATAACCCAAATACTCAGCTTCTATTCTCTTAGGGTCAATGCACATTTCTCATGGTTAGCCGTGAAACCTGTGGATCTCAATCAGGTCCGTACTGCCTCAACCTTAGGGAGATTTGATTTCGAGTCTTGTGTAAATCTATGTTATCTACTTAGGCTGTTGCATAGGCAATATGGAGTATTAGTACCTTGTTCATCACCCTATGGAAAGTGGCCTGTGCTCCATGCAAACCAAAGCGTAGGCCCTTGTACTGGAAAAGGTCTTCAGGGAGAAAAATCTGTTTTTCCTTGCCTGTGGGCATAAGAGGAATCTGTCAGTAGCCCAAGGTTGGTTAAATATTTACTGCCGGGCAAACTCTTTACCAGTTCGTCCACTCATGGCATTAGATAGGCATCCATCAAACTATGAAAGTCGTTGCAGAACCTTAAGCTGCCACTGGGTTTTGTAACCAGCACAATCGGGCTATACCACTCACTAGTAGACTCCTCAATTACTACCAGTTGGACCATGCTCTCCACCTCCCTTCTAACTGCTCTCTGCCTAGCCTCATGGATCTGGTAGAGCTTTTCTTTTACTGCTACCCCGGGAGGTGTGACAATATTAAGTTCAATTAAAGCTGTGTGCCCTGGTAGGGAAGAGAACACATCCTTGTACCATTGCTTACACCTGCCACTTCTGCTCTCAGGACAAATTAGGGTCTATGGTGTCCAAGGACTTTCTCAATACCGTACTCAACAACCCTGGCACTGACTTCTTATCTTGCCATGGCTTTAAAAATATACGTTATGGTAAGAACTTACCGTTGATAACGGTATTTCTCCTAAGTCCACAGGTTCCACAGGATAACAGTGGGATATGATGGAGCGACAGCGGATTTACACCAATCAGTCAAAGCTTTCCGGCCTCCCAGCATGCAACGGGCCTATCCATATATCTCCGCCCCCTGGCTCAGGCAAATCAGTTGTATTCCAAAGCAGAAGGCAGGAGCATCATGTAGAACCCTAATCAGGCGAGAAAATCACACATGCACACCCTTCCGTACAAGAAGGAAGATATTAGTGAGTAAAAAGGATCCTCAAATCAGGTGCATCGGGGTGGGATCCCTGTGGAACCTGTGGACTTAGGAAAAATACCGTTATCAATGGTAAGTTCTTACCATAACGTAAATTTCTCCGGCAGGGTCCACAGGTTATCCACAGGATAACAATGGGATTTCCCAAAGCAGTTTAGTGGTGGGGACGCTCCTGATGCATGAGAATCCTTCGCCCGAGTTCAGCATTGTAAGAGGCAAAGGTATCCAAGGCATAATGTCTATTGAATGTGTAATTGGAAGACCATATGGGTGCCTTACAACCCTGTTCTGTTTAGGCACCACATTGTGCTGCCCAAAAAGGACCTACCTTACCGGTAGAATGAACAGAGACATTAGCCAGAATAGGGAGATCAGATTAGAGAATATGCTTCTGAAATCGTCCTCTGAAGCTATCTTGCCAGCATCTGCTTACCAGCCTGCCACCCTCTCTTGTGAAATCCATAGCGAATGAAGAGAGAATCTCTTTCCTGATGGCACTGGTATATTCCACGTCGATCCCTTATGCACGGATCACGTCTAGTGATGCATCTCCCACAGCGAGGCCCGGAACCTGAAAAACCGGGACAACAATTTCTTCGTTAAGGTGGAACTTAGTCATCACCTTGGAAAGATACCCAAATCTAGTTCTGAGAACTGGTTTATGTGGATAAAAAGATCAGAAATGGGGAACAACATGACCATGCCCCTAAGTCTGATATTCCTCTAGCTGACACCGTAGTCGGTAGAAAAACCATTAATGATCCATTTTAACCAATGGTTCAAAAGTGGGCAACTTGAAGGGCTTTAAGGCCTAACACAAGTCCCATGGCACTGTAGGAGGAACAACCAGAGGCTGAATGCGCTGCATAACCTGGAAAAAAGTATGCACATCCTGTAAGTTGGTTATTTAGTTTTGGAACCCTACAGTCAATGCCAACCCTTGCTTTTCCAAGGGAGCCACCTTCAAAGCTTTATCCATTCGTGCCCGAAAGTATGCTAAGACCCCAGAACTCTGAAAAATCTAAGATCCAATCTCACTGCAAGCCTGAACATAGGCTTGCCATATTTGGTGATAAAGGCGAGCTAAGGAAGGGTTCCTTGTTCTTACCTCTGTTTAAATCACCTGCTGCAAACGTCCTGTTACCTTCAGGATAAATGTATCAAGGCAATGCTCTCAAAAACTGTAGATCCAGATGTCTGTGATAACCAGGACCCTGCATCAGTAGTTCTGGACCTTGGGAGAGCAGAAATGGAGTATCCATTGCCATTCTCTGCTGGTTTTCCTGTTTAGCTTTCTCACCTCTCTGGGTAATAGGGTGATTGGAGAACATAAAAACTAGAAGAAAATCTCATCTCACCGATAAGACCTCCACAAGATCACTCTAGGATCCATTGTTTTTGACCCATATGTGAGCACTTTGTTGTTCCAACAAAACTCCATGAGATATATCTCTGGCAAACACCTCTAGTTCACCAAAATCCGGAACCCTAGAGCCCATTAATTTCCCTGAATGGTGTGTCAACTTGAGAAAGTCCGCTTCCCCATTTAGGATTCCCGGAATGAAAATAGCGGACACGGTTGAATGATGAAGTTCTGCCCATCTTAGTATGTGCCTTTACCTTTTTCATCACTTTTCAGCTGCGAGTTCCTTCCTGATTTTTTTGCAAATTTGTTTTATTGATATTTTCAAGAATACAAACAGCAAATAGTAATATCAGAGATATAACAGCAAAAAGTTCCCAAAGCCATGAACATTAACAAGATTTGTAAAGGGAATGCTGCCTTTCTACTAGCATACCATATCTCTAAAAACATAGCTAGAATTACAACTTCTCAGATATATAAAAAGGAAGAAAATGGAAGAGGGAGAGGAAAGATAAAGAACAGGAAAGGAAAAGCAGAGAGAACAGGAGTAAAGTTATTTGCAAGATAGAGATGGGGGGGAAAGGGTATCCCAAGAAAAAAGATTTAGAGGGAAGGGGGGTGGTTCTCTCCTCCCAACTCAGGGAGCCCTGACGTAACAATAGCAGAGGACTACATGGGTGGGATTCAATTCTTTTCACCCCTTTCCACACTCATTCTGTTTCTGCCCTCAGGGACGTTGTATCATTATTTCAGCTCGCTACCCCTGGAGTAGCGAGGCACCCAACTCTTTACACAGCTAAACCTGATTACCATGGGCGCAATATGCGCGATAATGGAGATCATTTTAGAAAGGAAATTGGGCGTGCTATATCATTTGAATCTCACCCCATGAATTTAATAGAAAATTAGGTTTTATCTTTTAAAGGGAAGATTTATAATGGATCGTCTCTTTGTATTCCAGCCAAGGGCTCCAAGTAGCAGTAAAGGAAGTGTTTCTCACTTCTAGAGACGCAATGAAGTCCTCCATTGCCATATAATGATCTATACGGGCGTTCCACTCCTTCATAGTAGGAATCACTGTAGATTTCCAGTGTACTGGAATGCCTGCCTTAGAGGCACTTTAAATATGGTGTAGTATCGATTTCTTGAGTCGATGTCTGGGTGTACGCGTAAGTTTTAAGAGCCAAAAACTAGGACAAAAGGGTAGATCTTCGCCAAGAATAATGTTAGCTGCCTCCACCACTTTGTGCCAATATGGTTGAAGACCACCATATATGTAGGGGGGTACCCACCGCTATCCCACATCGCCAACATGTGTTGGGTACTCCAGGATAGATTTTCGCGAGTAGATTTGGGCATCTATACCACCTTGTGAGTACTTTGTAGTGAGTCTCCAAAACCAAAACATTAATAGTTAAGGAGAAAGTATTATTATAGATATCTTCCCAATCATCTGTAGTTATTAAACCCACGAGATCAAGTTCCCAATTCTTGACATATTTAGGTTGGGAAAAAAATCTGTGGTCTATTATCCATTTATAAAACATAGAGAGAGTATGTCTGGGATGTGTTTGGGAGAGACATAGCTGCTCAAACAAAGTCATAGCTCGTTTACCCTTCCCAGAAGAGTAAAAAGCCACTAGGTAATGTTTAATTTGGAGATATCTCCATATTTCTTTGTTTGGTAGATTCCATTTCGCCTGCAATACGGGAAAGGGTATTATACCAGACGCGTCCAGCAGCTGATCTACTCTCAGGATGCCTCTTTCCCGCCATAGACAAAACGACAAGGGGTGGCAGCCTGGGGGAAACTCAGGATTCCCAAACAATGGTGAGAGTGGAGAAGGGGGCGCAGAAACATGTGGTAGGTTACGTAAAAGGCGCCAACACATAAAAATAGGGCCAGTTAGTGGGTTCAGCACTCGGGGGACTTTGGAGAGCCAAGGGAGGGGAGAGAGGCCAATTCAATGTCTACCCATTGTTTCCTGTGGAGTTCACGACTCCACTCCACTACTCTTGGAAGGAGTACTGCTTGGTAGTATGAGAAAAAGTGGGGAAGTTGGAGACCTCCTTGGTGTTTTCGTCTAAAAAGAATGTCATGCTTAAATCGTGGTTTGCGTCCTGCCCAAATGTAGTCTCTAATCTTACGTTGTAGTGAGGTAAACCATGATCGGGGGATAGCGATGGACAGCGTTTGCAGCAGGTAAAGGATTCTGGGTAAGATATTCATCTTAATGACTCCTACCTATCCATGAAATATTTTTCCCACCCCATTTGGTAAGGTCAGATTGGAGTTTGGATAAGAGTGGGGGGAAATTTGAGTGGTAAATCTGAGAAAGATCCCTATGGAGGATCACCCCTAAATATTTTAATTGTGTTGGATGCCATGCGAAGGGTGAAATGGATTGGAGAACTTGAAGACTCGTCTGATCCAATGTTAAATTCAATGCCGTGGACTTGTGCAAGTTAATTTTGAAATTAGAGAGAGTGCCAAAATGCTTAAATACTTTAAGGAGATTAGGTATGGAGGTCAGAGGGTTAGATATCACTGCGAGGAGACCCTGTGATGTTTACATTCTGACGAATGGCCCTCACCAGGGCCTCCATGCATAGTACAAAAATAAGCGGTGACAAAGGACAGCACTGATGAGTGCCATTCCATATCTGGAACGGGTCCGACAGCTCCCCATTTATACGGACTTGAGCCGCGGGCCCAGAGTACAAGGCCCGAATTCTCTGGAAAACTACTCGGCCCAAGTGTTCCACTACCCCCAACAGAAAATCCCAATCAACCCTGTCGAACGCTTTTTCCGCATCAGTAGAGAGGAGAATAGAAGGAGATTTGCAGGTTGAGGCGTAATAGATTAAGTCCAGGACCTTTGTGGTGTTATCTCTGGCCTCACGGCCCGGGACAATCCCACTTGGTCCGAGTGCACTAGGCTTGGAAGAAAAAGTTTTAAGCGATTCGCCATTAATTTGGTGAAGAGCTTTAGGTCTACATTTAACAGGGAAATGGGCCTATAGCTGGAGCATTGGGCTGGGTCCTTACCCTCTTTAGGGATCACCGTAATGTGTGCAAGCATAGACTGGGGAGAGAAGGGGGACTGGTCCGAGACCTGATTAAATGCTCTAAGCATCAGTGGTAACAAAACATCTCCAAATGTCTTATAATATGCTAACGAGAAACCGTCAGGGCCCGGACTCCTGCCATTAGGGGTTGTTTTAATAGCTTCCTCAAGCTCCGAAATAGTGTAGGGGGTCTCGAGTGATTCGACTTCCTCTGGTGTAAGTGTGAGGAAATTCATTTCACGTAGGAACTCAGCATTAGAGGCCTTACGGGAGAGGTCAAGCCCGGCCTCAGTAGAGCCTCTGAGATTATATAACTCGGTGTAATAACGTCGGAAGGCTGCCGCTATCTCTGCCATGGTATTCTGTGTTGTGCCAGTATGTGACTTAACTTTGGATACAAAAGATGCTGCCCGCTGAGCCTGGAGTGCCCGCGCCAGCAGCTTCCCAGGTTTATTCCCCCAAAGAAAATAACGACTACGCATTTTCTCGCCTCCAATTTCAGTCTATGAGACATAAGCGAGTCCAGTTCCTTCCGAGCTAATAATAAAGGCTGAAGGGTATCATTTGACAAGGCGGATTTATGGAGAAGTTATAAGGCTTGAATTTTTTTGAATCAAGGCCACCCGTGCCGCCATGTGTTGTCAATGCCTAGCCTGGGCAGTCAATGACCCTAAACGCAGAGGGGAGAGGGTTCCCAGCAGCCCCCACCACTAATAATGTATTGAGAGCAGAGCAGTGTTCCCTCACAGAACAGCGGCTCCCAGTGTGGGTACTTTGCCAGGCACTGAGATGGTGCCGCCAGACTCCAAACCGGAGCCCCAGCAGTGCAGGTACCTGTGCCCCAGCCAGCGGGGAAAATACGTTGGTGGGAGCGGTGAGTGTCCCGGCAGGCACAGGGCACCCCTCCCAGCAGAGCAGCGGAGGACAGATGGAGGATACATTTGTACCTGAATCAGCCTTGTATTTCTGCTGAAGCTAAAACACTATGCAAGTGAACAATCCTGAACCAGATCATGAGAGGACAATACAGTTTTGTAAAACAAACATAATATGAGTGTCCTCACCTTTGCCACTCTTATACATGATAAATAATCAGCACTTCCACAGTACACTACACGATTTTGTGACTGTAATCTTTAATTGATATTCATCCAACCCTCCATGCATCAGCACTGAGGTTCTGCAAGACAGACTTAACAGACATATAGGCCCTCATTCCGAGTTGATCGCTCGCTAGCTGCTTTTAGCAGCAGTGCAAACGCTAAGCCGCCGCCCTCTGGGAGTGTATTTTAGCTTAGCAGAAGTGCGAACGAAAGGATCGCAGCGGTGCTACAAAAAAAGATTGTGCAGTTTCAGAGTAGCTCGAGACTTACTCCTAGCTAGCGATCACTTCAGAATGTTTAGTTCCTGTTTTGACAAACACGCCCTGCGTTCGGCCAGCCACGCCTACGTTTCCCCAGCCACTCCTGCATTTTTATCTGACATGCCTGCGTTTTTTCACACACTCCCCAAAAACGGTCAGTTACCACCCAGAAACACCCACTACCTGTCAATCACTCTGCGCTCAACAGTGTGACTGAAAAGCGTTGCTAGAGCTTGTGTAAAACCACATCGGCTTTTGTGAAAGTACGACGTGCGTGCGCAGTGCCCCCCATACGCATGCGCAGAATTACCGATTTTTTGCCTGATCGCTGCGCTGCAAACGAAAGCAGCTAGCAATCAACTCGGAATGAGGGCCATAGTAAAGTCAGCCTAAATACTAGCAAACAGTCACATGTATATTAGTAAAATAAGCAATATGAGTATATCATCAACTACAAATAACATTTTATTTATGTAGGAGAACACTTTTACTGAATCATATTTAAACAGATCTAACGTATTCAGACGCAATGCGAAAGAAACAACAGTAATGGTACAGCCTCATATGCAATAGACACTTTAACTATTTGTACTCAAAGGTAGATAGAGACTTAGTGCTGTATTACCCATACTCAGTAGAGTGGGATACAGGGAGACTCACCTCGCTTCCAAGATCGATCATACGTTAACGAACGCTGAGTGGATCCAGACGCTAGTAGTGTACATTGCCACTTCCTGAACCCAGTGATCACAGTTGCTCTGGTTACACAGCCGCCTATGCTGCGACCGGATCCCCTCGTGGTAGCGCTTAGTGAATACAGACGCACCGGTCAAGCAGCCACCTATGCTGCGACCAGGTCCCCTCATGGTAGTGCTCAGCGAACACAGATGCACCGGTCACACAGCCGCCTATGCTGTGACCGGTTCTCCTCGTGGTAGCGCTCACTGAACACAGATGCACCGGTCACGCAGCCACCTATGCTGCGACCGGGTCCCCTCATGGTAGCAATCAGTAAACACAGACGCCCTGGTCACACAGCCGCCTATGCTGCGACCGGGTCTCCTCATCTCCTAGTGTAGCCAGTAGCGTCTGAAATGGAAGCAAGGAAACAGTTCATGGCGGGAGACTTGGAGGAAACCGATCATGAACCGGGGGGGAGGGGCGACCAGGAGAGCGTCTGACTCCCCACTGGTGCCTATGATCCCTAAGGCTTAGCGATGGAGCACCCGTGGTGGTGGCGCGTCAGCTACTGTTTGGTAGTCTCCTCCCAAAACAGTGCGGCTGTGTCCGTATTCCATGCATGCTACACGGAACCGATTCCTTACCTTCTCCCCGTGCTCCGGCCACAGCCTGGTAACGTTTGATGGACCTGCTAGTATATCCGACACAACCGCCCGCTGAAACAGCACTGTACTCGTGGGTAAGTGTTGTCGTGACCCGGCGGAGAGTTGTTGGAGCGACTCTTTCCCTTATGCGTATAAGACGCTGTTTAGAAAGATCACTCAAAAAAATTAGTAAGACTATAAAAATAAAATAAGAAAGCTTGGGGATGCTAAAAGAACAGCAGCCCTCTGACCGTGGTCCGGCTCCTGCCGCACCAAACAAAAAACTGATTTGCCTGAGCCAGGAGGCGGGGATATATGGACAGGCTCGTTAAATGGTGGGAGGCCGGAAAGCTTTGACTGGTGCAAATCCGCTGTCGCTCCATCATATCCCCATGTTATCCTGTGGATAACCTGTGGACCCTGCCAGAGAAAAGTAACAATATAACTGCTCTTCTTTCCTCCTCCCAGCCTGACAGACCTTATAGTTCACAGGGCCCACTGCCTCTACCACCTCATGGCCATGTGTTCCCTCCCGGCCGACAGCATACAGATTCAGGACTTACTAAGCAGTGATAAGAGCAGAGAAGTGAGCCAGTGGAGAGGTTGCCCACGGCAACCAATCAGCACTGAAGTAACATCTATAATTTGCATACTATAAAATGATCCAGAGCTTCTGATTGGTTGATGGGGAAATTTCTCCACTGGCTCACTTCTCCACTCTTATCACTGCTTAGTAAATGTACCCCTTAACCACTACGGTTTATTTAATCAGGATGACTGCAGACCAGTAACCATCATATAGTAGATGTTCACAGTCTTGCCACTATCTAACTGACATCTACTCGCTAGTCACCGGCCAGCTTTCCCAGGATCGGTCATACATATAAATGGCACAGACAGCATTTTATACCTTAGACTCAGCGGTGCAAGTGGGCGGGTACGGGTGGGTACGGCGTACCCTTAAGAATTTATCCGTGGGTACGCCGTACCCACACCGACGGGCCGCCGCTCCTCGTCCCTCCCTCTGCTGCTCATCGCCACTGATGTGAGGGGAGGAGAGCGCAGCCTGCGCCTCTCCTGCCCCTCAGTGTCTTTGTTCAATTCAGCGCCACCCGTGAGCCAATCAGAGCTCACGGACCGGCAGCCAAGGCTGCCGGACCGCGAGCTTTGATTGGCTCACGGATCGGCGCTGATTTGAACTGAGCCACCCGCTGGAGACTGAGGGGAAGGAGAGGTGCAGGCTGCACTCTCCTCCCCTCACACAGATGTACACAGGAGAGCAGCAGCAGCAGCATCGGTGAGCAGGAGGGTTGGGGGGGTGCACTTCATGTATACCTGGCACTGGGGGCATATCTGGCACTGGGGGGGGGGGGCATGTATACCTGGCAATGGGGGCATATCTGGCACTGGGGGGACATGTGTAGCTGGCACTGGGGGCATATCTGGCACTGGGGGGACATGTGTAGCTGGCACTGGGGGCATATCTGGCACTGGGAGCATATCTGGCACTGGGGGATATCTGGCACTGCAGGGACATGTGTATCTGGCACTGGGGGGACATGTGTATCTGGCACTGTGGCCATATCTGGCACTGCGGGGACATGTGTATCTGGCACTGGGGGATATCTGGCACTGGGGGGACATGTGTATCTGGCACTGTGGCCATATCTGGCACTGGGGGGACATGTGTATCTGGCACTGGGGGCATATCTGACACTGAGGGCATATCTGGCACTGGGGGGACATGTGTATCTGGCACTGGGAGCATATCTGACACTGAGGGCATATCTGGCACTGGGGGGACATGTGTATCTGGCACTGGGGGCATATCTGGCACTGGGGGGACATGTGTATCTGGCACTGTGGCCATATCTGGCACTGGGGGGACATGTGTATCTGGCACTGGGGGCATATCTGACACTGAGGGCATATCTGGCACTGGGGGGACATGTGTATCTGGCACTGGGGGCATTTCTGTATCTGGCACTGGGGGCATATCTGGCACTGTGGGGGCATTTCTGTATCTGGCACTGGGGGCAATGTATATCTGACACAGTGGCGGCATTTGTGTATCTGGCACTGTGGGGCAATGTGTATCTGGCACTGTGGGGCAATGTGTATCTGGCACTGTGAGGCAATGTTTATCTGGCACTCTGGGGGCATTTGTGTATCTGGCACTGTGGGGCAATGTGTATCTGGCACTGTGAGGCAATGTATATCTGCCACTCTGGGGGCATCTGTGTATCTGGCACTGTGGGGCAATGTATATCTGGCACTGTGGGGCAACGTGTATCTGGCACTATTGGGGTCATATGTGTATCTGCCCCTCCCCCCATATGTGTATCATGCCCCCATTTCAATTGGCCACACCCCATGTGGCATTTGGCCACACCCATTTTTGGCGCGCGCACAAAGTACCCGTAAGACATTTTTTCTACTTGCACCACTGCTTAGACTTCTCCTTCCCCACCAAAACTGACAGGCAAGCGACACACCCACCTTGCTTTCTTAATTAACTTAATCTCAGGTGTTCTTGTTGATCAGTTATATGCTTTCAACTGCAGCGGGCTACAGAAGAGAGGTGCACTAGCCTCCAATAACCCTATTCCTCGGTTGTTTAATATAGATTTATATGTTAATACTTGCCATTATTCAGGGCCGGATTAAGCCTTGGAGGTGCCTGGGGCACTTAAGACAGGGGGGCCCCAGTGGAAGGTGGGGGATGTATATTAGATTGTGCATACCTCGCAACATGTCCCATTTCAGGAGGGACAAAATGCTCTCTACCTGGACTTCTCTCTTAATATATGATTGAGGTCACCTGTGTTGAACTATTTAATTGATAAGGTAGTTCAACACAGATGTTTGCAATCATAAATTAAGGAGGAAGTCCAGGTAGAGAGCATTTTGTCCCTCCTGGAATGGGTCACAATGGGAGGTATAGATTGTATATATTAGATCAGGGGTTCTCAAACTCGGTCCTCAGGACCCCACACAGTGCATGTTTTGCAGGTAACCCAGCAGGTGCACAGGTGTATTAATTACTCACTGACACATTTTAAAAGGTCCACAGGTGGAGCTAATTATTTCACTTGTGATTCTGTGAGGAGACCTGCAAAACATGCACTGTGTGGGGTCCTGAGGACCGAGTTTGAGAACCTATGTATTAGATTTAAACCAATAGTGTATATTAGTTTTAAACTAATAGTTTAATAACGCCTAGGTATTGTTTATACAGTAGATCCACCTAATTGAAAGACAACTATTTTATACAATTTTCTTGTAGTGCAACAAAGACAACTTAAACAGCCTTAAAATATACATAGAAAAATAAAATTATTTTTCTTGTCACATGCAAGAATAGCAGCAGCCTCTGTACTACTTAAACACTGGGATAGGACTCTCTGCATTTGTCTCTATCTCTAGACCCAAATGGTGTAGTTGCATAACAGTTTACACAGGACTCAGACACCCAGGCGGGGAGGAGCCGGAGCCTGGGATCCCTGTGTCACTTACAGCTCTCTCCTCTGGTCGGAAAGCTCCGTCTGTTGCTCATGAAATATACGTTATGGTAAGAACTTACCGCTGATAACGGTATTTCTCCTAAGTCCACAGGTACCACAGGATAACAATGGGATATAATGGAGCGACAGCGGATTTGCACCAATCAGTCAAAGCTTTCCGGCCTCCAAGCATGCAACGGGCCCATCCATATATCCCCGCCCCCTGGCTCAGGCAAATCAGTTGTATTCCATAGCTCAAGGTAGGAGCATTATGTAGAACCCTAATCAGACGAGAAGAACACACATGCACACCCTTCAGTACAAGAAGGAAGAGGTTAGTGAGTAGCAAGATCCTCAAATCAGGTGCGTCAGGGTGGGATACCTGTGGACTTAGTAGAAATACCGTTATCAACGGTAAGTTCTTACCATAACGTATATTTCTCCGACGGTCCACAGGTTATCCACAGGATAACAATGGGATTTCCCAAAGCAGTTTAGTGGTGGGAACGCTCCTGATGCTCAGGAGAATCCTTCGCCCGAATTCAGCATCGTGAGAGGCAAAGGTATCCAAGGCATAATGTCTTAATGAATGTGTAAACGGAAGACCATATGGCTGCCTTACATATCTGTTCTGTTTAAGCACCACATTGTGCTGCCCCTGAAGGACCTACCTTACGAGTAGAGTGAACAGAGACATTAGCCGAAACAGGGAGATCAGCTTGAAAATATGCTTCGTCATTCGAAGTCATCTTACCAGCAGGTCATCCTCTCTTATGAAATCCATAGAGAATGAAAAGAAAATATGCTTTTCTTTTTTTAAATATGTTTATTAGGAGAAAAATTATAGGTGTAACACACACATTTCACATGTTACATGATAACTGTTTAACAACATCTCCATCTATGACAATATCAAAGTTAATGATACGTAGGAATGTACAACATTACATCTGTACCACAGCAATCACATATAATGATTAGAGAATAACGTGAAAAGGATATCATGGATATTACATAACATGTAGCAGGGAATTGTCGTCTCACGGTGTCATTAACAGTATAATTAAGCTAAGCAAAGAGGATGTTCTTAAAATAATAAAGTTAAGGTTAAGGTTAGAAGGGCGGTGATCCCCTCGTGAGAACCTCTGTATTGTACCAAGTAGTAAATTTAACTACTTTACGCATGCCATCACGTATTGATTGTGGCAGAGTTACAACATAGGGTAGCCATATTGTAAAGAATTTGGGGGAATTGGATTCCACTCTAAGAGAGCATTCTATCCAGTCCATTTGGTACAGATGTGTCAGTCTAGGAAGTAGGAGAGTTATGGGTATAGGGGTTTTGTGTATCCACTGAGACAGTATGGTCTTTTTTTAAGCTGCCGCTATCCGCGCTAGTAATAATTTATTACCTGGAGATATTGAACAGCCATCAGGGTCATATTGACTCCAGAAGGCCCAGTGCAAAGTGGGTGTGAGAGGAATATTTAAAGTCGCTGTAATGTAGTTACAGACTTCTTTCCAGAATAGTTGTATTATAGGGCATGACCAGAGGCAATGAATGATGTCTGCATCAGGTGAGGAACACTTGAAGCAATGGGAGTTATCAGAGATGCCCGTGAGGTATCTGAGACGGGGAGTATAATATGCCCTATGTAAAAATTTTAAATGCATTTCTGCATAGGAGGAAGACACAAAATATGCTTTTCTGATGAGACTGGTACAATCCATGTAGATTCTTAATACACGGATCACGTCCAGCGATGTATCTCCCGCAGAAAAGGTCCAGACCCTAAAAGGCCGGGACAATATTTCCTTTGTTAAGGTGGAACTTAGTCATCACCTTAGGAAGATACCCAGATCTAGTTCTGAGAACTACTTTATCTGGATAACAATCAGAAATGGGGAACAATATGACAATCCCTAAGTCTGATATTCTTTTATCTGACGACTTAGTAAGTAGAAAAGACACTTTAGTTGTCAACCATTTATAATCCATATTTTTAAGTGGTTCAAATGGGGCAACTTGAAGGACTTTCAGGGCTAAACAAGTCCCACGACACTGTAGGAAAAACAACCAAAGGTTGAATGCGCAGCATACCCTGGAAAAAAGGTACGCACATCCTGTAAATTGGTCATTTACTTTTGGAACTCTAGAGTCGATGCCGACCCTTGCTTCTCTCAAGGAAGCCATCTATTCCTGTCTGAAGGAATGCTAAGACCCTGGAAACTCTGAAAAAATTTTAGGGTCTCATTCACCTACAGCACCTGGTCTTTGCAGATGTTCCCCATCCAAGTACTCACCAGGCACAATACTGTATAGCTTCCCTGATCTGGTGAGATTGGTCATATCCAGTATGGTGTGGCTGTAAATTTTCTTTCACTGCACCAATGAATATAGGCTTGCCATATTTGTTGATAAATGCGAGCTAAGGAAGGTTTCCTTGCTCTGAAACTGTTTGAAAGTATCCTCTTGTCCTGAGGATAGAGGTTTCAATGGCCACGCTGTCAAAGACAGTCGACCCACATGTATGTGATAACCAGGACCCTGCATTAATAGGTCTAGACATTGAGGGAGCAGAAGTAGAGCATCCATTGCCATTTTCTGCTGGTCTTCCTGTTTAAACTTTCTCACCACCCTGGGTAATAGGGTAATTAGAGGAAAACTCATCCGCCAGATGAAGGTCCTGTCTCACCGATAAGGCATCCACAACGATCGCCCTGGGCTCCTTTGTCCTTGACCCGTATGTGAGCACTTTGTTGTTCAACCAAGATGTTCTGAGATACATCTCTTGCACACACCTCTTGTTTTCTAGAGTCCGGAAGATCTCTGGGTGTAGAGCCCATTCACTCCTCTGAATGGTGTATCGACTTGAAAAAGTCCATTTCCCCATTTATGATTCTCGGACTGAGAACGGCAGATAAGGTTGGATGATGAAATCCTACCTCTTAGGTATGTGACTTACCTTCTTCATCCCCTTTTCAGCTGAGAGTTCCTACCTGATGTTGAGGTACCCTCCTGCCGTTGCATTGTCCGAGCAGAACTGGACTGGTTTTTACATGAAGACTGTCCCGTGCCTACACCGGTGCCCTGTATATGGCCCGAGGTTTCAACCTTTATTGGTAGACAGCACTTTTGGAACACAATCTCCCTGACACTAATCCTAGTGTCAGAATCTCCAATCTGATATTAAAAGGATTTTCCTTTGTCCCGCTTGGATGTCTGTAGCCAGCAGGCTAATGACCTTCTTACTTTTATCTTAAGTACCATAGTTGGTCTTTATTATCTGATGCAATCTAATATTACTTACCACACCTTGTATTCCCAGCTGGTCCCTCCAGGTACCAACCAGGCCCACACTGCTGATCTTCCATGATCCAATGAAGTCTGGACATATCCAGTGTGGTGTGGTTGTAGATTCTACTAGGTAAGAATCAGACGCTGCAGAGACCTAGAGTGGAATTGCGCATACTCCCTCCTGTCGATGCAGATACCATCAAACCCATCCCCGCATTGCTGCGTGAATAGATACAGTTTAACTGTGTGGTGATTCCTGAATCCTATAGTATACCCTGGATTTATTGTTGCAAGGTAAAAAATTACTCTCTGCAGATGTGAACCAGTACAGCCCCCAAGCGAGTCACCCGCTGTGATGAAACTGGAAACGATTTTCCCTAAGTTATGAGTCACTTGCCTCTGCAAACTTGGTATTGCTGTTGCCTTATGACAAAGAGCAATTTCTGTGACTGTGCCAGGATTAAAATATCCTAGGTATGGGAAAAACCTTAACCCCTGCTGGCGGAGATAAGGTGTTGTTACCCCCATATTTCTGGTAAATACTCTGGGGACTGTGGCTAACCCAAAGGGTAAAGCCTAAACTGAAAAATGCTTTTCTGGAGTATAGCAGAACCTTGGATAACCCTGATGGACAATGGTATAGGAACCTGTAGGTAAGCCTCCTGTATCTCCAGGGATCCATAAAAACCCCTGGCTCCATGCCACACATAAGGAACGTATGATTCCATGTTTCCAAATGTATTTGCTCAGCATTTTTCAGATTGAGCATGAGTCGAAATGACTCCTTTGGCTTCCGACTAAGCCAGGTTGAAGTAAAACCTTGTCATTATTTGCCAGAGGAACTGGAATGACTATTCCTGACCGAAGCAAATTTCTGACCTGCTTCTTGCAAAGCCAGGCCTTCGTCTATAGCCAAGGTAGGCTGTCTTGAAGGCGAAAGCATAACTAGAGATACCATGCCAGGTCTGTGTTACCTGAGGAAGCCGGCTCCCCAACCTGGGGTCTCCAGGCGGAGCCCACACCATCAGCTGATGGTTTAATTTTTCTACAGCACCTGGTATTCCTCGATAGCCATCCGAGTACTAACCAGGCCCACACTGTAGATCTTCTGGTAACTCAATGGTTTCCTAGTCTCAAATCACACTAATGTGGGATTCAGCCTATGACAGGCTTCTATTGATAGTGTAATACCAACACGTGAACTGTATGTGGAAGGTACCTGACTTTCTTGGAGTCTGCTCCTGACTCCAGAATATCTGTCAGTTCTTACCAAAAAGGAATATTTTCAGAACAAGACAATGATTCCACCTACAGCACCTGGTATTCGCAGATGTTTCTCACCAGGCCCCACACTGCATAGCTTCCAAGATCTGGTGAGATTGGGCATAATCAGTGTGGTGTGGCTGTAGATCTTCCACTTACCCAGCTAAACTGCTCTATAAGCAGGTATAGTTAGGGCTGATGCCCTGGAGTAAATATTTTGCCCATATCCAATGCTTCCAGGAACATTGCAGTTTTTTATATGAGCCATATGAGATTCTTGCTCTACTGAAATATCTCCTTCCATTGCATCAGCCCAGGCAATCACTGCCTTTGCCATTTAAGATAAAGCCAAGGCTTGGCCTCATGACTGCCCTAGACAGGAAAATTGAAAGCAAAGCTATTGTAGATTCCCCTTATCTACTTTAGGAGCCATCTCCCCTTTTTTTAAACAATACCCAGCTGGAAGCAGATCGTAGGAATTAAATTTCTTAGGAATTCTAACTTTTCATTGGGCGTAACCCAAACCTCTTCCATGATTTCCGTCAGCTGATCTTGGAACTCAAGTACTGGGATGTTTAAACACAGATGCCTTGGTTTCTAACACCGGCTATGCTGTATCCTCTAAGGATAAAATGGCTTCATTGCTTTTAATTAACTCAGCTATATTCGAGAGCTGAGACCTACCTCTTTTTCATATGATGAAGTAGAAAAATTGGGCTTTCATCTTCTGATGAATCTAAACAATGTGTAGCCTGCGAGGGTGAAGGTTTACTTACCACTGGTTCTGAGAAGCTGCTGCTGTATGTAAGGGCTTGTAACCCTATCCCTGGTACAGGATTTTGGGGGATTATCCATCTAATTTACTGGATAAAGCTTGTGTAAATATAGTCCAAGGTGGATACACTCGTACCTACATCCGCCTTGCCTACTGAACTAAAACAGGCATACAAGCCATCCCGAACTAGATCATAAGAGGATAATACAGCTACAAAACATGGTATGAGTGTCCTCACCATTGCCGCTTTATTGCATGATAAATAATCAGCACTTTCACAGTGTACTACACAATTTTGTGTGTATCACTTTAACCTTTTTTCTTTAAAATGATATCCATTCGATCCTACTCATGCACCAGCATTATGGATCTGCAAAACAAACTGACAAACGTAGCAAAGTCAGCATCATACTAGCAGTGAGTCACATGTTATACATTAGTATATTAAGCAATATGAGCACATCGTCAACTACAATATTATTTTAAGTATGTATAAGAACACATTTACTGAATCATGTTTAACATATCTAACGTATTCAGACGCAATGCGACAGAAACAACAGTAATGGTATACAGACTCATATGCAATAGGCACTTATCTAACTATTCGTACTCAAAACAGTAGATAGAGATTTAGTGCTGTATAGCCCGTACTCAGTAGAGTGGGATACAGGGAGATTCACCTCGCTTCCAGGGTCGATCAATACGTTAGCGAACGCTGAGTGGATCCAGACGCTACTAGTGTACACTGCAGCTCCATGAACCTATAGTGAACACAGGCGCACTGGTCACACAGCCGCCTATGCTGCGACCGGGCCCTCAGAGAAATCAGATGCCCCGGTCACACAGCCGTCTATGCTGCGACCGGGTCCCCTCGTCTCCCAGTGTAGCTGGTAGCGTCTGAGACGGAAGCGAGGAAACAGTTCATGGCGGGAGACTCAGCGGAAACTGGTCATGAACCGGGGGGAGGGGTGACCAGGAGAGCGTCTGACTCCCCACTGCTGACATCAACCCTAGGGATCGCGGCCTCATGCTATTCCTGGTGCTTATGATCCCTAAGGCCTAGCGCTGGAGCACCCATGGTGGCGGCGCATCAGCTACTGTTAGGTAGTATCCTCCCAAAACAGTGCGGCTGTGTCCATATTCCATGTATGCTATGTGGAACCGATGCCTTACCTTCTCCCCGTGCTCCGGCCACAGCCTGGTAATGTCTGATGGACCTGCTAGTATATCCGACACAGACGCCCGGCGAAACAGCACTGTACTCGTGGGTACGTGTTGTCGTGACCCGTCGGAGAGTTGTTGGAGCGACTCTTTCCAATATGCTTATAAGATGCTGTTTAGAAAGATCACTCAAAAAAATAGTAAGACTATAAAAATAAAATAAGAAAGCTTGGGGATGCTAACAAACCAGCAGCCCTCTGACCATGGTCCGGCTCCTGCCGCACCAAACAAAAAACTGATTTGCCTGAGCCAGCGGGCAGGGATATATGGATGGGCCCGTTGCATGCTGGGAGGCCGGAAAGCTTTGACTGATTGGTGCAAATCCGCTGTCGCTCCATCATATCCCATTGTTATCCTGTGGATAACCTGTGGACCCTGCCGGAGAAACATGATATTCCTCTGTCTCTGCCTGCACTGCATATTGTCCTGCTCACATTCTGGCTCTATCATTAAGAGGAAAAGCAAGTGATATCAGTGTGCTTTGGCCGGGGGGCCCCTGACACAGGGGGGCCCGGGGTACAGTATGCCCTGCATCCCCCCCTTAATCTGGCTATGCCATCATTGCAATCTCATTAAGAGTGCACAGCAGTAAAGGGCAGGGTTATCATAAAGACTCTGAAGATTGTGTAGAGTGACCCTGAGCCTATGGTGGGTTCCTGCACAGCAAAGCAATTTCTGACTAAATTGTTGGCACATTTCTTTGTATCTGTGTCATTCACTACAGTGGCATGAAGGTCATAGTTAAAAAAAGCTTCTAAAAACAGATTCTAGCTTTCATTTTCTAGTACATTCTAGAAAATAACATCTAGAATATACAGTGCATCCGGAAAGTATTCACATCGCTTCACTTTTTCCACATTTTGTTATAATACAGCCTTATTCCAAACTGGAATAAATTCATTTTTCACCTCAAAATTCTACACACAATACCCCATAATGACAACGTGTAAAAGTGTTTTTGAGATTTTTGCAAATTTATTAAAAATAAAAAAAAACTAAGAAATCACATGGACATAAGTATTCACAGCCTTTGCCATGAAGCTCAAAGGAGGAGAACCTTCCAGAAGGGCAACCATCTCTACAGCAATCCACCAATCAGACCTGTATGGTAGAGTGGCCGGACGGAAGCCACTCCTTAGTAAAAAGCACATGGCAGCCTGCCTGGAATTTTCCAAAATGCACCTGAAGGACTCTCAGACCATGAGAAACAAAATTATCTGGGCTGATGAGACAAAGATTGAACTCTTTGGCATGAATGCCAGGCGTCATGTTTGGAGGAAGCCAGGCAATGCTCATTACCAGGCCAATACCATCCCTACAGTGAAGTATTGTGGTTGCAGCATCATGCTGTGGGGATGTTTTTCAGTGGCAGGAACTGGGAGACTAGTCAGTATAGAGGGAAAGATGAATGCAGCATGTACAGAGACATCCTGGATGAAAACCTGCTCCAGTACACTCTTGACCTCAGACTGGGGCGACGGTTCATCTTTCAGCAGGACAACGACCCTAAACACACAGCCAAGATATCAAAGGAGTGGCTTAAGGACAACTCTGTGAATGTCCTTGAGTGCCCAGCCAGAGCCCAGAGTTGAATCCGATTGAACATCTCTGGAGAGATCTGAAAATGGCTGTGCACCGACGCTTCCCATCCAACCTGATGGAGCTTGAGAGGTACTGCAAAGAGGAATGGGTGAAACTGCCCAAAGATAGGTGTGCCAAGCTTGTGGCATCATATTAAAAAAGACTTGAAGCTGTAATTGCTGCCAAAGGTGCATCAACAAAGTATTGAGCAACGGCTGTGAATACTTGTGTACATGTGATTTCTTAGTTTTTTTTTTTTTTATATATATAACTGATTTTTATTAGTTTTTTGCAAGAGAAGTATGCCCCAGACAGCATGTAGTATAATAGCAATAAGTTCCAACCATACAGATGGAGATAAATCACATAAACAGTGGCATGTACATATGTAGGCCAAACAGTGATATTCAAAAATGTCTGTCAAAGCGCTGGGAGCAAACAAAAGGAATTGAAAGGGAAAGAAGAAAGGGGAGGGATACCAGCAGTAACCCAGCCTGCAGGGATAACAAAACAGATAGGGGGTGGGGGGGTGGGGGTAAGGAGCACTTTCAATATGATATAACATTTGAACAATTATGCTGAAGATATAAGTAAAATACTGGCAACATTGCTACGTTGCAGGCATTATAATAAAGTTACAGAAAATTAGCCATGGACAAGAGTGTGAAAAGAAAGGGCGAGAGTGGTCAACTCGAAAAGTAAATAGGTAGATGGAAATGAAGGAAGGAGAAGAGTGAAGAACATAAAAATGTTGGGTGTAGTATGGTATGCCGGCGGCCGGGCTCCCGGCGACCACCATACCAGCGCCGGGAGCCCGACCGCTGGCATACCGACAGCGTGGCGAGCACAAATGAGCCCCTTGCGGACTCGCTGTGCTCGCCACGCTGCGGGCATGGTGGCGCGCCACGCTATTTATTCTCCCTTAAGGGGGGTTGTGGACCCCCACGAGGGAGAAAATCTGCCGGTATGCCGGCTGTCGGGATTCCGGCGCCAGTATACTGTGCGCCGGGATCCCGACAGTCGGCAACCTGAAGACCACCCAAAAATATTATTTGGTCATCTTCCAGGAGGGGGTTTTCAAAGGCAGAGGTTATCCTGGATTGAATTTCATGGGCCCCATTTTCTGTAAAAACCGGCAAGACCGGAATATCTTGTAAGTATAGTAGATCTGCGATCGAAATATAGGTACTGCAGCATGACCTTCAGAACTTCAGATAAAAATGGGGCGGACCTAACAACACAATGTTTTAATATCGCTTTCTTTGAAATAGTGAAAAGCATAGTTAACATAGGGAAAAATATTTTAATTCCTCTTATATGTTCCCAGGCAGAAAAATTGATGCATAAGCATGCCAGAGGGTCAGGCCAGAGAGATGTGAAAGTGGTTATTAATAAACATAAATAGTTTGTTCCAGAAACGTCGAATCTTGGTACAATTCCAGAAGCAGTGGTAGAATGAGGCCTTAGCCCCTTTACATTTGGGGCGTTTGTCAGAAGCCGAAGGGTCTATAAGCGCTTGGACATAAGGAGGTAAATACGCTCTGTGGATAGACTTGATGTGAACTTCTTGTAGGTAAGCAGAGCTCAATATGGACATGGGGGGTCATTCCGAGTTGTTCGCTCGCAAGCTGCTTTTAGCAGCTTTGCACATGCTAAGCCGCCGCCTACTGGGAGTGAATCTTAGCATTTTAAAATTGCGAACGAAAGATTAGCAGAATTGCGAATAGACACTTCTTAGCAGTTTCTGAGTAGCTCCAGACTTACTCGGCATCTGCGATCAGTTCATTGCTTGTCGTTCCTGGTTTGACGTCACAAACACACCCAGCGTTCGCCCAGACACTCCTCCGTTTCTCCAGCCACTCCCGCGTTTTTTCCTGAAACGGTAGCGTTTTTTCACACACTCCCATAAAACGGCCTGTTTCCGCCCAGAAACACCCACTTCCTGTCAATCACATTACGATCACCAGAACGAAGAAAAAACCTCGTAATGCCGTGAGTAAAATTCCTAACTGCATAGCAAATTTACTTGGCGCAGTCGCACTGCGGACATTGCGCATGCGCATTAGCGACTATTCGCTCCGTTGTGAGAAAAAAATACCGAGCGAAAAACTCGGAATGACCCCCATGGTGCAGTGATGATGATTCAGTAAAGAATCATAGGAAGCAATGTCTGGGATATCTGATCGCCATGAGGTAACCAATTTGTTGAGGGATGGTTTGGAGGGTATGTTCACTATAGGAATGTAAATTTGTTTAATTTTATAAGGATGGGATTCCCAGTGTTTTAGGACCTTTCGCTAGTGGGGAGGAGGGAACAGGAATAAAGGAGTCAAAAGTTAATGATGAAAGATAATGTCTCATTTGAAGAAACATAAAGAAATGGGAGGATGGAAGGGGGTACCTGTCTCTCAGCGTTGCAAATTGGACGACGGGGCCACCCGGGTCAAACACTTGGGAAGCGGAGCACAGCCCCCTGTCCCGCCATTGAAGGAACAGAGTGTTGTGAAGGGAGGGGATGAATGATGGGTTTCCCCAGTGCCAGATTAAGGTCCACATGGGCCTGGAGCTGAAATTTATGAAGGGCCTATTGTGTACTTGATAGGAGGTGTGACAAGTGCTGCGGTGGTCTAAATAGGGGGTGTGGCCTGTGACATGGGTGTGGCATGGAGGTCATAGCTAGTGCCTACCTTCAACCACTTAACAGTGCTCGCCAAAATGGGAATATTTAAGTGGGGATATGGGAAATGAAATGGGAGTACTGTAGCGCGTGCCAAAAAAGGGGGGAAGACCACTGAAAAGGAGTGTGTCCTTAGAAGTATATGCATTAGTGTGCCCCCTCCCCTCCTAGCCTGTATATCCGTCAGTGTGCCACCTTCTCTCCTAGTCTTTAAATGCATCAGTGTGCCCCACCTTCCCTCCTAGTCTGTATGTGTACTAGTGTGCCCTCCTCCCCTTCTAGTCTGTATGTGTATTAGTGTGCCCCCCTCCCCTCCTAGTCTGTATGTGTATTACTGTGTACCCCCCTCTTAGCCTATATATACTATATGGATTCAGTATGGAATCCCGATGGTCATAAGTTCAACGTAGGAATCCCGACATATATATATAAATATATATACATATATATACACATACAGGTATGTCAAATAAGATGAACTCCTCCTTCATTTACATCCTTCAAGATGCTCACTCAAAAATGCCAACACAGTCCAAATGCAGCCACAGAACAGATTCAATGAAGAGGGCACTCTCCAAAAGTTGCTTTACACAAAATTACATATTTAATTTATCAACTTGTCTTTATCACCACTCAGTAAAAGAAACTGCAAGCTTCTGAGTTCCAATAATTGTCATGGCAACCATAAAACCAATATGCAAATCAATGCCATCTTATCCTTATACTTAGATTAGTTTGTCAACCTCGGTCCCTCCTGGGCCGCTAGACAGGGCCGTCTTTTCGTATGGGCTCAATGGGCTCTTGCCCAAGGGCCCCAGGAGTAAAAGGGCACTAGGCTGGTAGCTGAGGGTCCCCTCTTTCCAGGGGGTACCATATTTTTGAAAATCGGCCCTGGGGAACCGGAGATATCCGACTTCAAAGCAGTGGTCCCCATCCAAGCCTGCTAATTGCTCTTCTCAGCCAGATATCTCGGGTTCTGTCTGACTTAGAGTTTTTCTGAGGGTATGCTCCAAAAGCTGGGACTCTCCCCTTTCAGTGGACACTGGCAGCTCCACACGCCTAATATGCAGTTTTATATTTTTGTTGGTGGATTGCTCTGGCTACTGAAGTCTGATCCCCAAGTCCCCAGTAACTTCTGAAAGGTGTCCCCTATACCTCCTGAAAGCTGGGACTCTCTAGTTTTTTTATCCCATTAAAGCTAAGAAATCTATTTCCAGGAACTGTAGATATCTGCAGTCAGGGAAGCTGCCCTGACCCCCGACAAAATGATGAATATTAAGCCCACTCCACTATCCACCCCTCCCCTACGTATTAAACACCCCCTACGACCCTGGAAGTCATGTACCAGGGCCCCTTCATTCAGCGCAATGTCCCCTTCTACAGTTCAGTGTTCTCCTTCCCGCCCCATTTGTGCAGTAAAGGAGTAATTAGCAGAAATTATTTCTCCAGGTCCTACATGTTGAGCGGAAGATAGAACCCCCCTACCCCCCACGGGACATCAAAGCTGCCGCTGATAGCACCCCCCACCCCTACCGCTGATGGGTGGGTAGGGGCCCCAGTGCATTGCTGTGCCCAGGGGTCTACACTGCTGTTAAGACGGCTCTGCCGCTAGAGACATGCACCAGAATGTTAATCAGCCATGCGTCAGAAGTTAGTAAAACAGCGACTCCACTTAAGCCATTTAAATTAAATAAAACCATACACCTGGCAGTCGGGGGTCCGTGTGTGCATTCCATCGCACTGCACATGCTCACCAGCACTTCCTATATCCTATGGGAACGTAATGCGTTCCACCGTAATGCGCATGCTCACCCGCACTTCCGGTGTTACATGCCCTAGTGCGTTCCAGCGCCATTGCGCCTCCTCACTATACATATCTAATAATTGTTAGACTCACATCCGGCTGCTCAGAGAGTAAGAAACACTGTAAAGTGCAGTGCGCATAATACAATAAGTGTACACATATATAATCTGTGGGATGTAGTTAAATGCCGCCGCACGGAATCCCGGCGGCCAAAATACTGACGCTGGACTCCCGAACAGCGGCATAATGCCAGCATCAAAATTCCGAAGGAGCTCGGGATCCCGGCATCAAAATCCCGAACATACTTTTAGCGGGCACGATCGCATCCTGCAGTGGGGGGGGGGGGGGGGTGTATTAAGTTTAGACATTAGAAGGGGGGTTAGGGTGCATGAATGGGAAGGGTATGGATAGGTACCAGGGAAGGTAGGGTTAGGGTTAGGCACCAGCAGGGAGGGTTAGGCACCAGCAGGGAGGGTTAGGGTTAGGCACCAGCGGCTAGGGTTAAGGTTAGGCACCAGCGGTGGAGGTTAGAGTAAGGCACCAGCAGGGAGGGTTAGGGTTAGGCACCAGCGGGGAGGGTTAGGCACAAGTAAGGGTCAGGGTAGGGGACAGGGGAGGGTTTAAGTACTTTCTGGGGGGCTGTCGGGATTCTGATGGTCGGGATGCTACTGTCGGTATTCTGACTGCCGGCATCCCGTCCAACGGTATATCATACCGAATCAGGGACGTGCAGTGAGATAAAAGGCTAATGAGGCATTAGCTAGCGCCAGAGCCAGATTTACACACAAAATATGAGCCAAAGCGTACATCTGGGCATTATACACAGGCGCAGCAGTATAAACTCCTGGAATTTTGGTGAGCTTTGATCAGAGATGTGCGGAACAGATAAGCGCCTCACCTGCCATAGACTTTTTACTCCAGAGTTTTGTCTATAAAAATGATTAGAATATCATAAACTTTATACAATCAAAACTCTGGTACAAACGTAAGTATGACAGGAAAGGCTCAGCCTCACCTGCCTCACCCCACCACACGTCACTGTACCGAATCCCAATCTGCTGCCCAACTATATGTCACTAATGGGCCCTACACATTAGGCGATTTCACTGAAAGCTATGAATGATCTCGTTTATTAATGAATGAGATATCGTTCATACCTTTCAGTGTGGAGGCAGCAGCGATGTACGATGCGCGTCCCCGCGCTCGTTCATTGTTGGTGCCGGGTCGCTTATACATGCATGCCAATATGGACAATCTCGTCCATATTAGCATGCAGGGCTATGGGGCCGGGTGAAGGGGGGGAGTGAAGAATCTTCACTCCCCCCGTCATTCCCTCCTCCAGCCGCCAGGTTGCCCGTTGGCCGTATCGACCGTCGGGCACCTCGGCGGCATATTGCCTAATGTGAAGGGCCCATAATGCAAAATTACATAACCGAAAAAATAAAAATAAACAATAAATATTATATAAATAACAAGCTACTTGGTCAGGATTCACATAAAAATCTCATCACAGAAAGCATCTATAATTAATGTTTTTGTTTTTGCCCCTCGGAGCGATAGTATCTAATTCGAAAATATATATATGTGGAGGGGTTGGGATTGAAATGCTGGCGGTCAGAATACCGATCGCGGCATTCCAATGGTGAGAATCCTGATGGGCAAGGTAGGTATACCTAACCCTCTGTTCCCGCAGTCTAAACCTCCCCAGCCCCGAGTCTAACCCTAACCCTACGTGGTGATGCCTAATTGCCTATACTTGACCCCCATTCCCACAGCCTAAACCTAACCCCCTCTTCCTGCAGCCAAACCCTAACACTCCCCCTACAGCCTAAACCTAACCTCCCCAACAACCCCCCCAAATGCTCCCCCCTCTGACTTACATTTCCGGCAGTCTGGCAGTCAGTCATTCGGGATCCCGGCTGTCGGGATGCTGGCGTCGGGATTGTGATCCCAGTTGGGATGCCGGCCCCAGCGGTCTAAGCAGTGTCGGGATTCCTGCGTCTGTATTGCGACTGTTGGGGTCCCGACGAATCCCAGGTAGTTGAACAACAGAGTGTGGGATGGGATGGAGTGGGAGGGATTATATATTTCTGTACATACATACATAATAAACAGATTTATTTTTTCTTTTAACCTTTATCTCCCCCCCACAATCCACTTACCTGGTTTCTGCACCTTATAGAAGCAGCCAGGATCACATAGTAGAGGGAAAAGAGATCAGGAGGAGGCACTGGGCTGGCACAGAATAGGGAGGAGACTGGAGGATGGGAGGCAGGATAGGAGGTACTAGCCTGGGTAGGAGCTCGGAGCACTGGTGGCTGGTCCCAGGGGAGTGGCCAGCTACAGTATTAGGTGTCCATCTAATTCTGGAGAGCAGCAGCAAAGTGACATCAGTGAGAGGCTACAGCTGCAGAACAGTACCACATATCCAGCCACAGCTGCAGCCTCTGTACAGCCCCAATGTCAGCAGCAGCAGCTGTAGTGGTGGCACTAGTACAAGGCAATATACAGCCTAGATGCCTGTGATCCGGGTGACTCCGCCCCCGGCCGAAACCCCACCCCCTCTGGCTGCCGGGAGCACACTAAACTAATTCATTTGTACTGGCGGAGGGCAGCTGGCATCATGCCCCCGAGGCCAGCCCGCCACTGCTTGCGATGCCCATGCGGTGCCGCCTCCTCCAGCAGAAAAGGGGAGGATCTAAGAGAAGCCCCTCCTCCTCATCCGGCCGGGCTGTCTTCATCTGCGGCACTTTAGTCTGGTAGGGGGAGGAGCTGTGAGTAGAGAGGCGAGCGTCTTCTCCTCCACCCCTGATGGCTGGGCAGTCGTGGCGCATCACTGTGCAGCATAGCAGCACCGTCCACTACTGGTCGGGAGGAGGTGCTCGAGGGGACAGCAGCTCCTCCTCCCATTTCAGTCGGGATTTCAGTGTATATTTACACAGACTAGGGCACTGAGACTTTCGGCGGGTGATGTACTGCCGGCGACTGCAACATACAATGACTCATTGTAATGCCGGCAGTTATGGGGTTTCACTGCTGCAAGCTGTGGGCCTATTTTTAATGGGGGGCCTGGAGCTGCAGCTCCATCCGCCCCATTGTTAATCCGGCCCTGGGTTTCCCCATAAAGATACATAAGGGGAAGCAGTGTGGTCGCTCCTCAGTTTTTTGTGCAGTTTCACCCAGCTAAAGTAAGTATCCCTAAACAATGGATGTTCCAGGATGAAAGAAGGGATAAAGGCCTTCTTGGTATGCAGAAGGGCGCAGAGGGAAAAAGGTCTGAGGGCATTAGTGTCTAGGGCTAGATCAGTATACGTGCTCCTGCCCAATAGCCAGTCGGCAGCATAACGGAGGAAAACCATGAGAGAATAGGAGAGAAAATCAGGGACACCAGCGCCACCCACTAATTTGTCCATCACAAGCTTCACAAAGGCAATTTTAGGGTTTTTCCCTTGCCAAAGAAAACGTGTCATAGCTTTGCGGAGTCGGATTCCATCCGAGTCACGAAGGCTGATCGGGAGAGATTGCATAATGGAGAACATTTTTGGGAAGATTACAGATTTAAGGACAGCAATCCTCCCCATCAATGAGAGAGGAAGAGTAGCCCAGCCTTCTAACCTAGTAATTGTGGCTGAAATAACTGGAGAAAAATTCAATTCATAAATACGCGAGGCGTCTCGGGAGATATTGACCCCTAAATATTTAAAGTGTGATTGAGTAATTGTGAAGGGAGAAGCAAGTGTAAGAGAGGAAAGTGAAGAAGGGGGAATGTGTATAAGGAGCAATTCTGATTTGGCGACATTGATCTTATAGCCTGCTGTCTTCCCAAAGTCCGAAATCAATCGTAGGATTTCTGGGACTGAAGAGGTCGGGTTGGAGACAAATAACAACATGTCATCCGCGAACAAGGCAACCTTCAGTTCAATGTCACCAATAACAATGCCAGTGTAAGCTGTGGATAGCCGAAGGGTGATAGCCAAAGGTTCCAGGGCAATGACAAAGAGGAGTGGGGAGAGCGGACAGCCCTGTGAGTGCCTTTTTCTATAATGAAGGGGTCAGAAAGGAAACCGTTGCAAGAGATCTGAGTGGCTGGGGACGAGTAAAGGGTATGAATGGTACGAATAAAGGCCTCTGGAAAGTGATAGCGACGCAAAGTAGCATAAAGATGTGGCCATTCGACTAAGTCAAAAGCTTTTTCTGCATCCAGAGAAAGGATAGCATTGCCTGAAGGGGAAGTAGAAGAATGACATGTGTGTAGAGCAGCAATCACCTTCCTCACATTAACCACCGAGTGTCTGCCGGCGATACAGCCAGTCTGGTCAGGGTGAACAATGTGGGGAAGTATGATTTTAAGACGGTCAGCTAGGATCTTAGCTAGCAATTTATAGTCGAGGTTTAGCAAAGATATTGACTGATAGGAGCCGGGATAAGTCTCTGCCCGATTTGGGTAGCAGTTTAAGGATGGCCGAGTTAAAATGAGGAGGAAGAGTCTCAGCTAGCAATAAAGAATTGAAAACAGCCACCAGGATAGAGCCAATTTTGGGAAGAAGGAGTTTATAAAATTCTCCACTATAGCCATCAGGGCCTGATGCTTTATTAGGTTTCAATTGTTTAATTGCCAAATGGACCTCAGCAATGATAATCAGGGGTTGAAATTGAGAGGCCATGTCGTCTGAAAGGGAAGAAAAACGTAAAGCATCCCAGAAAGGTGGAAGGCTGGGGTGCGTAGAAATGTGAGCAGGAGAAGGGGGAAAGGGAGAGTACAAGCTGGACGTGGAGATGAGGCAGAGGAGGACTGTGGAGACTTGGTGGGTAGTACTGACGTATACAGTTGAGAGTAATAGTTCTGCAGGATATGGGCAATTTGTTTGTTTGTAGAAATCAGCGTGCCTTGTGTTCGAAGGGGATGAACAACTGCGGGTGAGAAAGTGCCGCGTAGTAAATTAGAAAGTAAGCGTCCAGACTTGTCAAATCTATGGAATCTATGGTGGATTGAAAAAAGGTATCGGTCTCCCATCTTACAAGAATTCGTCAAAATTAGTTTTTGAAAGAAGGTATATTTGCTTTGTGGCAGGGGAAGGGGCTAATTTGTAAGTCTGGAAGGCTCTAGACAAAGCGTCTTGGAGCGTTAGGTAGTGCGCAGAGTATTTCTTATTGGAAGCTGCAGTGAAAGAAATAATTGCTCCTCTGAGAACAGCCTTTGCCGACATCCAAAACAAAGAAGGATCTGACTGAATATGTTCAGAGTTAGTAGTGCAATAATCATCCCAAGCAGCCTCCATGAAGGATTTAAACGTGGAGGAGCGACAAAGTCTGGAAGGGAATTTCCATAGTTTAGTTGAGTCTTTTTCATCAGGGAGATAAATAGTTGAAGAGACCAGAGCATGGTCAGATAGAGAGATGGGGGCAATAGTGCAGTCAGTGACGTGGGGGAATAAAGCATAAGAGACAAATAAGTAGTCAATGTGGGAGAGGGAGCCATGCGCCGCTGAGAGACAAGTATAATCCCTATCGGTTGGGTGTAGTGCACACCATAAATCTACAACCTGTAAGGTTGAGGAAACAAAGGGGGATTCCCACTTTAGGAAGTGGAGGGGGAGTTCCACGTGCTAACGATTTGTCTAGTAGTTGAGAGGAGATTAAGTTAAAATCCCCTCCTATGATGAAATTGTCTCCCATTGAAGGGGTTAAAAGAGTAACCAATTGTTGAAAATAGGACCTAGAGTAGGGAGGGGGAGCATAGATGTTTACCAGTGTAAACCGCTGGCCTAGCAGGTCAACAGAGACCACTACAAATCTACCTAAATCATCAGCAGTGACGTGTTGTATTTCAAAAGAGAGATAGCGTCTTACCAGGATGACTACACCACGAGCTCTGGAATTGTAGGAAGATGACGCCAACACAGACCAACCCAGCATTCCCATTTTCATAGTCTCAGAAGGGATCAGGTGAGTTTCCTGGAGGAATGCCACATCCACGCTGCCTTTCTGCAGATAAATTAAAAGTTTCCTCCTTTTCGCCGGGGAATTAATCCCGCCAACGTTCCAAGTGGCGCAACGTAGATTAGGCATCACTCAAGGAAACAGGGGAAAAAATGAATAAAAGTTAAAAGAGCAAAGAGGTAAGGATAGAGGCCTCCAGTAAAAATACATTATATAACATATCAACAGCCAGCAATTCAGTATGGTCCAAAGAAGTGCAGAAAAAGATGGGTGGGGAAAACAGGATAGTAGAAGAACGATAAGGTAAAGGTGGGAAATACAAAGGAAGAGAGGTAAGAGAAGGCAAACAAAGGCATGCGTTTGATGCCAAACTTCCGAAGTAACACAGACAAAATAACAGAGCAGTTACAGTACTCATCTGGCGGGGAAGGACAGATCGTCCCTACTCCCCATACAGCAGGACAATAGAGCTGAGGCCAGGAGACCTCCACAGTATACTGTAAAATAAGTAAACATGTGTAATACATTTCTCAGAAAATCTATTAAATGTGATAAACATATGAAAAATAAAAACAAGAAAAACCACTGAAAATACAAACAATCTAACCGCAGATGTAGAGGCTGTTCGTAACATATGGGAGAAAGTGGGCCTAATAAGCACCTACATCATCCTGATATAATAGGTAGAGAGAAAAAAAGTGAGAAAAGGGTAATGTCATATCAGGGAGACATGAGAGCCAAAAAGATAATGTGATACGGAGTATAATGCATCATCTTACAGAGTCGGAGATGTCGGCATCTTTGGCTCGGGACAGTTCCTGGAGGTAGGCCATGGCATCAGGAGGGTTGGAAAAATCTTTGAAGGAGGAACCATCGTATATACGGAGTCTAGCGGGATATAATAGACCGAATTTGCGTCCCTCAGTAACCAGACGGGAACAAATGGGAGAAGGACTTTCTAGTCCTTGATAGCTCAGCGGAGTAGTCCTGAAAAATATGTAGCTTATGCCCTTCCCACGACAGGGTTTTAGCTTTACAGGAAGCCGACCATATTTCCATCTTATGCAGATAGTTCAGGCAGCGGAACAGCGGTACTCGGGGTCTCGGCCTGTTAGGAGTCGGTGTTGGGCCCGCCCTATGAACCCTCTCTATAACCATGTCTTGGCAAACCGCCTCTATGCTTAAGAGCGAGGGGAGGGTGTTGCGGACAAAATGGGCGAGAGCTGTCCCTTTGATAAATTCAGGTAGGCCAACCAGCCTGTGATTACGACTCAATCTGTTCTCGATATCGTCGATTTTGTTCCAGAGCTGATAATTATCATTAGTGAGGCGTTTAACAGTATGTTGCAGATCACCAATGTCGTGGGAGGCCACACTGATTTGTTGTTCAGTAGCAGCGATCCTGTGGTTCAGGTGCTATAACTGACTAGTGATGTCAGCTACAGCTTTAGAAAGGAGGGGGTCATAGTGGCTGTAATAGCTTCCACTACCTCTGTATATGTAACAGGGGTGTCACTGCCCACACTCACTTGTCCTCCAGAAGCTTGTCCCTCGGCCGTGGGCTTCTTATGGAGCGGAGGTGCGCTCTCAGCAGCAGTGTCTGGTGCCATGTTGCCTGCAGCACGTCGCTTCTCCTGGCGTGGAGGCTGTGGCTGCTGCTGCGGCTTGGAGTGCTGCGTCAGCGGGGCTAAAAAGTGGTCCATCGGCGGCACTAAAGGTAGCAGGGGCACTGTGGAGGACTCCGGGTGCAAAACGAGGCTTAAAAGGTGTTTGTAGGGGAGCAGGGAACGGAGCTCCTCACTCCATAAAGCCGGAAATCGGAAGTCTCTAGTTTTTTCTTTTTAATAAATTTGAAAAAAATCTCAAACACTTTTTTCACATTGTCATTATGGGGTATTGTGTGTAGAATTTTGAGGGGGAAAAATATTTTTTTCCCCCAGTTTGGAATAAAGCTGTAACATAACTAAATGTGGAAAAAGTGAAGCACTGTGAATACTTTCCGGATGCACTGTAGGTCATACAGGCTTTTCCAATTTGATGATGTAGATAAATCAGCAATTTTAGAACATTGCTGTTTCCACATATTATAGGTGGTCAAAATGTCGATTGTATTTAGTCAGCATGTAAATGCCGCCCTCCCGCCCAGCGACTGCCTCTGCCTGACAAACAGGCAGAGGCGATCGCAGGCCTGAGACAGCTGTCGGCTATCTGGCATGCGCCGCCGCACTGTGGCGCCGGCGCATGCGCTGTTCAGACCTGATCAGCTGCTGTGTCAATAAGCACAGCAGTGATCAGGTCTGAATTAGGCCCCATGTCTCTGAAGAAGCAGTAAGTCTTGCCAGAGGTATGACATAAGACTGCATCTTTCAAAGCTCTTACAGATCAAGATGGACTGCTTGGATGAGCCAGTCTGTCCATTTGTACACACATTAGACAGATCGCTTGGTTTACCACATTATGGGGGACATGTACTAAGCAGTGATAAAAGCGGAGAAGTGAGCCAGTGGAGAAGTTGCCCATGGCAACCAATCAGCACTGAAGTAACATCTATAATTTTCATACTATAAAATGATACAAAGCTGCTGATTGGCTGACGGGGCAACTTTTCCACTGTCTCACTTCTCCGCTCTTATCACTGCTTAGTAAAGGTCCCCCTATATGGCTATTCTGCTTAAGGGGGTAATTCAGAGTTGATCGTAGATGTGCTAAATTTAGCACATCTACGATCATTTACTCTGACATGCTGGGGAACGCCCAGCACAGGTCTAGTCCGCCCCACATGTCAGGCTCTATCCCCACCCAAAAACGTGTACAAAAGCATCGCACGGCGGCAATGCTTTTGTACCTGGCGAGTAGCTCCCTACCCGCCGCATTCTGGGTCTCACTGGCTGCCCATGCGTAATGCGCCTGTCACGCGTGCACGCTGCGCACAGTAATTCAAACTGCGATCGCTGCTGCTGCAGCGATGCAGTTTGAATTACCCCCTAAATATCATGACAACTACCGACCCATCACTACTTGAGCATATTGGGCCTAATTCAGACTTGATCGTAACCATGCAAAACGATCAGTTACTCAGACATGCGGGGGGATGCCAAGCACAGGACTAGTCCGCCCCGCATGTCTGGCTCTGCCCAGCCGCACAAGTACAAAAGCATGGCACAGCGGTGATGCTTTTGTCCTTGACGAGTATCTCCCTACCAGCGCAGCTCCTGTGCGCTGGCAGGGAGCTACTCGTCGCTGTTGGGGTCGCAGCGGCTGCATGTGACGTCATGCAGCTGCTGCGCCCCCCCATGGTCCGGGCACGCATGCGTTGCCCGGACTGCGTCCCTAAACCGGCGGCCAAACGCCGCCAGCCCGCCCCCTCCCACCCAGCGAACGACTCTGCCTGTTAATCAGGCGATCGCAGGGCTGAGATGGCCGTCTGCTATCTGGCATACGCTAGCGCACTGCGGCGCCAGTGCAGTTCAGACCTGATTGGCTGCTGTGTGAAAACGCACAGCTGCGATCAGGTCTGTATTAGGCCAATTGTCCATAACCGTTTTACAGCTTTTCATTCCTCTAACTCACTGCTTGACCCATTCCAGTCTGGCTTCTGTCCTCTCCACTCCACTGAAACTGCCTTCATGAAAGTCTGCAATGACCTCCTTTCTGCTAAATTCAAGGGCCACTACTCTCTGCTTATTCTCCTTGATCTCTCTGATGCTTTTGACACTGTGGACAACCCTCTCTTTCTGCAAATCCTTCACTCCCTTAGTCTGAGTGATACTGCACTCTCCTGGCTATCCTCCTACCTCTCTGACCATTCCTTCTCTGTCTCCTCTCATGACTCCACCCCCCCCCCCCTCCCCTCACACACACACTTGCTTTTCCACTAACTGTAGGTGTCCCCCAAGGTTCTGTTCATGGTCTACGCCTTTTCTTTCTCTTACACAGTGTGTATATATATATATATATATATATACATATATATATATATATATATATGTATACACACACACACAGGGTTGGAGACACAGCAGGCACAGCCAGTGGCGGATCCCGGGGGGGCACTCAGGCCCGTGCCCCCCGTCATTTGTGTGTGTGCCCCCCCCCCGATTGTGTCACTGAGACACGCTGCCGCTCAGTCCGGCGGCAGCGTTTCTCAGCTGTCAGGAGGAGAGCGCGGCTATCTGGCGGCGTGTTGCGGACTTCAAACCAGCCGCTGGTTCGTGAGCCAATCAGAGCTCGCGGACCGGCAGCCAATCAGGAGCCGCCGGTCTGCGAGCTCTGATTGGCTCACGAACTGGCGGCTAGTTTGAAGTCCTACACGCCGCCGGACATAGCCGCACTCTCCTCCTGACACCCTCAGAGCCAGCCGGGCAGAGAAGCAGCAGCAGCAGCGGTAAGCAGCTGCAGAACTGCTGTGGGGCATTTGTATACCTGCTGTGGGGGCATTTGTATACCTGGCACTGTGAGGGCAATTGTATACCTGGCACTGTGGGGGCAATTTTTTACCTGGCACTGTGAGGGCAATTGTTTACCTGGCACTGTGGGGGCATTTGTATACCTGACACTGTGGGGGCATTTTTGGATCTGGCACTGTGGGGGCATTTTTGGATCTGGCACTGTGGGGGCATTTTTGGATCTGGCACTGTGGGGGCATTTGTGGATCTGGCACTGTGGGGGCATTTGTGGATCTGGCACTGTGGGGGCATTTGTGGATCTGGCACTGCACTATTGGGGGCATATGTCTGTGTATCACGTCGCATTTTAATTGGCCACACTCACTATATGACTGCGGGCATTACTACAGGCAACATTACTACTGGGGGCAATACGGGCATTGCATAAGGGGCACCACTACTATGGGGTCTATATAAGGGGCACTACCAATACAGTGGACATTGCATAATGAGCGCTACAACTGTGGGCATTGTATAAGAAGCGCCACCTCACATGCACCGAAGCCGCACGCAAATGTACTTGCCCCTTCCATGGTGCACCCCTATCATTTTCTTCTGGATCCGCCCCTGGGCACAGCCCCTGTCTTAAGTGCCCTTGGCCCCCCGAAGGCTTAATCCAGCCCTAGCCTAGCAATTCCCGTGCACCCTTGGTAGAGCACCTGCAGCACAACAGCAGCAGGCTTTAGTTTTGCTTAGGGTGTCGGAAAACCTTGCACCGGCACTGAATGGGACAGAGGGCGAAGGATGAGATTTTGCTGGGTTTGGTGAAGAAGTGGGTCTTGAGAGCCCGTTTGAAGTTTTGTAGAGAGATAGGGAGTCTGAAGAGGAGAGGTAGAGAATTCCAGAGTAAGGGAGCAGCACGTGAAAAATCGTGGAGGTAGGAGTGGGAGGAGGTAATCAGTAAGCAGGAGAGGTGGTGTGCATTAGGGGAACAAAGACGACAGGTGGGAGTGTAAAGATCAGAGATGTAAATGGGAGAGGAGTGGTTGAGGGCTTTGTAAGTAAATGGGAGATGCTTGAATTGGATTCTGAAGGGGATAGGGAGCCAGTGAAGGGCTTGAAAGAGAGAGGAGGTGAACGCAGAGGGGAACTACCATTGGTGCAGCAGGTGCATTGCACTAGGGTCCCTGATGACTAAGGGGCTCACTGCTGCCCAGACCAGCAAATAGTTATCACCCATTTTGAGCAATGTTGGATGACTGGCCCAGTGCCGAGAAAAAGGTGGGTCCCACTGCCTGAGAGACGTGCCCCTTGCCTTAGGGAGGCGGGGCTGACCTTGTGTCTGCCGGACTGATAGAGGAGTCCTGCCACCTATCAGCGCTGATGATCACAGCCATATACTGCCTCTAATTAACAGACAGTTGTAAAAAAAAATTGAATTTTATGCCGTCTGTGAATTAAAGGCATCTCACACCTAGTATAACTGGTACTGTCATAGTCTTCCCGACTGAGTGCCAACCTGAGGAAAGCACAAGTGGCAGGGGCCCCTGTCACAAGGTGCATGCCTCCAATTCTCTGCACCCTGCCGGACATTATGCTTATAGCCCTGTCATCCTTCGTCACTCTCTGCCTCCCCCTGCCTTCTGCTGTCACCCTGTCTCCCCTTGCCTTCCATTGTCACCCTCTTTCTCTCTATGTTAACCTCTGCCTCCCCGCCTTATGCTCTCACCCTCTACCTCTCCCAATCAACTACTGCTGTGTGGCATATTGTGAACTTGCGTTGGGGTGGAGGATAAGGGCCCAAATTATATTTTTGCACCTGGGCCCACTGTTCATAAGTCCTACCACTGGGTGGACGTAGTACGCTTGGTGAGAAAAATGAGAAAGGCAGCTGCATTAAGGATAAATTGAAGTGGTGAGAGGCATTTGTCAGGGATACCAGATCGGAAAAGATTACAGTAGCCCAATCTGGAGAGGACCCGTGAGTGAATAATGGTCTTGGTGTCATCCTGGGTGAAAAAGGGTCTGATCCTGGAAATATTTTGAGATGAAAACAGAAGGTTTGTGAGAGGTGCTGAATGTGTGATTTGAAGGAGAGGGAGGAGTCAAGGATTACTCTAAGACAGCTGACTTTGCCGCTAGAGGAGATGGTCATGCCATCAATGGATAATGAGATTGTCGGAGGTGAGGTTGTGAGGGAGGGTGGGAAGATGATCAGCTCGGTCTTAGACATGTTAAGTTTAAGAAAGCGCTGGGACATACAAGAAGAGGTAGTGGAGAGACAATTGGATACACGGGTGAGGAGAGTGGGGGAGAGGTCAGTGGAGGAAAGGTAAATTTGAGTATCATCAGCATAAAAGGCTGAAGCTACTCACCTATATGGGGGGAATTCAAGTGTTTTGCGTGCTGGTGGCCACCATATGGCGCTCGATTGAGCAGATTAAGTTGCTCCATTGCATGCACAGCCACCGGTACTGACATTACTGTTATGATGTCCCGTAATTCTGACGGTGGTTATTGGATCAACGTTTCGGGGTATGTTACCCCATCATCAGGATAAACAGTGATAGTCATAGTATACATATTTATTCTTACATATCCTTAGGACTCTCCCTCCAGGATCCAGTCCATCCACCCGGCATCCGTGTAACAACTTCCGGTTTCGGCGCTGACATCATATCGGAAGTGATGTCCACCGGGTCCCGCTGCTGGAGCACTGTGGGGACAAGTCTGGGCAATTGTTAAAACATAGGATATCTTATAATACTATAGTTTAGCTTAACGTGTAATTTCAACTTGATTTTAGATACATGGTGCAGTGATGATGAATTACATTCCTGACACATTTTTAGTGTGGGAGCACCCTCTAGTGGTGTTCCTTAAATATAATGTGTGACCCAGTATTTAGGGAATGTCGAAATGACAATCATATGCGTGCATATCGTGTCTTAAATGTACATATTCTCAAAATACACTGCTCAAAAAAATAAAGGGAACACTTAAACCACACAATGTAACTCCAAGTCAATCACACTTCTGTGAAATCAAACTGTCCACTTAGGAAGCAACACTGATTGACAATCAATTTCACATGCTGTTGTGCAAATGGAATAGACAACAGGTGGAAATTATAGGCAATTAGCAAGACACCCCCAATAAAGGAGTTGTTCTGCAGGTGGTGACCACAGACCACTTCTCAGCTCCTATGCTTTCTGGCTGATGTTTTGGTCACTTTTGAAAGCTGGTGGTGCTTTCACTCTAGTGGTAGCATGAGACGGAGTCTACAACCCACACAAGTGGCTCAGGTAGTGCAGCTCATCCAGGATGGCACATCAATGCGAGCTGTGGCAAGAAGGTTTGCTGTGTCTGTCAGCGTAGTGTCCAGAGCATGGAGGCGCTACCAGGAGACAGGCCAGTACATCAGGAGACGTGGAGGAGGCCGTAGGAGGGCAACAACCCAGCAGCAGGACCGCTACCTCTGCCTTTGTGCAAGGAGGAGCACTGCCAGAGCCCTGCAAAATGACCTCCAGCAAGCCACATATGTGCATGTGTCTACTCAAATGATCAGAAAGAAACTCCATGAGGGTGGTATGAGGGCCCGACGTCCACAGGTGGGGGTTGTGCTTACAGCCCAACACCGTGCAGGACGTTTGGCATTTGCCAGAGAACACCAAGATTGGCAAATTCGTCACTGGCGCCCTGTGCTCTTCACAGATGAAAGCAGGTTCTCACGGAGCACATGTGACAGACGTGACAGAGTCTGGAGACGCCAAGGAGAACGTTCTGCTGCCTGCATTATCCTCCAGCATGACCAGTTTGGCAGTGGGTCAGTAATGGTGTGGGGTGGCATTTCTTTGGGGGGCTGCACAGCCATCCATGTGCTCGCCAGAGGTAGCCTGACTGCCATTAGGTACCGAGATGAGATCCTCAGACCCCTTGTGAGACCATATGCTGGTGCAGTTGGCCCAGGGTTCCTCCTAATGCAAGACAATGCTAGACCTCGTGTGGCTGGAGTGTGTCAGCAGTTCCTGCAAGACGAAGGCATTGATGCTATGGACTGGCCCGCCCCATCATGTCCACCCACCTTCCACCAATGCCACATTGCACCACAGACTGTCCAGGAGTTGGCGGATGCTTTAGTCCAGGTCTGGGAAGAGATCCCTCAGGAGACCATCCGCCACCTCATCAGGAGCATGCCCAGGTGTTATAGGGAGGTCATACAGGCACGTGGAGGCCACACACACTACTGAGCCTCATTTTGACTTGTTTTAAGGACATTACATCAAAGTTGGATCAGCCTGTAGTGTGTTTTTCCACTTTAATTTTGAGTGTGACTCCAAATCCAGACCTCCATGGGTTAATAAATTTGATTTCCATTGATAATTTTTGTGTGATTTTGTTGTCAGCACATTCATCTATGTAAAGAACAAAGTATTTAATAAGAATTTCTCATACGTCCTAGAGGATGCTGGGGTCACATCAAGAACCATGGGGTATAGACGGGATCCGCAGGAGACATGGGCACTTTAAGACTTTGAATGGGTGTGAACTGGCTCCTCCCTCTATGCCCCTCCTCCAGACTCCAGTTTTAGAATTGTGCCCAAGGAGACTGGTCACACACAGGGGAGCTCTACTGAGTTTCTCTGAAAAGACTTTATGTTAGGTTTTTTATTTTCAGGAAGACTGCTGGCAACAGTCTCCATGCATCGTGGGACTTAGGGGAGAGAAGTCAGGCCTACTTCTAATGAGTTTAAAGGCTCTGTTTCTTGGCTACAGGACACCATTAGCTCCTGAGGGTTTGGAACACTAGGTACGCCTAGGGGTTCACTCCCAGAGCCCGCCGTCACCCCCCTTGCAGAGCCAGAAGTCAGAAGACAGGTGAGTAGAAGAAGATAGAAGACTTCAGTGACGGCTTTCTGAGGTACTGCACAGCGATTGCGCTGCGCGCCATGCTCCCCCACACACAGAGGCACTACAGGATGCAGGGCGCATAGGGGGCGCCCTGGGCATCATAAAATCCTCATTTTCAAGCTGGCAAAAGTGGAATATAGTGCCTGGGCACAAAATCCGAACCCCCACCAGTATATTATATTAAGAAAATAGCGGGGCTGAAGCGCGCCATTCAGGGGGCGGGGCTTAGCCCTCACAGCTCACACAGCCAGCACCATTTTCTCTTGTAAAAACGCTGGTCCTCCCTCACACTGCTGAAAGTATCAGGGTGAAAAATGGGGGGGGGGGGTGCGCAGTTAAAGTGGTGAAATATATGTTTAATATAAACTGCTGCAGGTTTGGGGCATACTATAATGTTCAAAACCGCTATTAAGCGCTGGGTTATGAGCTGGCAAACTCTTTCTGTGTCTCTCTGACAGAATTTACTGTGAGTCTGTCCCCTATATGTTGGTGGGTGCTTAGTACACGTGTGTCGGCTTGTCTGTGGCGGAGTGCTTCCCGCAAACGGCTGTGGGAGGGACCCTGTCGGCACCGCCGACTTCTTATAGTACTTGGTACGTGTGTCAACAGGTCGGGGGATGAATGTTTTTCCTAAGAGAAAAGTATATTAGGGACACAGACGTGTGTGGGTGGCCCTGTCGGCACCACCGATATCTGACTGGGTAAAAGAATTGCATGTGAATATGATGCATATCAGAAAAGACTATGGGGTATATGCAATTGCGGGACTTTTTCGCCCCAAAAATAAAATCGACAATGCAATTCAGTACTTTCCGTCAAAAAAACGGACTTTCAAAATTCGACTTTTTGAAATTCGACATTTGTCAAATTCGACATTTCTGCAATGGTACAAATGCGGCAATTCGCCAAAAGTATATTCAATTGAAGTTTGGAAATTCGACAACAGTGCTTTTAGACAGTAAATTCGTCATTTTCAATCCGCCACACTTTGGTGGGGGAATCTAGTAAAAAAAAATTAAAACATGTTTTTTTTGGTGTTTTTTTTATTGGTAATAGCATATCTATTTATATTAGAAGGGATTAGGTACTTGGTTTGTCTATTTTGGAGGCACAAGTATTATTTATATATTTTTAAAAATATTATTTTATTTTTATTTTTTAAATGGAATGGTAAAATCCCGAAAAAAAATGGCGTGGGGTCCCCCCTCCAAAGCATAACCAGCCTCGGGCTCTTCGAGCCGGTCCTGGTTCTAAAAATCCTGGGGGAAAAATGACAGGGGATGCCCCGTATTTTTAAAACCAGCACCGGGCTCTGCGCCTGGTGCTGGTGCAAAAAATACGGGGGACAAAAAGAGTAGGGGTCCCCCGTATTTTTTACACCAGCATCGGGCTCCACTAGCTGGACAGATAATGCCACAGCCGGGGGTCACTTTTATACAGCGCCCTGCGGCCGTGGCATTAAATATCCAACTAGTCAACCCGGGCCGGGGTACCCTGGGGGAGTGGGGACCCCTTCAATCAAGGGGTCCCCCCCCCCAGCCACCCAAGGGCCAGGGGTGAAGCCTGAGGCTGTCCCCCCCCCATCCAAGGGCTGCGGATGGGGGGCTGATAGCCTTTGGAAAAATGAAAGAATATTGTTTTTTCCAGTAGTACTACAAGTCCCAGCAAGCCTCCCCGCAAGCTGGTACTTGGAGAACCACAAGTACCAGCATGCAGGAGAAAAACGGGCCCACTGGTACCTGTAGTTCTACTGGGGAAAAAATACCCCAAAAAAACAGGACACGCACACCTTGAAAGTACAACTTTATTTCACACCTACCGACACACACATACTTACCTATGTTGACACGACGTTCGGTCCACTTGTCCAAGTAGAATCCGGGGTACCTGTGAATAAAATTATACTCACCTCAATCCAGTGTCCAGGTTATAATCCACGTACTTGGCAAAACAACAAAACGGCAACCCGGACCAAACGGACTGAAAGGGGTCCCATGTTTACACATGGGACCCCTTTCCACGAATGCCGGGACCCCACGTGACTGCTGTTACAGAAGGTCCCTTCAGCCAATCAGGAAGCGCTACTTCGTGGCACTCACCTGATTGGCTGTATGCGCGTCTGCTGTCAGACAGCGCATCGCAAAGCCTCTCCATTATATTCAATGGTGGGAACTTTGCGTCAGCGGTGAGGTCACCCGCGGTCAGCGGATGACCGCGGGTAACCCCACCGCTACCCGCAAAGTTCCCACCATTGAAACTAATGGAGGGAGCTGTGCGATGCGCTGTCTGACAGCAGACGCGCATACAGCCAATCAGGTGAGTGCCACAAAGTAGCGCTTCCTGATTGGCTGAAGGGACCTTCACACTTACACACTCGCTTAGCAATCACAAACTGAATGTCCTTGTCCGTTTTTTGTACACCCAGTGCACTCCTTCCGAAATATCATCTAACACCCTGTTGGTCCGCTACATTTGGCTTTAAAATATTGTTTTTGTGCACAGAGTTTAGCTAACCATATTGAATAAGTGCTAAACTCCAGCCTGTTCTGTTTGTTTATCACAGTACGTCACACGGAGCGCTGGCGTTGCCCGGTTTCCATGGCTACGACGGACGCTGCTTGATGACGCAAGCGGAAGACGCCGGGTCCAGCCGGGAGCAGCGGGCGACGCCGGACACACCAGCACCTGTGGGCTTCTTTTTCTTGGTATAAAGGTAAGTGATGTGCACCGGACATTTTTCGGGTTGTTTGTTTTGGTTTTGGATTCGGTTCCGCGGCCGTGTTTTGGATTCGGACACGTTTTGGCAAAACCTCCCTGAAAATTTTTTGTTGGATTCGGGTGTTTTTTTTACAAAAAACCCTCAAAAACAGCTTAAATCATAGAATTTGGGGGTCATTTTGATCCCATAGTATTATTAACCTCAATAACCATAATTTACACTCATTTTCAGTCTATTCTGAACACCTCACACCTCACAATATTATTTTTAGTCCTAAAATTTGCACCGAGGTCGCTGGATGGCTAAGCTAAGCGACACAAGTGGCCGACACAAACACCTGGCCCATCTAGGAGTGGCACTGCAGTGTCAGGCAGGATGGCACTTCAAAAAAATAGTCCCCAAACAGCACATGATGCAAAGAAAAAAAGAGGCGCACCAAGGTCGCTGTGTGACTAAGCTAAGCGACCCAAGTGGCCGACACAAACACCTGGCCCATCTAGGAGTGGCACTGCAGTGTCAGGCAGGATGGCACTTCAAAAAAATAGTCCCCAAACAGCACATGATGCAAAGAAAAAAAGAGGCGCACCAAGGTCGCTGTGTGACTAAGCTAAGCGACACAAGTGGATGACACAAACACCTGGCCCATCTAGGAGTGGCACTGCAGTGTCAGGCAGGATGGCACTTCAAAAAAATTGTCCCCAAACAGCACATGATGCAAAGAAAAAAAGAGGCGCACCAAGGTCGCTGTGTGACTTAGCTAAGCGACCCAAGTGGCCGACACAATCACCTGGCCCATCTAGGAGTGGCACTGCAGTGTCAGGCAGGATGGCACTTCAAAGAAATTGTCCCCAAACAGCACATGATGCAAAGAAAAAAAGAGGCGCACCAAGGTCGCTGTGTGACTAAGCTAAGCGACCCAAGTGGCCGAGACAAACACAGCTGGCCCATCTAGGAGTGGCACTGCAGTGTCAGGCAGGATGGCACTTCAAAAAAATAGTCCGCAAACAGCACATGATGCAAAGAAAAAAAGAGGCGCACCAAGGTCGCTGTGTGACTAAGCTAAGCGACCCAAGTGGCCGACACAAACACCTGGCCCATCTAGGAGTGGCACTGCAGTGTCAGGCAGGATGGCACTTCAAAAAAATTGTCCCCAAACAGCACATGATGCAAAGAAAAAAAGAGGCACAATGAGGTCACTGTGTGACTAAGATAAGCGACACAAGTGGCCGACACAAACACCTGGCCCATCTAGGAGTGGCACTGCAGTGTCAGACAGGATGGCACTTCAAAAAAATTGTCCCCAAACAGCACATGATGCAAAGAAAAAAAGAGGCGCACCAAGGTTGCTGTGTGACTAAGCTAAGCGACCCAAGTGGCCGACACAAACACCTGGCCCATCTAGGAGTGGCACTGCAGTGTCAGGCAGGATGGCACTTCAAAAAAATTGTCCCCAAACAGCACATGATGCAAAGAAAAATTAAAGAAAAAAAAGGTGCCAGATGGAATTGTCCTTGGGCCCTCCCACCCACCCTTATGTTGTATAAACAGGACATGCACACTTTAACGAACCCATCATTTCAGCGACAGGGTCTGCCACACGACTGTGACTTAAATGACTGGTTGGTTTGGGCCCTCACCAAAAAAAGAAGCAATCAATCTCTCCTTGCACAAACTGGCTCTACAGAGGCAAGATGTCCACCTCATCATCATCCTCCGATTCCTCACCCCTTTCACTGTGTACATCCCCCTCCTCACAGATTATTAATTTGTCCCCACTGGAATCCACCATCTCAGCTCCCTGTGTACTTTGTGGAGGCAATTGCTGCTGGTGAATGTCTCCACGGAGGAATTGATTATAATTCATTTTGATGAACATCATCTTCTCCACATTTTCTGGAAGTAACCTCGTACGCCGATTGCTGACAAGGTGAGCGGCTACACTAAACACTCTTTCGGAGTACACACTGGAGGGAGGGCAACTTAGGTAGAATAAAGCCAGTTTGTGCAAGGGCCTCCAAATTGCCTCTTTTTCCTGCCAGTATACGTACGGACTGTCTGACGTGCCTACTTGGATGCGGTCACTCATATAATCCTCCACCATTCTTTCAATGGTGAGAGAATCATATGCAGTGACAGTAGACGACATGTCAGTAATTGTTGGCAGGTCCTTCAGTCCAGACCAGATGTCAGCACTCGCTCCAGACTGCCCTGCATCACCGCCAGCGGGTGGGCTCGGAATTCTTAGCCTTTTCCTCGCACCCCCAGTTGCGGGAGAATGTGAAGGAGGAGATGTTGACGGGTCACGTTCCGCTTGACTTGACAATTTTCTCACCAGCAGGTCTTTGAACCTCTGCAGACTTGTGTCTGCCGGAAAGAGAGATACAACGTAGGTTTTAAATCTAGGAACGAGCACGGTGGCCAAAATGTAGTGCTCTGATTTCAACAGATTGACCACCCGTGAATCCTGGTTAAGCGAATTAAGGGCTCCATCCACAAGCCCCACATGCCTAGCGGAATCGCTGTTTAAGCTCCTCCTTCAATGTCTCCAGCTTCTTCTGCAAAAGCCTGATGAGGGGAATGACCTGACTCAGGCTGGCAGTGTCTGAACTGACTTCACGTGTGGCAAGTTCAAAGGGTTGCAGAACCTTGGACAACGTTGAAATCATTCTCCACTGCGCTTGAGTCAGGTGCATTCCCCCTCCTTTGCCTATATCGTGGGCAGATGTATAGGCTTGAATGGCCTTTTGCTGCTCCTCCATCCTCTGAAGCATATAGAGGGTTGAATTCCACCTCGTTACCACCTCTTGCTTCAGATGATGGCAGGGCAGGTTCAGGAATGTTTGGTGGTGCTCCAGTCTTCGGCACGCGGTGGCTGAATGCCGAAAGTGGCCCGCAATTCTTCGGGCCACCGACAGCATCTCTTGCACGCCCCTGTCGTTTTTTAAATAATTCTGCACCACCAAATTCAATGTATGTGCAAAACATGTGACGTGCTGGAATTTGATCAGATGTAATGCACGCACAATATTGGTGGCGTTGTCCGATGTCACAAATCCCCAGGAGAGTGCAATTGGGATAAGCCATTCTGCGACGATGTTCCTCAGTTTCCGTAAGAGGTTGTCAGCTGTGTACCTCTTCTGGAAAGCGGTGATACAAAGCGTAGCCTGCCTAGGAACGAGCTGGCGTTTGCGAGATGCTGCTACTGGTGCCGCCGCTGCTGTTCTTGCTGCGGGAGGCAATACATCTACCCAGTGGGCTGTCACAGTCATATAGTCCTGAGTCTGCCCTGCTCCACTTGTCCACATGTCCGTGGTTAAGTGGACATTGGGTACAACTGCATTTTTTAGGACACTGGTGACTCTTTTTCTGAGGTCTGTGTACATTTTCGGTATCGCCTGCCTAGAGAAATGGAACCTAGATGGTATTTGGTACCGGGGACACAGTACCTCAATCAAGTCTCTACTTGCCTCAGAATTTACGGTGGATACCGGAACCACATTTCTCACCGCCCAGGCTGCCAAGGCCTGAGTTATCCGCTTTGCAGCAGGATGACTGCTGTGATATTTCATCTTCCTCGCAAAGGACTGTTGGACAGTCAATTGCTTACTGGAAGTAGTACAAGTGGTCTTCCGACTTCCCCTCTGGGATGACGATCGACTCCCAGCAGCAACAACAGCAGTGCCAGCAGCAGTAAGCGTTACACTCAAGGATGCATCGGAGGAATCCCAGGCAGGAGAGGACTTGTCAGACTTGCCAGTGACATGGCCTGCAGGACTATTGGCTTTCCTGTGTAAGGAGGAAATTGACACTGAGGAAGTTGGTGGTGTGGTTTGCAGGAGCTTGGTTACAAGAGGAAGGGATTTAGTTGTCAGTGGACTCCTTCCGCTGTAACCCAAAGTTTTTGAACTTGTCACTGAATTCTGATGAATGCGGTCCAGGTGACGTATAAGGGAGGATGTTCCTAGGTGGTTAACGTCCTTACCCCTACTTATTACAGCTTGACAAAGGCAACACACGGCTTGACACCTGTTGTCCGCATTTGTGTTGAAATAATTCCACACCGAAGAGCTGATTTTTTTTGTATTTTGACCAGGCATGTCAATGGCCATATTCGTCCCACGGACAACAGGTGTCTCCCCGGGTGCCTGACTTAAACAAACCACCTCACGATCAGAATCCTCCTTGTCAATTTCCTCCCCAGCACCAGCAACACCCATATCCTCATCCTGGTGTACTTCAACAGTGACATCTTCAATTTGACTATCAGGAACTGGACTGTGGGTGCTCTTTCCAGCACTTGCAGGGGGTGTGCAAATGGTGGAAGGCGCAAGCTCTTCCCGTCCAGTGTTGGGAAGGTCAGGCATCGCAACCAACACAATTGGACTCTCCTTGGGGATTTGTGATTTAGAAGAACGCACAGTTCTTTGCTGTGCTTTTGACGGCTTAAGTCTTTTCATTTTTCTAGCGAGAGGATGAGTGCTTCCATCCTCATGTGAATCTGAACCACTAGCCATGAACATAGGCCAGGGCCTCAGCCGTTCCTTGCCACTCCGTGTCGTAAATGGCATATTGGCAAGTTTACGCTTCTCGTCAGACGCTTTCAATTTTGATTTTTGGGTCATTTTACTGAACTTTTGTTTTTTGGATTTTACATGCTCTCTACTATGACATTGGGCATCGGCCTTGGCAGACGACGTTGATGGCATTTCATAGTCTCGGCCATGACTAGTGGCAGCAGCTCCAGCACGAGGTGGAAGTGGATCTTGATCTTTCCCTATTTTAACCTCCACATTTTTGTTCTCCATTTTTTAATGTGTGGAATTATATGCCAGTATCAATAGCAATGGCCTACTACTATATATACTGCGCACAACTGAAATGCACCACAGGTATGGATGGATAGTATACTTGACGACACAGAGGTAGGTACAGCAGTGGCCTACTGTACCGTACTGCTATTTATTATATACTGGTGGTCAGCAAACTGTGCAAAACTGAAATGCACCACAGGTATGGATGGATGGATAGTATACTTGACGACACAGAGGTAGGTACAGCAGTGGTCTACTGTACCGAACTGCTATATATTATATACTGGTGGTCAGCAAACTGTGCAAAACTGAAATGCACCACAGGTATGGATGGATAGTATACTTGACGACACAGAGGTAGGTACAGCAGTGGCCTACTGTACCGTACTGCTATATATTATATACTGGTGGTCAGCAAACTGTGCAAAACTGAAATGCACCACAGGTATGGATGGATAGTATACTTGACGACACAGAGGTAGGTACAGCAGTGGCCTACTGTACCGTACTGCTATATATTATATACTGGTGGTCAGCAAACTGTGCAAAACTGAAATGCACCACAGGTATGGATGGATAGTATACTTGACGACACAGAGGTAGGTACAGCAGTGGCCTACTATACCGTACTGCTATATATTATATACTGGTGGTCAGCAAACTGTGCAAAACTGAAATGCACCACAGGTATGGATGGATAGTATACTTGACGACACAGAGGTAGGTACAGCAGTGGCCTACTGTACGGTACTGCTATATATTATATACTGGTGGTCAGCAAACTGTGCAAAACTGAAATGCACCATGGGTATGGATGGATAGTATACTTGACGACACAGAGGTAGGTACAGCAGTGGCCTTCTGTACCGTACTGCTATATATTATATACTGGTGGTCAGCAAACTGTGCAAAACTGAAATGCACCACAGGTATGGATGGATAGTATACTTGACGACACAGAGGTAGGTACAGCAGTGGCCTTCTGTACCGTACTCCTATATATTATATACTGGTGGTCAGCAAAATTATGCACTGTACTCCTACTATATACTGTCTACAATGCTGCACAGATATGGAGTGTTTTTCAGGCAGACAACGTATACTGGTGGTCACTGGTCAGCAAAACTCTGCACTGTACTCCTCCTATATAATATTATACTGGTGGTCCCCAGCAGGGCCGTAACTACGTGTGTGCCAAGGGGGCTTGGCACACAGCGCAGTTGCCCTGAGGGCGCACGGCCAGTGGCATGTAATGAGTCAAATTGACTCATTACATGCCGCCGAAGTCTGCGCCGTGCGCCGCGCTGGAGGGAGAGGAGAAACCAGCGCTGGGCAGCAGAGAGAAGGAGGAGGAGGGAGGGGGAGCAGGGAGCCGCAGCAGCGCTATTTGATTGGTAGTAAGCGCCGCTGCAGCATCCCCCTCTCCTCCTGTATTGGCTGCCCGGCGCTGCTAAGGATGCTGGGATGCGGTTCCCCAGCATCCACAGCAGCGCCGGGCAGCCAATACAGGAGGAGAGGGGGATGCTGCAGCGGCACTTACTACCAATCAAATAGCGCTGCTGCGGCTCCCTGCTCCCCCTCCCTCCTCCTCCTTCTCACCTCACTGACTGCACCAGGAGACTCGAGGAGCCTGTCAGCGGGGAGAAGGTAAGTATATCCTCTCTCTCTCTCTCTCTCTCTCTCTCTCTCACACCGTCTGCCGCAATGTGTAAAATGGGGTCCCGGCTGCCGCAATGTGTAAAATGGGGTCCCGGCTGCCGCAATGTGTAAAAAGGGGTCCCGGCTGCCGCAATGTGTAAAATGGGGTCCCGGCTGCCGCAATGTGTAAAATGGGGTCCCGGCTGCCGCAATGTGTAAAAAGGGGTCCCGGCTGCCGCAATGTGTAAAAAGGGGTCCCGGCTGCCGCAATGTGTAAAATGGGGTCCCGGCTGCCGCAATGTGTAAAATGGGGTCCCGGCTGCCGCAATGTGTAAAAAGGGGTCCCGGCTGCCGCAATGTGTAAAATGGAGTCCTGGCTGCCGCAATGTGTAAAATGGGGGACTGGCTGCCGTAATGTGTAAAAAGGGGGACTAGCTGCCGCAATGTGTAAAAAGGGGGCCTGGCTGCTGCAATGTGTACAATGGGGTCCTGGCTGCCGCAATGTGTAAAAAGGGGGACTGTCTGCTGTAATGTGTAAAAAGGGGGATGCTGTCTATTGTAATGTATAAAAGGGGCTCTACCTGGTGTAGTGGCGCTACTGTGCAGCGTAATTTGAATAATGTAGACTACTGTGCACCGTAGTATGAATTGCTATTATTTTGTGGCCACGCCCCTTCCCCGTGAAGCCACGCCCCTATAAAAAATTTGCGCGCCAACGGCGCGCACTGCCCCTATCTTACATGGGGGGGGGGCGCGCCACTATCGTTTCTTGCACACAGCGCTAAAATGCCTAGTTACGGCACTGGTCCCCAGTCCCCACAATAAAGCAGCACACTGAGCACAGATATGGAGTGTTTTTCGGGCAGACAACGTATACTGGTGGTCACTGTCAGCAAAACTCTGCACTGTACTCCTGCTATATAATACAGCTGCTCCCCAGTCCCCACAATTAAGCAGTGTGAGCACAGATATATGCAGCACACAGCACAGATAAGGAGCGTTTTTTTCAGGCAGAGAACGGATAAAACTGGTGGTCACTGATCAGCAAAACTCTGCACTGTACTCCTCCTATATTAATATACAGCTGCTCCCCAGTCCCCACAATTAAGATATAACACAATATGTGCATCAACAATGAATAAACGGAGAGGACGCCAGCCACGTCCTCTCCCTAACATTTCCAATGCACGAGTCAAAATGGCGGCGATGCACGGCTGCTTATATAGAATCCGAATCTCGCGAGAATCCGACAGCGGGATGATGACGTTCGGGCGCGCTCGGGTTAACCGAGCCATACGGGAGAATCCGAGTATGCCTCGGACCCGTGTAAAAAGGATGAAGTTCGGGGGGGTTCGGTTTCCGAGAAACCGAACCCGCTCATCACTAATATATATATATATATATATACATACATACATACATACATACATACATACATACAATCTGTAGAATGGACTGGTACTCTTCCTGGCTTGCTCCTATACCCCGGTGCCTTCTGAGACAAATTTGCAAACTCCCAAATGAAGACAGCGGCACTCGAGCATTTAAATAGACGAAAAGTGTAATCAAAGCATACAGGTAGCCAACGTTTCGGGGCTCACATGCCCCTTTGTTACACACCTTGACAAAGGGGCATGTGAGCCCCGAAACGTTGGCTACCTGTATGCTTTGATTACACTTTTCGTCTATTTAAATCCTCGAGTGCCGCTGTCTTCATTTGGGAGTTTATATATATATATATATATATATATATATATGTGTGTGTATGTGTTGTACATAGGCATACACGTACACGTAAATTTATAATTCAGCTGAAGTAACATTCCCCATTTTCATGTGCTGAACGCTCTGTTGAGGAGGTTTGGGTCGGCCCTGACATGATGGTTTCAAATCCTCAGGAGGATTCCGATTGTTTATTCTTTTTCCGCCGCGAATAGAATAAAGTGGGAGTCACCCCCTGTTCTGCACGGGGCGCTGTCATAAAGCCAGTGGATCATATGTAGGAAGCTACGTTATATTCTAGTTATGTGTCCATGCATACGTCAGTTAGACCTGCCATTGCATGCGCATGGGGGAGTAGTAGTATTCAAAAATGGTCAGTTACCTGGTCATCCGTTATAGATACCCTGGGGAGAGATGAGATACTCTGTACGTTGGGTCATATCAAGGACGTTGCAGCATACTTTCATGCGACTGCAGGAGATATGGGACTCTTTGGTTCGCGACCAAATTCCATGGTGGTCTCGGCTAGGAGGGAGTGGTGGATTCACCAACGGAATGCTGTTGCTGACTCCGAGAAGAAATGGAGTCTCTTCCCTAGGAAGGTGAAGCCTGATTTGGTGACGGCCTAGTTATTTTGATCTCGGCAGATTCCGCTGGTAAGTCTACCTTCTTGCCCTATGTTCCCTCACAAAGGATGATGACGCATCATTGTCGGATGCAGTCATTGAGGACCAATTGATACAGATTCCCTTTTCTTTGGAGGTAGAGGAAGGAGAAAAGGGAAGAGGTCCACAACCTCTTCAAGATCAAAGGAGCAGACATCATCCTCTGTTCTGCCACATCCACCGCATGACGCTGGGACTCTCTTGCGGGAGCCCACACCGGTGGGGCCACGTCTAAAACTCTTCAGTCAGTCCTGGAACGGACCTGGACCCGGGGGTTTTACAAACAGTGTCCCAAGGGCACGTACTGGAGTTTCCAGACGTTTCCCCTCACCAATTTTTCAAATAAACCGATTCTCCTCCGGACGGGGAGGTAGTATTTGATGCAACACAAGAGTTGTGTCAGGATCAGGTCATTGGCCTGGTTTCCCCTGTCACTACAGGGAGAAGGCTTTCATTCAAGCATCTTTGTGGTTCCCAAGCCAGACGGCTCGGTCAGACCAATCCAAAATCTGAATTCACTCAATTTCTACTTAAAGAAATTCAAATCCAAGATGGAATCTCTCAGGGCAGTGATCTCCAATCTGGAAAAAAGGATACAGGAGGTCAACTTACATTTTCCTCCGCATTAGATTTACTGTTCAGGATAGTCATTACCAATTTCACCAGGGTGATTGCGGTAATGATTGTTCTCCTTCTCTAGTACGGAGTCACATTTATCCCATGCTGGGACGGTCTCCTGATAAAGGCGAGATCAAGAAACCAGTTGGTGCAAAATGTTGCACTCTTCCTGACAGTTCTTCAACAACAGGGTTGGCTCCTGAACTGGCCAAATTCACTGATGGTCTCATCGACGCGGTTGTCAGTTTTGGGAATAATACTAGACACAGACCTACAGAGTTTTTTCTTTCAGTGGAAAAGGCTCTGGAGAGCTAGAGTCTGTTAAAACAAATTCCGAGAGCAGCAAGAGTGTCAATTCATCAATACATTCGGTTGCTGGAAAAGATGGTTGCAGCCTACGAGGTCACTCTGTTTGGCAGGTTTCATGCCAGGATGTTCCAGTGGGACCTGATGGACAAGGAGTCCGGTTCCCACCTACACATACACCGGAGGATAATCCTGTCTTCCAAGTCCAGAATCTCACTCCTGTGGTGGCTGCGCAGTTCTCACCTCCTAGAGGGGCGCAGGTTTGAGATCCAGGACTGGATCCTAGCGACCACGGATGCAAGCCTCCGAGGCGGGGGGGCAGTCACACAGCGGGGAAAAAACTTCCAGGGAAGATGGTCAAGTTAGAAAACTTGTCACCACATAAACGGTCTAGAGTTAAGGGCCGTTTACAACGGTTTTCTACAAACGAAAAACAGAACGATAATGGCAGAAACCACAAGGATTTTCCGCTGGGCGGAAAAACATACAAGCGCTCTGTCGGCGATGTCGTTCCAAGAGTGGACAACTGGGAAGCAGCATTCCTCAGCAGGCACGATCTCCATCCAGGAGAGGGGAAACCTCCTCCAAGTAATCTTCGGAGAAGGGACATATCGGTGGGATTTCCTCAAGTATGAATGATGGCATCTCGTCTCAACATGAAGCTTCAAAATTCCAGGTCAAGGGACCCTCAAACAGGAACAGTGAATGCACTGGTGACACCGTGGGTGTTTTCAGTTGGTATATGTATTCCATACGTTTTCTCTCGTTCCAAAAGTCCTGGGATCATAAAAAGGAAATTTGAGCGAGCCTCATGGTCTCAGACTGGCCAAGGAGAGCTTGGTATCCAGATCTCAGGAATTACTCATAGGAGATCCCTGGTTTGTTCCTTTGCGCGTGGACCTGTTGCGGCAGGGGCCATGCGTGTATTAGGCCTTACCGCGGCTACATTTGACGACATGACGGTTTACCGCCAAATCCTAGTCCGTAACGGTATTCCCACAGTATTTGTTCTCCACGCTTATTTGGGCTGGAAAAAGGGGTAACGTCTAAACATTAGTACCGTAGTTGGATAAAATACATTTCTTGGTGAGAATCCAAGAAGACTCCTACGGCAGACTTGTCAGCTAGGACGTTTTCTCCATTTCCCACAAGCCAGTGTGGATGCGGGCCTAACCTTGGGCTCAATTATAATCGGCCTTATCGGGTTTCTTTCAGAATAAATTGGACTCCCTTCCAGAAGTTCAGACTGTCGTGAAGGGCGTGTTGCACATCCAACCTCCATTTGTGCCCCAGTGGCACCATGGGATCTTAACGTGGTGTTGCAGTTCCTTCACTCACATTGATTTGAACCTTTACAGAAGGTGGAGTTGACATTCATCACTTGGGAAGTGGTCGTCAGGTTAGCCTTGGCATACGCAAGGCGAGTGTCTGAGTTAGCGGCCTGGTCTCACAAGAGACCTTATTTGATTTTCCATGAAGATAGAGCAGAGTTGGTAACTCGTCAACAATTTCTACTGAAGGTGGTTTCTTCTTTCCACATGTACCAACCTATTGTGGTGCCTGTGACTACCGACGCCTTCGCTGAGTCGAAGTCTCTGCATGTGGTCAGAGTTTTGAAAATGTTTGTCGCCAGGACGGCTCCGTTTAGGAACACGGGCTCTGTTTTTTTGCTTAAAAAAAATGACATGCCACAGATTGCTTGTGCTTACCTTCCTTGAGGGCAGCCCTTATGGCCATTCTATGCTGGGCCATGCGTTCACTGAACTGCCTATCTGTCTTGCCCACGTAGTGTAACCCACATGGGCAAGACAGGAGGTATACCACAAAAGTAGAAGTACATGTAAGAGGATGTTTTATAGAATATTTTTTCCCAGAGTAGGGATTAAATGAGGCACTAAAAGCTTAGCAGCTTTTTTTTTTTTTTTTAAATCTGTTTATTTTGATTTTCATAGAATATAAGGTCAAACAGGAACAAATCGGTAGCATTTGATGAAGTAAACAATTACATCATGTAGGTAGGTACATCAAACTGTATCGAAAAGAAAACATACAATCTTATCTGAGCATGGGAACAAAAGTAGTAAAAAAGGCATATGTTCCCGTGTTTCAGGTATGCACTATTTGTACCATAATAACCCACAGGAAGATGTTCCCTAAAGCTAACCATTAAAACATCATTCAAAAATCAATTTGTTTTCACATGAAGATGAGAAAAAAAAGTACAGAGAGAGAAGAAAGAAGATGGGGTAGGGAAATACATTAGGGCAAATGGGGAAGGAGGGAAAGATGCTCTTGACAATTGAATCGAGGAAAAAATAGCAGTGAATATATCAATCTCCTGGCAGGGTCTAGAGGAGGTCAACCTAGGACTGAGCAGCCTAAACGGTATGAATGGTTATGAGGTAGATTCTTCTAACAGTTTCCTATGGAGAAACCATTCAGTTTGTTCAAAGACTTTAAATATCTGGGCTTGTGTGGACTGATCTCGTGACTCTATATAAAGATCCCACTTCTTGTAAAAAGTTTTAACCCCCACCTCTATATTGGCTTGGACCGATTTCCTATCATAGTATAGTATCTGTAGAAGTTTACCATGAACTTCCCCGAGTGTAGGGGGAGAGGGTGATAACCAGTGTGATAAAATAATTTTCTTTGAGACTGTTACCAAAATTGTGAGAAATGGTACAGTTCGCCGTTTCTCAGGTCCTAAATGCCATTCGGAGAAATTTGCACACAAACAAGATAGGGGTGTTGCTGTTACATGTATATTCAAAAGCTTATTAATGTAAGCCAGAAGTTTGTTCCAAAAACGTTTAATCAGACCACATTCCCAGAACATATGATAGAAGGAAGCCGTACGTATATGACATTTGGGACATTCCCCAGTTTCCGTGGGGTGAAACTTAGCATGTTGACTCGGGGAAATATAGGCTCTCTGTAGAGTACGGAGGTGGACCTCCTGTAAGTAAGGTGAAGCCAGGGCTTTCAAGCTAGAAACATAATGATCACTGAGTTGGTGGTGGGCAGTCAGGGTAGGTATATCTTTACTCCATTGGTGAAGTAGTCTTTCCCATCTACAGTCTGTTGTGCTAGATGTCAGAATAGAATATATTTGTCTAATGCGTGTCGGGCCTATTCTATGTGTTTTAAGCGAAAGCTGTAGTGGGTTAGTAGACAAGGGGGTTTCTTGTGAGGTAGTACTCCTGTGAGTAGCTAAGCCTAGATAGTGTCGCGTCTGTAGATACATGAAAAAATGAGAGTGGGGTAGGTCATATTTCTCTTGGAGCGATGAAAAGGAGTACATGGAGCCTCCCGGGTCAAATACTTTGGAAGAGTTTGAGAGTCCTTTCTCTTTCCAGAGTCGGTAATTTGAGTTAAGGAGGGACGGGGGGAAAGCTGGATTACCCCATAGCGGGATGCATATAGATTCCTCAGGACTGCATTTAAATTTCTTGTGTAAAGAGCGCCAGTTATAATAGATATCCCTAAAAAGGGGGTTAGCAAGGATGTGGGTCGGGATCAGTGAGGGTTTAGATAGGAGTAATGCCCCCGGGGAGTAAGGAGTGAATAGTGCCTCATCCAGAGCGGAGTCTGTATAGAGTTCCCTGTCAAACAGCCAGTCAGCAGCACATCTAAATAGGGACGCCATTGAGTAGGATGCGTAATCAGGAACACCAAATCCACCTGCGGACTTGGGTGCCATCAGTTTATCCAAAGCAATGAACGCCTTCTTGCCTTTCCATAAAAACCTTGACATAATTTTCCGTAGATATTGAATATCATGTTTAGTAAGGTGGACTGGGAGCATCTGCATGAGGTAAAATATCTTTGGGAAAACTATACTTTGTAACACAGCTATTCTCCCTATCAAGGATAGAGGTAACAATTTCCAACCATCCAGTAGTGCGGTAATACGTGCCAGAACAGGGGTAAAATTTTCTTCATAAAGCCTGGAAAGGTTTGCTGGGATTTGAATCCCTAGGTATGTGATCTTAGTGAGGGCTATTTTGAATGAGAGATCTGGAAGTAGTGTGGAAATAGTACGTGAGGAGGGGCCTAATGGTAAAAGTTCTGATTTGGCCACATTGATCCTATACCCCGCTCTAACTCCGAATGCCTGTATCATTCCAAGGATCTCTGGGATAGAGGTCGATGGATCTGAAACAAATAGTAGCATATCATCGGCAAAGAGGGCAAGGCGAAGGTCAATATCTCCTATTTGAATTCCCTTAATTACACTCGATTGGCGTAGGGCAATCGCCAGGGGTTCCAGTGCTACTGCAAATAGTAAGGGTGATAGTGGGCACCCCTGTCTGGTACCTCTCTGGATCTCAAAGGGAGAAGAGAGAACTCCATTGCAGGATATCTGGGTTTGTGGAGCCGTGTAGAGAAGTTTTAGAAGATTTACAAAATCTACTGGGAAGCCAAATTGTAGGAGTGTGGAAAAAAGATGATCCCAGTTCACCATATCAAACGCTTTTTCCGCGTCGAGTGATAGAATAACTGGAAGGGAGGAAGGGGCATTTGAAGAGGAGGAGGAGGCATAAATGGCAGAAAGAACTCTCCTTACATTGATCTCCGAGTGTCTGCCCCAGATAAACCCAGTTTGATCTTTATGTATGATATGAGGGAGTAATAATTTAATCCGGTTAGCTAAGATTTTAGTAAGTAGCTTGTAATCAAGATTTAAGAGTGAAATTGGGCGATATGACCCTGGTTGGGATAAGTCTCTACCAGGTTTAGGGAGGACTTTGAGGATGGCAGTGTTAAAGTGTTTAGGAAGAGTGTCAGAAGACAGAATCGCATTAAGGACAGACACCAGTGTGTCCCCTATTCGGGGTAAAAGAATTTTATAAAAGTCGGCACTAAAGCCATCAGGGCCCGGTGCCTTATCTCTGCCAAACTGTCCAATGACACTCCGGATTTCTTCCAACGAGATGGGCGCCAACAATGGTGATGTCATGGAAGCATGAAGCTGGGGAGCAGAAAGGTTATCCCAAAAGTTCTTGGGCCATGGTGACTGGGTGGGAGGAATAGAAGGGGTGGAGTTTGAGGAAGAGGAATATAGGTCCTCGTAAAATGTTTTCATAACATCAGAAATCTCCTGATTATTAGTAGTTAATGTGCCAGCAGGGGTATACAAAGGGTGAGTGACCATGGGAGGGCGGGAGCCCATGAGGAGTGTCGTCAACAACTTGCCCGTTTTATTACCAAATTTGTAGAACCGATAGTTCACCGAGAATGAATACCTATTACCCATGGAGGACATGAATTCATCAAAGTGGGCTTTGGCTTCGATGTATATAAGGCGATTTTGAGGGGTCGGAAAGGATTTGTATTGCTGATAGGCTGTCGACAAGGGTCTCTGGAACTCCAAATATTGAGAGGCATATTTTTTATTGGTAGCTGAGACATAGGATATAATGTCTCCCCGGAGAACCGATTTTGCAGTCATCCAAAATAGAATTGGATTTTCCTCTAAATGGGAAGCGTTGTTAGTTTTAAAGGCCTCCCAAGAGGATTCCAACCTTTGCTGGAATTTCAGGGAGTGAGCGAGATAGGAGGGGAATCTCCACAATCTGGGAGAGTGCGATATGTCTGGGAAATGGAGTGTTGCAGTGACTAGGGCATGGTCCGATAAGGAGATTGCCTCAATTTGTGAATCTGATACGTTCGGTAGTAGGGAATGGGACAGTAAAATATAGTCTATCCTAGATAGCGTGTGATGGGCCGCTGAGAGACATGTGTATTCCTTCTCTGTGGAATGTAAAGCTCTCCAGATATCTACCGTCTGTAGGCTGTCGGCTAATAAAGGGACCCCGAGTTTGGGTAGTGAAAGAGGTTTTGTTGGTGTGTGGGATCGGTCCAAATAGGGGGAAGAGATAAGGTTCAAATCGCCACAGAGTATTAAGGGGTCTGTGAGAAGGGGGGTTAGTTTGGCGAGTAAAGACTGAAAGAAATTTTTGGAATAAATGTTGGGTGCATATACGTTGCATAGTGTGTAGACTCTACCATTAATCTTAACAGACATTATCACATAACGACCTTCAGGATCATTGACTGTGGTCAGGATTTCAGTGGTCACAGAACGTTTCGCCAATATGACAACCCCTCTGGCTTTGGAATTGAAAGAGCTGAAACCTAAAACCCGCCAGTTCAGGGCATTCAATTTTGCCGTTTCCTCTGGAGTTAGGTGCGTTTCTTGTAAGAATGCCATGTCTATGTGCTGTTTACCTAAATATAGGAGTATTTTCCATCTCTTTGCTGGGGAGTTAAAGCCCCCGACATTCCAAGATCCCACTATCAGGTTAGGCATAGTTCAGAGGAAAGGGCAAAACAGAGGACTTGTAAACCATCCACATAAGGGGCATGAGCATCATCACCTGCCTGAGGACGGGGGGTGGGAAGGAGGGGGGAGGGGAGAGACAGAACAGGAGGGGAAAAGAAGAGATAGAAATAGAAAGCAGTATTATATAACAGGCCATACAATTGAAAAGAGGATACTTTGATAAATAGCCAATATTTCTGTGACCAGTGACCTCCGGTCAACGAGCATGGGCGACTACCAGTGGTAGCAGTCTCGCACCCCGGCATTAAGCGGTGTGTACCAGCAGGAAAGGAGGAGCCCCTCCCCACCGCGATATACGTAAACAAATCCCACCCAGAAACCCCTAGTAATTGAGCTATATAACCAAATGCTCCAAGAAGCAATATAATATTATGATATAATATATGCAATATGCAGTGAGCAGTATATAGTATACAATCTGTGGCTAATGTAGTGGAGACGGCTGTATAACATGAAAATGCAGCATAATGGGGTATATCCCGACCAACATAGCGCTTTTTCAATTTGTATCTGCAAAGTATGCACGTAGGTTAGAATATTTCAAAAGAAAGAAGCAGAGAATCGGTCAAAACAACATCTAAGAGCAAATAAAGTAATTGTGGAGTAGCGATAGCTACCATAGTGCCTGTGAGTCATTGTTGCTCTAACAAAATTAAGGCAGTCCATGTGTAATGAGCGACTAAACTGCAGGTGAACATTCAGCAGGAAATAATCAATTTGTCGCTGAAGGGAGATCAGAAATGTCCGCGCTGTCTTCTCTGGATATATTACGGAGGTAGGCCGCTGCGTCAGCAGGTGTTAGGAAATCTTTGTGGGAGGTACCTTCGTAAATGCGCAGGCGAGCGGGATATAACAGGCCAAACTTGCGGCCCTCTGAGACAAGTTGAGTGCAAATAGGGGAAAAAGCTTTGCGGGCCCGGGTCAGTTCCACTGAATAGTCCTGGAATATGAAAAGCTTGTTACCCTCCCACTGGATATCCCTCACTTTGCGAGACGCGGACCAGAATGCTACTTTATGAAGGTAGTTCAGACAGCGGAACAGAGTTACACGTGGGCGCGGTTTATTGGGGGTGGGCATAGGACCCACACGGTGAATTCTTTCAATTACTAAATCACTGCATTCCCGTTCTATATTCAAAATTGCGGGAAGGGTGACTCGGGCAAAATGAGCCAGTGCCGTGCCTTTAAGTGATTCCGGCAGTCCCACAATTCTGATATTATTTCTTCTTGCGCGATTTTCCATATCATCTAACTTATTCCATATCTGATAGCTCTCTGTAGTTAGAGATTTCACTGAGTGGTGTAGCCCTTCTATGTCATGTGTTGCAGCATGCAGTTGAGATTCAGTGTGTGTGACCCTCTGCTGTAAGTGCTGCAGCTGTGTTGTTATATCACTGACAGCCTGTGAAAGCAGGGGGGCCATAGTGGCTTTTATTGCTGCCACAACGTCTCCATATGTTACCGGAGCCTCCGGATCCCTGCATACCTGTGAGCCTGCATACTCAGTCCCCTCCGCCGCGGCTTTCTTGGAGGCAGGAGAGGTGACTTCAGGTCCAGCGCCAGGCGCCATGTTGCTTCCCGCGCGGCGCTTCTCCAGCCTCGTGGGTGCGCCAGCGGGGGCCTGTGTAGCCGCGGTTACGGGTGTCACAAAGCGATCCATCGTGATCACGGGTCTCACCAGGGGCAATCTGGGCGGTGTGGAGGCTGTAGCAGCCTTGAAAAGGTTCAGTGCGGCGGGCGGTAGGACGGAGCTCCGGCGCTGAGAGACTCACTCCATGGGTCCCGGAACCGGAAGTCTCACTTAGCAGCTTTTTATAAATACAGACATATAGGCATAACTTGTATAGTATAAGCATCTAATGTGGTGGGGCATGTAAATCACCAGTAAAAATATAAATGAATTTAATATGTCCTGGTAGACATTGTTTGGTAAATGTTCCGGATTGGTCTTTTCATATAATGTTTTTTTATATATATTTTGATGTGTGCATATCGTGTCTAAAATGTACATATGTGATTGCTCATTTTGACACTCTCTAAATACTGGGTCACACATTATATTTAAGGACCACCACTAGAGGGTGCTCTAATACTAAAAATGTGTGTCAGGAATGTAATTCATCATCACTGCACCATGTATCTAAAATCAAGTTGAAATTATGTTGTGTAATACTGTATATAAGCACCCACATGTTAAGCTAAACCATGTTATTATAAGATATCCTATGTTTCACTTCTGTGAAATCAAACTGTCCACTGAGGAAGCAACACTGATTGACAATCAATTTCACATGCTGTTGTGCAAATGGAATAGACAACAGGTGGAAATTATAGGCAATTAGCAAGACACCCCCAATAATAGGATTTTAGTACCTACCGGTAAATCCTTTTCTCCTAGTCCGTAGAGGATGCTGGGGACTCCAAAAGGACCATGGGGTATAGACGGATCCGCAGGAGCTTGGGCACACTATAAAGACTTAAACTGGGTGTGAACTGGCTCCTCCCTCTATGCCCCTCTTCCAGACCTCAGTTAGAAAACTGTGCCCAGGAGAGACGGACATTTCGAGGAAAGAATTTATAATTTAAACAGAGTGAGTGTAATACCAGCTCACACCACGAACATACCGCAAAACATGGCCTTCAACAGAATACCAGCCCACGGTATGAAAAACATACAGCCATATGCTGAGAGAATATGCAACACAACCTGTGTGTCAACCCAACCAATAATAAGAAACCACATGCCATGGCATGAACGTCAGCAGTAGCCTGACAGAGAAGAAACACCACAAAGTGCAACCAAAATCAATAACTGCAGAGACAGTACGCACTGGGACGGGCGCCCAGCATCCTCTACGGACTAGGAGAAAAGGATTTACCGGTAGGTACTAAAATCCTATTTTCTCTTACGTCCTACAGGATGCTGGGGACTCCAAAAGGACCATGGGGTCTATACCAAAGCTTCAGAACGGGCGGGAGAGTGCGGATGACTCTGCAGCACCGATTGAGCAAACAGGAGGTCCCCATCAGCCAGGGTATCACACTTGTAGAGCTTAGCAAAGGTGTTTGAAACCCGACCAAGTAGCTGCTTGGCAAAGATAACCCGCCGAGACACCTCGGGCATTCTCCCAAGAAGAGCCCACCTACCTAGTAGAATAGGTCTCCCCCGACTTCGGTCACTGCAATCCAGCAGTAGAACTAGCACGCCGAATCGTAGCACAGATCCAGCGTGTAACAGACTGCAGAGACGCAGGCGCCCCCAAGCACGCTGGGAGCATACCGGACAAACAGAGCCTCTGTTACCCCAAACTGAGCCCAATTGGCGACATAAATCTTCAAAGCCCTGACTACATCGAGAGACTTTGAATCAGCAAATGCTGAAGTTACCAGAGGCATCAAAATAGGCAGGTTTTTGATAACACCAAAAATCCTCTTCGGCAGAACTACTATCCGAGTTCTCAATTCTATCCACTTGGAAGATCAAACAGGGGCTCTTGTGAGACAAAGCCGCTACAACCGACAACCGCCTTGCGGTCGCCCAAAAGGCAAAATCATGACGACTCTCCAAGAGAGAATTTTTAACACAACCTTTAATAAAGGTTCCAATCAGTGAGACACAAGAAACACAACACCACGTCAAGATCCCACTGTGCCAATGGGGGCACAAATGGAGGTTGGATGCGCAGTACTCCTTTCACAAAAGTCCGAACTTCCGGAAAGGTGGCCAAATCTTTTTTTTTTTTTTAAGAAAATTTATAAGGCCAAAACTGCCCTGAAACGGAGCCTAACTTTAGGCCTGCATCCACACCTGTTGCAAAGAATGGAGAAGAACGACTCAGCTGAAAGTCTTCCGTAGGAACCTTCTTAGGTACACCCCAAGACACATATTTAGGTCAAATACGGTGGTAAGGCTTCGCCGTTACTTCTTTTCTAGCATGAAAAAGTGTGGAAATGACCTCACTGGGAATACCCATTCGGACTAGGATATGGCGTTCAACTGCCACGCCGTCAAACGCAGCCGCGGTAAGTCCTAATACACGCCCTGATCTTGTTGTAACAGTTCCTCCAGTAGAGGAAGAGGCCAGGGATCTTCTATGAATAAATCTTGAAGAACTGGATACCAAGCCCTCCTTGGCTAGACCGGAACAATGAGGATCGCCGGAACCTCTGTTCTTCTCACGTTTATAGCCTTCAGCAGAGTGAAAGCGGAGAGGACACATAGACCGACTGAAAACACCCAAGGTGTCACGAGGGCGTCCACTGCTATAGCTTGAGTGTCCCTTGATCTGGAACCATATCCCTGAGGTCTCTCGTTGAGGCGAGACGCCAACATGCCGAATTGAGGCACTCCACAAGGACTTGTCACTTCTGTGAAACTTCTCGAATGATGACAGTATTTCTCCCGGATGGAGAGCGCGTCTGCAGAGGAAATCTATTTCTCCGTCGTTTACGTCCGGAACGAAGACTGCTAATATAACGTTTACCAGTCTTTCCACCCAGCGGAAAACTATTTCAGCTTCTGCCATTGCCGCTTTGCACCTTGTTCCGCCCTAGCGACTTACTTACGCCACTGCTGTCAAGTCGTCCCACAAAATTAACACGGGCAGATCACGAAGAATATGTACGTTGAAAACAGCTCTTAATTCAAGAAAGCATATTGTAGACAAGCTTCGCAGCTTGACCTTTTCTTCTGGAAATACTTCCCCTGCAAGGACTGCTCCCCAGCCTCGGAGATCTGCATAGATGGACACCAGGATCTAATCCTGGATCCCGAACCTTCGTCCCTCTAGGAGGTGAGAACTGAGGAGACACCCCAGGAGTGATATCCTGGCCATTAGAATTATATTCCGGTGTATGTGCCGGTGAGACCCGGAGCACATTCCCAACAGGTCCCGTAAAAACCACTCTGGCATTCGACCTGCTCATCGAAAAGGCCTCTTAGGCTGCACCCAACTTCTTCATCAACGGAACATACTGATGGAGTGGCACTGCAAATCTGATCCGACTCAGGATCCTCAGCTCTCTTTCCGCAGTAAAACACAGAACCTCAACCGTTCAATATCTACCCTGATACCACCTCCGACATCTGCGGTGTTGGGAACAACGGCCCTTCCCTGTGTTGAAGAAGAGTCAGAGAGAAACCACGATTTGCACCACTTGTTTCTTGACCTCGCCTCAAGCAGGTGAACATCTCAGTACAGAATAACAATGGCTCTTACAATTGAAAGAAAACCACCATACTACCATCACTCCAGTGAAATGTCAAAGACAATCCTGGCTATCCCTCCAGGTAATCTTAATGCGTAGAACAACGCATGTAAACTTTTTTTTATATATATATATATATATATATATATATATATATATATATATATATATAACCGGGACAGGAGGACAAGGCCCTGAACCTGACGCACCTCTGGTATGGCGTCGCGTACTACCTCCCCTTCCAGAGGGGAAACGGCAATATCCATTAGAAAATCAGTGAGGGGAAAGATCTGTAACACCAGAATGTCCCCCTCTGGATTCTATAAGTAACTCACCGGTCCTAGTCCATTCCCGGACTAACTGAAAGTAGTAACTGAGTCCTCACCGGAGCGGGGTCCCGCCATATAGACTCTGCGACATCCTCTTCTGCGAACCTAACAAGGCTGCAGAACTCTTACCGTTTCACCTTCCACAGGCTGTACAGAAAGGGAAACACAAGAACTGTATCTAACCGATTAAAATGACTGCATCCCACAAAAGAATGCGTCACCAACCGTTGTGAGGGAATCTAACTCCCGAAGTTAGACTTACCAGGAATATCTACAGAGATTGACTCTACTGAGGCATCCCCCCCCAAACAGCGGTACACCGTCCCAGGGAAAAACTCCAGTAACTCTCGGAGTCAGCCTCAGCATTTCCCCGGCCACACTACCTGTATACGTACGGCAGCCTGCCGCAAAGTTATAGAGAAGAACCAACATAAGGAACCTCCCCTCTCTCTTTAGGATAAATCTATCTGATGTCTTACCAAATACAAAAACTCCCTCATGTGCATGTAATGCAAATAAGCCCACAGCATAGAAATATAATATCACTTAGCAATCCTGTATACGATCCTTTGAGACAGGGCCCAGTGTCGACCAGGCGTGGACTTTCACAGTATTCTATCCGTGGCGGGAAAAGAATAAACCTTCGGACTCCTGGAGAGGGTGCGAGTCACGGCCGGCCTAGAGCTTTATCAAGAGTGACCAGCACATGAGAAGGAATACTATTACTTCAGTATTCATTATAAATCATAATATGAATATACATATTGTAATACACATATACACACATATCTTAAATATATATATATATATATAACATACATATAAGCGGATTGTCCGGAGCCTTCGGGTCCCCAGTGACAATGTGTTCTGAACGTGTATGACCATGTACTGAAAAGCCCCAGTTGTGGATCCACCAGGAATTATAGTCGACAGAAAACCCTTGTATTCGTCGACAGCAGGGATTAGTAACCAGGCAAAATTACCTTCTTGCGACCCCAAGTGGTCCGAGGGAAGTATACCTATACCAATATCACTCCCCCACAAAACTACCATGTCTGTGCTCAAGCTACAGGTCCATGGAACCTTACCATATATATACCTACAAATGTATATACACAGGTATAAGTCAGATACAGCATGTCCATTTACACCCGGTGATAACAGTTGGTGCCGACAGGGTCACCCACATACTACTGTGCCTCCCATATAGTATTTACTTTTTATAAGCATACCACTACCGACCTGTTGACTACTGTATCAAGTACCCACATGCGTCGGCGATGCCGACAGTGAACCCCATAGGTGTTTATGACAGAACACTCACGCCTGTCGACACAAGTGAACTAAAGTGGGTATATCTGACAGGGAGCACACAGAAAATACACACAAGAATGATTTCATGCTCATTCCTAAATCAACTAGTGTTATATATGTCCAAGATAACACTAAAAGACTGTGCCCCCCCTGTTTGTGCTTTACATACTTCTTGGCGGGGACAGTGAGAAAATGGCGCTGACTCCTGTATGTGTGAGGGCCAAGCCCCGCCCCCATCGGCGCGCTTTAGCCCCGTTATATTATATATACAGGCCGGGGACCGTATATAGTGTATACTCACTATATACCACCTGAAAACTATTGCTGTTCAGGGCCCCCCCCCCCTGCGCCCTGCACCCAAGTAAACCGTTGGCGTGTGGGAGCACCGGCGCGCAGCACGCCCGCTGCTATGAAATGGCGGGGGTATCGTCCGCGGCGCCCGGGGCCCGTAGTATGCACTTTTGCCAGCTAAACCAGCCCTCAGTAACTGCTGCCCAGGGCGCTCCCCCCCAGCGCCCTGCACCCTGTGAGTGCCGCTGGTGTGTGGGAGCACGGAGTGCAGCGCGACCGCTGCTATGAACTGGCGGGGGTATCGTATGCGGTGCCAGGGGCCCGTAGTATGCTCTTTTGCCAGTTAAACCAGACCTCAGTAACTGCTGCCCAGGGCGTTCCCCCCAGCGCCCTGCGAGTGCCGTTAGTGGTATGTTTGGGAGCACGGAGCGCTGCGCTTACCTCCGTTACTGAAGTCTTCTGCCGTCTGACGTCTTCTGTACTTCTCATACTCACCCGGCTTCTTTCTTCTGGCTTCTGTGAGGGGGGTGACGGCGCGGAACAAGTAGCTAGGCGCACCAAGTGATCGAACCCTCTGGAGCTAATGGTGTCCAGTAGCCTAAGAAGCATAGCCCTTGAACTAAGAAGAAGTAGGTCTGACTTCTCTCCACTCACTCCCACGATGCAGGTAGCCTGTAGCCAGCAGGTCTCCCTGAAAATAAAAATCCTAACGTAAAGTCTTTTCAGAGAAACTCAGTAGAGCTCCCCTAGTGTGTGTCCATTCACTCCTGGGCACAAAGTCTAACGGAGGTCTGGAGGAGGGACATAGAGGGAGGAGCCAGTTCACACCCAGTTTAAGTCTTTATAGTGTGCCCAAGCTCCTGCGGATCCGTTTATACCCCATGGTCCTTTTGGAGTCCCCAGCATCCTCTAGGACGTAAGAGAAAAAGGAGTTGTTCTGCAGGTGGTGACCAGAGACCACTTCTCAGCTCCTATGCTTTCTGGCTGATGTCTTGGTCACTTTTGAAAGCTGGCGGTGCTTTCACTCTAGTGGTAGCATGAGACGGCGTCTACAACCCACACAAGTGGCTCAGGTAGTGCAGCTCATCAAGGATGGCACATCAATGCGAGCTGTGGCAAGGTTTGCTGTGTCTGTCAGCGTAGTGTCCAGAGCATGGAGGCGCTACCAGGAGACAGGCCAGTACATCAGGAGACGTGGAGGAGGCCAACAACCCAGCAGCAGGACCGCTACCTCCGCCTTTGTGCAAGGAGGAACAGGAGGAGCACTGCCAGAGCCCTGCAAAATGACCTCCAGCAAGCCACAAATGTGCATGTGTCTACTCAAACGATCAGAAACGGACTCCATGAGGGTGGTATGAGGGTCCGACGTCCACAGGTGGGGGTTGTGTTTACAGCCCAACACCGTGCAGGACGTTTGGCATTTGCCAGAGAACACCAAGATTGGCAAATTCGCCACTGGCGCCCTGTGCTCTTCACAGATGAAAGCAGGTTCTCACGGTCTGGAGACGCCAAGGAGAACGTTCTGCTGCCTGCAACATCCTCCAGCATGACCGGTTTGGCAGTGGGTCAGTAATGGTGTGGGTGGCATTTCTTTGGGGGGCCACACAGCCATCCATGTGCTTGCCAGAGGTACCCTGACTGCCATTAGGTACCAAGATGAGATCCTCAGGCCCCATGTGAGACCATATGTTGGTGCGGTTGGCCCTGGGTTCCTCCTAATGCAAGACAATGCTAGACCTCATGTGGCTGGAGTGTGTCAGCAGTTCCTTCAAGACGAAGGCATTGATGCTATGGACTGGCCCGCCCGTTCCCCAGACCTGAATCGAACTGAGCACATCTGGGACATCATGTCTCGCTCCATCCACCAACAGATGGTTGCACCACAAACTGTCCAGGAGTTGGCGGATGCTTTAGTCCAGGTCTGGGAGGAGATCCCTCAGGAGACCATCCGCCACCTCATCAGGAGCATGCCCAGGTGTTATAGGGAGGTCATACAGGCACGTGGAGGCCACACACACTACTGAGCCTCATTTTGACTTGTTTTAAGGACGTTACATCAAAGTTGGATCAGCCTGTAGTGTGTTTTTCCACTTTAATTTTGAGTGTGACTCCAAATCCAGACCTCCATGGGTTAATAAATTTGATTTCCATTGATAATTTTTGTGTAATTTTTTTGTCAGCACAGTCAACTATGTAAAGAACAAAGTATTTAATAAGAATATTTCATTCACTCAGATCTAGGATGTGTTATTTTAGTGTTCCCTTTATTTTTTTGAGCAGCATATATGTAAATATACACACCCCATCTCTTTCCCCCTTCCAGCAACCCATCACCTCCACCCCTTATATATTTAAAGATATTACTGTATAGATTTAATGATCCCCCACCCCTCAAGTATTTACCCCATTCTCTATTTGAGGTGTCATTACGATTGGTGACATCACCATTCCCAAGTATTGATTGCTCTGGTTTCCATGGTAATCCAGCATGACTCCAGCCTCCGGAACTTGCTGGAGACTTGGCTGGTGACATGAGGATATTGTTTTTTGCCCCATATATGTATATCAGAAAGACACCTCTCAAATAATGTTTTTTTTATTTGCTTCATGTCTTGCGGCTGGTTTCCATGGCACTCCTTGCATTCCAGTGGCCACGGACGTCTGGGACCAACCAGATGTGAGGCGCTTTGAGTGCTGCATCACTTCCAGCTTTGGCGCTGATGCTGGTGTCTGCATTGGACGCAGGTGTACCATCAGCCCCTGCAGATGATTATGGTATATGCAATCTATTGTGTATAAGAGTGGTCCTTTTGTGATAGTTGATTGTCCATGATGAAGGTGCTGCTGGAGCACCGAAACGGCTGTTGACCTATCAACTTGACACTGGAGGCATGCGGTATTGTTCATTATTGGCCACCCAACTAATATAGTTTCTAAGGTTGAAAAAAGACAATTTGTCCATCGAGTTCAACCTGTTAGGGATCTCCTACTCTGTAATATTTTTAAAACTAATTTTGACTATGGTGAATGTTTAGCCGTTATGTCAATTCCCCTTTTTTCCTTATTACTATAGTGCATGATTTACCCACCATAACCCTGTATATCCTTATCCATTAGAAATGTATCTAGCCCATTGTTAAAAGTAACGACTGAGTCCGCCATTACTACTCTCTCAGGCAGGGAATTCCAAATACGTATTGTCCTTACTGTGAAGAAACCTTTCCGTCCCTGTGTGCAAAATCTCCTCTACTCTAACCTAAGCGGTTGTCTGCGAGTCTTTTGCGTTGATCTTACCAAACACAAATCCCCCGCTAGCTCCGTATATTGTTCCCTTATATATTTGTAAATGTTAATCATGTCCCCTCTTAATCTCCTTTTTTCCAGTGTAAACATGCCTAGCCTAGCAAGCCTTTCCTCGTATTCTAGTGTCTCCATCCCCTTAATCAATTTGGTCACCTGTCTCTGAACTACGGCATCTATGATCATGTAAATTTAATGTATATCACGGTTTGATATTTTCATGCCTCTGGTAACCTATATGCACTAGATTGAATGGATTTAATCTTTTTTGGATAAAGCTTCTTTTATTTGCATAAATAAAGGAGGTGCTAGCTCTTTTCTATGGGAATATATACAGGGTGATTCAAAAGTCGCAGTACACCCTTTTGTTTCAAAAACTGCAGGAAATGGGGAAAACTGAATACTCCAGTAAGGTATGGGTGAGGGGGGCTATCTTTTAGGGTATGTACCGAACATGGGTGCCATCTTGAAATCATCCATCTTCAATCTAAGTCCGTTTTTTCAAATGGAAAGGGAGAGGTGTATCATGTCAAACAACATTAGCTGAAAAGTTTTTTCCGCAAACAGATTTGAAATAGCAGTTATGGTTCAAAAGTTACAACACTTCTTTTGTTGCAGGTAACTGAAGATGGCTTTGACAAAAGAGGAGAGAATTGAGGTCATTTTGATGTATATGCCATCTCTTTCCCCCTTACAGCAATCCATCACCTCCACCCCTTATACATTTAAAGATCCACCCTCACCCACGCCCTTTACTGTATATATTTAATGATTCTCCCCCTCCCCCTTAAGTATTTCCCCCATTTCACTCCACCTTCTATATATTAAATGAAGCTCTCACTTACCCAAAGAGCCTACCCTCCGTAATCCCACCCTACTCTAGACACTCCTAAACTCTCACCACCGACGTGACTGGTGGTGCAGTAGGAGGGACCAGACCCCTTATGCAGGTGTCCCTTACACAGTGATCGCAGTGAGTCTATGTTACAATCATGATGGGAAGGTCAGGGGGGGGCTGTATTGTGTGTGATGCAATCGCTGGGGGGGGGGTAATATGTGGGGTGAGATTGTGGGAGTCTGTTCTTGTGGTGCGGGATGGGAATATGTCGAGTGTTACCACAGAGAGGAGCAGAAGAACTGTAACAATAGCAGGCAGCACGCTACTCACTTTATGAGTATTAGAGCTGCTGCCGATGGGTTACACTCACACTGTCAGTGCTGCCAGCTGATAAAAGTTGGGCGGCCGCAGCATCCCTGCAGCACTGACAGTGTGAATGTAACTCTCTATGCACAGAGTGAGCAGCGTGCTGCTGGCTGTTACAGTTCCTCTGCTCCTCTCCACGGTAAAGCTCAACATATTCCTCTTAAGGAAGAGGAGCTGAGCAAAGGTAGCAAGAGAAGCATTCATCAGCAGCGTGAGCTGCTGTCCTCCAGTGGCCGGCTCCCATAGGCGGTTGCCTAAAGCTGCCTAGTGGTGGAGCCAGCCCTGGTCCCATGTTCACTGTCTACCCTATCTGTGTCACCCATGTCTGTCTGCCCTTCCCCTTGAGAATAAGCGCGTGAATCAGCACAAATTATATTACACTAGGCTGGCACATATTTGACATAAGATTGTATCGGGGACCCGATGTTTGGGATGCTAGCAGTCAGAATACCAACTTCTGGTAGGTAAGTATTTTAACCCTCCCTGACATGCTTACAATTGGATTGCCAGATTCCAGCACCGGCATTGTGATAGAGGTCAGGATCCCAGTGTCAGTCTTCTGACCAGTGTCTGCATTCCTTCCATAAAACTATATTTGGCAGCATTTCTTTAGGTTAGTTTATTAATACACTGGGCAGGTTGGATTGGATGGAATTAATTTAGCCACTAATTACCCGTACCTGCTCTACTACAGTGGCAAACATGTACTACAACACATCTACAGATGGAGCCACGCTCATTAAATGTCCACCAACAAGCATTAAATCCCAAGGGTGAGGGCTTGGCGGAACTGCCAGCTGGAATAAGTATGATGGGCGCACCAATCTACATTCTATAGTCTCCACTACACAGGATGTAAGCAATCCTGTTTTTTTCTTTTCTTATAAACTTACTCCTACGTTTTGTTTGATTATTCTAAAATAATCTGTGTGTTTTATATATAATCCGATATCCTTTGTAACTGTAATGGCCCATACACACTTGACGATAAAATGAGCGACGTCGTTCATTTCAGCCCTCATCAACGACGTCGCTCATTATATCGTCAAGTGTGTATGCATCCAACGACCACCGATGGATGGCCCCGCGGGACGTTAATGACCCTCGCTTATCTGTGGAGCATGTATGCTCAATTTCCACTATGGTTGTTACCGACCAGAGACGTCGTTGAATGTGTATGGTGTGAACGACCAATGACCAAGCCACTGTTCACCAGCCCTGTTCCCAGCTCATTAGTTTAATAAACTGTTCAGCTTGGATGCTTCAACGATGAATGGTCTTTGGTAGTGTGTATGCTCATGTCGTTTGCTCAGCTGTTCAAGGGAAGTTCAAGGGAAATCGTTAACGACGTGTGCATCGTCAAGTGTGTATGGGCCTTAAGATCTGAAGTTATTCTTAATCTTGAAATAAAAACTGAATTTCTCATTCCGACCTCTGTGTTCTTAACCTACACCTTGTGAGGCTCATGGTACCAGTTTCCTAAATAATAATTGCGTATACAGGTAGAAGCAAAGGCTACCTAGTGTCAGAGCACTGAATTCCTCTTGCTGGTGGCAATTACCAATTCAGATGTAACCCTTAAGTCACTGGCAACGATTCTCATATCTGCAGAATTGTCCAATATGCATTTACACCAACCAGTGTCTTTATTTAAAAAAGAGCCAACAGAAGCTATGTGTATTTATCGTGCCATTAAGTCTACACAGCCTCTAAGATTTCCATACTGAGCGGATACAATCCTCAACATCCATTTTAGATTGTCTGCTTTCTGGAAGAAAAGTGTGTGATGCAAAACCTTTGGAACTTAAGACACCTATGCACCTTCATATCCTCTGCTGTGGCTTAACTCTAAACTCTTAAGAGTTTTAGAAGTGGCAGTTTGTCACCATCAGGATTGAATAACTAAGTAGTATGTTCTAGGTTACTGCTCATTTACAATGCTGACTATTGAAGAGACCACATCCTAACTAACTGATTTAGAGTCAAGCCACACGTGTTCAAGAATTTACTTAATAGTGTATGGTACCCATCCTTCATCAGCCAACTCAGGTACAGGGAGCAGACTACATGGACAATGAGCAATAGGAGCAAATAGTGATTTCACATGACAACATTGTAGAGACTACTCATACAATAGATGCTGCATAGAACTATATACTTTGAAAAAATACAAAGCGCAAAAAAAAAAAAACCACAGCTGCTCTATCGTGCTTAAAGACAGGAAAAAAACAAAAACACAACCAGTCTGAAGACTTTATTAGGGCAGGGCCAGAAGTGCAGAAATTTGAGTGGGTACTTAGAAGTCTTACTAGAGCCCACTGTAAGACATTGTGCACACCAACAAGCACTTTTTGCAAAGTTCAACTATAGCTAGATATAGGTTTTTGGTGACATATGTAAGTAATGCTGCAAAAGCATAAAAATAATCACCCAAAATGAAAACAAAGCATTAACTGCAACTATAACACACCATTATCCCTTCTATGTGTAATTAATTGAATGTGCTTCAACCCATCAACTGCTCATAGAATCTGATCCTACTTTAGAGGCAGATCACCATTTCCAGTCTTAAGTGAAACATTAGGCTCTGGCAAAAAATACAGCACCCAACCGATCCTGGACCTGCTTCTATAAACTATAATTGCTCCTAGAACCACAATTTTCAAGATCCTGGAGATGCAGGAAGAGTGGAACCAAAGATAACCCAGGCGTGTACACTGAAAAGGACACATGTAAAATAATGCGACGCCCTGCCACATAAAACTCTGAAAATGGAGTTGCCTTCAGCAGTTTATGGAGATTGTATGATATGGGAATTTAGTGCAAGGGAAGACACACTCCCTGAACCCCTGTAGACTGCTGCACAACAGTTAATTAAAAATTTGTGAGCAAATGGTGCCAATGTGCACATGAATTTTCAAAAGCGGTTAAATATACAGTACATTTTGTAATCTCAATTTCTCCATGTGTACTTGACCCTCTACTTAGAACTAGATAAAGTACAGTAAATCATGGTTTCAGGAGTGGATTGTAGAAGACCTGATTTGCATACGTTCTACATTGTGGATTAAAGATGCAGATACATGTACATAACACTTATGAACCCATCTTTTCCCTTCCAAGAGCCACTTCAGGTCTTAAGTTTAATTAGAAAAATCTTTTATTCCAGTGTTGAGAATTTAATGATTAGTAAAGATTAGCCAAGGATTGTTTAGGATGCGTCCATGAATTTCTTCTCACAGTAAAGTGTTCTCTCCATGTCTCAAGTCCCAGCGCAGATTTCCAGACCGACTACACTGTGCTCCATAATTTAGACAAACATGGCCATACGGACAACAGTGCATTCTATCAGGACAGCATACGCCCTACAAGGAAAATAGGCATTTAAGTCTCCATATATTATATAGTGTTTTCTATATTTGCTTACTACAGAATAAATACAGTATACTATAAATACTAACCTGAGCATAAGGGCAGCAGGACCAGACTCCGCCGGGTCCAACACAACAAGTTGTACCATCAGAACAGTAATGATATGCATCACACCAGACCACACCCAATGATGGCTGTGTGGTAGCTAGTGGACTACTTTCCTTTAGTGGCTTGTTGCATGTTCCTGAAGCCACATCACAGGTGTAGCCACTTGGACAACAATGCAGATGATCTGAGCAACACAGAGCCTGTGAGTTGAAGATATAACAGAACATAAATATAATGTTCAGGCACAGAATAATTTTTTTTCTATGAGCTACACAGGTGTGGAGGTAATTAGTTTGGCTGCAACATTCATAGGTATACAGTGAATTAAAGTTCAAGGAAAACGTTATGTAGGTGACAAGTATTCTGTTTCGTCCATGGGGTAATCCTAGAACACTATGGTATAGAGTATGGTGACAGGAGCGTGGGCACTTCACATTTGCATCCAAAAGATCACATACTTCCACTTCTATACCCTCATTGTGGGGAAAAAGAAAACAGACTTTTGACTTAAGCTCAACTGGATGACCAGCTTAGCTAAGCATGACCAAAGCTTAACTTCAGGCCTCTGCAGACTGCAGTCCCTTTATTCTCTCCCTAGTAAGGAAATGGGATTTCTCCCTGAGGTGGCGGCTTGCATATCTAAAACCACAATTCAAATTCCAAAACACAGCTGCCTTACATGAAAGCACAAATAGAAAAAAATTAGGGCAATCTTAGGGTTTGCATTGCAGAGAACACCTCCCATAGACACAGTTTAGCTTCAGTCAATAAGGCAGTGAAGAGTTATAGGAGCAAATAATAGAGTGTCTGTTTTCTGAGTGTGCAAAAGTGGATATTGAGGGAAGCATCCTTAAAACATGGAGTTCAATAATGCTACGAGATCAGCCTCTGCAGTCTTGGCATTGCTTGTTATCGGTCCTTGAGAACCTTGGAGTCCATTCTACATTCTGGGCAAGTTTTGTTTGATCCCAAACTGGATAAGATGGTCTCCCAGGCCACACGGGTCAAACATTAGCATCTCTCAGTTAACAACCCTAGACCAAAAGCGCCCAATATTTCACTCCTGTCATCCCTACAGATAGGGAAGAAGCCAGATCTCCAATGAACAGTTCTCCGACCCTTGCGAAGGGATGCAAAGCAGTAGTAAATCATGCTTAGCAGCTATGCATCCAGTTCCCAAACACACTGAAATGCAGTCAGCCTGATGGACAGGCTGTAAATACAAAACTCCTGTGGTGAGAACCGCTTCTCTTCTAGGACCAGTGGTCACATTTTACCAGTCCCTTGACAGAAGAATCAAGTCAGTAATATATTAAATCTCCAAGGCACTCTACTAGGGGTCTTCAAAAACCATGGAAAAATGTTTATAATAAATACTCCTGCTGATCTCCTGATCCTCCGTTTTTCATCCTGGTGTCCCCGATTCATGTAACAATTTCTCATGAACGCTTTATGTATCAGAAGCGAAAAGTGCAAGAAGCTGGCCATTAATTGGAGCAAGGTTAAGTAGACAGTTTTAAGAACCATAAGTCTGATTTTTTTCTCTTCAGTTTAAGTTTGCAATTGCATTGCTGGAGCTTACAAATGATTCTGTCCTAATTCATAGTTATATTTTAGTTTACATTGTAACAAATGTGTTACCGAGCAGTGTTTCCAAACCTGGTCCTCATGGAGCTTTTAAAAACAGTATGCTTTTCCACATCAAGCTGGAGCTTAGTGTGTTTATTCACCACACATAAGATCTGCAGGTGGAACCAATTATTCCGGAGGATACCTTGAAATCACACTTTGTTAATGTTCTGAGGTCAGTTTGTTAAACACTAATGTAGAGGACAGCAGCTCAGCTCCTCCAGTGAGCAGCTTGTCCAGCCTCTACACACTGTATGGCAGCATGCGTTTCCCCTAGATAAGCTATCTGTTGCCCTGAATAGCAACTCTTAAGCCCCGTACACACGGGAAGAGATGTGTGCTGCGCGATCTAGCACAGACCACTCAGCACACATCTCCTCTCCCCCCGCTATGCACACAGCATTGTGTGTGCTGAGCAAGGGGGGTGGAGGGCGTGGAGGGAAAGAGGGGGGGGGGAGGATAACTATGAAATGAGCAACCTGCCAGATTGGGCCAATCTATCACCGCAGGGCCGCGCATCGCCATTGCTGTGGGGCATGCACACGGGAGATCCGTGCTTAACTACTAAGCAATCTAGTCAGATTGCTTAGAATTTAAGCACGGATCTCTCCATGTGTACCCCCCTTTACTCCAGTGCCTTGACACGTTATGAAAGCTAGCCAACATAGTAGCAGACTGGGTCAGACAAGTATCGAGAGTAAGTCATTATGGTGGTCATTCCGAGTTGATCGCTCGCTAGCTGTTTTTAGCAGCCGTGCAAACGCTAAGCCACTGCCCTCTGGGAGTGTATCTTAGCAGAAGTGCGTACGAAAGGATCGCACAGCGACTACAAAAAAATATTGTGCAGTTTCTGAATAGCTTCAGACCTACTCAGCGCTTGCGATCACTTCAGACGATTCAGTTCCGGATTTGACGTCACAAACACGTCCTGAGTTCGCCCAGCCACTCCTGCGTTTTTCCTGGCATGCCTGCGTTTTTTCAAACACTCCATGAAAACGGTCAGTTGACACCCAGAAACGCCCACTTCCTGTCACTCTGCGGCGGCCATTGCGACTGAAAAGCTTCGCTAGACCTTGAGTGAAATTACATCGGCCGTTGTGAAAGTACGTCGCGCTTGCGCACTGCATGCGCAGAAGTGCCGGTTTTTCACTTAATCGCAGTGAACATTTTCATCTAGCGATCAACTTGGAATGACCCCCTATGTGCAGACTATAAACATACCTGTTCAATGGGGCAGCACCCCCACTGCCCAGAAAGAAGCTGGCAGCAGGTGGTCTTGTCTGGACAAGAGGCAGTGTCATCACACTTAACATCGCCACCTGCAAAGTTAGAACATCTGCTTATGAGATAAAGGAAATGCAGTTCTGTGAATAAACTTTAAAATTCAGAAAAGAGAACTTCTAGCTATCAAACAGCAAGTTTGTGTTTCTCTTTACGTGCCCACCATCATGGTTTCAATTATTTAGAACCCTTTTTCCCACCAAAAAAAAAAAAAAAGTTTGTAGATGGCATATAACCTATAAAAGTACCCCCACTAGATGTTATCCCTGGGAAAAGTCATTTATGTGGAGATTGAAATATTGTTTACAAGATACCATAGTTCATCTCCTGCTCCCCTCACTTCCTTTAAACAAATACTGTAGATACAAGTGTGCTTTGAAGAGTCAACAGGGCTATTTAACTTATTTGGGGTGCAGTAGGGTATGCCGGCGGCCGGGCTCCCGGCAGCCAGCATACGGCGCCGGAATCCCGACCACTGGCATAACGACAGCTGGGCGAACTCAAATGAGCCCCTTGCGGGCTCGCCACGCTACGCTATCTATTCTCCCTCCAGGGGGGCCGTGGAACCCCAAGAGGGAGAAAAAGTGTCGGTATGCCAGGTGTTGGGATTCCGCCGCCGGTATACTGTGCGCCGGGATCCCGACAGCCGGCAAACTGAAGACCACCCCCTTATTAGGAGACCACAAATAGGTTGAACTCGATGGACAAATTGTCTTTTTTCAACCTTAGATACTATGTTACTATGTATTTGAAGTGGGAACTGAACATGAACATTTCTAAAGCCCTTTCAGGGTAATGCAAAGATACACCAGATGGCTGCAGAAATACAGGGAAGCATGCAGACTAAAATTGGTAAACATTGTTCAAACAAAAAATGATAAATAGGAGACTTGACAAATTCTAAACTGCTGCTGCTTTAGTAGCAATACATTTCCATTCATTAAGTTAACATTTGGAAACCTAAAACTGCATCACTTCTATTAGTCAGAGTACTAAAACATCCAGTCTAGTCTATAATTTAACATTAGAATGTGCTTTCCCAAAACAAGCGCTCATAAGTAGCCAGTTGAGACTGGTTAAATAGTTTTTCCCATATACACTAAACCCATAAAACTACTTTCCCTTACACAATATATAACAAATAGTCATGACCTTACCATTCGGTTTAAAAGCTGGAATCTTTTCATACCAAGGAATAGAGCGTCCCTCCATCTGGCAAGAACCCCCATTACATGTATATCCATTGGGACAGCAATGTATTTTATCCGAGCAGCAGACCGCCTAGCAAAAGGAAGAGATTAATGCAGTGCCAGGAATAACCCAACTCAACATGGTAAAGAGAACCATACACACATTGGGCGGTATTCAATTCTTTTCACCCCCTTCCACACTCGCAAACGCTAAGCCGCCGCCCTCTGGGAGTGTATCTTAGCAGAAGTGCGAACGAAAGGAACGCACAGCGACTGCAAAAAAATATTGTGCAGTTTCTGAATAGCTTCAGACCTACTCAGCGCTTGCGATCACTTCAGACCATTCAGTTCCGGATTTGACGTCACAAACACGTCCTGTGTTCGCCCAGCCACGCCTGCGTTTTTCCTGGCATGTCTGCGTTTTTCCGAACACTCCCTGAAAACGGTCAGTTGACACCCAGAAACGCCCACTTCCTGTCACTCTGCGGCGGCCATTGCGACTGAAAAGCTTCGCTAGACCTTGAGTGATATTACATCGGCTGTTGTGAAAGTACGTCGCGCTTGCGCACTGCGCTGCATGCGCAGAAGTGCCGGTTTTTCACTTAATCGCAGCGAACATTTTCATCTAGCGATCAACTTGGAATGACCCCCTATGTACAGACTATAAACATACCTGTTCAATGGGGCAGCACCCCCACTGCCCAGAAAGAAGCTGGCAGCAGGTGGTCTTGTCTGGACAAGAGGCAGTGTCATCACACTTAACATCGCCACCTGCAAAGTTAGAACATCTGCTTATGAGATAAAGGAAATGCAGTTCTGTGAATAAACTTTAAAATTCAGAAAAGAGAACTTCTAGCTATCAAACAGCAAGTTTGTGTTTCTCTTTACGTGCCCACCATCATGGTTTCAATTATTTAGAACCCTTTTTCCCACCAAAAAAAAAAAAAGTTTGTAGATGGCATATAACCTATAAAAGTACCCCCACTAAATGTTATCCCTGGGAAAAGTCATTTATGTGGAGATTGAAATATTGTTTACAGGATACCATAGTTCATCTCCTGCTCCCCTCACTTCCTTTAAACAAATACTGTAGATACAAGTGTGCTTTGAAGAGTCAACAGGGCTATTTAACTTATTTGGGGTGCAGTAGGGTATGCCGGCGGCCAGCATACCGGCGCCAGAATTCCGACCACCGGCATAACGACAGCTGGGCGAGCTCTATTCTCCCTCCAGGGAAGTCGTGGACCCCCAAGAGGGAGAAAAAGTGTCGGTATGCCAGGTGTCGGGATTCCGCCGTCGGTATACTGTGCGCCGGGATCCCGACAGCCGGCAAACTGAAAACCACCCCCTTATTTGTAGTGGGAACTGAACATGAACATTTCTAAAGCCCTTTCAGGGTAATGCAAAGATACACCAGATGGCTGCAGAAATACAGGGAAGCATGCAGACTAAAATTGGTAAACATTGTTCAAACAAAAAATGATAAATAGGAGACTTGACTAATTCTAAACTGCTGCTGCTTTAGTAGCAATACAATTCCATTCATTAAGTTAACATTTGGAAACCTAAAACTGCATCACTTCTATTAATCAGAGTACTAAAACATCCAGTCTAGTCTATAATTTAACATTAGAATGTGCTTTCCCAAAACAAGCGCTCATAAGTAGCCAGTTGAGACTGGTTAAATAGTTTTTCCCATATACACTAAACCCATAAAACTACTTTCCCTTCCACAATATATAACGAATAGTCATGACCTTACCATTCTGTTTAAAAGCTGGGATCTTTTCATACCAAGGAATAGAGAGTCCCTCCATCTGGCAAGAACCCCCATTACATGTATATCCATTGGGACAGCAATGTATTTTATCCGAGCAGCAGACCGCCTAGCAAAAGGAAGAGATTAATGCAGTGCCAGGAATAACCCAACTCAACATGGTAAAGAGGACCATACACACGTGGGCAGTATTCAATTTTTTTCACCCCCTTCCACACCCGTTCTGCTTCTGCCCTCGGGGGCGTGGTATCATTTCAGCTCGCTACCCCCAAAGTAGCAATGGCCACAACCCTTTACACAGCTAAACCTGATTACTACGTTATATGCGCAATAACGGGGATCATTTAGGAGATTGGGAGTGTTATAACATTTGAATACCGCCCATTATGTGGGATCAACATGGGTTCAATAGGTCCCCAACAGGCCATCCTCCCTTACGCCAACATTTAAATAGCAGCAAACCTTTTCGAATGGGCAGCAGCCCCAGTCCCCAGAAGCCAAGCGGCAGCAGGTAGATTCGTCAGGGCAAGCTGATGTGTCATCACATTTAACAGTTGCTGCAGAGAGGTAAGATTTAAGAAAATCAGATGATATCTTTTCACACCATCACTCATAGCTGTATGATTCTGCCCGCCGGCACCCGCAAAGGCTGTGACTATGATGATAATCTGACTGCAGCAGCGCTGTGCGAGTCTGACTAGTGTCACACAATGTGAGAGACCCAGATCGTCAGCACGGTTATTGCACCGTGCCCACGGTCCACCGCTGACTGACTGCAAGGCACCGCCGTGTCCGAGACAGTGTCACTCAGTTTTTCTGTTCTCCTCTGCGCCTGCCTTGACCCCCCCTCCTCCCCTGGGCTGGGCACTGGCATTGTTCCGCTCCTCCTCCTAAATATAATTAAGCCTCTGCACGATGACAGACTCAGTCATGCGCAGTAGGCATATGAGGATGCCAAGATTTGGTAAGGGTCCCATTTTCACATCAGCAGATTGCAGCAATGGAGTGGACCATGCTGTGTGAGTGAGATCTATAATCACAGTGGGGCCATTTAGTATACAGCCAGGTCTCATTACTTTCAACATATGCTGGTAGTTTTGCTTCCTATTCCGAACTTAGTATCTGGACACTTATGGACGTAAATATGTGCACTAGGTTGGCATTTTAGAAGTCTGTCACTATTAGCTGAACAGTACGGCTGAGCCTCACATTTCTCATACTCACCCTACTGTTCAGCTAATACACTGCTGTGCTGAGAGGGTACTCTCAGTGGTGTTAGGTATATATTTCTTTCTACACCTTTATTATATTTAGTGTTCAGCTGTCTAACCTAATGTTGAGTGACAGACTTCTAAAATGCCAACCTAGTGGACATATTGACGTTCATAAGCGTCCAGATACTAAGTTTGGAAGAGGAATCAAAACTACCAGCATATGTTGAAAGTAATGATACCTGGCTCTATACTAAATGGCCCCACAGCGTGAACTTCTCTTTCTGGTTTTCTGAGTCTGGATGTTTTTATGTATGAAAATAATAGGATTTTAATACCTACCGGTAAATCCTTTTCTCTTAGTCCGTAGAGGATGCTGGGGACTCCAAAAGGACCATGGGGTATAGACGGGATCCGCAGGAGACATGGGCACTTTAAGACTTTAAATGGGTGTGAACTGGCTCCTCCCTCTATGCCCCTCCTCCAGACCTCAGTTATAGGAACTGTGCCCAGAGGAGACGGACATTTCGAGGAAAAGGAATGTGTTAAACTAAGGGTGAGATACAAACCAGCTCACACCACAACACACCGTACAACATGGCATTTAACTAAAACCAGTTAACAGCGTGAACCAAAGAGATCAGCAACAGGCTGACCTTTACCAAAACACAACCTTTGTGTAACATAAGCAATAACTATTTACAATTACTGCAGATAGAATCCGCACTGGGATGGGCGCCCAGCATCCTCTACGGACTAAGAGAAAAGGATTTACCGGTAGGTATTAAAATCCTATTTTCTCCTTCGTCCTAGAGGATGCTAGAGACTCCAAAAGGACCATGGGGTTTATACCAAAGCTCCAGACCGTGCGGGAGAGTGCGGATGACTCTGCAGCACTGATTGAGCAAACATGAGGTCCTCATCAGCCAGGGTATCAAACTTGTAGAATTTAGCAAAAGTGTTTGAACCCGACCAAGTAGCTGCTCGGCAAAGCTGTAATGCCGAGATGCCTCGGGCAGCAGCCCAAGATGAGCCCGAAAAAGAAATTAATAGAGGCGCTCATTGCATTTAGACACTATAATATCCTGAGTTCTATTCCAACCAAAGTCAAAATGGATTATAAATGAATGTTTAATTATCACAATAAATCAATAAAAACAGCTTATTAAGAACAAGCTCATAAGTAATTAAAATGTATAAACCCTATCCTCACTGAATTGCTATATATATATATATACATACACACACACACACACACACACACACACACACACACATACATGAAAATCACATAAAATGCATAAATTGTTGCAATAATTACTATAAGCAATGGAGCTGGCTGAAGTAGCTAATGAAAAGTTCAGGTGTAACAATCTGTTACAATGCTTAGGGAACACTGTTGCCAAAACTGCTATATGTAGAAGTTCATTTATTGAATAAAACACAGTTGTTAAGTGTGTGGCCAATATAGGCTCTGAGATGTTAAACCGTTGGAAGAATAACTTCAGAATGCAGGTGGCCGGCATATATGGTAATTGAACAATAGATTAGATTACCTCTCCATTAGGGCTGATGAACCCGAGCGTCCTCGGGTGAGTCCAGAAATTGCCCAATGTTTTGTGAAGCTGGAGGGTTCGTGATCTGTGTGTCCGTGTGAAACAGGATCGCGCTGTTAGTAGCTCAATTTCCCTGGGGGTGCTTCACCCACTGTTTGCTGCAGAATTTGTGGAATAGAGCATAAATGCAGCTGGTTGAATGAAGGCCGCCACACGGATCCAGCTGTGTCTGAGACTCTTCCAAGACTACCTGGACGTGCACCGTCCGCCGGTAGTCAGAAGAAGAGAGGCTGATAAGCCGGCCACGACAGCCGCAAGGAGCTCACACTGGCGGCTTCATCCTGTATAGGGACGCTTAACGCCCGCTGCTGCAGCCGATGAAGTTTAAGCAGTAGTAGCTGTGTCCCAAAGCGTGCGGGTACTCAGTGAGAAAGGGGAGTAGTCCTGACGCGTTTCGTCACGCAACCCGTGACTTTTTCAAAGAACAAGATGAGCCCACCTTCCTAGTGGAATGGGCTTTCACCGATTTTAGTAACGGCAATCCAGCCGTAGAATGAGCCTGCTGAATCGTATTACAGATCCAGTGTGCAATAGTCTGCTTAGAAGCAGGAGCGCCAACCTTGTTGGCCGCATACAGGACAAACAGCGCCTCTGTTTTCCTAACACGAGCCGTTCTGGCTACATAAATTTGCAAAGCTCTGACCACATCAAGAGACTTGGAATCCGCCAAGGCTTCAGTAGCCACAGGCACCACAAAAGGGTTCATGTGAAACGACGAAACCACCTTAGGCAGAAATTGTTGACGAGTTCTCAATTCCGCTCTATCCACATGGAAAATCAGATAGGGGCTTTTGTGAGACAAAGCCGCCAATTCGGACACACGCCTTGCGGATGCCAAGGCCAATAGCATGACTACTTTCCAAGTGAGAAATTTCAACTCAACCTTTTGTAAAGGTTCACACCAATGTGACGTAAGGAACTGTAACACCACGTTAAGGTCCCACGGTGCCACTGGGGGCACAAAGGGAGGTTGGATGTGCAGCACACCCTTCCCAAAAGTCTGTAATTCTGGAAGTGAGGCCAATTCCCTTTGAAAGAAAATTGATAAGGCCGAAACCTGCACTTTAATGGAGCCTAACTTCAGGCCCGCATCCACACCTGCTTGCAAAAAGTGGAGAAAACGACCCAGCGGAAATTCTTCCGTAGGAGCCTTCTTGGAGTCACACCAAGACACATTTTCTCCAAATACGGTGATAATGCTTCGCCGTTACCTCCTTTCTAGCTTTAAGTAGAGTGGGGATGACTTCCCCGGGAATACCCTTTCTAACTAGGATTTGGCGTTCAACCGCCATGCCGTCAAACGCAACCGCGGTAAGTCCTGGAACACACACGGGCCCTGCTGTAACAGGTCCTAGCTTAGAGGAAGAGGCCAGGGATATCCTGTGAGTAATTCCTGAAGATCCGGATACCAGGCCCTCCGTGGCCAATCTGGAACAACGAGTATCGCCTGAACCCTTGTTCTTCTTATGATCCTTATCACCTTTGGGATGAGTGGAAGTGGAGGGAACACATAGACCGACTGAAACACCCACGGTGTCACCAGCAGTGCGTCCACTGCTATTGCTTGAGGGTCCCTCGACATGGAACAATATATGTCTGAAGCTTCTTGTTGAGGCGAGACGCCATCATGTCTATTTGACGAAGTCCCCAACGACTTGTCACTTCTGCAAAGACCTCTCGATGAAGACCCCACTCTCCTGGATGGAGATCGTGTCTGTTGAGGAAGTCTGCTTCCCAGTTGTCCACTCCTGGAATGAAGACCGCTGACAGAGCGCTTGCATGTTTTTCCGCCCAGCGAAGAATCTTGGTGGCCTCCGCCATCGCCGCTCTGCTCTTTGGTTTATGTGCGCCACGGCTGTAATGTTGTCCGGCTGAATCAGGACGGGCAGGTCGCGAAGAAGATGTATCGCTTGCCGAAGGCCGTTGTAGATGGCCCTTAACTCCAGCACGTTTATGTGCAGACAAGCTTCCTGGCTTGACCATTTTCCCTGGAAATTTTGTCCCTGTGTGACTGCTCCCCAACCTCGGAGACTCGCGTCCGTGGTCACCAGAACCCAATCCTGGATCCCGAACCTACGACCCTCTAGAAGGTGAGAACATTGGAGCCACCACAGGAGAGAAACCCTGGCCTTGGGGGACAGGCTTATCTTCCGGTGCATGTGCAGATGGGACCCGGACCACTTGTCCAGCAGGTCCCACTGAAAAGTTCTTGCATGGAATCTGCCAAACTGCATGGAATCTGCCATTTCCCCCAGAACTCGAGTGCAGTGATGAATCGGCACTCTTGGCGGTTTCAGAAGTTCCTTGACCATGTTCTGGAGTTCCTGCACCTTTTCCAATGGGAGAAAGATCCTCTGCAGTTCCGTGTCCAGAATCATGCCCAAAAACGACAGCCGAGTTGTCGGAATCAACTGCGACTTTGGTAAATTTAGGAGCCAGCCATGTTGTTGCAGCACCTTCAGGGAGAGCGCAACGCTTTTTAGTAACTGCTCCCTTGATCTCGCCTTTATCAGGAGATCGTCCAAGTATGGGATAATTGTGACCCCTTGCTTGCGCAGGAGCACCATCATTTCCGCCATTACTTTGGTGAAAATCCTCGGGGCCGTGGAAAGACCAAACGGAAACGTCTGAAATTGGTAGTGACAATCCTGAACAGCGAACCTCATGAACGCCTGATGAGGAGGATATATGGGGACATGTAGGTATGCATCCTTTATGTCGACTGACACCATAAAATCCCCCCCCCCCCCCCCCTTCAGACTGGAGATCACAGCTCGGAGAGATTCCATCTTGAATTTGGATCTTTTTAAATACAGGTTGAGGGATTTTAAGTTCAGAATCGGTCTGACCGAGCCATCCGGCTTCGGGACCAAGAACAGGGTTGAATAAAACCCTTTCCCCTGTTGTAACGGGGGGAACCGTGACAATGACTTGCTGTTGACACAGCTTTAGTATTGCAGCAAACACTACCTCTCTCTGGATGAGAAACTGGTAAGGCAGATTTGAAAAATCGGTGTGGAGGCACGTTTTGGAACTCCAGTTTGTATCCTTGGGTCACAATTTCCAGCACCCAAGGATCCAGGCCCGAGCGAACCCAGACTTGACCGAAGAGCTGAAGACGTGCCCCCACCGGTGCGGATTCCCGCAGCGGAGCCCCAGCGTCATGCGGTGGATTTGGTAGAAGCCGGGGAGGACTTGTGCTCCTGGGAGCTTGCCACGACCGGCGATCTTTTTCCTCTTCCCTTACCTCTGGCCGCGAGGAAGGAAGATCCACGTCCTTTCCTGAATTTATGAGACCGAAAGGACTGCATCTAGTATTGAGGAGTTTTCTTTTGCTGTGGAGGGACAAAAGGCAAAAAAGAAGACTTACCTGCGGTAGCTGTAGAAACCAGGTCCGCAAGGCCCTCACCAAACAAAACTTCACCTTTGAAGGGCAGAGCCTCTATAGCCTTTTTAGAGTCAGCATCACCATTCCATTGAGGAGTCCACAATGCCCTCCTAGCCGAGATTGCCATGGCATTGGCCCTTGAGGCCAATATCTCTCGCCGCCTCCCTTAGATATATCGCTGCGTCCCTGATGTTACCCAGCGTCAAAAGCACGCTATCCCTATCCAGGGTGTCTATGTCAGATGACAAGTTATCTGCCCACCTTTCAATAGCGCAACTCACCCATGCTGATGCCACGGCCGGCCTGAGCAGCGTACCCGTAGTAACATAGATTTTAAGGTAGTTTCCTGCTTACGATCCGCAGGATCCTTTAGGGCTGCCGTGTCAGGGGACGGAAGTGCCACCTTCTTGGACAAACGCGCCAGAGCTTTGTCCACCGTGGGTGAGGAATCCCACCGTAACCTATCCTGCGAGGGAAAAGGATACGCATAGCAATTCTCCTGGGAATCTGCAGTCTCTCGTCAGGAGACTCCCAAGCTTTTTCAAAAAGAGCATTCAATTCATGAGAGGGAGGAAACATTACCTCAGGTTTCTTTCCCTTGAACATACAGACCCTTGTGTCAGGGACAGTGGGGTCTTCTGTGATATGTAACACATCTTTAATTGCCACAATCATGTACTGAATACTCTTAAGTCACCTTAGGATGTAACTTGGCATCATTATAGTCGACACTGGAGTCGGAATCAGTGTCGGTATCTGTTTCTGCTATCTGGGTGAATGAACGTTTCTGTGACCCTTAGTGGGTCTGAGATTGTGACAAAACATCTCCCATGGATTGTCTCCATGCTTGGTTCTGAGACTCAGATTTGTCTAACCTCTTATGCAATAAAGCCACACTTGCATTTAAAACACTCCACATATCTACCCAATCAGCAGTCGGCGGTGCCGACGGAATCACTCCCACATTCTGTTCAGCTCCCACACCAGCCTCCTCCTGGGAAGAGCCTTCAACCTCAGGCATGTCGACACACGCGTACCGACACCCCCAAACACACTGGGCTATAGGGGACAGACCCACAGTAAGGACCTTCAGAGAGACAGAAAGGGAGTTTGCCAGCTCACACCCAGCGCTTCACCGGTCTGAATGAATTAAATAATGCCCCAGACCTGTAAGCGCTTTTATACCAAGTAATCAACACCAAATTTTTGTGCCCCCCCACACACCTTTCGTGCACCCTGTTACTTGTGTACAGCAGTGAAGGGCCAGGAGCAGCGTCTCTGCAGCAAGCTGTGGAGAAAATGACGCTGGCTAGACCTGAAGGAGGAAGCCCCGCCCCCTACATGGCGCGCTTTGGTCCCGCTTTTATTTATACTGGCGGGGTCTGTATACATTGCCTATGCAATGTATACTATCATGCCAGTCTCAAAAGTGACGTTTTATTGCTGCCTAGGGCGCCCCCCCCCCTGCGCCCATATAGTGCCGCTTGTGAGAGGAAGCAATGGCGCGCAGCGCGACCGCTGCGCGGTACCTCAGGAAGATCTGAAGTCTTCTTGCTTCTACTACTCATCTGGCTTCTCTCTTCAGCCTCTGTGAGGGGGACGGCGGCGCGGCTCCGGGAACGAGCAGCTAGGCGCATCAAGTGATCAGACCCTCTGGAGCTAATGGTGTCCAGTAGCCTAAGAAGCAGAGCCTTTGAACTCACAGAAGTAGGTCTGCTTCTCTCCCCTCAGCCCCACGAAGCAGGGAGCCTGTTGCCAGCAGTGCTCCCTGAAAATAATAAACCTAATAAAAGTCTTTTTTAGAGAAACCCAGTAGAGCTCCCCTAGTGTGCAACCAGTCTCCTCTGGGCACAGAATCTAACTGAGGTCTGGAGGAGGGGCATAGAGGGAGGAGCCAGTTCACACCCATTTAAAGTCTTAAAGTGCCCATGTCTCCTGCGGATCCAGTCTATACCCCATGGTCCTTTTGGAGTCCCCAGCATCCTCTAGGACGAAGGAGAAATACAATAGTGACAGGAAACAAGAACACTTAAGCTCCATACACACCAGACAAGATTTTGAAAGATCTCTCTCAGAATGGCTGATCTAAGCGAGATCTTTCACAATCTCGTCCAGTGTGTACAATAAATATCCTTAAAACTGCACTAACTCGACACCAGGTAGTCAATTGTGGGCATTTTCGCCTGTTTTTTTTTTAAATACATTTTCGCCCATGCCGTTTCACTTTTTTGTCGAATTGGCATGGTGCACGAACTAGTGTTCTTGTTAGTACATGGGAAAAGGGAGGAGATTAGCAAAGAAAGGCAGAGTTCTGGGAGAAACGGATTCCTCCAATGGCACAGAAGATGAGACTCTTGTGAAAGTAACAGCTGTTTTGACAATCAATGAAATGCAGGCATACAGCTCTCACAAATGTAACTTTAGTGGATACGTAAAGTCCAGATTTTATTTATAAAATAACTTCTAGTTAGTGTCAGAAAGTACAAGTTTTAGTTTTACCTTGTTCACGCAGAGCTTTGGTTTTCCTAAATAATGGAGTCCGCAAATTCTGGCCAACACACTTCTTCTGGGAGAGATCACATGTGGTCCCAGAAGGGCAGCAGTGCACATGGTCATCACAGCAGACAGCCTGCAACACATTCAGAAACATAAGGGACCGATGACGAAATAAGGTGACTGTATGCCCAGAGCTCATGCCCTTTATCTGTTGTGGCCAGGGACACTTACAGACATAAAGGGACAGCAGCCATATGACCCATCCAGCTGTTCACAGCACGTACTGCCATCAGGACAAGAGGAGCCATCTTGACACGGTGTACGCCTGACAATTTGTTCTGTTAAAAAATAAAAAAAATAATAAAAGCCAGGTAGGACTAATAGGTCACCCCCCCACTCCACAAAAGGAAAAAAAATGTAGTTGCATACTTGCACATAGGCTGAATGTAAAAAGTTTGTTAACATTTATACGTTTTCTTTTTTACGATTTATCTTCATTTGATCGCACAAATGAAGAAGACGTATCACCACTTCTCATCCTGCTTCTCTACTACCTCTCCTCTTGAGCCTTTGCCCTAACAAATAAGTAAAGCTCCGTCTCCGGTGCTCATCTCTACCATAACATCTGTAACCTCTCTCTCTCTTTACTGGTATCTTTCCTTCACTGTTCAAGCATGCAGTGATTACGCCCATTTTTAAAAAAACAAAACGAAATTCTGACCCTCTCAGTGGCGCACCCAGGGGGGGTTTCCGAGCAGCCAGAAACCCCCCTCCACTAAAAAAAAAAAAAAAAAATTTTTTTTTTTTTTTAGCTGCATGAGTATTATTAATGGCTGTCTAGCGTCCTCTGCAGCCTGCTGTCTTCCTGGTGGCACTTGTAAGTGCAATAAAAGTTTACTTTATTTTAATTATAGTACATATATATCCATGTGCATACATATATACACACATGTATATACATACATATAAACACACACATATATGATATATATATATATATATATATATACATACACACACACACACACACACATGTGTATATGTGTATATATATATATATATATATATATATATATATATATATGTACTGTATGTGTGTGTACATATATATATATGTATGCATGTTTAATATGCTATGTATATGTATGTGTGTATGTATGTGTATATATATATATATATATATATATATATACATATATATATATACATATATATACATACATACACACACACACACACACACACAGACACTAGTTTTACGGACCCAGCATATACTGGGTCACCTCAGTCCCCACCCCCGTGATTGGCTCCGCCCAGTTCTGGAAACCCCCCCCCCATGCAAATCCTGCGTTTGCCACTGCCTCTCTCTCAAACTACCGCCCTATCTCACAGTTCCCTTGCCTCTCTAAGCTACTTGAGAGAGTTGCTTACACTCGACTTACACACTTTCTTAACTTAAACAACTTATTGGACCCACTTCAGTCAGGCTTCCGTTCCCAACATTCCACAGAGACAGCACTGACAAAAGTGGTTAATGATTTGGTCACTTCGAATTCTAAAGGCCATTACTTACTTCTATCTGCCGCTTTTGACACTGTTGACCACTCTTCTCATACAAACACTACAATCCCTAGGTCTTAAAGACACAGCCCTTTCTTGGTTCCTATCGTACCTATCTAGTCTTTCCTTCAGTGTTCGCTTCTCTGAATCTACCTCCTCTTCGCAAACTCTTTCAGTTGGAGTACCGCAAGGCTCAGTGTTAGGTCCTCTGCTTTTCTCAATCGATACCTCATCTCTTGGTAAACTAATCAGCTCTTTTGGATTTCAGTATCATCTGTACGCAGATGATACTCAAATCTACCTATCCTCCTACCAAATCTACCTATCCTCCCCAGAATAGTCTAGTTGGGCTGTGGCACTAAATGCCTTTCTGCCATTCCATGACATTTCGCCACCTCAAACTTAATATTTTAAAAACAGAGTTAATTATATTTCCAACGGCCAATAGTAGTTACCAACCTGATATCGCTATCACTGTTGAAAACTCGACAATCAACCCTACCCCAGAAGCTCGCTGCCTAGGTGTCTTCCTTGATTCTGATCTGTCCTTTGTTCCCCACATTCAATCTGTCTCAAAATCATGTTACATGCATCTAAAAAACGAGCATACCTTACACAAGACACTGCTAAAACTCTAATCCATGCTCTCATCATCTCCCGCATTGATTATTGCAATAGTCTCCTAACTGGTCTTCCCAAAACGAGACTCTCACCACTACAGTCCATACTGAATGCTGCAGCAAGGCTAATCAATATAAAATACTTTAACTCACACACAACACCATTAACCAAACTACACCAACGTGCATCACTTCGCTTATCTCAAAATATCTCCCAACCCAACCTCTTTGCTCTTCACAAGATCTGCGTCTCTCACCCATACTCATTACTCGCTCCCACTCACAATTGCAGGACTTTCTTCGGGCTGCACCCACTCTGTGGAATGCCCAACCATGCACAATAAGACTCTCCTCTAGTCTCTAAACCTTCAAGCGTTCCCTGAAAACTCACCTCCTCAGGCAAGTTTATCAAATTCCAGAACCGCCCACATAACTTTCATAAACTTTTCTATAAAAGTGCATCCACTCTGCACAGTCCACATATATCCTCACATGTCTTCTCATTCTTCACTTTCCCTTCCTCCCGACCCCGGTTCATCATTGCTGTGTGACCATATCATATAGCCCACCAAGAACATTTGCAATCTTGTGGACAACTATGCAATAGATAGCACCTATCCTTGTGTATCCATGACCATTTCCCTATAGATTGTAAGCTTGCGAGCAGGGCCTTTCTATCTCTATGACTGTTTGTTATTACCCGGTTTTGTTATATAATTGTTATTTGCAATTGTAAAGCACAATGGAATTTGTTGCGCTATATAAGAAACTGTTAATAAATAAATATATATATTGATTGATTGATTGATTGATTGAGAAAGAAAGAAAAACAAAACGAATTGTCCAGGATTTCATGTGGCAACTTGTAGATCAAGATGGAAACCAACATCTGCTATTTTAGAAAGGCACGTTCTACTTTAGTTAAAGTAGACATATACTTTGAGTGCAGAATATAGATTTAATTAACAAAAGGAGGGCCATATATGGATTCATTACTTCTGTTTTGTATTGATCAGTTATTAAAAATGATTAATTGACCAAGCACTTTTACAACATTAAATGCAGTGTCAGACTGGGACCCACCGGGGAATGCAGTGATAGGGGCCCATACTTTGGTGTGTGGCCAGCCACCACATAGGCTTTTCTACAGTGCATTGCTGTTCTGGTACATTACACTGCACAGAACTGCGATGTAACGTATGTATAATTCAGTCTGGAAACTAATTCCTAGAGAAGGAGGTGGGCTCTCAGGCAGTGGGGCCCATCGGGGAGGGGGGTACCCTGTAACCCCTGTGGGCCAGTCCGGCCCTGATTAAATGTAATGTCTTACTCTTATTTAGCCATAAAATAGAGCAAAAACCCAGAAAAGTGGCAACGGATAAATTAAATCATTGAAAGAGATACAGTACATGGTGAGTCTTCCATATCCAGAATGCTTAGTCCCAGCAGTATCCTGGATATTAGATTTTTCTGTGTTTTGGAATATTTGCATTCCATTATTAGAGATCTTGGGAATGGGACCCAAGTCTAAACAGTGAATTATTTCTTATTTATTTATTTTATTACCAGTTATTTATACAGGTTGAGTATCCCATATACAAATATTCAGAATTACTGAATTTTTTTAGCGAGAGTGAGATAGTGAAACCTTTGTTTTCTGTATGCTCAATGTCCACAAACTTTGTTCAATACACAGTTATTAAAAATATTGTATTAAATTAACTTCAGGCTGTGTGTACAAATTAATTATGTGAATGTATACACACTTTGTTTAATGCACAAAGTTATTAAAAATATTGGCTAAAATGACCTTCAAGCTGTGTATATAAGGTGTATATGAAACATAAATGCATTCTGTGCTTAGACTTAGATCCCATCACCATGATCTCTCATTATGGTATGCAATTATTCCAAAATACGGAAAAATCAGATATCCAAAAGTCTTCCGATCCCAAGCATTTTGGATAAGGGATACTCAACCTGTATAGCACACACATTTCACAGCGCTTTACAGAGAATATTTGACCATTCACATCAGTCCCTGCCCCCAGTGGAGCTTACACTCTATATTCTCAACCACACGTACACACACATTCACACTAGGGTTAATTTTGTTGGGAGCCAATTAACCTATCAGTATATTTTTGGAATGTGGGAGGAAACCGGAGTACCCAGAGGAAACCCACGCAAACACAGGGAGAATATACAAACTCCGCACAATTTGAGCCATGGTGGGAATCGAACCCATGACCTCAGTGCTGTGAGGCAGTAATGCTAACTTTTACACCATCTGTACTGCCCAGTGAATGCATTTATGCTTCATATACACATAGCCTGAACGTCAATTTATACAATATTTTGTATTGTACATGGAACAAAGTTTGTCTACATAGACAAAATGTATGTTTCATAAACATCTTCTACACATAGCCTGAAGGTAATTTTATGCAATGTTTAATAATTGTGTGCATTAAACAATGTTTGTGTACACTGAGCCAACAGAAATCAAAGTTTTCATTATATTAGTCAAGGTATTTTGGAATGTTCTGTAATTCTGGATATGGGAGAAATAAGGAGATATGGTAGACTTACCATTGTTAACTCTCTTTCTGCGAGGTACATTGGGTTCCACAGGGAAAACATTGGGTGTAGAGTGGATCTTGATCCAGAGGCACCAACATGCTAAACCTTTAGCTGTCCCAGGATGCATTGGGGCCTCCTCTATACCCGCCTCCAGGTACTGAGAGCTCAGTTTCGTTAACCAGTCCAATGCAGGTGCAGGCAAGAGAGATGGCAGATGTTAGTCACATAGAAACACATTCTCACAACAGGAGACGGGACCAGCGGCTAATGCCAAACAACCCAAAGAAGCTAGGTGCATCAGGGTGGGCGCCCTGTGGAACCCAATGTACCTCGCAGAAAGAGTTAACAATGGTAAGTCTACCATAACGCTCCTTTTCTGCTGCAGGTTGCATTGGTTTCCACAGGGAAAACATCAGGGATGTCCTAAAGCAGTTCCTCAAGGGAGGGGACACGCCTTAGCGGATGTAAGAATCCAGCGTCCAAAGGAAACATCCTGGGAGGCGAAGATATCAAAGGCATAGAACCTAAGAAATGTGTTCACAAAGGACCATGTAGCCGCTTTGCACAATTGTTCTGCGGACGCACCATGGCGGGCCGTCCAAGAAGGTCCAACAGACCAAGTAGAATGGGCTTTAGTAGCAGCAAGAGCTGGGAGTCCAATCACCATTCTAATGTGGCCAAGATTTGCTTATTCGCAGGCCAGTCACATTCATTGAAACCAAATAGGACAAAAAGGGCATCTGACCTCCTGATAGAGGCAGTCCCCTCTACAAAGATACGGAGAGCATCCAAAGAACGTTGTTTGGGAGACAAGTCAGGAGAGATAAAGGCCAGAACCAAAATCTCTTGGTTAAGGTGAAAAGACGACACCACCTTAGGTAAATAACCAGGTCGAGTTCATAGAACCGCCCGGTCACAGTGAAATATCAGAAAGGGTGGACGACAGGACAAAGCGCCTAAGTCCAACACCCGTCTTGTAGAGTCAATAGCCAGCAAGAACAGGACCTTGGGCATGAGCCAGTTAAGGTCCACTGATTCAAGAGGTTCATTTGGAGATTCTTGCAGGGAATACAGTATAACAGGCAGATCCCATGGAGCCACAAGAGGAACAAAGGGAAGCCGAATCCGCAGGACACCCTGTGTGAATGTATGACCGTCAGATATAGATGCAATTTTCTCTGAAACCAAACCGACAAGGCAGATATGTGAACCTTGAGGGAGGCAAGACGAAGACCTAAGTCCAGGCCTCTTTTTAGAAAAGCCAGAATTCTGGAAGTTCTGAATGTATAGGCATCAGAATTCTTAGGAGCATACCAGGTGAAGTAAGAATTCCAGGCCCTGTAATAAATCTGGGCTGAGGCCGGTTCACGGGCCTTCAACATAGTTTGAATAACCACCTCGGAAAATCTTTTGGCCCCCAGGAGTGATGCTTCAAGAGCCACGCCGTCAAAGCCATTCTGGCCAGGTCTGGGTAGAGACAAGGGCCCTGTACGAAGAGATCTGGTCACTGAGGAAGTAGAAGAGGACGGTCTGTCAACAGACCCTGCAGGTCTGGAAACCATTGCCGTCTGGGACACGCTGGAGTGACTACAAGTAGAAATCCTCCTTCTTGTTTGAACTTTCGTAGGACCCTGGGCAGGAGTGACATTGGAGGGAACACGTAGGACAGCCGAAAGTTCCATGGAACTGCTATTGCATCCATGAACACTGCTTGAGGATCCCTGATCCGAGATCCTAAGACCGGAACTGTGTGATTGTGTCAAGACGCCATCAGGTCTACCTCCGGTAGGCCCCACCTGTCCACTAGGAGTTGAAAGACTTCTGAATGAAGACTCCACTCCCCGGTGTGCACGTCCTGGCGATTGAGGAAGTCCGCTTCCCAGTTCAGGACGCCCGGAATGAACACTGCCAATATGGCTGACAGATGGCGTGCCGCCCAACAAAGGATTTTTTAACACTTTCAACCTTGCCATGAGGCTTTGAGTGCCGCCTTGATGGTTTATGTGTGCCACCATGGTGGCGTTGTCTGACCGTGTTTGAACAGGCCTGTTCTGTACCAGAAGCAGAGAAAGAGATAGTGCATTGAACACTGCCCTCAGCTCCAGAATATTTATTGGAAGGAGTGAATCCTCCTTGATCCAACGACCTTGGAAGAAAAAAAAAAAAAAGAGAAAGAGAGAGAGTTGCTCCAACACCGCCCCCCATCCCCTCAGACTGTTGTCCGTAGCCAGCAGGACCCAATCAGGGATCCAGAAGGGATGGCCCCTGCTCAATTTCTAGTCCTGGAGCCACCAGGTCAGGAACAGACGAACCTCCTGAGTCAAAGATATCATTCAAGATCTGATCAGGTGAGGCAAGCCGTCCCACTTGGAAAGGATTAACCGTTGTAGTGGGTGGGAATGAAATTGTGCGTACTCTACCATTTTGAAGGTTGACATCATCAGGCCAAGTACTTGCATCGCAAAGTGTATTGACACTCTGGGGCGACGAAGGAAGCATCTTATCTTGTCCTGAAGATTCAGGACTTTGTTTGGAGACTAACAGTTTTTGACTGTGCACGTCCAGGAGTGCCCCTAGGTGGACCATGCTCTGAGCTGGGACCAGTGAGGACTTCTTCCAATTGATTAGCCACCCATGGGCTTGCAGGAAGGTCACTGTCAGTTGCATATGACCGAGGAGGACTTTGTGGGAATTTGCCAGTATCAACTGGTTGTCCAAGTACGGCAGGATTCTGACTCCCTGGAAAGGGAGATGGACCGTTATCACGGCCATGACTAGGTGAAGATCAAAGGAGCTGTAGCCAGTCCAAATGGTAGAGCCTGGAATTGGTAGTGAAGGTTGCCAATAGCAAACCGCAGGAACTGCTGATGTGACATGGCAATAGTAATATGCAGATATGCATCGTATATATCCAGGGATACCATATAGTCTTCGGGTTCCATAGCCAGTGCAATGGAGCGCAGCGTTTCCATATGAAATCTGGACACTCTCACAAACTTGTTCAGAGATTTGACGTTGAGTATAGGCCAAAAGGACCCATTGGGTTTCAGGACCAGAAACAGGGTCAAGAAATAACCTCGGCCTCTCAGGGACTGAGGTACCGGCTCAACCACTCCTGTACTCAGGAGAGAACTCACATCTGTTTGTAGAGCTTGCACTTTTAACGGATCCGAAGGGAGGGCAGAATTGACGTGGGGCATGTCTCTTGAAGGAGATAGCGTACCCGTGAAAGACAACTTCCAGTAACCATGCATCTGAAGTGGTCTTTAACCAGACCTGGGTAAACTGTAGAAGTCTGCCTCCCACCCTGGGATCTCCCAGGAGGTGGCCCGCCCAGTCATGCAGCAGGCTTGATATATTTTGAAGCAGGCTGACGGGCTGCCAAGGATTGTTTTGCCTTGGGCTTGGTGGTTTTGGGAGCACGAGATTGTCTCGGGTATGCCTGATCTTTTGATTTCCCTTCAGGCTGAAAGGAACAAAAAGTGGTACCATTTGCTTTCTGTGCAGGAGGATTAGTAGTGGGGAGAAAAGCAGTCTTGGCGGCTGCTATTCAGACACTATTTTATTTAGGTCTACCCCAAACAAAATGTCTCCAGTGAAGGGGAGTACCTCCAAGGTCTTTTTGGAGTCTAGGTCCACTTTCCATTACCTCAACCACAGTATGCGGTGAGCCAGGACAGACGTGGACGGTGCCTTGGCTGCCATTACACCCTCCTCAGAGGACGCCTCCTGAATGTAATAGGCGGCGGTGGTTTGTGAGACGGGAATTGTCTGGCAATGTCAGATATATCCTCGGGCAGCTCTTCTTCTAATGCCTGAACCCACGCCTCTTTTTGCATCCCAGGCGGCAGCTATAGTGGGTCTATTAATAGTCCCTATAAGGGAGTATATAAAGTATATACTACAGGCATCCCTTCAAACGCTTATCTGTCAGTTCTTCCAGTGAAGTGACAGTGGTGACGGGCAGAGCAGACGGCACCATAAGGCGAGTGACGTGAGAATCCACCAGCAGTGGAATCTCCCATTTGTTACACAACTCTGCATGGAGAGGATAGCGAGCCAAGGCCCATTTATGTAGAGGGAATTTCTTTCCTGGCTAAGGCCAAGGCTCCCGCCTGGTGCCCACTAAATGGTCAGAATGGGGTAACACAGTTGTAACCACCTTCTGCTGTTTAAACTTATCAGTTTTCTTTGCCACAGTAGTGGAATCCTCATCATCAGTGATTTGTAGGATATGCTTAAGAGCAACCACTAAGGCAGGGACATCAATCTGCAAGGGAGAATCCCCATCAGTAACACAGGATTCAGTGTCTGATAGGAGCGTATGTCCGATCCCCCTTCTTCTAAGCAGTCCGCTTAAAAGGACCCAGGGACACAGGAGTGATCTGCGGCAGATTTTTGTCTCACCAATGACTGATTTTGCTGCAGCTGGTTAGACAGATTTTCCGCCCAAGGCAGATTAACCATGGGGACAATTTGTGACTGTAGTGAAACAGGTGGTCCCATAGGAGGCGCTAGGCATTCCAACAACCCAGTAGGTTGTTGAACGCAGCCCAGGTTGGCTCCTGTGTAGATGCAGGAGCTGTGGACTGACTGGGAAATGCATGACAAATAGTACACAGACCATCATACAACACTTCCCCCTCTGGTATATCCTTGGAGCGCATGATGCAGAAGCTTCCACTGATTTACTGCCCTTTCTGTTAGACATTATGAGAAAAATGCAATATGACTATTTAGTATGATAAAGCCAGACAAAATACAATACCTGCGAATAGAATCCGGTATTATGCGACTGTAACCCAGTAGAATATACATATGTGATAAATACTGTGTAATACTAGATTTGACCAAAACGCACCGAGCCCAGGGTACAGAATATAGTGACATTATATCTAGGAAAAACTGAGAGTGGAACCACACAGCAGATACTGGCACACACAGTTATATATGAGAGAGAGAGAGAGAGAGAGAGAGAGAGAGAGAGAGAGAGAGAGAGAGAGAGAGAGAGAGAGAGAGAGAATTGAGAAAGTAAGAGAAAAATGCTTAGAAAATTGTGTTCATTAAAGCCCCTTTGGATCTATAAATTGGGGACTGCAGCTCCAAAGGGACTTAATGATTACAATTCTTTAAGCAATTTTTTCATGAGATTAGTGATCCCTTTGCTGTATTTTTTGATCTTTATATTTTTTTCTGCCCGGGGAGTTTGTTACTTAAAATTGATATTTTATGTGTATGTGTTTGTATACTCTCTGTGCATAATGTTATGTAATTACTGTATATATGCCATTTGTATATTTGTATCTGGGGTTGCTGTCTACAGTGTGTGCTGCGCTCTTTCCAATATACCACCTTGATCTATTTCTATTAGCTTTACTGTAGAATGCAAACAGTGGAGGTGAAATAGAGGTTTCCGTTTGTTGAGGCTGTGCAAATGGTGTAAATTGTCACATGGGGCGGAAGCTCCAGTAGCACCATTTTCTCTGTATATTTACGTGTGGACCGCACGCCAAATTACTTCCGGTCACAGTGGAATGCAGACCGGAAGTCGCTCCGGAGAGCCGGATTGTAAAAGTGATTTATAGCCAATTAGATATGTGGTACTGTTAGCGCTTTAGTGAGGAGTGAGGGAGAGTGTGAGGCAGCTCCAGGGCAGGAAATCTGCGAGGAGATGGCGCCCTGGGCCGGAGGAGGGACTACAGGTCAACCACCAGCTGCCCTATTCTGGACTTCCACCCCAGGTACTAGCGAGCCTTATTAAACGGGGCATTAGTACACCCAACCTGTGCTCTATTGCCCTGGTGGTCTACTGGGGTCCCTGCCTAGTGACAGGGTCCACGCCAGCACCGCGACTCGTCTCCCTAGGTCGCGGACGGAACACGGTTTAATGGCAAGTCTCGCCCTGGGAACCCTCTTAACTCCTCCCCGTAGCAGCCACACGAACCAGGAGAGCGGTCAGTGACTCTGTGCCTAAGCCGTGACTTCTCCGTCGCAAGTACCCGGAAACCTCTTGTTAGGTGAACTGCTGCTGCAGGAACCAACTCGAAACTGACCTCTCAGTGCCTGGAGGCAGGGTTATAGAGGAGGCCCCAATGTATCCTGGGACAGCTAATGCTTTAGCCTAGGGATGGGGAACCTTCGGCCCTCCAGCTGATGTTGAACTACACATACCAGCATGCCTTGCTACAGTTGTGCTACTTGGCCATGCTAAAACTGTTGCAGGGCATGCTGGGATGTGTAGTTCAACAACAGCTGGAGGGCCGAAGGTTCCCCATCCCTGCTTTAGCCTGTTGGTGCCTCTGGATCAAGATACACTCTACACCCCAATGTTTTCCCTGTGGAACCCAATGTAACCTGCTGCAAAAAAAAAAAAAAAAAAAACAACATATTACAAGGATATATTTATTTGCTGTGCAAGACTTATTGAGCTTGTACCTGCACAGAGCAATACCAACCCAAGGTATTACCCAGCTACTACTTGCAAGGAGGTAGGATCTTTGAAAACATGGTTGAATACAAACTGACTGTAGCCTGGATCACTATTTATAATTCACTGTGCCCCAACGTTATATATCACTAGTTCCTACAAAATAGTTTTGATGCAATATTAATAGACTTCTAAAGAGAACTTACCAAAGAACAATATTTTAGGTACAGGTGATTTGAGTGCAGTACCCCACCCCCCTAACTTGTTAGCAATTGCTTCCATCGGTGTATAAGCAGGAATAAGTCATATACTGCTAGCAAGAACAGGTAAAGTCAACGATTTGCTCCATGAGCCAGTATATACATGGAAAAGTTTATAGAACTCACCAAAGGGAACCAGTTTCACCCTGGCAGGAACTTTCCTGGACAAAGGAACATCCCCATTTTCAGACGTGCATTTGTTATGTTCGAGATCACACAGAGTGTTGTGGGGGCAGCAATGCAAGTGATCACTACAGCAAGTTGCCTAGAGAACAGGCCAAAGTCAGGATTACAGACCAAATGAAACAAAAGTAATAAAAAAAAATATATATATATATATATTCACTTAACATGAAACTGAATACACCCGTAAGTTTGTGTACTCTGCTTATAACTACATTTCAATTCTGTGCACACTCAATTTCAGGTCAGTTATATAGAAAAATGCACTGAATACATCATATTGCTCAGGCCAAATCCAAGGACTTTCAGCAAGATTTGCTATTTAAAGCCACATGCACCAAATTTTTATTTTTTTATTTTTTTTACAAATAGTCCCTATGCTGCTTAACTTCAATTTGGAATCAGTTTCGATATATCTTGTATGATTTAAATATATGGTTAACTTGAAAGTAGAACTGGCTTGTAACATTTTTTACTGCAAATCAAAAAAAATCAAATTCTCATTTATTAATTTGGGAACACTGGCATCATGGGGATGTCATGAAGCTGTCCCTTTAGGTTTAAAAAAGTGGTTTCAAATGACCCTAGCTCAAAAAAAAATGGATATGAAGATTTCTGAGATACCCCCATATAAACACCTTCTGGTACCTGGAAGTGACAAGGAAGTCGCTCATATGTGGGTCATTTTAATGACTTTAAACTTAAATTTGCTGTTGAAGGAACTAAAGAAATATTGGCTGGTGATCTCCAATAACTCACCATGTAAAAAGGTCTGCACTTCTAGTATGTGTGCTAGCCTCTTCTAGAAAATAGAAATGAATCTTGAGAAGTGCGCTTCAAGCTACTATACAAGTTATCCTTCAAGAACAGCAGGACATGGGCAAGCTTGAAAGAAATGGTTGGAAACCAATATTGCATGGGACACTTTATGGCGCATACTACATGGCTTCTAACCAATTCATTCAATATCCTGAAGCTGCTATAGGAAACAAGTAACAGAAAGACTAACGCTATATTCCTCAAATAAACACTAATTCTCCAGCAGCTGTCTAAGAAGGATTACTCAACCCTGCCATAAAACAAGATTATATATATATATATATATATATATATATATATATAGATAGATAGATAGATAGATAGATAGATAGATAGATAGATAGATAGATAGATAGGAGATATAGATAGAGATATATATTACCCATTTCACATCTCCAACGCCAGATCCCACCCGGGAATTAGAAATATGGGTCCTTCCCAGGTGGGATCCGGCATTGGAGACTATGTGCTGGCTTCCCGAACAGGCAAATTGCCAAGTCGGTTGCCATAGCAGCGGGGGCGGAGGTGGCGCTGGGAGATGAGCTCATCTCCGCGCCGCCTCTCCCTATCTAGTAAACAGGTCCCGGGTCGTTTCTTTGGGCGAAACTGCTCAAAGATAGGTGTGCCAAGCTTGTGGCATCATAATCAAAAATACTTGAGACTGTAATTGCTGCCAAAGGTGCATCAACAAAGTATTGAGCAAAGGCTGTGAATACTTATGTACATGTGATTTCTTCATTTTTTTTATGAATAATGTATGTAAACAAGGAAAGGGGAGAGCACTAACCAGAAGCCCAACGGGACTCGGAGTGCATAGTAAAGCAATGGCACGCATGGAGTACCTTCTGCGCATGTGCGCCACTCCAGAATGAGGACTGGAGTGGAGGCTTTCTGTGCATTAGCAAATCGAAATACTCCGGTTTTTAAACCAGATGGCAGGACGTAGTCTACACACACATCTGAGTTAGCGGTCAATCATTGCAGAGGTGGAGAAATGCGTGAAGACCCACTGCAGCTGTATTTTGTGACTACACGTTTGCCAAGAGCATTACAATATGGACTCTCCAGATAAGGCTACTGCACTGGAACGAACCAGGTGCTGGGAGACACTATTGCTGCATCCCATTGTGAGTGGTTTAAAATATATACTGGGCTTTCCTATACCACTGGAGCTTTCCTAGCCAGGAGTAAGAAACTTAAGTAGGTAACAAAAGGTAACTTGTGTTATAATGGCAACACACAGAGGTGTAGCTAGGCACCATGGTGCCCGGAGCAAGGGTATGTTTTGGCGCCCCCCTCCCCTGTACTGAATTGGGGCCTAGCCAACATGTGGGTGTATGTTACATTTGAAAAGAAACAATATTTAAAAATCTTAAAATTGGTGACAGGGCCGGTTCTAGATCCTCTGGACCCTTTTGGTGCCATGTTTAAAATAGGGTCAGTGTGTGCCGAAGGCTTGCAACAACAATATAGGGACATGGCAGTACGGATGGTGTAATAGTTAGCATTACTGCCTCACAGCACTGAGGTCATGGGTTTAATTCCCACCATGGTCCTAACTGTGTGGAGTTTGTATATTCTCCCCGTGGTGGTTTTCCTCCGGGAACTCCAGTTTCCTCCTACAATACAAAAATTAACCTATTTGGCTCCCAACAAAATGAACACTGTTGTGTGCGTGGGTGTGTGTGTGTGTGTCCCCATCTGCTTCTCCAGCTAATCTGCGGCTACCAGTACAGTGGCCCACGGGAAGGAGGGGTGGCAGATGGCAGTGCGCCCTCTAACTTTTTTGGCGCCTGGAGCTTGCGCTCCACCGGAGCCACCCTCACTACTCCCCTGGCAACACAGAGAAGCATATGAGTGACTGCTACTGCAATTTCAGTCTCATACTAAACCATACTGCCTAACATACTTAACACTGAGCCCAACTGCTGTTGATACTACACAGTTTTTTTAAATTAACGAACGTTGACTACCTGCTTGACTATTAACGAAAAAAACAACAACAAAAAACAAATATGGACTGCTATTTCTGACAAATGTCCATATTGATACTTATGTTCTGGTCACAATGTGGAGTACACATAGGAGCTAATTGCATCCAGTTTTTAACTGATTTTACGTAGTTTGTCTGTGCAAACACCAGCTTGTGATTTATCATATTAATGTTTTACTAAAAGCTTTGGATAATTAAATATCACTCCTTTACCAGCGCATTCTTATTATATTAGCTGCTAAACGAGTTGTCCAATTTCCACTAGTCTGACCATTATGGAAAGTATGGTTAAAACAAATACACCCCCCCCCCCCCAAAAAAAAAAAGGAAGCAAATCTACAATAAGTGATACAGCCATTTTGAGGTTACTATTTTCCCATTCATCCCCTGCATTTTTTATTCTCTATTTCCCATATTATTTTCTACTTTTAGTCCTTATTTTAATTCTTATATTAATTTCAATTATTTTATGCTTTATGGTTGAAGTTTCTTCACCTTTAACCAATTAGAAAGGTTTTTATATTTTGAGTCTCTTAATTTGGGAGGACAATATTTTCTAAGAACACACTAGTACTAAATTATATAAGTCCTTATACCTCTCTACTGAGATAACAGAACTTTATTCCAAACAGACGGACATACGGACTGTAAATGAATGTCACAGCGACTGAAACATTTATAAAGGAGGAATAAAATATTGAAGGATTTTGTTTAATACGCCATACGCAAAAGACCCTTGTTTTTTTTTCTGTAACTGGTTTCCTAAATGCTACCATTACAGTCTCAGTTTTAAGGATATCCTTACCTGATCACAAGTGACTTAAATATACCGTAATCAATTTTATCTAACCCTCTGGACTCGAGCATGGATAGCCATAAAACTGGACAATAATAGCAGAATTTAGGCAACTGCTATAACCCTTTCTGAGTATCCCCAGGAACAACTACCAGAAGATTTGAAAACCTCCAGCACAATCTGCAGTGTTTGGTAAATGTGCATTGCCACCGAAGGCTCAATTAAGCTCAAGAATCAGTGAGCATTTATCATATTGAGGGCATGTTTTTGGACTGTGTGCACTGTGTTTTCTTTTTTGGCAAAAGATCCCTCACATCTGAGAGTAAAGGTTGGAGACGCACCTCAAATTGGGCCCACAGTCTTCTAGGAACTTTGGTTGGGTTTCAGAAGTACGAGCTGCATACTGTAAACCTAGTGTGTACTCTAGGTGCAAAGTGACGATTAGTGATTTTGAAGTATAAAGATTACTGATGGATGAAACCTCTAGACTTGGATTTGGAATTAACCCACATGACTGATGATCAACAGAGTATAGCAGATAGTCATTTTACTGCGTACTCTAACAATACAAGAAAAAACATCAAAGATGCTCAAAACACACAAAATCTAGACTACTTCCCTGCAACTGGGATACAAGAGACAGAGTCCGTGCAGAACTGTACATCTGTTTTGAAGCATTTTAATCAGTAAAAAACAAGGTACCATATAGCACAGGGGTGCACCCCCTTCCTCAACCGTCCTGAATTTGGCTCTGTATTCCCAAATGGCATGAAGGATTGCTTTTTCATTAAAAGAAACTAAACACACTGTTCATAGTTTAGAGTGCAAGTATATATCTAAAGCAAAGTGGACCTTCACCTCACCTGTGGCATGGGACAGCACCCCCAACTCTGATCAGCCATCTGACAGCACGACGTATCACTTGGGCATTCTGATCTTCCATCAGGGCAGATCACAGCGGACATATTGGAAGCTGAAGGACAAACAGACTGAAGTGCATGTATTTGGGAGTATGTCTGAATGAGTAATTGGGATATTTCTCACCTGGGATACAGTGGTGTCCATCTTCTGAGCAATGACTGCCTGAGGGACAGCAGTGATGTCCATCTTGACAAGAGGTTCCCTGAGGGAGGATTAAGAGTGATGTATTCCATGTTCAGACTGCCAATCTCTAGAGCTCATTCATAATAAACTCTAACAAAGCAATCTAGCCGATCATAAAATAAAAGATTTTATACATTGTTGCACTCCTAAGGGCATCAAATTCTATACCCAGGATACTACCAATAGACCTACTGAAGGACAGCCAGGTCTGCACAAATTATGAACTGAACAGCAAATGTAAAATAGGATTTTAATACCTACCGGTAAATCCTTTTCTCCTAGTCCGTAGAGGATGCTGGGGACTCCAAAAGGACCATGGGGTATAGACGGGATCCGCAGAAGCTTGGGCATACTAAAAAGACTGACTGGGTCTCCTCCCTCTATGCCCCTCCTCCAGACCTCAGTTATAGGAACTGTGCCCAGGAGAGATGGACATTTCGAGGAAAGGATTTTTGTTTAAACTAAGGGCAAGAAACATACCAGCCCACACCACAAACATACCGTACAACCGGAGTAGCATCAAACCATATAACAGTATGAACCAACAACAGCAACAAGCTGAATATAACTAATACACAACCCACGTGTAATCAAATATAACCAGTAATAATACAACTGCAAGTAACAGTCCGCACTGGGATGGGCGCCCAGCATCCTCTACGGATTAGGAGAAAAGGATTTACCGGTAGGTATTGAAATCCTATTTTCTCTTACGTCCAAGAGGATGCTGGGGACTCCAAAAGGACCATGGGGTCTATACCAAAGCTCCAGAACGGGCGGGAGAGTGCGGACGACTCTGCAGCACAGACTGAGCAAACATAGGGTCCTCATCAGCCAGGGTATCAAACTTGTAAAACTTAGCAAAGGTGTTTGAACCCGACCACGTAGCTGCTCGGCAAAGCTGAAGTGCCGAGACCCCTCATGCAGCTGCCCAAAATGAGCCCACTTTTCTGGTAGAATGGGCCTTTACTGACTTCGGCAATGGTAGCCCAGCCGAAGAATAAGCTTGCTGAATCGTATTACAAATCCAGCGTGCAATAAGGTTTGCTTAGAAGCAGGATTTCCAATCTTGTTGGAAGCATACAGGACAAACAAAGCCTCTGTTTTCCTGGTAAGAGCCGTTCTGGCGACGTAAATTTTTAAAGCGCTTACAACAACAAGAGACTTTGGAACTGCCACAGCATCCGTAGCCACAGGCACCACAATAGGTTGGTTAATGCGAAACGAAGAAACCACCTTCGGCAGAAATTGTTGACGAGTCCTCAATTCCGCTCTATCTGAATGGAAGATCAAATAAGGGCTCTTGTGAGACAAGGCCGCCAACTCTGACACTCGCCTGGCCGACGCCAGAGCCAAAAGCATGACCACTTTCCAAGTGAGAAACTTTAACTCAACCTTACGCAAAGACTCAAACCAGTGAGACATAAAGAACTGCAACACCACTTCAAGATCCCACAGCGCCACAAATGGAGGATGGATATGCAGCACTCCCTTCACGAAAGTCTGAACCTCCGGAAGGACGGCCAATTCCTTCCGTCAGAAAATAGATAAAGCCGAAATCTGCACTTTGATGGAACCCAATTTCAGGCCTGCATCCACGCCTGCCTGCAAAAAATGGAGAAAACGACCCAAGTGAAACACCTCCGCAGGAGCTGCTTTGGTTTCACACCACGAAACATACTTTCTCAAATACGGTGATAATGCTTCGCCGTAACCTCCTTCCTAGCTTTAAGGAGAGTGGGGATGACCTCCCCGGAAATACCTTTCCGAGCTAAGATTTGGCGCTCAACTTCCACGCCGTCAAACGCAGCCGCGGTAAGTCCGGAAACACGCAGGGCCCCTGCAGTAACAGGTCTTCTCTTAGAGGAAGCGACCAAGGATCTTCTACAAGCAATTCCTGAAGATCCGGATACCAGGCCCTGCATGGCCAATCAGGAACGACGAGAATCGACTGAACTCTTGTTTGACGTATGATCCTCAGCACACTTGGAATGAGAGGAAGCGGAGGGAACACATACACCGACTGAAACACCCACGGAGTCACCATGGCGTCCGCTGCACTGGCTTGGGGGTCCCGTGACCTGGAACAATACCTCGGAAGCTTCTTGTTGAGGCGAGACGCCATCATGTCTATCAGAGGAATTACCCAACGCCTTGTCACTTCCGCAAATACCTCTTGATGAAGGGCCCACTCTCCCGTATGGAGATCGTGTCTGCTGAGGAAGTCTGCTTCCCAGTTGTCCACGCCCGGGAGGAAGACTGCCGACAGGGCGCTCACGTGCTGTTCCACCCAGCGAAGGATTCTTGTGGCCTCCGCCATAGCCGCCCTGCTCCTTGTTCCGCCTTGGTGGTTTACGTACGCCACCGCTGTTATGTTGTCCGACTGGATCAGGACAGGAAGACCCTGAAGAAGGTTCTTCGCTTGCAGCAGGCCATTGTAAATGGCTCTTAACTCGAGAACATTTTTGTGGAGACAAGATCCTGGTTTGACCATTTTCCCTGGAAATTTCTTCCTTGCGTGACTGCGCCCCAGCCTCGTAGACTTGCATCTGTTGTCAGCAGGACCCAGTCCTGGATCCTGAATCGGCATCCCTCTAGAAGGTGAGAGCTTTGTAGCCACCACAGGAGAGAAATCCTGGCCCTGGAAGATAGACTTATTTTCCGGTGCATGTGCAGGGGAGACCCGGACCATTTGTTCAGCAGATCCCACTGAAACACCCGGGCATGAAACCTGCCAAACGGAATGGCTTCGTAAGCCGCAACCATCTTCCCTAGAACCAGAGTGCATTGATGAATCGACACACTTGTCGGCCTCAGTAGCTCTCTGACCATTGTCTGGATTTCCAGAGCTTTGTCTTCCGGAAGAAACACTCTGTAGCTCCGTGTCTAGAATCATGCCCAGAAAGGGCAGCTGAGTGGCCGGGATCAACTGAGACTTTGGCAAATTTAGAACCCACCCGTGTTGTCGCAGAACAGACAGTGAAAGATCCACATTTCTTAACAACTGTTCCTTGGACCTCGCCTTTATCAGGAGATCGTCCAAGTACGGGATAATTGTAACCCCTTGCTTGCGAAGGATAACCATCATATCTGCCATGACCTCGGTGAAAACCTTCGGGGCAGTGGAAAGCCCAAACGGCAACGTCTGAAATAGGTAATGACAATCCTGCACCGCAAATCTTAGGAAGGCCTGATGCGGAGGAAATATCGGGATGTGTAAGTAGGCATCCTTTATGTCGACTGACGCCATAAAATCCCCCCCTTCGAGGCTGGAGATCACAGCTCGAAGAGATTCCATCTTGAATTTGAAAGTTTTCAAGTATGGATTGAGGGATTTTAGGTTCAGAATCGGTCTGACCGAACAGTCTGGCTTCGGTACAACAAAGAGGCTCGAATAAAACCCTTCCCCCCCGTTGGGACGGGGGAACGGGAACAATGACCCTCTGTTGACACAATTTTTGTATGGCTGCAATTACCACGTCTCTTTCCGGAAGGGACACTGGCAAAACCGAAATGAAAAAACGGTGAGGGGGCATCTCCTGAAACTCCAGCTTGTACCCCTGAGACACTATGTCTAAGACCCAAGGATCCAGGGCTGAATGAACCCAGACCTGACTGAAGATCCGGAGACAGCGCCCCCCACCTGCCTGGACTCCCTCAGGGGAGCCCCAGCGTCATGCGGTGGACTTGGTAGAGGCGGGGGAGGACTTTTGGTCTTGGGTGCCTGATCCTGCAGGCGACTTCTTCCTCTACCCTTTGAGGCGAGGAAGGACGAGCCTTTACCTTGTTTGTATTTATTAGGTCGAAAGGACTGTATCTGTTGATGGGGTGCCTTTTTCTGTTGTGTGGGAACATAAGGAAGAAAAGATGACTTACCCACAGTAGCGGTAGACACCAGGTCAGCCAGGCCGTCACCAAACAAGACACTACCTTTGAAGGGGAGAGCTTCCATAGCTTTCTTGGAGTCGGCATCAGCATTCCATTGATGGATCCACAGCACCCTCCTGGCCGAGACCACCATGGCATTGGCTCTTGATCCCAAGAGGCCAACATCCCTCGCCGCATCCTTTAAGTAATCTGCAGCGTCCTTGATATAACCAGGAGTCAAAAGAATATTATCTTTATCAAGGGTATCCATATCAGAAGCTAAATTATCAGCCCATTTAGAAATAGCACTACTCACCCATACTGACGCCACAGCAGGTCTGAGCAATGCACCCGTATTAACAAAAATGGCCTTCAAAGATGTTTCCAGCTTGCGATCCGCCGGATCCTTGAGAGCAGCCATGTCAGGGGACGGAAGAGTCACCTTCTTGGACAAACGGGATAGAGCCTTGTCGACATTCGGAGACGACTCCCATTTTTCCCTGTCATCAGAGGGGAAAAGATACACCATAAAAATTCTCTTGGGAATCTGCCACCTCTTGTCCGGCGACTCCCAAGCTTTTTCACAAAGAGCATTCATTTCATGAGAGGGGGGAAACTTCACCTCAGGTTTTTTCCCTTTAAATAGGCAAATCCTTGTTTTCTGAACCGTAGGTTCGTCAGAAATATGTAAAACATCTTTAATAGTCACAATCATGTACTGAATACTCTTAACTACCCTTGGGTGTAAAGTAGCCTCATTAAACTCGACATCGGAATCTGAGTCCGTGTCGGCATCTGTATCTACCATCTGAGTAAATGAAAGTTTTTTGAGACCCTGAGGGGGTCTGCACCTGGATTTTCTCCATGTCTGTGTCTGAGAATCAGATTTATCCAACCTCTTAGACAACAAAGCAACATTAGCATTAAGTGTACTCAGCATAGCAACCCAATCAGTAGTCGACTGTGTCGACAGAGCCATTTCCAGCTCCTTTTCTGCGCCCCCAGTAACCTCCTCCGGGGAGGAACACTCAGCCTCAGACGGGATCCGGTCTGAAGATCGACAGTATCTAGGTCGACAATGTTTAGGTCGACCACTATAGGTCGACAGTCACTAGGTCGACATGGATGGAAGGTCGACAGGGTTTCTAGGTCAACATGTGCTAGGTCGACATGAGTTTTTCACATTTTTATTTTTATTTTATTTTTTCATACTTAACGATCCACGTGGACTACGATTGGAACGGTAATCTGTGCCGAGCGAAGCGGTAGCGGAGCGAAGGCACCATGCCCGAAGCATGGCGAGCGAAGCGAGCCATGCGAGGGGACGCGGTGCAATAATTTGGGATCCCGGTCACTCTATGA